>NC_143413.1:7387500-8587500 GCF_059467195.1 Physcomitrium patens
CCCCTCGTATCTAAAGTTTCATCCTTGTCTCCTTCTCTGCACCCTTTTATAGGAACATCATCCAGAAAAGGCATAGTCTTTTCCGGGATAAAATCTCTCAATACCTTATTCATCCCATTCATCATATGCGCAACTGAGTTGGTCGCGCCTTGAGAAAGAGTGCACATTCTAACCAATCCAAGCGGTGTCCTCATCGTTGTCATATCTCTACTTCCTTCGGCAAGTTGAAATTGATCATAACCTGAATACAAATCACCCATTGAATAGATCGCCCCTCCAGCAAACGCCTTAGCAAATTCATCTACAATAGGTCCAATTCCTGCATTCCTGACAGTTAAAGCATTCACCGGCTGCATATCTTGAATAAACCGCAGTGACCCATTCTTCTTAGGTACCGTAAACCATCGACTAGAATATGGCGCAAATGAAGGTTCTAATATTTTCATCTTTATCTTTTCTTTCAATAGTTCCACCAATTTAGGTAAATGTGCCCTCGGTACTGGAATCGGTCTTAGATTCCAAGGTACATGCGGTACAGTGAAGATAACCATAGGTGTTATAATATTTGGATCCACACACCCAATTTCATGAGATTTGAAGGCAAACGATCTACCTTGTTTAGCCAACATCTTTTTGAAGCAAGTAATTTCCTCCGGCAATAAAGAACCATCAGAACCAATCTTCAATTCTTCAAAAGTCTCTTCAGTAAACTGATGTCCAATACTCATTGGATCTCTTAAACTTGCTTCTTTTGATGCTTCTCCCATTTGTTCTTTAGAATCCTCTGGTAATGGTCCGGCAACAGGCTTTACCTTCTTATCTGCCGTTTTATATCTCGTCTCTACTGTGACTTCTGGTGCTTGAAAAGATTCAAGCATGGTATAAACCTCTCTTGAATGAATCTCAACAATCTTATCATTATCTCCTAACCCAATAGATGTAATCAATTCCAATGAATCTTCCAGTCCATTTTCTTCATAAACACCCAAAATCCTCTCATCATCTTGCAATGTACCTATCTTGCGTAACTGTCCTTCAATATCATATAATCTTTTTCTTTCTTTTCTTTTAAAATCATCAACTTTCTTATACATAATATTTCCATTCTCCAATATACCAATAAAACTCGCATCAAAGGCACCTTCATCTCGCGAGAGTACCTCTTCTTTTGTACCTCCATAATCTCGCTTTACAGTGGTACCTCCCCAAAATCCTTAAATCCTTCAACAATCTTTGGCAATGGTTTCTCCCTCAACCTATCTCGATTCCGTTCATGGTTAGGAGGTACTGTTAGAAATTGTACAACTTTCCTCCCATCTTTGCTCCGTACCCTTGCATAAGCAGAACCATCGTCAAGTACCTTTGTTTCCATTCGTGTTGCCATGATATAAGGTTGTCCTAAAATCAACGGATAAGACGTTGTATCTTGAATGAAGAAATGTTGCTCCGTAGCAACATCCCCAATCCGAATTTTGACATCTGGACAAGCTCCATATAATTTGCCTCGTGTGTTATTAGCTGCTCGTATTATCCATCCATGTTCCATATCAATTGGCCATTTTTGCTTCTTATAAAGATCTTTAGACATGAGATTTATTTCAGAACCATGGTCCACCAAAGCAACTATTGGTTCTTCTATATCTCCTACCTTCACCAATATCTGAGTAGTTGCCCTTGCCCAATGCTTTCGAGTATAATGGCTCAAAGTTTCCATTCCCTTGTCACTAGAATCTTCGAAACGTACTCGCTGATTATACCCATTCTTTTCATTTGTTGGTTGCTTGTAACCAATATCAACCTCTTCTTCATCTCTACATATTCTTGCATCAATAGCATGACTCATTCCAGTTTTGCTCATTAATTGCCTCTTTCGCTTAATGTTGTCAATGATAACATCATGAAACTCCTTCTTTGCAATTCCCAAAACTTCTTTCAATGTGAATTCCACCTTAGCGTTTAATATATGTTCTTCCAATACCCCTTTCAAATTTGTTGCCGCTTCAATGTCAGAAAGTAGCTTATAAGCAATTGATTTGCCCTTATCTTTTGTCTCCGTTGTTTTTTCTCCCAATGATGCTGAGGTATCCTTTACAGGCAATTCTTGTGAAGCTGCCTCCCGAGCCTTGTCTCCTCGAGTTTGCCTCTTAAAAGAATTTCCTTCTCTAGTATCATCAAAATTTCTTCGTCTTTTTTCTTCCATCAAAGCTTCATGTTGGCTCTTAGCAATATATGCATGAACTGAAAGAGACTCAACAGGATCCTCCCAACCTGTTCTTCCTCGTATTGTAGCTGCAGTTCTCAATAACGCTTCTCGAGGTAATTTCCCTTCTTGCATTGTAGAAACGGCAGAAGCCCAAAACTCACTAGTTTCCGTACTTCCACCAATTTCATCATCTACTCTAGCACCATAACTTGCACTTTCTCGTACTACTATTTCATGCTCTTTTAAGTAATCTTGAACCAATGCTCTCATTCCTCCCTTGCCAAAATTGGTTTGAAGAAGATCCTCCCTATCTTTCAATACTATCTTCCCATCTTTCCAGCAAATAATTCCTTGCCGTATCATATTATTAAATTCATTGCAATCTTTTCTAGTGTGTGAAGCATCATCACACCAAATGCATCTTTGTACATATCCTTGTTTTGAAACATTCTTCGAATTGTTTATAGAAGTATTCTCTTCAAGTCTTGCCAATTTGATTTGAAGATCTCGCATTCCTTGTATAATTTCTTCCATACCCATATCTGCTTTCTTTGACAAGGACGTCGAAGGTTGAACTATAGGCATTGTCGGTGGTGTTGTATGTACTGGAGCTTTGGGTGCTTGTACTGTTTTCGGAATATTGCTCCTATCCTTCCTCCTTTCTTTTTTTGTAAGCAACCCCACCGCATCTTCAACGTTCTTCCACTTCATTGTCAATCCTTCATCTTCTTCTTTGTCTTCAAGAAGGGGTTCTAATTTCTCTTGCAATTCTCCACCAGTAGCTTGAAGAAATAGATCAACTTTGTTCGGCTCCAATGTCAATTTTTCTACCTTCGATAATTGAGAGTACTGCCTCTCAAATTCCCTTAGTAGCTCTGTTGCTTACAAATTCTTATTGGGCCGTTCAATCCATTCCAGAAACAGCTTCTTAGTAACACGATCAGCATCTTCCAAGAAATATTCGTCTTTCAATGCATGTGAAAAATCCTCCCATGAATTCCCACAACGATCTGTAATCGATGTAATGTAGTCCCTTATCTCTGGTATCGTCGCAAGTCCAAATAGTGCAACCATTTTCTTCTCAGAAACCCGATTTAATTCCATTTCACGAACATAACATCTTAAATACCTTGAAATATTCCTCCCATCAAATTGATCAATTTTATTGACCACTGCTTGCAATGCTTTGGTTGCCAAAGCTTCCTTTCGATCATTGCTTTGCTGTTGTTGCATTGACAATGAGAAGGCTTGAAACAAACTAGCAATAGACGGATCCATGTGCATACCTTGTCCTTTAGAAGACTCCCCACCAGAAACTTCCCTCAAAAATCCTTCAAAATTTTTATTTTCGTTTTCCATAAAAATAAAGATAAAATCAACCGAAATCTAATACCTTCCACCTCAAGCGTTCACGTCGGGTTCACCACTTATGTCGTATTACGTGCTTTCCTGCTCGAGAATGCGCCGGACATCTGGCTGTAGAAGGTAGTATGGAGATTCGCCGATAGTCAAGCAGTCTATCAGTTTTTGACTGCTGGAATATAAACAACTGCAACAATGTACCGTAAATCTATACGGATGCTCTTCGACTGCTTGTCGAAGTCTCTTTTTTTTTTTTTTTTTTTTTTTTTTTTTGCCCTAGCCGGTAGGTCTCTAGACGTTACAGAGAACCCCGAACAACCCAAACTGTTAATCTTCAATACCCCTTTGTACTTACGATCTTGTATCCACTGACTGTCCTGTTAGATTAACCCAATAAATTTCATTCACTCCGCATACTCAATCCTATAGACACCCTTTTAATCCTTCAATCACAGACGTAACTCGATTTTACAAAACAATCAAGAGTATTCAAATCCACTTCATTTAAAAATCCCGATTCACCATTACAACACTGACTTCAACAGCGATTGCCTCAGTCTTTCCAAAACTCTACGAAGAAGAAAAATCCAAATTCTATGTCTTTCCTTCCCCGACCCGAAGCATGAAGCTCCTCTCTCTAATTCCCTTGATCTTCAAAATCCTCCAATGAAAACCGAACTGGTAACCTTCCAAAAGCTTGAAAAAAAACTCGCTCCCCTTCCCGATTCCCCCCTAACCTTATCCTCTGAATTTCTTCAATCTTCCATCTTAGATCCGGAATTGGCTCCCGCCGTCAAAGCTTAGATCCGAAATTGGCTCACGTCATCAAGGCCTTCTCCTCCGTTTTTACCTTTAAGAGATCCATTTACGGTAAACAACGTTCCCTGAAACGGCACAGAGAACAGGACGGCCCGAAACAGAATCGAAACCCCGTAATCGGGACCACATCGAGTCGCCCGACCAATTCAGGTCCCATATTGGGTAAGATGCCCGTAGTAACCTGGATGCTCGCGTAATTGGGTCAAATTGGTCTTCGCGTCAGACTGGCTGAGGCCCGTAGTAAGACCTCGATTTTCCCGTAACTAGACTGCATTGGGTTGCTCCACCAATACACGTCTCATATTGGGTAAGAGGACCCGGATTGGATTCTCGAAATTGGATCCTATTGGCTCTTCAAACCCGTCGTGTGAATTGGTCCTTCTCATCCTGCTAACTCCCGTTATTAGAATCGAACGGAGCATTTTAGTATGCCCTGGCTGACTGTAACAGGATGACTGAACCTGACCACTCAGTATTTGCGCTGGAGTTGGTCGATGCTCCCAATATTCGAGGTAACTGAATATTAATAAAATTCTCCTTCTTTTTTTTTTTTTTTTTTTTTTTTTTTTTTTTTTTTTTTTTTTTTTTAATTTTCACTGAATACTCGTGTTACAACACGACACTGTTACCAAATGACCGTGGCCCTGACAATTACTGCACCATACATTGATCCTAGTATTGGTTGGCTTTCGCTCTTTTCCTTATCTTTGGCCATATTAACGGCCATTTCCTCCATTTTCTTCGTCAAGTTCAATAACAAGGCTTCATTAGAATCTTTTGAAGCTGGTATTATTTATTTTTCTGCCAAAGTTGACTCTTGTGTTTGATATGGAAAATATGGAGCATACGCTGTTGTGACTTGCGGTGGTAAAGCTTGCAATGGGGTAACATTAACTGGCCCCTGAGTATTGGCACTTGAATGGGCCACTGTTTCGATCATCTGTGGATAACTATCCACTGATCCGTTCAAAGTCGGATATTGATAATTGCTTTGAACTGGTATCATCGTGGCACTCGCAGTTAAAAACTGATCATAATGGCATTCCTCCCAAACCTTGGCTCTATCAAGGGATGCAGATACCGTAACTAGTTGAGCTTCTTTTACAAACATTTTTAGCTCTGGTGGGTGTAAACATTTATTAATATAGATAATATAAATGCCTCCGGCATTTGGTGGTTTGGCCACTTACTAAGTGTATCAGCCACTCGGCCATAGTACGATTCCACCGCCTCTCCTAGGATCATTTTGCTGTTCATTAAGCTTCCTCGAAGATGGTCTTCAAAACCAATTGGTCGAAAATGGGTCAAAAATGCATTCTTCAATGCTTCCAAGTTCGAAAATTGACCAACTGGTTGACGGTTATACCATTCAAATGCCGTATCCTTTAAGGTTGCTGGCAACCATCGTAACCAAATATCCTTGGTTCTCCCATTATTGGCGACACATGCTGTCAAAAACTGCGACAAATGTTGATCTGGATCCGTATCCGGAAAGCCCCTAAAGGTAGGTAATGGAGCCACGCTAGTTGTGCGATCACTCACAGTACCCATTTGTACTGCTATGGGAACCGCTGGACCTCCCGTCATCATTGAATTTGACAATGTGACACTTAATAGTTTATTAATATAGTCTGCGTCTCTCTCAAATATATTTTTTGAACTTTCTACACTGCTCAATTTGCTATTATTATCCTTGAACAAGTTTATTGGTTGAATAGGAGGTGAGAATGACGGATTTTGAAACACACTGAATTGGCCCTTATTGACCAATAATTTATGCCACTCTATGGAACCAGTTTTGACGGAATCGGCAGTTTCCGCTATTGAAAACGTACCCAATGGAATACCCAACTCTTCTGTGATTCCCCCACTCTTAGTTAACGGTCTCAGAAGAAACCCTGGCCTATTGACCAAATTTTCCGCAAGTTCTCTTGGCAATTTCTCTAACGATATATACTTCTGAAATATTAGATGTCGATTAGCTTCTGATATGTATGCTCAAATATGACGACAAGCATGCAACCATGGCTTAATCCAGCTTTGTCTATGATTCCTTTTTAACTTTCTTTATTGCTCGTTTTGCAAAAAATTTCTTGCTTGCGATCTCTCTATTCTTTCTCTTGATTGCCGTATTTTCTTTACTGTTAAGTTCTCATTCTTAATAACCATACTCTTTAATTATATTCTTCTGCGATTGCTACCTATTTTCCATCTACTTCAACTGGCAGTTAATACCTAATACTCCATGCTATTATCAATTTCCCTAGCAGCGGCGCCAAAATGTGATTGTCGTTTTACTTACTCTAACTTATCTAATCAGAGTAAACTTGTATAGGGGAATTCGAACACAGGGAAAGAATACCGCATGAGCTTACATATTAGGGTCATACAATTAACTACATTCCGTACTACTTAAAATAGTGAAGAAATACTACAAGACTTTTTCCTGCTAATGAAACTCTTTCATTAACCAATAACCACTCAATGCAATCTGCATTGTTTCAAAAGTCTACACAAAACACATAAATTCCATCCAACATCAAGAATAACCAATCTTATTCAATTAATCTGGCTTTACACAATTTCTGTTTTCTCAGATTTCCTCGGTCCGAACACACACAGTTTTTAATTAATCACGATCATAATCTTCCAGTTATAATCAATCTTCACAGAATCTGATAATAACTTCCAAATTTCTCTCCTTCAATCACACAATACTTCAGTTACACACCCAATATCTCATAAATCATTTCTTTGATTTATTCCACGAATTCTTTTCATAGTATTCAGAACTTTAAACAACAAAACAAAAAAAAACAAGAGACAGCACCAAGCTTATCCCGGCTCATACTATCATAGTCTGGCCCTCACTTCTTCTCTCCCATCCTCCTTATGCTACCACAAGATATCAACTACTACATCTCTAATGAAAACTGTTTTTCCAAACTATTCATCCATTTTATCTACTGAACTACCTTTTCAACAGTCATCTATCCCTGTTTACACTATAAACTAAATAACTACAATTCAGCAAATAACTACTTATTTTATACATTTGTAAGTCCAAAAGGCATGATATTATATTCAAAATATTTTTACCAGTGTTTTTTCTTGAAGATTAATTGAGCAGTTATAAGGAGGATGTTTTTGAAGAATATCTAAATTTTTTTTTTCAAATATATCTTAAAATTCTTGATATTGGCCTTAAATACTACTTGAAGTCTTTGTAAAATTAGAAATGGATGTGGAATAAATGACACAAGGTGATCTTTCTTTTGCAACATACAAGAAAGATCTTATACCTATAAATATAGGTTTAATTATACTAGACTAGTGATTTTTTACTTGATTAATTATACTCTTATTTATATTTTTAGAAAAATCAAGAGTACGAGAAATTCAATCTACTCAAGAATTATATTTTTTTAATCACAATAAGCCTAAAATGATTGGATTAGAGGAAGTTCTAATAATATTAAATACCACAAAGCTATTATGACCATTGATTATTACTCCTATAAGAAGAGTTTCATGACTAACATCTTCAGAAGACAATGGATGACTATCTATGACTTTTATATGAACATATTTAGTTTTCTTCACTAAAAACATGTTAAGCCTTTTAACAAATTCTTTATCTAAGAAACATGATGAGGCTACTGAATCTAATAAGGCAGAGACTTTGTAAAGTTTAGGTTCTAAAATATTATTTAATGTAAAATAAGCAGAGAGTTCTATGGAGAGAATACGATCTTCATTAGGTATTGTATTAAGTCCCAGCTGCATGGTCCCTATTGTAGCTAGACAAACTTATTTTTTGATATATTTTCTCCTTCGATATTTGTACTTTTTATTTTATAATTGCATTGCTTCTTTAGACAATGTTAAGCAGTGTACTTAGATTCTCCACAATATAAGCACAATCCATTCTAATAGTATGGTGATGTAACAAAGCTAATATGTGAAAGAGTATAGAATTTATTATATTATAGAAGATCTTAGTTCAAAATGTTATAGCAAATTATCTTAAAAATATAGTTAAATGTCAAAAAGGTAGTAAAACTAAAAAATACTTATAAAAAGTATATCAAAAAGTATTTTATAAGTATTGGTTTTGTATGATTTGGATTTGTAATGACTTTATAAGAGCCTTATCAAGTCAAGATTATTTCAGATGACTTGGATTTTTGTGAAATAAAATAGGATTGACATTTTGGGTACTTTCAAGAGTTTTGTTGTGAATCTAAAGATAAAATTTTGTAGATTAATGGTTATAGTTTTGTTTAATATGTGTTGAGAATTTTAGCTTGATCAAATAGTTGAATTAAAGATTATTGAGGTTTACGTAGGTTGAGATCTTAGAAAGTAGAATTTTAGGTCTAATCAAGATTTCTAAGATTTCTTGCAATCTAGTGGTTGGATTGGAGTGAAAGTTATATATGTGGGTAGTAGACTTATTTTTCTAAGTATATGAGAATTTTAAGATCAATTTAATGGTACAAAGAAGAGATATTAGCACTGGAAGATTAACATCAAGGTTGTAGAAGAAGGTCAGTTAACATCCGAGTAGATTTTAGGATTTTTCTTCTATTTGGTAAGTGGAATTGTCTTCAAATTTTTTGTACTTATTTGTAACTAAAAGATTGAAAGGTTTGTAAAATTTTAAATAAGATCAAAGGTTTAATCAAATGATATTGAGATTTTAAACTATCTTAGTATTTGATTTAGGATTTAGGATTTTGTAAGGATTTGGTTAGAGTTTGATTTAGGATTTGATTGGGATTTGGTTTAGGATTTAGGATTTTGTTAGGATTTGTTTAGAGTTTGATTTAGGATTTGATTTAAGATTTAGGATTTGATTAGGATTTGATTTAGAATTTAGGATTCAGTTAGAGTTTGTCTAAGATTTGAATTAGGATTTAAGATTGATTAGGATTTGATGTAGTATTTAAGATTTAAATAAGTTTTATCAAATTTTGGATTAGGATTTGTTAAGAATTTAGATTAGGATTTGAGATTCATTAGGATTTGATTTAGGATTTAAGATTTGGTTAGGATTTGATTTAAGATCTAGTATTTGATTAGGATTTGTTTAAGGTTTGATTTAGGATTTCGGATTTGTTTAAGATTTGATTTAAGATTTCAGATTTTTCTAGGATTTTTTTGAAGTCTATTAAGATTTCAACTAAGGTTAAATTAGAACTTAATTGAGATTTATTTAAGATATATTGTGAATATTTTAATTTTTTTTTAGTACTACTTAAGGATTCTTTTAAGGTTTATTGTGGATTATCTTTCAACTCCTATAATATTTCTTATTGTTTCTTTTGTAATTTTTTTAAGGTTTCTTTTTGAATTTGATTAAAGCTTATTTAATATTGTTAAAGTTTAATTAGAGTTTATTTAATATTCTATTAGAATTAGGATTTTTTTATTACAATTTCTATTCTACCTTCCACAGTCAAGTACCTAGTGCACTTTCAAACAATACTTCACGTATTACAATATGTTTGGTAAACATGAAATGAATTTGCAAAATTTCTTAGGTTATTTGAATTATAGAGAAGAAAGGCAAGAGAGCTGAAAGAGGGGCCATGGATGGTGCTTCGATTGAAGGTACAAGTAGAGATATTAATGGAGGATAAGGTATGTATTTTGGTTCCAATTTTGCAAGCATGTTTTAGGTTTTTGCCTTATTCATACAATAACAACGGATTAAAGTACACAAAGAAGGTATGACAAACAAAGCATTTCAAGCGGTTATAGATAAGATTGATTAATTTGAAGGGAAGGACATTACAAAGTATTTAAGGTGCTATATAAAAGAAATGGAGTTGAAGAATGTTTCAAAAAGGGAGATGGTTCAATTATTTTAATTGGCTACTATACTAAAGGTAAGAAATCATTTAAGGTCTATTATAGGATATTTTGGAGGTTCATAGAAAAAATTATCTTAAACATTGAAGGATGAGTTTTTATTAGAAGAAAGTGATTGGATTACAAAGAAATCATTTTTTGAATGGATTGGAAGGCCAGAGAAGGATCTTTTAGCAACAGAATTATTAAGAGAGTTTGAAAAGTAATATTCTTCTTTATCAAAGAAAAAAAGGTAATTATTAGATCTAAGTAAAGTCGACCTCTTTCTTCAAGTGGTTGATAAAGAGTTGTAAGAGAAGTTAGAAATCTTGCTTAAAGATAAAGAAGAAGATGAAGGATTGACAATAAATTAGAAAGAAGAGGAAGAGACAATAGGATTGTTGGCAAAAAAGGAAAGAAAAAAAGATAGGATGGGTATTTAAATACTATTACAAGCATCTAAGGTAAAAACATCTACTATCCATCCAACATCTTTGATTCAAACTTCAATGGTTACATCAAAAAAAGAAGAAATGGGCATTGGTGAAATCATACATGGAATGAGAGATTTGTAAATAAAATTTGAAAAACTTAAAGAAAAGGGCCAATCATCAAGAGTATCAATAAGACAAAGATTAGGGCCAATGGAAGGTGTAGTGAATAGGTGCATGTAGTGTGATAGTATAGATTATTCAAGAAGGGAATGTGAGGATTTTACAAAGGTGCTACATAAAAGAGTTATTTTTTTTAAAAGATGATATAATATATTTAAAAAAAAGTAAAAAAAAATTAGAAATAAATTTTGGTAAAAAAAGAATGAAGATATTTGTGGAAGATGCTTTTAAAGTGCATAAAATCTCAAGCAATGAAGCATCAACATAATGGCTAATAGCAAATTCTATTAAATATTTAAGTATTAATCTTGAATCTCTAGGAGAATCTAGTTTTTTGTGGATAAGTATAATGAGTTATGCTAAAAAGAAAAAAATTACTAGAGATGATTTAATACATGTTGGTAATAAAATTTAAAAAATTACTTGATGGAATGATCCAATAGATGGATTATCTGTGCACGCTTATATTGCAAAGAATCAACATAAAGCATCAATAGAAGAAAAACAAAAGAAAGATGAAAATAATGAAGGGCCTTCAAAAAGAACTAAAAGAGAAAAAAAAGCATCACAACAAAAGAATCCTATACATGAAGAGATAATAGAGAATATTTCTATAAAAAGAAAGAGAAATTAAAAAAAAAGTAAAGGTTCATGCTTATAAATTATAATTAGATATTGAAGTTGCTACAAATTTGAAGAAGATATGGGAGGAGCAGATTTTAAACAGAAAGGTTGAATTCACAATTGGTGAAATTTTAGGAATTGAAAAGCATGAGTTTCATGAAGTTATTATTGATATAATAAAGAGAAAATAATAATCTATAGGAGATACTACAATATCAAATGCACAAAGAACAAGAACAATGAAAAGCAACAAAGATGAAAAAGATGAAATATAAATTTTTAGAGACTGTCTTGTAAGTAAGTTTTATAAAAAATAATAATGTCATTCAAGCTTTTAGTCATTATTCTAGAAGTTATTATGTAAGGGCTATTACGAAAACTTTAATAAAATTGGGAGATTTAAAAGAACCAGTTGTAGTATTGATTGATTATGGTTCTAATATCAATTTGATGTCAAAAGGATTGCATAAAAAGAAAAAATGGCCTATTGATATTGAACATGGATGGATGATAAGAGCAACAAATAATTCAAAGGGAGATTTGTATCGAACTTGTCCAAATACCAAGGTGACCATAGGAGATATTATTTATGAATAAAATTTCTTTATAGAAGACATGTCTATATATCTTGTTATATTAAGACAACCATATATTATTGCCACATGAATGGAAATGAAGATAATAGATGATGGTTCAGCCTATGCAAAAATAAGAAGCCAAGATGGAATGAAAGTAGTTCAATTTCTAATTATTTGTGCTAATCATGAGAGAAATTAAGATAAGTTGAGAAAAAAGCCATTATCAAATGAGAAATTTAAAGACCTTGAGGATTTCTACCGCATATAATTGTAAAGCATGATTGCAATGAGTTAGAAAGAAAAATGTTCTTGTTTAGTTTAAAAAAAAGAGATATTATCTACTGAGCTGATTGTGGTGACACAAGATTGTATATTATTTTTTAAGTATATTGACAAGATAGAAAGGATAGACAAACATCATATTAAAAATATTGAACAAAACTTGAAGGATAAATAGAGAATTTATTGGAAATGAATTTATTTTAGGAGTATTTGAAGAAGTAGGTTTTGTAGATACTATAGAAGAATTAACTTATTTAATGCAATGTAGGTTTCAAAGAAAGAATAGAATTATTAATATGTATTCTAAATAATTTTATGATAAAATTCAAGTATTTAAAGAAAATTAAAATTACCAAAAGGTACAAGTTGAAATTAAGTATAAATCAATAGCAAAAAAGGTCAAACCAGTTGCTTTGCCACTACCATTAGATTATGAAGAAATGATAAGTGGAGTATCTACACAATCAAATTTAAGGGATCCTAGGAAGATAGAGCATAAATTTATACATGCTATATAAGATAGATCAAATATTGGATATGATGGATTTTTAACAAAATGTGAAAAAGAATATTTTAGGGATATGCTTTTATATTGTCGTATGGTGTGATTTGTAACTTGGAAATACACTAAATACCTAGCTATAGAAAATTTAGCTTTGGCTTATAAATGATGTCTTAGCTCCCCAAAACCCCTTTGTTTTACACAAAAGCTCAAATTATAACAAAATCTTTCAAAATATTTTCTTCCCCCAAAGAATATTATTACCCTAAACTTTAAAAATTTGTATCTCTCAATCCAACTATTTAAATTTTTTCAAATTTCTATATAACATAGATTCTATCCTTAAGCTTTATCACAAAAAAAAGAAAAAAAAATGAACTATAAATCTATTACCAATCTTCTAGCATCTTAAAAATCCTAGTAGGTGCTCTAAATCCTAATCTACAAGTTCCTAAAAACTAAAATCTTGTCAAATTGCTCAAGATATAGCTCAAAATACAACCACTAGTAAATTGGGTCACTTACTATCCTTAGTTTTGAAGTACTAACTTCAACTTTCAATATCTCCTTTATTCCAACTTGGAATCCATCAAATAATATGCCAAAAATATAGCTAAGGAAATGCTCTCTTCAAATCTAATTGCTGATCCTTTATTGCTTTTGGTACATGCACGTTATATCCAAAAGAGTGACAGTAGGTACAAAATCAATACCTTAAGATTGAGCATTCGTATCTCTTTCATATAAATTCCAAATCATACAAAATTTGCTCTAAAACCATGGCCAAAAACCTAAACTTGCTGATTCTGGCTTCCAAAGCTCGAATCCATTGAAAGACTAATCCTAATCCCTATTATGGCCTCAGAAAGCCTCCTTGAAGCCCATTGGTCATGATTTTTGATCAATAGGAATAGAAATTTATATCATCCATCTCCATTCATTCATATGGATATCCTAACCACCTTTTTTGCTACCAAAATCCCTCTTCAAACTTTTTTTATATAAGATTTACATATTATATGTCTTAAACATCAAATTAAAGAACCAAAATAAGACTTTAAAGATTACCAATGTCTAACAAAGGTGATTCTAAATATATAAAATTACTATCAATAAAACCAACTTCAAAAGTCACTATCAAAAGAAAATAAAGTTATACAAATTCTAATAGTAATCCTTTTAAACCTCTTTTTAAAGTAGTAATTTAACCACACTCTATAACCAACTAAAATCTAGTAACATGGTTCTGACCATGTTACTAAAAAAATTATACATTAAATATATAAATATATTATTTTTATATGGTAGCCAAATTATAATACAACAACCTCATGGAAAGGCTTTTTTATTTGAAGCATATGAAATTAGGTGTGTTGATCCAAGTATTATAGTACCTATAGTTATTTTTACTATTCTTCATGAACAATAGAATTTGCTACCAATTCTAGTACCAAAGGCACATTTATCCAAGTTAGTAGATTTATTCAATAAAAAGATAAAAATAAAAATTTTGAAATCATCTATGGCACCTTATTATAATCGATGGTTTGCAATACCAAAGAAAAATGGGACAATGAGATTTATATAAGACATACAACTTGTGAATAAAGTAACTATTAGAAATATAGTTTCAAGTTTGATTGTTGATGAATTTGCAAAAATATTTGCTGAAAGAAAAATCTATTCAATGGATGATTTTTATTTAGGATATGATCAATTTCAATTGACAATGCAAAGTAGAGATTTGACAACTATGAAGACACTATTAGGATTAGTCAGAAGGTATACATTACCACAAGGAGCTACAAATTCTATAATACACATGATGAATGGAATTCATAAGGTATTAAAAGATTTTATTTTAAGAATAATAATACTTTTTTTAGATGATATACCAATTAAAGGATGTGAAGAAGAAAGAAAGGATGAGACTTTGGATTCAAAGACATGTAGAAAGTTTGTAACAAATCATATTAATGATTGTGAGAAGATTTTAAAAAGGTTAAAAGAAGTTCATTTAACCTTATCAGAGAAAAAATCAATATTTGGAGTAAAAAAAGTTTTGGTGGTTTGACATATGTGTAAGTCATATGGATGCAAGCCAAGTATGGAAAAGATTGATATTATTAAAAAGATGAAAGAATGTGTAAATATAACAGAAGTGAGAAGATTTTTATGAGCATTTATTTTCTATCATATTGTAGATATCTCATTTTGTACATATAGTAGTCTCATTGTATGAGTTGTTAAGAAAAAATCAAAATTTTCAATGGAAAGAAGAACAAAGAAAAGCTATGGAAAAATTGAAAAAACTTCTTTCTTTACCTCCAACTTTGAAGAAAGTAAATTATAAAGGTGGAAGGCCAATGGTATTAATAGTTATTGTAAGTCAAATTGAATTAGGTTGGACGGTTGGATAAGTTGATGAATAAGGGAATAGATATATAATAAGATTTGGAATAAAGGTTTTGGATATTAGGCAAAGGACATATGCGCAGATCAAAAGAGAATTATGGGGTATAATAATAGCTATGAAAAATGAATAAGAGTACTTAATTAAAGTATTAGTAGTTATAGAAACAAATTATATACCCTTATTGGGCATGATTACAAGTTGTTCAACTCTTGATATTACTATGTTAAGGTGGATAATATATATCAAATTTATAAATCCAAAATTTAAATACATTATAGGAAAAGAAAATTCAATCACAGATATGTTATCAAGAACAAGGTATTGTGATGAAAAAAAGATGATCAATATGAAAGATGATGTAGATACAAAAATTTATACTAATGCATTATCAAAAGAAGAAGGTATATATTTGAATATATCATTGAAAATATTTCTATGAAATTTATATGAAGATGAATGAAAAGATGTTAGGGAGTATTAAAGCACATTAAAGTGATAAGAAAGTTGGACAAATCAAGAATTCAAGAAAATTCATAAGAAAACCTATCGATATTTTTTACGTGATGGATATTTATAGAAGCATCCAAAAAGAGATGAAAAATACCAAAAAGGGTGGTATGTGGTTTAGAAGCTCAAAAAAAGATTACTAAAGAATTTCATAAAAGTTTATCGGCAAGGCATCAAGGTATTTGGACAACATTTATTAAGTTGAGAGAAAAATATTCATTGAAGGGTATGCACAAAGACATAGCAAATTTTGTAGGATCTTGTGAGACTTGCTAAGTATATTCAAATATTCAACATCGAGATGGATTACACCCAACATATCCTTTGACTTTACACTATAAGTGGATAGTAGATTTAATAGCAATGCCTATAGAATTTGAACAAATGAAGTATTTAATTCTTATATGAAAAGATTTATAAAATATAGTTAAAAGATGAGCATTAAGAACAAAGAATACTGAAGGAGTATGCCAATTTTTATTAGAAGATGTTATTTGTTGCTATGGTTGTATTAAAAAAATTACAATAGATAGGGATGAATTGGATGCAAAAAAAACACAAAAATTCTTTAATAGAATAGAAATTAAAATTTCTTTAACAACAACATATAATTCAGAGGTTATGATAAAAGTAAGCGTGGACATTCACCTATTCCTAAGGTATTAATAAAGGCATGCAATGGCAAAATACATAAATGGCCTAAATTACTACCATTTGTACTATAGGTAGATTGTACAACTCATAGTTCAGTAATAAGTTATGTACCTTCTGAATTAATATATGGGTAAAAATCAATAATACCAATAAAAGACATAGTACCTACATGGAGTGTATTGCCTTGGACAAATAATCTCAACAAAGAAGAATTTTTAGCATTATAGATTCAAAAATTAGAAAGAAGACCTAATGTTATCGAAGCAGCAATAGAAAGATTGAAAGAAGCAAGAAAAAAGAATAAAGAAAGATTTGAAAAAAAAAACACCAACTACGACCTAAAACAATTAAAGATGGTGATTGGGTGTTGATTTATGATAGTAGCTTGGATAATCAATATAACACAACAAAGAACTTTGCAAAGAAATGGTCTTGGCCTTATGTTGTCAAAAAGGCATACAATAATGGAACATATCTGTTATAAGAACTTGATGGTATAGAATTGAAGATAACTATAGCATCCAAACAAATTAAGTTATTTAAACAAAGAAATAAAGATGTTTATTTTGATAAAGAATAAAATCCAATATAAGATATTGAAATGGGAGTAGAAGAGCAAATTGAAGATCAAGGATTTAAAAAAGTTAAAGAATATTTTATATCAACATATTGAAGAATCATTGGTGCATGTCAGAGGATGCACAAATTCAAGGAGGATGGATGTCATGATGTAACATAGCTAATATGTGAAAGAGTGTAGAATTTATTATATTATAGAAGATCTTAATTCAAAATGTTATTTTAAATTATCTTAGAAATATAGATAATTATCAAAAAGATAATAAAACTAAAAAGTATTAATATTGTATTTTAAAAATGGGCTTCTATTTAATTTTTATGGCCATAAATAAAATAAAAGAAAATAAGTTAAAAAATTAAATAATATAGATATGTGTAGAAAAAAATTAAGAGTAGATTTTAGCAAATTTTACCTCAAGAAGATAAGAATTGATACCCAAAGAGGATCCATTGTCAACTTGGGTCGAAATCAAACCATAAGGCACAAAACCACACACCTATGACGACTTTGGATTTCATTTGGAGATCAAAGAGTAGGATTTGATAGAAAATTTGATAAAGTTTTTATGAGTATTGGTTTTTTATGATTTGGATTTGTAATGACTTTGTAAGAGCTTTACCAAGTCAAGATTGTTTTAGATAACTTGGATTTTTATGAAATAAAATAAGATTGACATTTTAGACACATTCAAGAGTTTTGTTACAAATCTAAAGATAAATTTTTTTAGGTTAATGGTTATAGTTATACTTAATATATATTGTAAATTTTAGCTTGATCAAATAGCTAAATTGAATATTATTGAGGTTTACGTGGATTGGGGTCTTGAAAAGTAGAATTTTAGCTCTAATGAGGGTTTCTAAGATTTATTGCAATCTACTAGTTGGATTGAAATGAAAGTTATGTGTGTAAATAGTAGACTTGTTTTCCTAAGTATATGAGAATTTTGAGATTAATTTAATAGTGCAAAAAAGATATATCATTACTAAAAGATTAGCATCAAGGTTGGAGAAGGAGACTAGTTAACATTTGAGTAGATTTTAGGATTTTTCTTCCATTTGATAAGTCGGATTGTCGTCAAATTTGTTGTACTTATTTATAATTAAAAGATTGAAAGGTTTGTAAAATTTTAAATAAAATCAATAGTTTATTCAAAAGATATTGAAGTTCTAAACTATCTTAGGATTTGGTTTAGGATTTAGAATTGGTTAGGATTTGGTTTAGGATTTAGGATTTGGTTAGGATTTGATTTAAGATTTAAGATTTGATTAGGATTTGGTTTAGAATTTAGGATTTTGTTAGAATTTGTATAGGATTTAGATTAGAATTAGTCTAGGATTTGGATTAAGGTATAAGATTGATTAGGATTTGGTTAGGATTTGGTTTAGGATTTAGAATTTGATTAAGATTTTATTTAGGATTTTAGATTTGATTAGGATTTGATTTAGGATTTAGGATGCAGTTAGAATTTATCTAGGATTTTGTTTAGGATTTAAGATTTGACTAGAATTTGATTTAGGATTTAGAGTTTGTCTAGAATTTGATTAAAGTCTATTAGGATTTTAACTAGGGTTAAATTAAAACTTAATTAAAGATTATTTAAAATATATTGTGATTATTTTTTAAAAATTTAAGACTTCTTAAGGATTCTTTTAAGATTTATTATAGATTATCTTTCAACTTCTTTAAGATTTCTTATTGTTTCTTTTGTAATTTCTTTAAGGTTTCTTTTTGAATTTGATTAAAGATTTATTAGCATTCTTAAGATTTAAGTAGAGTTTATTTATTATTCTATTAGAATTAGGATTTTATTATTATAATTTCTATTCTACTCTCCATAGCAAGGTGCCTGGTACACTCTCAAGCAACACTTTAGGTATTATGACAATGACAATGAGTCTTTTTTTTGCTTAGTAAGAGGTTTAAAACATACCACATTAATTTTCATATCCTCTACTTTCGAATATATTTGTTGAAAAGACATTAATATTGCCATTGAATTATAGTAATATTGAAGCCCACTTGTTCAACTCTCAGATCAAAATTCAAAAAGTTGATTGTCATACTTCACAACAAAGTCAATCACTTGACTCAATGTTTAAAAATTTAGTAAGTTGAGCATCAATTTCTTTGCTTCATATTATAATCCATAGAAAAATTGGCTAATAAATGCAGCATCATTCTATTTTGATATCATTTATAAGTTGTTAAAATTATATAACATATAATATTACAAATTGATTACTTTATTGCAAAATACAAATCTTATTGATTGCAATATAATTTGTATCATATTCTTCATACATAAATCAAAACTCTATTAAAAAAACCTCCAAATTATCTAGTATTGGATCTCGTCATTTAAGAAAAGATGAAAACCATAATAATATTGAATTTAAAAGAAGTACACCAATGAATCTAACTTATAATCTTGGAGTTGGATAACCTTGAGATTGAAGTTTTGAAGACTTATTTATATCTTTACTTCTTTTCTTTCTTATTATTTTTTATGGTAGTAGACTGAGTTGATACATTACAAGTATCAATTCCATCAATTTTTCTTACATTTTTGCTATTGTACTCTTTCTATTTCAACAAGCTCTGCCAAGTTGATATTTAAAAAAAAAAAATCTAATATTACTTAAGATAAGCAAAAGAGAAGACTTAAAAGTAAAGGATATATTAATAATAATAATATTTTAGAAGAAGATAATCCATAACTTCTAATATGCTTATGTCTTAATAAGAAAAATGAGTAATCCACTCTTAATCAAGAGAAGACAAAATTCAAATATTATAAGTATATTCTTGTCAATCTATCAAAGATACGAATTGAAAGAAGATATATAAATATGAAAAATCTGTATAAAAAAAAAAAAAAGTGAAAAATATAAATATACATATATATATATATATATATATATATATATATATATATATATATATATTAAAAAGAAACTGGAATGGTTATTGCCAAAAAACAAAGAAATTAGAGACTCTCGAAACTAGATTAGAAACAAGAAAGTAATTGATAAAAATAAAGAAGGCTTTATACTTCCCTCTTTATATTATTAGGGTCATAGTCCTTAGAACCTTCTAGAAGCAAGTCTCTGGAACCTTCTAGAAGTTTTCTAGTTGGTGGAAGTTGCTTGAAAAGCTTCCTATTTAGAAGAAGTTGCTTGAGAAGCTTCCTAGTTAGTAGAAGTTGCTTGAGAAGCTTCTTAGTTAGTGGAAGTCGCTTGAAAAGCTTCCTAGTTGGTGGAAGTCGCTTAAGAAGCTTCCTAGTTGGTAGAAGTCGCTTTAGAAGCTTTCTAGTTGGTAGAAGTTGCTTGAAAAGCTTCCTAATTGGTGGAAGTCGCTTGAGAAGCTTCCTAGTTGATAGAAGTTGCTTGAGAAGCTTCCTAAATAGGAGTATATATTGGAATCGAGACTGAAGAGTTCTTCAGTCTCGACAACACATCTCTTAGAGCTCTAGCTCATCTCTCTGGTGTTATTCTTGTATTCATCTGATTAATCTAGTTCTTGCCAGTTCTTTTTGAACTTCTTGTTAGATCTTGAGCTTGTATTTCTGTGTCCGTGACAGTTTGTCGAGACTGAACTCACCTCAAATATCAGAGCTAGTTTCTTCCTCGTTAGAGTGTGGATTACCCCTCTGCTTGAAGGTGTACTAACATTTTTGAGGTTGCGGATTACCTTCCTCTAAACTGATACCTCTTTTATTACAATATTGGAATCTTATTCTTCTTGGAGAAAGTGGATTACTCCTTTTCTTGAAGCTCTTAAGGCATTTTAGAGGTTGCGGAGTATCCTCTTCTAAACCAATATTGTCTTCTTTTAGAATCATTTCTGTCCTTCTCTTAGAATGGCTGGAGGCCAAGACATTAGTATGACAGAAAGTTCGGAGTCCAAGTTGGATGCTATCATGAATGCCCTCACTACGTTATCGCAAAGAACTGTAGAAATTGAAGGAGTCGTGGCAAGGCTTCATAATGATGGAGCATCTGGGGTGGCACAATCTAGGTTGCACCAGCCTCAAACTTCTACACTTAGAGAAGCAACTTTGCTTCAGGTTTGACAAGCACCGTTAGTTCTACAACATAAAGAGCCCCGAGTTAGCCTTCTGGACAAGTTTGATGGCACGCATTCCAAGTTTCAAGGATTTATCAATCAAATCAGGTTGATAACAGTTTTACAATCCGAACGCTATCCAATGGAGGAGTCATGTATTGAGCTTGTTAGAACCTTACTTACAAGGCAAGCTCTATCATGGTTTGCTCCTTTGTTTGAGAAATGATCATCCATACTAAACAACTTTGAAACCTTTTTGGAGGCATTTGCAGAAGCATTTGGTGAATATGATAAGGTTCAATGGGCTACAACAAAGATCCGATCAATACGACAAGGGATGCGCTCTACATCAGTCTATGCATCGGATTTCAGGCAACTAGCATGCGACATCAATTGGGACGAAGAAGCATTGATGAGTCAATTCTATTGGAGTTTAAGGGACAATGTGAAGGATTTGCTGCTAACTCTTCTTGATCCGCGAACGCTCAACAAAGCTATTAGTCAAGCTGTGAAGTGCGATAACCGTCTATTTCAACGTCGCCAAGAGCAACGCTTAAGACAACATATGGTTCGTCATGCCCCAACTATGTCGGCAAGCAGTATGAATTCACATTCAGAGATAGAAGACATGCAAATTGATGTGGTACATGTCAAATCCCTTACTCTAGAAAAAAAAAAAAAAATGGCATATGGAGGAAGGTCTATGCTTATATTGTGGTGAAGAAGGCCACAAAGTTGGAAACTACCCCAAGAAGCAAAATCGACGCATAGTCAAGACTAGGGGCACATTTGTTCAGGAAAACGAGGATGCCCAGCCACAATAGGAACTGTGCGGTTGGACAGTGAAATATCGCAACAACAATCAGGTTCCTTTCTTTCTGCTCAACCTGCCCTTTGTTTTACAATCTCTTTGTTTATTGGCCCTCAAAAACTGAGAACCTTAGTATTATTAGATTCAGGAGCATCTGCTTGTTTCTTAGACAAAGAATTTGCGAAGGGTCATAAGATCCCTTTAATACAAAAATCCAAACCTGTTCACGTTGAGCTCATAGATGGGATACCTTTATTGTCTGGTAGTATCACCTATGAATCAGAACCTATAGAAGTGACGTTTAAGGGCCATAGTAGTCATATTATTTTCAATATTATTAGAACCCCATCAAATCCTATTATTCTTGGTCTTTCCTGGTTGGAAAAGCATAACCCATCCATAGATTGGAGGTTGCAAAAGATGACCTTTCCCATAAAATCATCCAAAAATAAGCCTAGTAAAAAATCCCGAATAGAGAAATTCTTATTCATTGGAACAAGAGTGTTTGTAAGATCATCCAAGGAAGGCATACCATTTGTCATTTATGGGGCTCCAACTATCGGAGAGAAGATCTCGACAGCAAGTATACCAGAGCAATATAAGGATTTTAAAGACGTGTTTCAAAAGAAGAATGTCGACATGCTACTGGAACACCGACCATATGATTGCGCCATAGACTTGCAGGAAGGAGCACAACCACCTTTTGGCCCAATTTATAATCTATCGCAGATAGAGTTGGCGGACTTGCGAAAGTACATTGACGAGAATCTAGCCAAGAACTTCATCCGTCATTCAAAATCATCAGCTGGAGGCCCAATCTTATTTGTGAAGAAGAAAGATGGCTCGTTGCGGATGTGCGTGGACTATCGAGGCCTAAACAAGATAACAAAGAAGAATCGTTACCTGTTACCCTTGATTTCTTGTCTCTTAGAACAACTTGGACATGCAAGGATCTTTACAAAAATTGATCTAAGGGGAGCTTACAACCTTGTACGAATCAAGGAAGGAGATGAGTGGAAGACAACATTTTGTACAAGGTATGGCCATTTTGAATATAATGTCATGCCCTTTGATCTTACCAATGCTCCAGCAGTCTTCCAACATATGATGAATGACATTTTTCGAAACCACTTTGATGATTTTGTTGTCATCTACTTAGATGATATTTTGATATTCTCCAAAAAAGAGGAAGAGCATGAAAAGCATGTTCGTTTGGTCTTGGAGAAACTATGCAAACGAGGACTATATGCCAAGTTGGAGAAGTATTTATTTCATCAAATGGAGATGGAATTTTTGGGGTTCGTTGCGACTACAGAAGGCTTGAAGATGGATCCCAAGAAGGTGGAAGCAATCATGTCCTGGGAGGTTCCAAAGACGGTTAGAGACGTACAATGTTTTCTTGACTTTGCTAACTTCTATCGAATCTTCATCAAGAATTACTCTCAAGTTGCTGCTCCTCTCACTTGATTGACATACAAGGATAAGTTGGAATGGGGACCTCTAGCGGAGAAGGCGTTTCAAGACCTGAAGATGGCATTTACTACGGCTCCAATCTTGGTACATCCAGACTTTACAATGGCCTTCTATTTAAAAACTGATGCTTCGGATTTTGCTTTGGGAGCTGTACTTTCACAAATGGGAGAAGACAAGAAGCTCCATCTGGTTGCATTTTATTCTCGAAAGTTCTCTGTTGCTGAAATCAATTATGAGATCCACGATAAGAAACTTCTTGCTATAGTGGATTCTTTCCAAGAATGGCATCACTTTCTTGAAGGAGCTGCACACCCAGTGACCATATACACTGATCACAAGAATTTGGAGTATTTCATGTCGGCTCGAATTCTAAATCGACGTCAAGCTCGGTGGAGTATGTTGCTATCTAGATTCGATTTTATTATCACTAATCGACCTGGAAAACAACAAGGACTATCCGATGCCTTATCGAGGAGATCGTATCTTGTACCAAAGGCTGGAGAAGCAGCATTTGATCAACAATGTATGACATTGTTGAAGCCAGAGAAATTTTGGCTTTGCGCTATTATTGTGCCAATTGATACTGACTTCCTGAACCAGGTACGTGCCGTAACCATTGAAGATCCAGTAGCCATTGATATCAAGCAGCGTATCAATGACGACAAGTTCAAGGTGGAGGGAGATCTTTTATACTTTGAGGAGCGATTGTATATTCCAAAAGGACTAGCACGACTCCAAGTTCTTCAATCTCGCCACGATTTTCCAGCTGTGAGATATTTTGGATTCAACAAGACCTTGGAGCTTATTTCTCGAGATTTTTGGTGGCCCCAAATGTGGAAGGATGTGAAAGATTTTGTCCTCTCCTACGATATTTGTTTAAGATCCAAGAATCCTCGACATCGCCCTTATGGACTTCTACAACCATTGTCGATTCCATATCGACCATGGTCTTCAGTTTGTATAGACTTCATCACGGACCTGCCATCATCGAATTCATTTGACAACATCTTTGTCGTGATAGATCGCCTTACAAAGATGGTGCACTTTGTTCCTTGCAAGAAGACATCATCCAGTGAAGTGACAGCAAGGCTCTTTCTCGATAATGTGTATCGATATCATGGACTATCAGATGATATCGTATCAGATCGAGGAACCCAGTTCGTATCAAAGTTTTGGAGATCTCTTTTTGACATACTGAAGATAGATATCAAGCTTTCTTCGGCTTTCCATCCTCAAATTGACGGCCAAACAGAACGGGTGAACCAAGTCTTGGAACAATACTTACGATGCAACATCAACTATCAGCAAGACAATTGGACCGCTATTGTATTACGTACTTTTCTGCTCGAGAACGCACTAAGTGTCTGACTGTAGAAGGTAGTATGGAGATTTGCTAATATTCAAGCAGTCTATCAGTTTTTGACTATTGGAATATAAATGATTGCAAGAATATACCATAAATCTATACGGATGTCCTTTGACTCCTTGCCAAAATCCTTTTTGCCCCAGCCGGTAGGTCTCCAGATGTTACAGAGAACCCCAAACAACCCAATCTGCTAATCTCCTATACCGCTTTTTACTCACGACCTTATATCCACTCACTGTCTTGTTAGATTAATCCAAAAATTTTCATTCACTCTGTATACTCAATCCTATAGACACCCTTTTAATTCTTCAATCACAGACGTAACTTTGATTTCCCAAAATAGTCAAGAGTAATCACACGCACTTCATTAGAACCCTAATTCACCGGTACAACACATCAACTATTCAGCCATGATTGCCTCAGTCTTCCCAAAACCCTATGAAGAAAAAAAATCCCAATTTTTTGTCTTTTCTCCCTCCCAAAGCATGAAGCTAGCTCTCCGACCCTTAAAACCTTGATTCTCCTCCTTTTATTTTTTAACCTATCTCCCCCTTTAACCCTAATTCTCCCCCCTTCATTTCTTAACCTATCCTCTCCTTTAACCTTAATTCTCCCCTCTTTCAACCCTGATTCTTCTCCCTTTCAAACTCTAGCCTCTGAATTTCTTCAATCTTCCGTCTTGGATCCGGAATTGGCTCTGCCGTCTGAGCTTTCTCCTCCATTTTTTTACCTTTTAAAAGGTTCTTTTTCTTGAAACAATGTTCTCTGAAATGGCATAGAGAACAGGATAGCCTGAAACGGAATCAAAACTCTCGTAATCGGGACCACATTAAGTCGCCCGACCAATTCAGGTCTCATATTGGCTAAGAGGCCCGTAGTAAGACTTGGATGTTCTTGTAATTGGGTCAAATTGGTCCTTCGCGTCAGGCTTGCTCAGTCATCGATTTACACCTTTCGATTCTATTGACTCCCACTATTGGACTCGAACGGAGCATTTTGTTATTGGTAAGTATGCCCTGACCGACTGTGACGGGGTGTCTGAACTGGCCCTTGAATATTGGCACTGGAATCAGTCGTTGCTCCCAATATTCGAGGTAACATTAATAAAAGTCCCCTTTCTTTATATTTTCACGGTATACTTGTGTTACAACATGACACCGCATATCTACCGCTAGCCGAGTTTGCATATAACAACACCCTCCATGCGTCGACTCAATATACACCATTCTTTTTCAACTATAGGTATCATCCGAAGCTTGATTTATTGAGTCTGTCAACAAATAACAATCCAGCATCTGAAGGATTTGCGAAGCAACTATCAGAGCTTCAAACTACGTTAAAGCTTCAATTACAATTCGCTCAAGAATCCTATAAGGCATCTGCAGATAGATTTCGAAATCAAGCACCTACTTTCAAAATTGGAGATAAAGCATGGCTTCTTCGACAGAATATCAAGACCAAGCGACCATGTGATAAGTTGGACTATCAAAGATTGGCACCATTTATCATCCAGAAGCAAATCAATCCAGTGGCGTACCGTCTAGAATTATTGGCTTCTATGAAGGTACATTTAGTCTTTCATGTTTTTCTGTTGGAGCCTTATCGAGAGTCGTCCTTTCCTGGAAGAGTACAATGTCTGCCACCTAGTATTGAGATCGAGAACCACGAGGAATACGAGGTCAAAAAGGTGTTGGATTCACGGCAAAGGTGGGACAAGTTGGAGTATCTTGTTCATTGGTGCGGCTATGACATTAATGAGCGAACGTAGGAGCCAGCTGAAAATCTTGCCAATGCGCCACAAAAGGTATAGGAGTTTTATCAACAACATCCTCATAAACCTAAGCCGGTTCGACGATAGCTTCCTTCTGAAGCTTGCTCACTCAAAAATATAAGAAAGTGGGAGAGCACCACCAAAATTCGTAGTTGATAAAGTAAAATTTTTTCAATAGCCTTCTGATATGGATAGCCATGAGATAGATACTATGCTAGTTAGATTATCTCAACCGACTAACTCACGAAGGCGACCCCAAGATGAAGAACCACCTATACCACGACGACAACGAAGGATACCAAGTAACTGATCATTGGTGATTGTATTTGAGTTCGAGCCTACTTACGATGGTCAGCCAAAAGGCGTGTTTGCAGGACAATTTCTCAATGAGGACACAGAAGTTCATGCTTGGTCAGAAGTCGAAGGCATGGGCCACTACCGTTGGCTTCAAGGGCTGATGAACCACTTGCCTAGTGAACAACAATTGGAGTTCATAGCAGACGTTATGCGACAGATCTTCATTTTCTTGTGTTGGTACTGATTAACAATAATATTGCTTCTCAAAGACCTCGAAGCTAAAGGAGGGGGTGATGTTAGGGACATAGTCCTTAGAACCTTCTAGAAGCAAGTCTCTGGAACCTTCTAGAAGTTTCCTAGTTTGTGGAAGTTGCTTGAAAAGCTTTCTATTTGGTGGAAGTTGCTTGAGAAGCTTCCTAGTTTGTGGAAGTTGCTTGAAAAGCTTTCTATTTGGTGGAAGTTGCTTGAGAAGCTTCCTAGTTGGTGGAAGTTGCTTGAGAAGCTTCCTAAATAGGATTATATATTGGAATCGAGACTGAAGAGTTCTTTAGTCTCGACAATTTATCTCTTGGAGCTCTAGCTCATCTCTCTGGTATTATTCTTGTATTCATCTGATTAATCTAGTTCTTGCCAGCTCTTTTTGAATTTCTTGTTAGATCTCGAGCCTGTATTTCTTTGTCCGTGACATATATACTATCTATCTAGGATCTATGAGGTGACATTTTATGCAATCTCCAAAAACTTTTTAACTTTCCATGATATATATCTTGACTTGTAAGACAAGTTTTCTATATGGCGACCACATAATTAGTTTATTTTGTAAGCTACTAATACATGTGGCATATGAATAGCTTATTGACCAAGTTTTTAACCTATCAATCAACTACAAACATATGTAAAGACAAAACAATATCTAAAAAACTTCTCGGAAGCTTCTTTGGAAGATACTATAAAATTAATCTACTTTTACTTAATTCTACTTATCTAAGTAAGGAGTAGGTATATATTCATGATAGTTGGATGTGTACTAAGTCTTACAAGAATACTCATTGCAAATGTAATATTTGATCTTATAGATATAGCTAAATATATAAGTACTCCAACTTCTACAAGATATAGATATCAATCTCTCAATATTTTTTCCTCCTCCTTATATGAATTATATGGATCATCACCATTATGACTATGTCTAATTATGGATAAATATTAATTACATTGAATTTCTACAAGATTTGTTTAACAGACATTATTTGATAGAAAAAAATGTTGCTATCTATGAAATGCATAATTTCAAGGCTAATACAAAAAGTTTTTTTTTTAATATTTTTATCTCAAACTTACAAATAAGTTGACTAGTAGTTGTAATGTATGTAGATCTAATATCCACTAGATTAAGATCATCAATATATATAGCAATGATCACAAAACAAGTTTTACCTCATTTGATAAATAAATAACAAATTAGTTGATCACTTACAACCTTATTTGTAATTAAATAAACTTTGAAACATTGATACCATATGCATCCAAATTATCTTTGACCATACAAGGCCTTGTATAATTTAATACCATGATATCATTCTACAGTTGGTCTATTTAGAGTTCTTTTTTTTAAACTAGGTCTCATTTTTAATTAAATATTTGCATCAAGGAAACCATATAGATATGCAGTTACTACATCTATGAGATGTATCTTAAAGGTGGCATGAATTGCCATTTTAATAATATATCAAAATATAGGTGAATCCGTGATTGAAAAATATGTGAATTTATTATCAAGACTAAATCATTGAATAAATCTTTGCTCAACAAGACAAGCTTTATAATTGATTATTTGATTTTTAGTATCTTGTTTATATATTAATACTTTCTTATATCTCATACGATAAGATGTAAGAGTATCTACAATTGGACCAAAGATTTTCTCCTTATGTAAAGAGGTATACCTCTCCTTGATGGCAATTTTCTATTTTAATTAATTAGAGAAATACATTGCTTTCTCAATGGTTTGAAGTTCATGATCATCTTTGTTGTAAAAAAGAGCTTTTACAATAAATAATTGATTTATTATAATAGATGGTCTATTCTAAATGTTTTTTGTAGCACAATATGGAATAAATAATTTTTGCACTCAACTTGATTTTATTCTTTCTAATTTTAAGATTTTCTATTACATGAGGTGAAGATATAATTTGCATGGACATATCATCATTAATTAATGGTTCGATAGGTTTAATAGGAACTTCTACTGAAATATCACTAGAATCATCAAATGTTATAGCTTTCTTCTTATGTGGTTGAAAACAACAATTTTAAAAATATACATGTACTAATGTGCCACTTGATGGATCAATAATACAAATAATTCTAGGTGAATCAAAACCAACATATATACCTTCTTGTTTATAAGCTCCAATGATATGCCATTGAGACTCTAGTATTGAAATCCAAATACAACAACTAAATATCCTTAAGTAAAATATATTAGAAATATGACTTGAAATGAGCTCTTGTGGTATAATAATTTTAAGAAAAGAAGGACAGAGGCATATTTATGCTACAACATGCAAAACTCTATGATTCCACATAGATGCAAGTAAATTTTTCTAAATAAAGATTGGCTAGGTAATGAGTTATATATGCTTTATAAATAACTTTGTAAATCCATTTTGAGCATGTTCATATGGAACACAATATATCAATTCAATCCTTGTTATAATACAATACTCTTCAAAAGACTTTGATACAAATTCTTTTGTATTGCCCATATATAATGTTTTGATATAATAATTAAAAAATTATATCCAAAAATAAATAAATATAGATATAAGATTAGAAAACACCATGTTTTGAGTTGATAATAATAAAACATGTAATTATTTGCATAATGCATTAATAAAGACAAAAAAATAATAAAATGGTTTAGATATTGAGTTAATAGGATCACAAATATCTCCATGCAACTTTTCAAGCATTGGTGATAAATCTTATTTTCATACTATAAATTCTTATAATATGTAAAAAATTAAATAAAACATATTTTATGTTTATAAAACTTGATATGTGTTAAAATGGTTAATAAATTAATTTAAAGAGAGTAGATATAAGAAACTTTATTTAAAATTTTATCTATTTTTATTATAATATTTAAATTTTATAAGTTTTAGATGTTTAGTATAAAGCTTTAAGAGAAGGTGGAAGCCTAAAGATAAAAATTTAAACTACTAAGAGGCTTATAGGGAGGGATAAAATCAAGGCATGGTCGGATGAAGGCAAAAGGTAAAGATCTTTATTCTTATTGGTCGAAGGCCATATCCAATGGGCATTCAACATGCTATCCATGACCATAACAAGGATTTTGGTGACTTTAAAAGGGGCATTTGAGAATCAAAAGAAAGAATTGTAAGGTTTAGGATTTAGAATATAATTTTTGTACAAATTTTAGAGGATTTGGAATTAGAATAATGAAGTTATAGCCATTTGAAGTTAAGATGTCTTTTTAAGATATATTTTTGTTGTTTTGAAGATATGAAGAGTTTTATAATAGATTTTTGATATAAAAAGATGTCGCAAGGATAATTTCAAGATCTACATCTTTTATGAAAGAATTTCTACCTTTGGAGTTTGTTTGAAGAAATTATAGAGCATTGAAGACAACACATGTAATTTAGAGGCAATAAGTAAGTCATTTTGTTGATAGTAATGGTTGAAGCCATAGCTTGAATATCCGGATGAATTTTTTGCTAAACATTTCTATAAGTGTGTCTTATTGAGTTAAAAAGCTATATATCAAAATTTTATGGTATTTAAATGCTTAATTTATGAGATATGAAGAAATTATACATGAGTATATGCAAGCAACGATTTAAAGCTACTATTAGAGTTTTGGTAATATCTCAAGTTCTGTAATGAATTTATAGTTGAAATTTATTGTAATAATTGTTAAAAGTACATCAATACTTTATATAAAATTTGGATTTGATTGGATGGTCCAATCGTGAGATATAAGCTATTGAAGTTTGAGAAGAATTTACCTTAAAGATATACAAGTTTTTTATAATATTTTTATCACATTTTTGGTGATCTTTGATACTTAGGGCTTATGTATTGATTTAATTGCTCCTATAGGGATAATTTTATATATAGACTTGGTGTTTCGTTTATCTAGAGGCTCAGTTGAGCATTTAGTAACAACCAGAAGCCTATCACTTTTTTAAAGCAAATTTCCTCTACTATGACATCGTAGAAGTTTTTAAATTGAAGGCCAAGCAATCATCTTACCTTACATACATTTATAACATAATTTCATAGAATTTGTATCTACAAGTCTTAAATTATACCCAGTTATACATGGAATTATCTTCAAAAATAATGTAGATCCTACATGTCGTAATCATCTATGCTAGAGAGAAATGTGACTCTCTGTGATAAATGATACAAAATTAAATATACTAGGAGATTAGATTGTAATTTGATATAAACCATTTCTTACAACAAAGGTTTTTTCAATAATTTTATGGTTCTGTGAAAGAACCAAAATCTCTCACCTATCTATAATAGCAATTAAGAAGTGATAACCATTGGCACACATATCTCAATAGCTGATCAAACTCTGAGATATTGAAAGTGAAAACATTACATGTTTATATTTTATGATAGAGTCCATAGGCAATTTTACCTATGTATTTGCTCTAGCTATGGTCATCAAATTTTTAGTTTGTCAAGTTGAAGATTTTTTAGTAAAAAATAGTTTATCTCCTAAGATAGTATGTGTTACTGCAGAATCAATGAGTGCATCATTTGACTCATCATTAGAGGTTTTTTCATTCATATAAGCTTCTAAATCATCAATACCAATTAAGTCTATGGATGTATCTATGGTATAAACTTTATGAGCCTCAACTCAAAGTTTCTTATTTTCTTGGAACATTTTAACGGAGTATTTTGAAGTACAACATACATGTGCTAAATGTCCAATCATTCCACATTTATGGTAAGAACATATCTTTAATTTTTCTTTTCTATTGTAATTAGTAGTAGAATATTTATTCTTTTTATAAGAGCAAAAATGATCATGACCATGATTGCCTTGGTACTTATAAGTACCTTTTTCATATTTATATAATTTTTTCTTAAACGTTGAAATATTAAGTGCATGAGATTTTGGAACTAAGGTTTCAACAAAATAAGCTTTTGCATTATGCAAGAGTAGCTCATTTTATTTCTCTACAAGAAGTAGATAAGACATGAAATCAAAATAACTCTGAAATTTCATGTTCCTATATTGTTGTATAAGCAAAGCAAATGTGGGAAGAAATATGGAGAGAGTTTTATCAATCATTTCTTTTGTAGAGACGCTTTATCCATATAATTGAAGTTTTGAGATAATATGATATTTTTCACTATTGAAAGCATTTAAATCTGAAAAATCCAAGACATAGAACTGTGTCCAATTATGACAATATATGAAAAAAAAAAAAAAAAAAAAAAAAAAAAAAAAAATGATCTTTTGATGATTAAACCTAGATTTAAGATTTTTCCAAAGCTTGGCTGAATTCTCTATTTCCAAATATTGATGTTGCAATGCAAGTATAAGATAACAACAAAAGAGAAGAAGTGCTTATCAACATATAGCAAGAAGAATAGATGTACTTATAGTAGGAGATTCTTCAAACAAAATTATATCCAAGAATTTTTTTGCAAATAAATTTGCTTTTGTTATTTTTGCCTATGATAGATAATTATCATTGGTTTCTATTAGCAACCAATGGTGGAAGTAGAAGAGCTTGAAAATGTTGGGATGTAGTGATTATAGTTGGAACCTTAGTAGAAGTACTTGAGGATGTTAAAGCACTTATTTTAAATAAATCTATGAAAAATATACAAGATCGAGTATGAAAAGTTGAATAAAATATACCTTGAAATATAAAGCCAAATAAAATAATAAAGTTGAAATTGAAATAAAAAATATTAAGAATTTGGAGAAATTTTATTTTTTTATTTTTATTTTTTTCACAAAAATAAGGACCTACGGTGGACTACAGCAATAGCGACAAATGGCAGTAGTAATAACAGACAACAATAGTAGATGGCAAGGCATGACAACTTGGTGGCAAGGTCTTGAAGTAGGAAGCAACACTTGTCAGGGCACAATACAATACCAAGATATAGAGCGATACAGCAACAAGCATGTCAAAGTAGAAGAAACATAAAATAAAATAAAATAAAAAACAAGGAGAAGGTGAAAGGCAAGGAGCTCACAAATTTTTAAGAACCAAGACTAGTACATAGAAATAGTCATGCTGAAAACATATTGGAAATGTTTGAAGAGACACAAGAATAGCTATAAGTAATGTGCACACACACATACAAGAAAATATATAGAAAGAGAGGGAGCTTCTTCTTATCTCTGTATTGATGTGGTTGTTTCTTTTATACAAAAAGAAGGGGGAGAAGATAAGCAGTTTTTCTCCACTACATTCCAAACACTATAGCCACAATATTTATTGTAAATTAGAATAAATATTATAGAGAGCACTAACAACATTTAATGCTTTCAACACATTTGATACCAATTGGCTAAAAGCAACTTATGCATCCATCTCTAATCCCGATAATGTGGATACCTATCACCGTGCAAGCACCCAAACACCAACCAATCTTCTTATCGCAATGCTTACATGGCACAGATGACGTGTCGTTAGTAAAGAATACTGTCGGTGGAGGAAGGAGCAACGGCCCTTGTCACCGTGTATACACTCCCCAAGGCCGTCGCCCTCTAAGCTTGTCACTATCCCTATAACCGTTCACGCACACGCAGGGCCGTGGGCCTCAAAGCTTGTCACAGCCCTTCTTTCAGGATGCGCAGAGAACTTCGCCAATTCTTCAGCTGCTACCTAATTGCCTCTAATCGTGGACTTTGAAACTCTTCAGCGTCGCTTCAGAATTTCTGTTGCAGGTAGAAATTTCTTCACGATCAAAAGTTTCTATCTCCTCCCGTGGTTGAGTTTAGAAGTTGAGGGCTGGGGGCTTTAGGATTTAGGGTTTAATGCATTGTGGATTTCCAATCGTTCATCTCTCGGCCTGTACTCAGTTTGGTTTTGATGCTTCACGAGGACTCGGCTTGGTTATTCGTTTAGATGAACGCTGAGAAACTTCGCTACTTCGCGATCAGCGTAAGTACTTTGAATTGGATGTATGCGAAGTGTTAGAGTGTGCTTTAGCAACGGTAGGAAACTTTCTGAAGATCTGCAGAGTGGCTGTGAAATGCACAGTATAGTCGAGCTGAATACCTGGCACAAAGTTCAAAGAGATTGGTAGGATTAGGGTTCTTGATTTCTCCATCACATTAACGTACCTCACCTGCCCGTTTTTTCAAATTCGTAGTCATTTCGATTTACAATTTGACTCTACACTTTGAGCTAGTCTGGTTGGTGATTGCATAGCTCATATCGATGCGTGTTGTTCGTCCTGCGTTGCGTAGCCAGAATCGTGGAGTAAGGTTTATTGAGTTTTATGGTATTGGTGAAAAAATTTCGGGTTTGTTTTGTGAAGGCAATGGCAGCTGAATTCCTCTTACATGTGGTTTTCTCCGTATTTGAAGGGTTTTAAAAGTGCAGTAGAAACCAGAGAACTAGAGGATGGAGAAGCATTCTGAGGTGCAAACTAATAGAGACCTCTTGCTGCTGGAGCGCGAGAGTAATCCTTTAGAGAACCGGTTGCGCGTTGTTCAACAATCATCTGGCGATGCCAAGCCTAGGATGCCCACGACAAGCGTGCCAGAAAGCAGCGGTAGTTGTTCGCCTCCTACCAAATGAGGACCATTTCTCGCTGCAATTATTTCAAGCATTATGTTGCCTCTTTGTATACTCGGATGTATTGTAGGCATTGCATCAGAAGCATTTGTGGGTAAGAAGTTCAGATGGCGAAGATGGCAAGCTTGCAACAGTGGTAGTTCTGAATGTTTCCCTCGTAATGGCAGTGATTGGTCGCCTGAAGGCCTTTCTTCCTGTGATGCAAGAAGCTAATGAAAAGCTCTTCTCTGGCATTGAGGAGAAAGGACGTGAAGAATTCGATATTGAAGTCGTAGATGAAGATGACACCAAGCCTCAAATATTGATGGTGAATTACTTACTCCCTTCAATTATATTATTACGTTTTTCTATATGGGTACATCTTTATTTCTCTGTACAATCGTCTTTGATATTACTCAAGCATTCACTTCTATTTGACTGCCTTCTCCTTGTCTCTTTTCACTAAAATTTTGAGCCGGTGAAAGTCTTAGACAATATTGAAGTTGTATGATGTATTGAAGCGTGTGGATTACTTTTGAATAATGATTTGTTATTAAGTACAGAGAAATTTCTGCTCTAGAAGTTTTAAAGTACTAACCATTTTTCAATTATATGCGCAGGACTTGGCCTTGGGAATTGCCGATCTCAACACTCCCGAAGCTATAGCGGCTGCCGAGAGAGCTGCTGCAGGCCAAGTTCACATCAGTAGCCAATTAACAGATACTCCAGATGATAGTAGCGACGATGATATGGAATCAGACCATGTAGCTCACGCTGCAGCACCAAGTCATAGGCCAAAATCCAGCAAAGCGAAAATCGTCGAGAAATGATTGTTTTGACTGGTCCAAACCTTCTCTCTTTATGCAATGGTCGCTCGGACCTTATTAATTTACTCCCTACGTCAGGAACCAGGAAAACAGGACATCCTGAATGTCAATACTGGGTATACGGCATGATTTGCGCATGACACGAAGTGTACTGTGTGAATGTCTCACTGCAAACTGATGCAAATAAATTTCGTTAATGTCCACACGGCTGTAGCAATCTTCTGTTCCACTGAAAGCGCATTTGTTACCCTCAATGTTTTGATACTCACCCTAAGTGCGCCATTTGAGCACTGCAAGCAGGCCACATGGAACAGGACCACTAGAGCTGTCAGTCCACGAATCAAGTTCTTTGTCGTCTAATGAATTGCTGGGTGAAGGCTTGCGATGAAACATTCCAGCTTTTCTAAAGTGGGTTCACTCGCCACTTGTGTATGTACCATGCGTTGGCTTGACTAGGTCCCTCGTCCATTGGCATTCCTCTCGCATTATTGACTTCAACGACCTCGAACGGCGCCGATGTTTGACATACCCGGCAATCCAACAATCCTATTGAGCATTGAGAACCGGAGTGTAGCGTATCAACACATGTCACAGCAGAAACCCGCCTCGCAACCTGGCTTATCTTCTGCATTTGGTTTTTGGTGTTCCTGTGCGCGTCCTTGCCTGCTGTTGTCGGTCATTCAACCTTCGCCTGCTGTAGAATCTGCTTCGCGAAGAGGTTTTGTCAATATCTTCATCACTGCTCATGACCTGAAGTGATCCAGGTCTGTGTTCGGTTCGTACCCTCATGCGCAATTCGTCTAGAACGATTTCACTATTTCTCTCTATGTTCCTTTTTCGATGGGGTTCGTTGCCACTCACTGGCGTTTTGAAACGTTAAGTGACTAGTCTCATTTTCGTCCTTCGCTCGGGTTAGCGTGCCTGTGAGGGATTTGGGTTGATGTCATGCGGATTACCAGCGGTGTTATCTTACATCTGAAAACCTTGCTGGGAACTTGAGTGTGTCTTAAAAAAGATGAGATCCAGACCTACCTTTCAGGAGCCTTAAGTTAATTGATGGTTTTTTATCTTTATTTCAGTGTATTCGAGCAACCGTTTTATCTTTATTTCAGTGTATTCGAGCAACCGAATGATTGAAGAAGGTGCGAGCACTAAAGCACCTTCTTCAATCATTCTTGGCGGCTTCTACCGGCAGTGTTACGCATTTGACGATTACGTAATTTTAAGTGAGAACGTTTCATAAATAATCACGCGTGTTCCTGCACCATTGCTGCCTAGGGTACACGAATGTTTTGAAGGTTTAACCAAATTCTGGATTTGTATCTTATTACTTGAGCTTAGAACTGATCGTTTTATTGCTGCTCACTTCAAAGAGATTTAGTCTTAGTACGTATTCAGGGAGGCAATATCTTCGGGAATCTTTAATATTATTTTGTGTAAAATAAGTGAAATTTTAGCTCATTGCTGACGGCGAAATAGTTACTCCTCGGAGTTCCTTAGTATCTTATACATTTTAGGACAAATTATCACTCATTATGTTTGTCGTTGTGCTAAGGTTTCCCCTCTTAAATTCTGTTATCAATTGACGTGCTTCTGCATCAGTGAGGTCGTGGATTCACTCAAAGTTTGCGGGTATTTGAATGTGTTAGTTGTACTTATAGTACATTTATATTGAATAATTGTAGCACAGTGATTGATTCCATGTTGCTTATTATAAATATGTCCTCGGAGATGTTCGTACAGACACAGCAGTTCGAAGGAAACCTCAGTCTAAGGGTTGTCGGAGACATAAGCAGGTTTCAGTGCGTATAATTTTATTGTGCGAAAGTCGTATTGCTCAATGGAAGACTCAGCTGTCGAGGATTCACCAAAACAAAGTAATTGGCCCATTTATCTTTACATTCCTAATCTCATCGGTAAGTAGTTCTAAACATCTCCTGAGGATCCTTAAGATATCTTTTCTTTTTCTCTTTTTTTTTCATTTTTTGCGAATTTGAACATCAGCCATTGCTTGAGGTTAATTTGGTGAAAAAGGGAGACTTGTAACAGGATATGCGAGGATTATCGCCAATGGCGCAGCTTTCGGAGTGGCTTTCACCAACAAAGAATTGTTTGCTATTCTCTACTTTGCAAGGTACAGTCAATCCCAAATTCCTTTCCCACGAATTCAGTTCTAGATAGTCTCTTTGTTAGCAACTTTTTCCTAAGAAATACACAACTGTGTTATCGCAGCTACTTGAGATAATTGCATCGTAATAGCTTCATTTCGAATTTTAGAGTATTGCCCTCATGTGGAAGGACGACTCATTAAGGCTATAATAGTACGTTAAAATTTAATGTTAAATACCTCTGTTTATGTCCGTGATATGAGACGCCGATTTTTAGCTTGTGTATGTAGCTAATAGTTCGAACATTTTAGTACCTGCTGAAACACGTATATATTTCCGATTCCTAATTGCGCTTGATCTGTCGACTTTTCTCCACAGCTTTGTATGCGATGAACTTGATGGCCGCTTTGCTCGCATGTTCAACCAGAGTATGTACTTCTTAGACTAATAATGTGATCATGTCATCGCTTCTTTCTTCTGCTACTGAGGAGTTGGTTTGGCTGATTCTGAGTCAATAGTTTTCAATGCGCTTTGCAAAATATTGCTGTTGTTGGCTACAGTAATCTGCTCTAACAAGGCATGTTTCTAGAAATACCTGTAGTTATATCTCCTAAGCATCTCTGTTTCAATTCTTCTCTAAGGTGAAAGAGGTGATACCTGTTGGGTGAAAGTGGTAGGAATGTATTCACATTATTGCTCATGCTTCCGATACTCGTGTGTTGCTTGCCTTTGAACAGAGTCAACCTTTGGAGCTGTTTTAGACATGGTGACTGACAGGTGACGACCATTTCTCTTGGATTGACTATATTCAATGGTGATTGCTATTGGGTCTCTCAAGTGGGTTATCCATCTGTGTGGTTCGGCTTGGGTATGTGCTGTACTAATCGTGAGATATTAAAAATATTAATAAAAAGTCAAACATTAAAATTCTGACTTTCTTGATCCTGTTTTGCCATTTGTGTAGGGTTAGCACTGCTGCACTCTTGGTACTTCTCACGCACTTTTACAAGTAAGTTTGGTTCACATGCGAATTGCACAGCTGGCCTATTCAAGCATGTTAGCGTTGACTGCTGCCAGTTGTAGTGCTTTCGTCAGAGCTTTGACCTCCTTTCTGAGGGACTGATAGTTCTTGATTTGAATTGCACCATATTACCATAGAAGTCACTTGAGCGATGGGGTCCCACTTCACAGACGTCTTGTTTTATTATTTCACCTCTAACGTCTGAGTGAATGAAATTGGTTCCTGCATTATGAACACTGTATGTCAGAGGTGCACTTGTTTGTTAGCGACAATTATCTTCTAAATTCTGCGGAAGATAACGTGGCCTAATTTTTTTACATGTTGCATGCTGACTCTTTGTTGTCCTGTTTCAATGATTGAGTAGGTCTCACTATGGACTGTTTCTCGGGCTTCTTGCTCTTGACATTTCCAGCCATTGGCTTCAAATGTACAGGTATTTGATTTTTATAGATTTGTCTTTCCAACTAAGCTGTACATGCACATTCTAGCCAGGATAAGAGTGTTAGGTTTGTGATAAAAGAGTTTGTTTCTTTCTGTCTTGATCCTCGCAGTACCTTCTTGTCGAGCAAGGCAAGTCATAAGGACATGGGTGACAGCAAGAGCACTTTGCTCCGTCTGTACTATCAGCATCGCTTCTTCATGGGATACTGTGCGATCGGGGCAGAGGTATGAAGTGAATAATGGCATCAGTTAGGCTCAACCTCGCATTCAAATCTCTGATCTTATGAGCCATTTGCACTCATTTTTTTAATACGGCTGCGTGCTCTTGTCAGATCGACATGAAACAGGACTTACCAAAGAAAATTTCTTTGTTTGCTGAGCAGGTTGCTTATATACTTCTGTACATGCTTGCCGCTGAGGGAAACATCGGAAGCCCTTACGAGGTTGGGGTGTTTTTTTTTTTTTCTGTTATCTCTGGTTTATTATTTTGTAAGTGGTAGTGTTCTTCTTTTTATCCTGGAATGCTAGAGGGATCATATAGATGAGGAGCTATTTAACTGATGCATGTAACACTCGTCGCTTGTGTTGCAGGTCACCTGCCGTTCTATCGGAAACGGAACTGTTTATGGTATTTTACTGGCAATTGCATTACCAGGTTGTGCAATCAAACAACTTGTGAATCTTGTTCAGGTACAACCAATTTCTCACATAACTGATGATAGCGTGAGGTGAATCAAATTCACATTTGTACAATTATTGGATAGAGTGGTTATATTTTCCAATTTGTTATGCGAAGAAATATCCAACATCGACACTGCTGCCTCTGCTGGAACGAGCTTGAAGTTGAAAAACTTTAGTCTGACATATTATTCACAATGTAGATGATACTCAATGAAGTCTTACGTACTGTCTTGGAGCGCAACCATCTACCTGATTTATACGCAGTATTTTTGCTCTCTAAACTCTGTTGTTTGGTTGCAGATGAAAACAGCAGCAGATGTGTGTGTAAATTATGACTACGCGCGACACAACTCCAAGGCTCAATAGTAACAGATACCACTTACAAACACAGTAGTCTGGCTTTCTCTACATAGTAGATTGTAATGAAGCGTCTGAATTTAAGACCTCACAAGCAAATGATTCATTTAGAATGTATCATACAGCTTCAAATAAACAATTCTAACCTTTTCCTTCGAATTTGCGTAAGTTTTAAGTGTTATACATTTTGTTTTACGTTGTTTATACATGTATTTTGCACAATAACCCTCTGTTTTGCTTTGCACAGCTCAGTTGCTTCGTCATTCAACACATAGAAGTGGCCCTTCTCACTTTTCTAGACCTTGCGTGCTCTTCAAAGACTGAATCCTGCGGTAGCAATACTTCCAATCAAACATTTTAATAAACCAATCGTTGGTTTTCATGGCTGTCCAACAGAAAACACACATCAAATTTTTATTGCATGTTTGGTATAGTTAGACCAAAATCTAATAGAGTATTTTTTCATACTATGCAAATGCAATCATTTATTTTGTTTTATTGTTAAAAAAACATGTGGTTCTTGGCTCTACTTAATTGTTGCAAATAGTTTATGAACAATAAAACATTTTATAACATGGCTTAGTATTATGCCATTTGGTATTTGTATTCTACTTTTAGCTTGATCCCATGTTTCTAGTAACTGGTTCATAAGGCAATTGTTTTACTTGGCTGTTTATTGCCAAACTTGTCTATTGTAGTATATACAATAATTTTGCCCCTAATATGTAAAATGTAATAATATATTTTCTAATGGCAATGAAGTTGTGTGTATATATATGTATTCATGTTTATTTTTTTATATATAAAAAAATGTTTTTATGTTAATTTAATTTGTTTTAGTATTAACAAAATATATATCAATACTATTTAATTCTTATCTTGATTATTTATATTTATGACAAAATTAGTATATTGTTTAGAAGTTAGAGTATGTAATTGAAATAAAGTGATGAGTTTGGAGAATAATTTAAAAAAATAAAAATAAAAATAAAATCAGTAATTTTAAATTCCAAACAACAATTCTTCAATAGATATTATAAATATTATCTGTTGTTAAATGTATTATTACTAGAGACAAGTAATTTACAAGATGGAAGAAAAAATGATTTGTTAAGTTTGCACTAGCATATAATTGATTGACCTATAATTGAAGAATTTCTATTGCATTGTAAAAAAATAAAATATTTAAACTTTAAAAAATAGAAGCACAATAAACATAATTTATTGGAATTTAAAGTTTATCATTATTTTTATTTTAAAGATTGTAATAAAACAATAATTACAAAACTATTGTAAGAATAGTGCAACTTTAAAAATATTTTGCAACTCTCATAGTAAATTAAAATATTAGAAACATATTATATATAAATATAGATAGATAGATGGATTGAGAGAGAGAGAGAGAGAATAATGATAAAGCAAGCCTAACCATCTTTATTAAAGTGATTCATTCTATCTTAACCATCATTGTATCTTTACAACCCCTATCCTTGTTTCTAAATGCTCTCCATTGTTATGGATGGGGGTGGGTGCTAGGAACATTTGAAATGAAGGTGATGGTTGGGAACAAGGAAACAATTGGAAATAGGAACAAGATTGAAAGAGTACAATGATGATTTAAACATGTAGATTAATTTAGTAAAAAATTGGGTAGATTTATCATATATATATATATATATATACATATAATTGTAGTATTAAATAAAAATGATAATATATATATATATATATAATTTAAGATAAAAATAGTTATTAAAATAATATGTATATATGTCTTAAAGACATCTAGTATTATATTTTTACAAGATAAAAAATGTATAGCTCAATTATCTTAAATGAAAAAATAAACGAAAATTTGAAATAATACCTAAAATTGATATTTTAAAATTATAAACAAAAATCTTTAGGATTTAGACATACTTCACTCCAATATACACTTTTTATGGTTGAAAATGACCCTAAAATATTTCATGATAAGAATTTAGACATGAGAATTCTAAAAGTGTTCCAATAAAAATGGTAATTTAAATCTGGATGATAAATTTCCAACCATGCTTAATAGAAACATACTCAAGGTTCATCACTACTACATTGTTAAAATAATATATATATATATATATATGTCAATATCACCATAATTTTTGCTATTACTACCACAACCTCCCATCTTACACATGCCACCTTTGTTCAACATCCTTCAAACCTTTCAATTGAATATAATTTTTTATTAGAACAAAAAAAACTAAAATACTATGTTGGGTGGATGACCAATTGTGGTGGCAATAGCAAAAATTATGATAATAGTATTAGTACCCTACACACACATAAATATATAAATAAATAAATAAATAAATAAATAAGATATATATTGTAATTTTTAATCTTCTAATATATAATTTAATTAGATGATCCAATCTTTTGATTATATGTATATAAATATAGTAATTGTGGTGGTAATAACAATAGCAATTGTGGTGGCAATAGCAATAGGCTAATATAATATTATGATCATCCATCTACACCCTTGGAATATGCTTCAAGTATCTAACATCTTGTACACGTACATACTTTGAAGTTCCACAATACAATTTCGTGATAACACTAATACCAAAAAAGAAACCACCAATTTTCCGTCTAGTGGAATAGACTCCTTCCCTACAGCAGCATTTTTTCATCCGAAGGGTGACTTAAGCGGGTTAACTTTAGTAATTTATATACTAATTTTACGGTGGATGACAGCTCAGCACATTCGGGGGGCCGCATCGGAAGCTTCGCGGCAAGCAGAAATATGTGGAGGAAAACTTAAATTAAGAAGGAGGAGTGTGAGTAGGAATAGAAGCTGATGGTTATGGCGTAGCCCCGAGCTACAGATCGCTCGGTGTCCACGAATTTTGTCTCTTCTCCTTGTGTGACTGTGTGTGACTGTGTGTGTCATACGGCTTGCCCGCTCTCGTGAGCAACGTTTCTGTGCCTCGACGCCATGGATCCTGGTCCTGAGGAGCTCCGATTGCACGGTCTGCGTGGGTATGACCAAGAGCCGAGTCGCAACAAGACATTGATCATCAATTCGAAGGTGAGAGCTATGGTGTGGTTAGATGCGCTGTTTTGAATTGCATGATTGGAATCGACGTTGAGTGGGTTGCGGAATTAGAGAGCGGGTCTCAATTTTGTTTTTTTTCTTTTTCGAGCTGGAAACCTCTTCGTGCGTGGTTTAATCTTGGGTTTTTGAACTCTTGCATTCTGTTGTGAATGTGACGAAACCCTTTGCGCTATGCTTGTTTCCTATTCGCCACTTCACTTTGCCGAATTCAGCATTCGTGGGCGACGGTGATCTAGGACTTGCTCTGTGTGTCCAGTCGTGTTGTATTCGTTAGAATGTTCGAATTTTGTAGCTTACAGGATGGGGTTTTTGCCTTTTACGGAGTCTCTCGCATTTTGGTTTGTAGTTCTTGCTTCGAGCGATTCTCTGACGGCTACATTTTCTATTGAGTAAGGAAGTTATGTAAATTGAATTTCCGAAGTCTTGGAATTTGAGGGTTTTTGAGACTGGGATTTTTGTGCTCCAATGAATTGCTTCACATCCAAAGAAAATATTTAATGGTCTATAAGTTTAGTCTGGAGATTTTGTATTGTCTCATTTTGTGCTCTCTATGTTTGCTTGTTTCAGGAACCTTTCAATGCAGAGCCCCCTGTGTCGATTCTCGGGTCTTCCTACTTGACAAGCGAGGATAATTTTTACAAGCGAAATCACGGGCCCATTCCCATTTTGCGCGACCCTACGACGTATGACTTCCTTATCTCTTGCACTGTTTTTCTTCTTAAGTTGTGTTCTGTAGTAGATGATCCTGATGCGTAGTAACGTGAGTAGTACATTTCATTCAAAATGTTCGTCGCCTAGAACCCTTGCGTAAGTAAAACATGCTGTCATTCTTTTCCAATATTGTTAAAGTCAAGTTAAGAACATCAGATTTATCTTTATTTTTATTTTTATTATTTTGCAGGTACAAATTGGTTGTAACAGGGGATGTGCCAAATCCTGTCTCACTCTCACTCGATTTTATAAAGTAAGTGTATTCTGCCTGCATAAGTGGGTGGTCTTTTCTACTTCGATGAGTGTCAAAGTTTAATATTGAATCTATGGTTTGCAAGGGAGGCGTCTCTGGAGCTATCCTGCATTTTGTCATGCATTACTCAAGTTGTTTGCAACTTCTGTCATAATAACTTTTTGTGACTCTGTACAGATCGCTCCCAAAGTATACTGCTGTCGCAACACTGCAAGTAAGATTTTCGAAGTTTTTTTAACGTGTGTTTTCTATTTTGCCTTCGCGCACATCAACTTTTACGAATTTATTTTTTTACTAGTATAATGAAAGGGTCCTTGACGTTCATAGCAACTTGTGGATGTTGACAAAAGTCTCTGCTCGAATATTTGGTTTATTAGATACGATAGGTTGCTTGAAGCTTTGATGACTTGATGAATTTTGAGTAATGATTTATGTGACGTATACAGTGCGCTGGAAATCGGAGGACAGAGATGAGCATGAGGCGGAAAGTGAGGGGTGTTGGTTGGGGAGCTGCAGCTATTGGAACTGGTATATTACCGGCTGCATTAAACAATTATCTAGGCTGTATTTGTAGCGAGGTCTTTATCTTTGCTGATATGGAGATGTAGTGTTTGTTATACACACCTTATTATAAGTACGATGTTAGTTGCACCTTTTCTATTTTGGCTTTTTCACAGTCTATGCAATCTTTCATGACGCCTTTGATGAAAGTTTTCTTTCCCTTTGTTGTGGCCAGCTGCATGGGGAGGAGCGAAACTTTCAGACGTGCTTAAACACGCGGGTGTAATGTACTACTCAACTGCCACAAACCAAGGAGGCAGGCATGTCGAAATTGTGAGCTGTGACTTTTGTAAGGTAAACAGAGAATTTTCGATCTCAGTGATCCTATTCGTTTTGAAAATCTTTCATCATCAATGTAGGTTCTTGTTTCTACGTTTTTATTTGTTTTCCCTGCCAAGCACTACTGAGCAGCCAGAGACTTGAAACCAGAAACGCATCGAATGATAGACATACAGCTCCTCGATTAAGATGATCAAACTTGGGAATTTAATGTCTAAACTTTTAGAGGTCCATAGTTTCTCTTCTATTTATGCGAGTCCGGAGTCGAACCAACAATGCCGTGTGTGAATTTTCCTTTGGATTTTAAGGGCAATTGCAGCGAATGGAGGGTGCAAAGGTATTGGCTTGCATGAGCTTAAGAGTGTTGATAACCTTTTTCTCTTCTGCAGGAGGAAAATGGAGGACCTTATAAGGCTTCAATACCCTTACTGCATGCAACGACTCCAGAGGCAGATGTTTTATTGGCGTATGAGATGAATGGAAAGGTGTGAGTACATGCATTTTACATTAGCCTATATTCGCCTAATAGCTCTTGATATAATCGGTTCTTATCAAGTCCTTGTCAATCGTTGTCCTTGTTTGCACCTGGGAAAATGCCCTTCATCATGGTCTGTCGTTGCATGCTTGTAGGTGCTCAATCGAGACCATGGATATCCACTGCGGATTGTAGTACCAGGGGTTATTGGAGCTCGCTCTGTAAAATGGATTGAGAGTATTGTTGTCTCCAAAACCGAGTGCCAGGTATGTGAACCCAAAGTAAATGAATGTTGTTGATGTGGTAGGGAATTGTACTTGGGTCACGAAAGAGTAATTAAAACATTCGTTTCGCAGTTTGATAATTGGTGTTATGAGTAAGGAGTTATGTTTTAATTGTAAAAGTCTTGAAGTTGGTGAGTTGGTTTGTTCTCAAACAGGGATTTTTTCAGCAGAAAGATTACAAGATGTTTCCTCCGCGGGTTGATTGGGATAATATTGACTGGCAGTCGAGACGCCCATTGATGGACTTTCCTGTTCAAGTACATGTTCTTGTCTGACTGCTGAAGCAAGCCATGCGTTTGTTAATTATGTAGAAATCGGCATCTTCACAATTAGCGGCTCTGATGTTTCAACCGACTTCATGTTTTACAGTGACACAGTACAGTTACTAAACACCTGCTTCGTGTTGAGTCGTGTGTAGAGTGTCATTTGTGAGCCACAAGATGGTGCTGTGGTGAAGAGTGGGGACTTGGTGAGTGACGAGAACTCAACTTTTTGCAAGGAGCTGCTACGTGGAAATTTTATGTTTTTGGTTAAATTATTTTGATCAACTTGTTAGAACTGGTTAAGACTGGACTTGCGTGGATGCCTTTGCTTGAGTGACTATTAGTTTGCTTCCTTAAATGTGGAGCTGCTCATGCTGACGGTAGATTTGAGGGAGGGGTTTTAGGGATCCAAGAAACTCTTAATTCTTAAATTAAAAATAATCTCGGTTGCAAATGTTGTTTACAGGTTGACTTTTATGGTTATGCTGTGGCCGGGGGTGGACGCGGTATTGAGCGGGTAGATATTTCAGTGGATAATGGGAAGACTTGGTTGGAAGCACATCGGCTACCCAAGCTACAAACCAATGCTTATGATTCTCATCGTCCCGACTGGGCTTGGACACTGTGGGAACTCAAATCTGTCAAAGTTGAGACTCCATGCACTGTGATTGTGAAAGCGGTATGTGGCTCATCACCTGACGAATCTGTTGCAAATTCTCACGCTGTTGGAATGTTCTGCACAGCCGTTCATTTCCTGTTGGAATTAGTGGTTGTGAAAAATATCTGGCCTCTCGTTCGCAAACCTGCCAAGCCAATTTGTTATTGCTTCTTGGTTGATAAAACAGGTGTTATTTCAGGTCTATTAATTTGAACATATCTCCTATTTTGAGAGAACATTAGGTTTGAGATTTTTAGTGTCAAATGGTCTGCCTCCTTCCTGATGTACTTATGGCTATGCAGGTGGACACTGCTGCTAATGTTCAGCCTGCGGACGTTGATGAGATTTGGAATTTGAGGGGCGTCCTGAACACTTCCTGGCATAAGATTAGAATTCACGGGCCTCCTGAATCGAAGTTGTAAGGAGCCCAAGCTTACATATATTCGGATTCAGATTATGATGTATTTATAAAAGTCTACTTTGTTGAGTAGGCAATAATTTTCACGCATTACCATATTTATGATGGTAGTGCTGTATAGTACTCAAAGGTACTTTTATTTTCTATTTGTACGTCCTTAGCCGAAGGGCGTGACTTGTCCATGTGCCCATCTACAAGAGAGATCAAGCGTATTTTTTTATGCAGTATATAAACCTCATTGGAACTTGGGAATATTGAAAGAAACGCCGTATCACACCACTAATCAATTTAAACCATCTGTCACAATGTCTAACAAACATAGGTCATGGGATTTTGCGATGGTTACTATTTTTACCTGAAAAGAAAAAAAGACAGAGGAAAGATACATGGCACTTTAATTGTCCAACTTTACTTGCAAAAATATTCTATGTAGTAGTTGGGCTTTGTAAAGCGCAGCCCCTTACAAATAAGCTAAACATGCGTCCACCTCCCTTAGAGACCAGGTTAGTGTTACAATCCTGCGAAACACCTAGCTCTCCACACACTGTAAACTTCCCACAGGGCATGAATCTCATACCAACTAGGTACAACCGGTACAGTTGGCCATCTATATTTTCCATTTCCGAGAATAAAAAACCGAACAATCACATTTATGGAATTATTAAAGACGTTTAAACCTGACAACCTTGCTTTCACCTTTGCGTTTTTCCATCTTTGCTAGAGAGAGACAAAATTTAGCCCCACAGACAAATCAGTTCTCCTTTGGAATCCCTCTTTAGAATTTAACTTGACAAAGGGGATTAAAAAATAAAGCCTGCGCACTATTATTTCCACAGGAAGCGCACCAATTATGATCTGCTTTCACGGAGACTTTTAATATGCTGCCAGGCAGTAACAAACTTGCATGCGAATATTTTTCTTTTACTCAATGGTCTTGAACGAGTTTATTCTTCATTCCTCTTTAATCTCCTTTCTGCCACAAGAAGTAACTGACTTGTTCAAAGCAATTATACAAAGCGTATGGGCTGAGTTACAGGCCACAGCAAGGAGAACAAGTCACAGTAAACAACGTATCGTTTTGGAATCCACGGAGCATATTTTAATGGCAGCGGAAGAAAGCTTTATTCCTCTAAAACTTGTCTTCATATCCGAAGACCATATCCGAAGCTGCAAAAACTCAAGAGTAACAATGCATGGTAGAGATGTAAGTGGGTCCGGAACCTCACTCCTGGAGCTCGGCCTTCCACCTTTCACCTATTACTCGCGGAAAATGTGTGAAGTATGTTCCGTTTTATCCCTTTCTCTACCACAGTAGATCGTCATTGAAATGGCCTCCCAGTTGTTTAATTATTGATTACTTTTTTTCCGGTCGCTTCTTTTTACGGCACAACTTATGTCGTTAAAGAGAAAACCGACTTAAGTAAGAATTCAGTTTCGAAATGTAGTTGCAGGAACCGGGGAATTCTTTTCGAAGCGTGAATGATTGGCAGAGCAAGCTCTTCCGATAAATGTGCACAAGAAGTGGGGGAAAAGAAAAAATAGTGAACCAAATTAATACTGGGGTTCGCTGGCAGCCAGACGATACGGCGCGGAATTATAGATCGAGGGCAAATATAGACAAATCGCAAAAAACTTGCACACTGCAAGCGAACTGAAAGCGGGAACATGTGGGGAACCTCTGTGACTGCTCGCTCGGGCCCAGCTGGGCTCTCTTATTGTGGGACCAGCCGGACTGTCCATGGAAATCCGCTGGCACTCGCTGTCTCTCACGTCTGAGGGTGTTCGTTGAGCACCTGCGCTCGCAATTAGCGCCTGGCCTGTGTTTCGCTGAATCGAACGAGCTGACGGGCGCTCAGAGTGCTGAATCGAGCGAGAACAACTGGGGAGCGAGCAACGGGAGGACGGACGTCGCGGCGTTTTGAGGTTGTGGAGAGCACTGCGTCGCAATGGCAGCCATTGCGGCGGACTGCGGGGCGAGTGAGAAGAGATGGATTAGAGGGATGAACTTCAGCTTCTCCGCGGGCTCGGGATACGTTGAGAAGGTGTGCAAGGCTGCTACCACAACCGTGCACTTTGGCCAGAAGGTTTTGTGGAGCACAAGCCATGCCGCGAAGATGGCTGGCTCCTCGATTCTGGTGTACGTTGCGCCCAAGTATTTCCAGGCATCGGAGGTGTATTCGGACTTGGAGGGTGGCCCTCCGAGCACGCCGCGATCGTCATCGGTAAAATGAAGAGGTTTCGCAGAGTACTCCCTTGATCTGTTTTGCTCATTCTTTAGCATTCATTAACTTCACGATTTCACGGAGGTGAAGACCAAGCTTGCGCGGCTTTGTCTCCAGGAATGACTGCTCCATGATTTGCTTCTTACGGGAGCCTAGGTCATCTCGGGGCTGTCTTCAACACATCCCTCTTGCCTTCGGTAGTTGTCGCATGCAGTGTAATATAGGCTCGTAGGCGTGTACATGACTTACGTAATTCCGATCTATTCGATCTGTACGTTTTTATTGCTTTCTTGCAGAGCATTGATGTGCAGTTTGTGCACCCAACACAATTGTCAATTGAAGGCACCTCTTCGTTGAATAACCTCGGCCTGTGGTCTCATTGCGTTACTAAGCAGCCATACCTGAATTGATTCTATAACGGTTCTTAGTCTTCCTAGTCACCTAGTCCCGGTCATCGCCGTGAGGTACTTCGAATTCGTGTCCGCACTGTTTACCACCACTTGTGTGTTTTGCAACGACACTGAGGACACGGCTGGTCATACTGAAGACCATTCCATTGTTGTGAAATTTTCGTGATGCATGTCTCTCAATCCCTTGGGAAAAATAACACATGCTGTAAGTGTGCCTGAGCCCTGGTCAGCTTTCTACCCGGTCCAAGAGTCTGCCGGTGCGAGTTCCAATGCTGTTGCCGTGCGTTTCACAGCTAGTATTCTTACTCTATTCGATACACTCTTCCAACCTCCCCGTTCGTGCGTAAAAAGCTCCCAACACAGATCCATTCACCAAAAGTGACGCTCTTGATGTAAATCTCGGTCAATCACATGTCTACTTTTCCCAGCCGCGTTGGCCCTGATACTATTGAGGACAGAGGTGCCCTGATACTATTGTGGCAACGTTTCGAGGTTGAGTTCGATTGTAACACTCAACCTCGAAACTAGCAAATGCACTGCTGCAGAAATGGACTGGGTAGCAATTTTCAACGTCTCGCAGATAGAGCTGCACACACCATCTGCATGCCGAAAGTATATATAGGAGTGCAAAAGGTTCGGACAAGTGTGTGCTTCCAGCACTTTCTCCTTCCGTTGTACATCTCCCACATGCTGCAACTGAATATGCTGTACTATGTTTACACTAGATGATGTTAAGCTTTAGATTTCTGCACCGTACAGCGAGGTTTGTGCTGGTAACCATGTCACGGTATGCTACCGTGTACACGGAACTAATCTGAACATGTGATATGAGCGATGTGGGAATAAAAGGCAGCGTTTGTGCAGAGCAGGACGATGCGATGTGGAATAAAAGTAAATCCGAATTTGAACTGTAAATGGAAATGTGGACTCTGATCAGAGAATTTGTCCCCAGAAATCTGCATTTGTGCTTCGGAGATAATGATTTCAAGTTTGTTTAACAAGATTCTAAATTTGATAACTTGGGTCTTGAATTTAATAGAGGCAACAAGCTTCAGAAAATATAACCTTTGCATAGTTTTTAACAAATTCTTAACAAACATCAACAAAACTTCTTTAGTTTTTGTAAATGTTATGTCTTGAGGGTGGGCCAAACACAAATTCCTACAACCATACTATTCATGCACGAAAAAAAGTACTTTATATCTCATCATATCCTCTTATGGTCTTTTTCTTGCTTTTTCTAAATAAAAAGCCAACAGTGAAAAGTTTCTCAATTCCAACAATCACAAACTTAAAAAGTTGTGGTTTCTCACATTCACTTCTAAGTTAAAAGATACTTTAATTTTTTTGTAATTTAAGAATTATGATTGATATTGCTTATGAATGTTTTGTATTTTGTCTAATTCAAACACGTGAAAAATAGCTTTTTTTAGAAATTATAATTGATAGGTGATTTATTAAAATTTTAAAATATAAAATTTATTTTTTTATTATGTTTTAATATTAAATAAAATGTGTATTAATTTCTAAAAAAATAGAACTTTATATCTATTTTCAAAATAAAAATCTTCAATCTTTTATTTTATTTTATGTTCCATTTTAATTTTATATAATAATATAATTTTAGAATGGATTAAAGACTGTAATTGAAGCTTTAATTTTAAATATTTAATTTTTTTAATAAAAAAAAGTTTATGTAGTAATAACCATTGCAATCTTCAATGTTCTTAATTTTTGTTGAGTCTTCTTAGAAAGAATTTTTTATTTTCTATATTATTTTTTTTGACATATATATATATATATATATATATATATATATATATATATATATATATATATATATATATATATATAGTTAAAAACTTATCAAAAAATATACCATTAAATTCTTAAAATAAATTATAAGGTAAATTATATGTTATAGAGTTTTTATTTCTTAGATTATTGTAGTAGACATCTTTTGTCAATAATTAAAAACATAGAACTAAGAAACCATGTAAGATCTCAAAGTAATGTCTAAATCTTATAATAATCTTATTATAAAGAGCATAAAATAAAAAAACTAAAAAATCTATGTAATATATAATATTATTATAGTTATTTTTAATTATTTTATATTTAAAAAATATTTTGATATTATTTTTTGTTTTTAATGTTTAAAATTAAGTTATTTATTTCTATATTTTTTATCTATTAAAATGTTATGTTTGTTTTTTATAAGTTATAAATATAATTATAACTAATAAAATTATTATGAGATAGAAACATGTTGCAATTTTCTAAAAAAATTAAAATATATTAGATAAGAATTAAAGATATAATTCTATCAATACTTACCAAATAAAATTAAGAAATTAAAAATTAAAATTTATTTCTACATAGTAAAAAATGCAAGTAGATTTTTTCTTCAAAAATTAAATAAAAATTATATTTTAAAATTTATAGAAATATGAATTGTGATCAAATATTTATAAAAAAAATAAATAAAATTATGTTTTTAATTTAAAATAGATTTAAAAGACATCATATTATATTATTTCTCATCTTTTAAAAACTCAATTATAATATGCACAAATTATCTATCTTCTATTGTTTAATAAAATTAGATGCTTAATAGATTTTTTCTTGTAATTTAATAAAATAAAAATATGATTTAGACATTCATATTATTATAACACATATTATTATTACTTGATAAAATAAAGATATCTCAATTTTCTTCGTAAGTTTCTTAATATTTGCAATTGTCAAAATATTTTTACTCTTCATCCTTGCATTCTTTTGTATCAATATTATTAATTGATACAACTTCACTTTTTGATTTTTCTCTTTTCATTGATGCTATTAATGTTGATATCATAAAAAAATTACTTAGAAAACTCCAAAATTACCTTCAATATGAATTCTATTATAATATTAGATATTTTTTTTTGAAGCACCTTCTTTTATTTTTTTGTTGCTTTAATATCAAAGATTAGTATATAAGTAGCCAACTTATATATATATATATTTTTTATATATTCTTTTAATTCTCATTTATTTTTTATGTAAAATCTTTTGTTGGTAGTTCTTTTATAACAATTGTATGTGATTTTTTTATTTTTATTATTTATTTATTTATTTATTTAAGTTTATTTTATTTTATTTTATTTATTTTGTATATTCTCAAATATGTTTTCATCTTTTCTTAGTCTAAAGTTATATTTTTTCTTTTAGAATTATATATATATATATATATATATATATATATACATTCATACAAAAAAAAATTTTATAATTTTCTCAACTAGTAGTACTACTTATAATATCAATTGTTCTTAATAATGCTTCTAATGATGTGTTTTTCTTTTACATGGTAGAAACAAAAGATGACTAAAGTTCACTTGGTTTTATACTTCTTTTGAACTTCATTTTCTTATTATCATCTATTGAAGTACTATAATTTCAAACTTCCATTGATGTAATATTATATGCTTCCAAATAATCTCAAATTAATATTTTTATGTCCCTATTGCCAAAATTGATTTTATTATGGTCTTTGAGATTCTTAATGTTAAATTTTTTATCTTTCTATAAATAAATAGTTTGTTGTACTATTTTATTGAAATCATTATAATATTATTTTAGAATAAAAAATATCACCACATAAAAAATATTTCTAGACACAACATTTTTTTAAAGTAGAGTTCAAATCATTTGTTATAATCCTTTTTTTAAGCTTTGTAAGTTCAATTTGAAGATCTTGTATTTTACAAATAGTCTTATTAAATCTCATTTTCTTTTTCTATGATGTAGTCATTAAAGATTAGAAAATAGGCACTAGAAGTTGTAATGTAGGTATTAAAGCTCTAAGTACTTATGCTACTCTGTGTACACAAGTATTTATTTTTATTTGTATTTATTTTTTATCTTTTTATAAGCAATTCAATGTTATTTTCAATATAAAATAAGAAGCTCACATTATATTGCACATCTCCATGGTTAATTTTACTAGGCTTCTATATTCAACACCAATTTACTGGCAAGTATATGCACAATCCATGAAAAGACTCAGATAGAAAAATATTTAGATGATACATTTACTTACAAATAAAAGTATGTATCAATTTTTTTTAATAGGAGATTATTGATATATATTTATTTTCTAAAAACACCGAAAATTCCTGATATAAATCCAATATAAGTAATTTTTTATAAGAAAGAAAATAAAAAATATATTTTCTAAAAGTATGTAATAGGATAATAATAATCTAAAAATAAAATCTTTCTTTAGATCATATAAGCAGTCATATCTATCATAGTCACCACTTTTCTATTTTATATTAAAATTTCTATACAAAAACTATATATATATATGTATATATATATTCTTGTAATAATATTATATAAGCACTAAAATAATTTTTTAATATGTTCTAATTTATGCACTAAAATAATTTAGTTGACAATATAAAAAATCTATTTTTAAACTCTAATTAATAAATTAATTATTTTAAATATTTTTTTATAGTATTTCTTTAGATATAAGTCTATTTCAACATTCTTCTCTCAATATTAAACTAATAAAAACTACTTTTTTTAAAACTAATTTGTATCACATGCAAAATTTTAATAATATTTTAAATATTTTTTAATTAAAAAACTACTTTATTTTTTAACAAAATATTTATTATTTAATAGTTTACATAAAAATTCTTTATATTAAAAAAAAACTATGAATTTATTTTATATCAATTTTGAATATATATTGATAACTATAATATTATAATTTTTTTTATTGATTATCTCTTCAATTTTGTGATTGGATATATGATTTTAGAAGACACCATAATAAAAAAATAATAGATAATTCAATGTCTAATTAGAAATTCTATCTTGATATAATTTTGTAATTAAATTATATGATTTTTTAAAGTTTCTTTTGGATTTTTAGAATCTAGAATTTAGAATGTAAAAGAATATAGGTTTTAGAATTAATAAGATATAGGATTTAAGCTTGCTTGGATTTAGAGTTATTAGAAATTTTGAGATTCTTGAAGAAAGAAGATTCTAAGCATCTTATACTTTTGGTTATACGATAATTCAATGCTATTGTGAGTTTCTATCAACAACCAAATTATTTATGGATTTTAAAACTAATCTTTATATTAATCATTATAATGATAAAGTTGAAGTAAAAATTTGCTATATAAGGCTTTTTAATTTTTTAATTAATATTAAAAAGATAGAATAATAAAGCAAAAAATTTGAAAAAAAATAAATTATCAAAGATAGAATTTTAAAAGAACCTTCTAATAGAAAATCATATATATATTCTTAGATGTTAAAATTACTAATATATTTAATTTAATTATCTTTTAATTAAAAAAGTAGTAAAAAAAACTTTGATTATAAAACATTTCAAGTTACAATTGATAAACATAATTTTTCTAACAATAGATGGATCTTGAAAGATTTATAATTATATATAAAGAAGATAAGATTTTATATTATTTCTAAAAAAATCATCTAATTATATAAATTTACTATAAGATCACAAATAAAAAAAAATATGCAAGCAATTACAAAATAATTTAAAAGTTTATTAAACAAAATTTTATATATATTCAAGAATGAATATGTTTTTCAAAAGTTTTTAATTTTAAGTTTTAAGAAAGTTTTTTTAAAATAGATTAAGAGTCTTAATAATAATCATAATAACAAACTTTTAAGAAAGTTTGATAGGATCTTACTCTTAATTATTGAAGATAGAAAAGCCAATATTGGGACCAAATAAGGTTGAGTTGTCTTTTAGGCAATTGATAGAGAATAATAAGAAAAATAAAAAATAATTCTTGAATGTTAAATAAATAAAGATAGATTTATAATTTGAAACCTAAAGACTTTTAATTCTGCATCATCTTTGAATTTTTTTCAAAATTCATATTAATTGAATAACCTTAATGCAATTGGAGAGCATGTGTAAACATATTGGTTGCATGGATATGGCCAATTTAAACTATTAGAATATATGCATATATTATTAAATAAATAATATTAAATAAAAACAGATTAAAATACATTGGCTTGATAATATCTTTAAGTAACATCTTAAATACTTCTTAAATATAATTTGGACCTTAAGCATCATAAGATGTTTTATATATTAAACTCATATCTTGGAAAGTTGGCCAAATATTGCACATTTTAGCTACTTGACTTATATATTAGTAACTTGTCTCACCAACCACATAATTTTTAAAAAGCCACCACTTGGCCTTCTTAGAAGTTAGTATATATTGAACCAAGAGTGAGGTCATCTTAATTTTTATTAATATCTTTCTTATATTTTAGTCTTAATTTAAGATTCTCTAGCTTCTTTTTACTTGACATTAGCTATTTTAATTTTTTTTTCTTTTTATATCTATAATTATTTTTTCTCACTTTGCTCCTTCTTTAATCATATACAAGTGTATTATCTTTTAATTTTTTGTAGATTCATATTCTTGATAACTTGTAATAAAAGATTAAAGAGATATAAAATTGTATATGTGATAATTCAAAGAATACCATGATAATTATTGATGCATCTTATAAAAATTTATGCTTGAGTTATCTGAGAATTTCTTCATCAAAGATTTTATTGATAAATATGTTGAATAAAATCAACTTATTGAATCTTATTAGTGAAATTATTAACCTTAAATATTTAACTTGAATAAAAAGATATTTTTTCAATAGAACCATTTGAACTAAAAATATATAATGCTTAAAAAAGTAAATACTTAAATTTATTATTTACAATCTACTTACTATTTTTTATTTATTTCTTTAAATATAATTAACTTACATCCATTAAATAAATATTACTTAAAGGCACTTTCTTTTATAATAACATATTTTATAAATAGCTCAAATTTCTATATTATTTAAATTATATAATTTTAAATATTTAAAACATTAAATAATATTAAATTTTTTAATTTCAATATCTTTTTATTTATGAGATTAAATATCTTCCAATTATACCTTTAAAATGATAAAAAACTTAAGTATTGTATATCATATTGATGCATCCAAACAATCATAAAAATTCAATAGTACATGTCAAAGTCATAGGTAGATTAGCTTTGACTTGTAGAGATAATATTTGTAAAATCCTATTAATGAAATTTAATTTTAAAAAGTTATAAAAGTATATTAATATTTAATACTAAAAAATAAATAATCAATAATATTATTCTAATTTTATTAAAATTTATTTTTTTCTTCAAATATATTAGGTGCTTTATTTAAAAGAATTTCTTAGCTTATCTACTAATATAAAAAATTAAAAAATATGCATCTTATATTTGAAAAATTCAAATAATTATTTTTTATATTAATAAATTTATGCAAGTTATAATAACATGTTATTTTTTTGTCGATTATATTGTACCAAATTCTAATTTAAGTTATAGATATTATAGAATTTTTAAATAGTAAAAAAAATATCAAGATTTATTTTTAAAAAAATACTAATATATTGCTAAAATATTAAATATATGATTTTATATATAATCTATATAAAAAAACTCAATCTTTAGAAGATTAATTTATAATTTGTAACAAAAAAAACTAATTATTTTTAAAAAAAATAAAAAAGCTTTCAAATAGTTTTATTTGATTTCTAAAATTAAATGCAAGTACATCAATATTTTTTACTAAGAAAAAGGTGAATCCTTAAAAAAAATATTATTATAAATTTAATATTTAAAAATATTATTTTTTGTCCTTATGTCAAGGACATAAACTTCAAAGAACGAAAAGGTCAATACACTCCTGTGTCATTCAAAAAGACTAAAAAATTACTCAAAGATGATACAATATTAAACTAGAATAGCTATTGCAAAAGATAAAAAGACTAAAAAGTCTTGAAACTAAGGATTAAAAAGACATTGATAAGAGTGAAGAAGGCTTCATTCTTGCTTTTATATATACTATCTAACTAGGAGATATGTGGCAATGTTCTACAAGACCTCCAACACGTGCTGAATTTGCAAGACACATGTCTTAACTTGCAAAGCAATTTTTTTATATGTGTGCCACATAATTTATAGTTACCAACACGTATTATACATGGTTAATTTTTTGATCAAGTTTCTAACTAATTAATCAATTATAAACATGTGTAAAGTCAAAATTATGTCTATAAAGCTTTTAGAAAGCTTCTTTGGAAGATATTATAAAATTAATCTATAATTATTTACTTCTATTTAATTATATGGGTAATTATTGAAATAAATATATATATCCATGATATTATTTTTTCTTCTAAAGACAAGTTTTTTAAGGAGCAATCATTATCTTTCATCGATCTTGCTATTCTTTGTTTTACTTTCAAAGGATGTTAATGATGAAATGCCTCAATCTTCTTTGTTGTATTTGCAAGATTCTTTATTGATTTTTATGTATATTTATTAATATCATATTTATACCAATAAAAAATATATTCCAACCTATTTTAATATTGCCTTGAATCTAAGACTCCTTCTACCTTAAATTTTTCATTATTATCCACTTCTATAAGAAGAAGTGGTATTTGTCTCTTTTTTGAGATATTTGCTGTCTTATATGGCTTAAGAAGAGACACATGGAATATATGATGGATCTTTGTAGACTCTGATAGATGTAATTGATAAGCAATAAGATTAATTTGTTTATTAATAATAAATAGTCAAAGCTTATGATAATCTAACTTATTACAAAGATGGCTTATCTTAATATTGTGACAAAGTAAGCATATCTTATTACCAATGTAGAATTGATGTTACTCCTTGCAATAAGCATATGCATTGGTCTTTTGTCATTCTTGAGCTTCTTTTAAATATACCTTTATTATTATATGTAACTTAGATAAATAATTTTTTAAATCTTTTGATGTAGGATTATCAACTTTAAAGAAGTTAAAAGCATCAAGACATGGATAATAACCATAATCAATAAAGAAAGATGTTTATTGTGTAGAAGAATGTATCATATTATTATAAGCAAACTTTGCCAATGACAAAAAAGTTGTATAGTCATCTTGTTGGTAATTGATGGTATATCTTAAACACTACTTCGAAACTTAATTTATGCACTTTGTTTGTCCATCGATTAGAAGATGGAAAGCAAAAGAGAGTTTTAGATCTACATTTAAAATCTTGAAAAGGATTCTTCAAAATCTTAATACAGATTGAGTCGTCCTATCTAAGATAATATTATTAAACAATCTATGATAGTAATAGATATTATCAAGAAAAAAATTAGTTTTTTTTTTACCTAAGATAGATTTTGTATATGATACAAAATATGCTATTTTAGTAAAATAATATATTATTATAAATATAGAATCATATAAATTTGAGACTAAAAGATTTATAATAAAATCCATAGAAATAAAAGACCATGCTTGTTGTTCAATAGGTAATAGCTAAAGAAGTTGATAAGGTCAATGATGAAGAATATTTAATCTTGAAAAAATGTCACATGATAGTACAAAATCTTTGACTATCTTTTACATTTAAAGCCATAAAAAATCTCTACATATTAATTCTAAAGTCTTATTATATCCAAAATGTCTAATTGCTCAAAAGTCATGAAAAACTTGAAAAACACATAAACTTGCTTCATTCTTTGGAACATATAAACAACCTTCAAAATAAAGTAGGTTATTCTTGAACTCAAACTTGGATATATCATGAGACTTAAAAGAAATATTCTTGATTTTATGGATAAGAGGATCAGAGAAATACTTCATTTAATTTGTTTGACAAAGATTAAATCAATAACCAATATTGATTTCATTACTCAAAGATAAAACTGCTCCAACTTCAAGAAAATCATTCTTTATTGATTAAAAGCTATATTTTCTTTCTTTGATACTAAATAAATTTTTTTAATACATGCACTTGACAAACCTTATTATTTTTTGGATCAAAAAGTAATTTTAAAATCAAATCTTGATAAAAACATGCTTCAACATGTTTGGCAATGATTCAAAACTTGTATTAACATGATGTATTTAAGGTTCTTGTGATCTATATATATATTGTGACTGAATTCAAGGTATCTTCTAGATAATAAACCATTCTTAAAATAAATCTACAATTGCAAAAAGGTCTTTGTTGTCAATCGCATAGTTAAACTCAACTATTGAAAATTTCTTAGAATAAAAAGCTATCGATGTCATGTAGTAATATAATTATATGGTAAAAAATAAAAACATGGATGTTATTATAGAAAAACCTAGTAAGAAGATGTGGTAAAAATATAAGAATAAATAAAAAAAAAAAAAAAAAATTAATCTTAATGTTGCTTTTTAGAGAAAGGGCTTCTATTTACTATGTAGAGACAAAAATGCCTCAAATCAAAGTAAATGAGATAAATAATTGATATAAACTTATTGAGAAGGAAGTTACTAATAGGTTCAAGCAAAAATTACCTCAAATTATCAAATATTGTCAAGGACAAGAACTCGATGAAAAAGCAATTCAAACAAGTGAGCCTTCACTTAAAGAAAGGTAACAAAATATAAATAAACAAATATGTATATTGAAAGAGAAACTAGAATGGCTATTGCCAAAAGATAAGAAAACTAGAGATCCTTGAAATTAGACTGGAAGCAAGAAAGGAGTTGACAAGAGTGAAGAAGGCTTCACTCTTGTCTCTATATATACTATATAACTAAGGGCTACGTGGCGACATTCTATAGGACCTTCAATATGTGTTGACTTTGTAGGACACATGCCTTGACTTACAAGGCAAGTTTTTCTATGTGTGGGCCACATAGTTAGCTTGATCTTCAAACTAACAACATGTGTGGCACATGGCCAATTTGTTGACCATGTTTTGAATCCAAAAAGTCAATTAAAGACACCTATGAAGTCAAAGCAGCATATATAAAGCTTCTAGGAAGCTTCTATATTAAATACTATAGAATTAACTTACTTTTACCTACTTTTACTTACTTCTACCTATTTGTATATATAATTACTAGCTTACATGAGTATGTCCGTGACATTATCTCGCCTTCTAGGGGTGAGTTCCATGAGGAGCGGTCATCATATATTGAGGAAATCTATGATGCAACGAATTATATTCGCCACATACTCTGATCTTTGTTCTCTTCGAAATTGATTGATAGGGCCTCTCAACCATCAATAGTGTCTCATACCAAGGTGGGAAGACCACCCAGTTATTTGTTTATTATTGAGGCCTTCATAACTTCTTTCAAATAGAACATTTGGAATACCATCAAGAGTTGTTCCTACCTCTAGCAAAATCACCAAACATCGAGAGTCCCTTCCCAAATCGTGATACCAAATGCATTGTATCTTGCCATCTATTCGAGGAAGAACATGTCGTTCTTGAAGATCTTCATCTCGATTGCATCGTCTTGAAGGTTGTGACAATTGTAATGTCTCATCCGTCAGGTCAACAAATGAAGGCTTTTGAGTCAAATCCGTTGGTTGTTGGTTCTCCATCTCCTGAGCGTCATTACTATAAAGAAGCTACAAACAAGGATTGAAAGTAGAATGTTATCTTACCTAGATGTTGTTTCTTTTATAAAGAAGGTTTTCATCTTGATTTTCATGGATGTTGTCAATGAAAAGCCTCCATCACCTTTGTAGCATTTGCAATATTCTTTATTGGCTCCCATGTGCATTCACTAATATCATATCCGTGCCAATGGACAAGATATTCCAATTTATTTTGGCACCGCCTTGAATCTAAGATTTCTTCTACTTCATACTCTTCATTATTGTCTATTTCTATAGGAGGAGGTGGAGCTTGTCATCTTCTTGGTATGTCCACTGTCTTGTGTGGTTCAAGAAGAGACATGTAGAATACTGGATGGATTTTCATTGACTCCGATAGATGTAAATGTTATGCAACTGGATTGATTTGTGCAGAAATAAAAAATGGTCTCAGCCTTTGATAGTCCAACTTGTTACAAGGAAGAGTGGTCTTGATATTGTGATGAAGTAACCATACCTTATCACCCAAGAGGAATGATGGTTGTTCCTTTCGATAGACATCCACATTGACCTTTTGTTGTTCTTGAGCCTCTTTTAACTAGGCCTTTATCGTTGCATGTAGCTCTGATAAATGAATCACCAAATCTTTCGCAACAAGATTATTAACTTTTGAAAAGTCAAAAGTATCAAGTCATAGATGATAACCACAATTAGCAAAGAAAGGTGTTTATTTTGTAGAAGAATGTATCGTGTTATTGTAAGGAAACTCTGCCAATGACAAAAGAGTTGTCCAATCATCCTGTTGGTAGTTAATGGTACATCTTAAATATTGCTCCAAAACTTGATTAACACGCTCCGTTTGTCCATCAGTTTGAGGATGGAATATCGAAGATAGTTTTATATCCACTTTTAGAATCTTAAAAAGAGTCCGCCAAAATCTTGATACAAATTAAGTTCCCCTATCTGATATAATATCTTTAGATAATCCATGATAGCGATAGATATTGTCAAGAAAGAGCTTAGCTATTTCTTTACTTGTGATAGATTTTGTACAAAATGAGCCATCTTGGTAAAATGATCTACTATCACAAATATAGAGTCATAAGAACGTGAGATTGGAAGATTCGTGATGAAGTCCATAGAAACACAGGACCATGGTTGTTCTGGAATGGATAATGGCTGAAGAAGTCCAAAAGGTCGATGATAAGGAGTTTTTGATCTTGAGCAAACATCACATGATTGTACAAAATCTTTGACTGCCTTCCATATTTGAGGCCACCAAAAATCTCTAGATATCAGCTCCAAAGTCTTATTATATCCAAAATATCCTGTTGCTAGGAAGTCGTGACAAGCTTGAAGAACACGTAAACGTGCTTCTCTTTCTGGAACATATAGGCATCCTTCGAAATAGAGTAGGTTGTTCTTGAATTTAAATTTAGAGGGATCATGAGATTTAGAAGAATTATTCTTGATATCATGAACAAGAGGATCTGAAGACATACTTAACTGGACTTACTTAAGAAAAGTTAAATCAACAGTCAATGTTGATTTTATTGCTCAAAGATGAAATTGCTCCAGCTTCAAGAGAACCGTTCTTTGTTGCTCAAAAGCTGCATCTCCTTCTTTTGGTGCAAGATAAAAACGTCTAGACAAGGCATCAGACAAATCTTATTGTTTTTCTAGCTGATAAGTGATGATGAACTCGAATCTTGATAAAGACATACTCCAACAAGCTTGACGATAATTTAATACGCGTGATGATATAAAATACTCAAGGTTCTTGTGATCCGTATACACTGTGACTGGACTGGAAGCACTTTCTAGATAATGACGCCATTCTTGAAAAGAATCCACAATTGCAAAAAGTTCTTTGTCATGGATCTCATAATTGATTTCTGCTGCTCAGAATTTTCTTGAATGAAAGGCTACTGGATGAGGTTTATCATCTGTTCCCATTTGTGATAAAATTGCATCCAGAGCAAAGTCTGATGCATCTGTTTCCATAAAGAATGCTTTGAAAAAATCAACACGATACAAGATTGGTGTAAAAACAAACCATGTCTTCAAAGATTCAAAAGCAACTTCCACTTTTTGATTCCATTGGAATATGTCTTTACAAGTCAAACGTGTAAGTGGAGCTGCAACTTGAGAGAAGTCTTTGATAAAGATCCGATAGTAGTTAGTAAATCTCAAAAAACATTGGATATCTCTTACCGTTTTTGGGATCTTCCAATCTATAATAGTTTGAACTTTCTTAAGATCCATCATAAGTCCATCATTTGAAATGATGTAACCTAAGAAATCGACTTGAGTAGTGTAAAATACACACTTTTTTATCTTAGCATAGAGTCTTGCATCTCTTAATTTTTGTAACACATGACGAACATGAAGTTCATGTTCTTCAGGATTCTTAGAATAGATGAAGATATCGTCTAGATAACAGACCACAAAATCGTCCAAAATTTCTCCAAAAACATCATTCATTAGATGTTGAAAAGCTGCTGGTGGATTTGTAAGTCCAAAAGGTATGATATTCTATTCAAAATATCCATACCTAGTTCAAAACGCAGTCTTTCATTTATCCCCTTCTTTGATGCGTACTAGATTATATGCTCCTCGGAGATCTATTTTTGTATAGATCTTAGCTTCATTCAGCTGATCAAGAAGTCCACATATTAAAGGTATTGGATACCTGTTCTTGCTGGAAATCTTGTTGAGTCCTTGTGACGGACATAATCATATAAGCTAATAATTACATATACAAATAGCTAGAAGTAAGTAAAAGTAGGTAAAAGTAAGTTAATTCTATAGAATTTAATATAGAAGCTTCCTAGAAGCTTCATAGATGCTGCTTTAACTTCATAGGTGTCTTTAATTGACTTTTTGGATTAAAAACGTAATCAACAAATTGGCCATGTGCCACACATATTGTTAGTTTGAAGATCAAGCTAACTATGTGGCTCACACATAGAAAAACTTACCTTGTAAGTCAAGGCATGTGTCCTACAAAGTCAACACATATTGAAGGTCCTGTAGAATGTCACCACGTAGCCTATAATTAGATAGTATATATAGAGACAAGAGTGAAGCCTTCTTCACTCTTGTCAACTCCTTTCTTGCTTCCAGTCTAGTTTCAAGGGTCTCTAGTTTTCTTATCTTTTGGCAATATCCATTCTAGTTTCTCTTTCAATATACATACTTGTTTATTTATATTTTGTTACCTTTCTTTGAGTGAAGACTCACTTGTTTGAATTGCTTTTTCATCGAGTTCTTGTCCTTGATAGATTGATAAGAGTACTCCTACAATATCACAGCTTTATCTAATCTTGATTAAGAGTGGATTACTCCTTTTTCTTGATAAGATATAAGTATATTAGAAGTTGCGGATTACCCTCTTTTAAATTGATATTGTCCTTAGTATTTTCTTTGTTCTCAAGTCCTCTCTTCTATTTGTCTTAAGCAATATTAGACATTTTCTCTTTTCTAAGTGTTATCATGGCAGAACTTGTTGAAATGAAGAGTGCAATGGCACAAATGCAAGAGCAATTGAGGGAGTTAATGCTTGCGATGCATCAACTTAATTTACCACCACAAGGAGCAACAAGATTGGTAGGAAGTAAAGATATAGAAATGGTTGGAGCTGCTTCAACATCTGCACCAAACCATGTCCCTTCTCCTATGGTGGAACACCCTTCCAGTATTAGAGAACCAAGAATTGCCCTACTCGAGAAGTTTAATCGCATCAAATCCAAGTTTCGAGGATTTATCAATCAAGTGTAATTTGTGATTGAACTTCAATCCCAAAGCTATTCAACTCCACGATTGCAAGTTAGATTCATTGATACGCTTCTTTTAGGTTCAACACTATTGTGGTTTTTATCTTTTCTTGAACGACGAGATCCAATATTGGATAATCTAGATGTATTTCTGGAAGAGTTTTGATCCATGTATGGAAAATATGATGTAATTTGTATTGCAACCAATAAGATCTATATTTTACGACAAGACAATCGATCAATAATGTTATACGCTTGATAATTTTGACAACTTGTAGTTGATATCAAGTGGGATGATGCTACACTTATTAGCCAATTTTTTTATGGATTACAATATGAGGTAAAAAAATTAATGCTCAACTTATCTGGTTTTTAAACATTGAGTCAAGCAATTGACTTTGCTATAAAGTGCGACAATCGTCTTTTTGAATTTCGATCTGAGAACCATACAAGTGGACCTCAATATTACTATAATTCAATGCCAACACCAACATCTCTTCAATACATACATTCGGAAGTAGAGGATATGCAAATTGATGCAGTACGTTTCAAACCTCTTACTAAGCAAGAAAAGACTCGTTGTCGTCAAGAAGGATTATATTTATATTGTGGAGAACCAAAGCACACTGCTCAATATTGTCCAAAAATATGACGCAATCACAAAATGAGGAGTATGGCTGTGAAAGAAGACAATATGTCAGAAAACGAGTTTGTCTAGCTACAATAGAGACCATGCGGCTGAAACCTTACACAACATCTAGTAAAGGTCCTATTCTCTCCTCAGAGCCCTCTCCTTATTTTACATTAAATATTATTTTAGGACCTAAATATTACAAAGCCTCTGCCTTGTTAGATTCACGAGCCTTGGCATGTTTCTTAGATGAAGAATTTATTAAAAGACATAGTATATCTTTAGTAAAAAAAACTAAACCTGTTCATGTAGAAGTCATAGATGGTCGTCCATTGTCTTCTGGAGATATTACTCACAAAATCCTTTTTATAGAAGTAATAATCAATGGTCATAATAGCTTTGTAGTATTTAATATCATTAGCTCTCTCTCTAATCCAGTCATTTTAGGTTTATCGTGGTTAGAAAAATACAACCCTCAAATAGATTGGATTTCTCGAACTCTTACTTTTTCTAAAAGTATAACTAATAGTGTAATTTATCAAGTAGAGAGTCATAAGTCCAGTTCAATTAAACTTGTATTTATAGGTGTAAAAGCTTTTTTGCATGCTACTATGAAAGAATCACCATATATTATTTATGCCAAACCTGTTTCTATTGGTGGAAAGACTTCAAGTGGCATTCCAAGCCAATAACAAGAATTTCAAGATGTATTTGAGAAAAAGAATGCGGATACACTCTCGGAACATCGTTCCTATGATTGTTCAATTGACCTCCAAGAAAGAGTACAATTGCCGTTCGGCCTAATCTACAGTTTATCACAAAATGAGTTGACTGAACTAAACGAGTATATTGAAAAAAATCTAGCCAAGAATTTCATATGCCATTCTAAATCTCCAACAGCAACTCCAATTCTATTTGTGAAGAGAAAAAGATGGATCATTGCGGATGTATATTGATTATCGAGGACTCAACAAGATTACCATCAAAAACAGGTATCCACTACTTTTAATATCTGGACTTCTTGATCAGCCAAATCAAGCTAAGATCTATACAAAAATAGATCTTGGGGGAGCATACAATCTAGTACGCATCAAAAAAGGAGATGAATGGAAGACTGTGTTTTGAACTAGGTATGGACATTTTGAATACAACATCATGCCTTTTGGACTTGCAAATGCACCAGTAGCTTTTCAACATCTAATGAATGATATTTTTTGAGAAACTTTAGATGATTTTGTGGTCTTTTATCTAGACGACATCTTGATCTATTCTAAGAATTCAAAAGAACATGAACTTCATGTTCGTCATGTGTTACAAAAATTAAGAGATGCAAGACTCTATGCCAAGATAGAAAAGTGTGTATTTCACACTACTCAAGTCGATTTCTTAGGTTACATTATTTCAAATGATGGACTTATGATGGATCCTAAGAAAGTTCAAACTATTATAGATTGGAAGATCCCAAAAACGGTAAGAGATGTCCAATGTTTTTTGGGATTTGCCAACTACTATCGGATCTTCATCAAAGACTTCTCTCGAGTTGCAGCTCCACTTACACGTTTGACTTGTAAAGACATATTCCAATGGAATCAAAAAGTGGAAGTTGCTTTTGAATCTTTGAAGACATGGTTTGTTTTTACACCAATCTTGTATCGTGTTGATTTTTTTAAAGCATTCTTTATGGAAACAGATGCATCAGACTTTGCTCTGGATGCGATTTTATCACAAATGGGAATAGATGACAAACTTCATCCAGTAGCCTTTCATTCTAAAAAATTCTAAGCAGCAGAAATCAATTATGAGATCCACGACAAAGAACTTCTTGCAATTGTGGATTCTTTTCAAGAATGGCATCATTATCTAGAAAGCACTTTCAGTCCAATTACACTGTATATGGATCACAAGAATCTTGAATATTTTATGTCAACACGCATATTAAATCATCATCAAGCTCGTTGGAGCATATCTTAATCAAGATTCGAGTTCATCATCACTTATTGGCGAGGAAAACAACAAGGTTTGTCTGATGCCTTGTCTAAACGTTCTTATCTTGTACCAAAAGAAGAGTTTAATTACAATAACACGGTACATTCTTCTTCAAAATAAACATCTTTCTTTGCTAATTATTGTTATCATCCACGACTTGATACTTTTGACTTTTCAAAAGTTAATAATCCTATTGCGAAAGATTTGGCAATACATTTATCAGAGCTACATGCAACGATGAAGGCGTAGTTAAAAGAGGCTCAAGAACAACAAAAGATCAATGTGGATGTCTATCCAATGGAACAACCATCATTCGTCTTGGGTGATAAGGTATGGTTACTTCGTCACATATCAAGACCACTCGTCCTTGTGACAAGTTGGACTATCGAAGGCTGAGACCATTTTTTATTTCTGCACAAATCAATCCAGTTGCATATCATTTACATCTATCGGAGTCAATGAAAATCCATCTAATATTCTACATGTCTCTTCTTGAACCACACAAGACAGTGGACATACCAAGAAGACGACAAGCTCCACCTACTCCTATAGAAATAGACAATAATGAAGAGTATGAAGTAGAAGAAATCTTAGATTCAAGGCTGTGCCAAAATAAATTAGAATATCTTGTCCATTGGCACAGATATGATATTAATGAATGCACATGGGAGCCAATAAAGAATCTTACAAATGCACCAAAGGCGGTGGAGGCTTTTCATCGACAACATCCATCAAAATCAAGATAAAAACCTTCTTTATAAAAGAAACAACATCTAGGCAAGATAACATTCTACTTTTAATTCTCGTTTGTAGCTTCTTTGTAGTAGTGACGCTCAGGAGTTGGAGAACCAACAACCAACGGATTCGACTCAAGAGCCTTCATTTGCTAACCTGATGGACGAGACATTACGATTGTCACAACCTTCAAGACGATGCAATCAAGATGAAGATCTTCAAGAATGACATATTCTTCCTCGAATAGATGGCAAGATACAACGCATTTGGTATCACGATTTGGGAAGGGACTCCCGATGTTTGGTGATTGTGCTAGACGTAGGAATAACTCCTAATGGTGTTCCAAATATTCTATTTGAAGGAAGTTACGAAGGCCTCAACAATGATCAAATAACTGGGTGGTCTTCCCACCCTAGTATGGGATACTACCGATGGTTGAGAGGCCGTATCAATCATCTTCGAAGAGAATAAAGAGCAGAGTATGTGGCGAATACAATTCGTCGCATCATAGATTTTCTCAACATATAATGACTGCTCATCATGGAACTCGTCCCTAGAAGGGGGAGTAATGTCATGGACATAATCATATAAGCTAATAATTACATATACAAATAAGTAGAAGTAAGTAAAAGTAGGTAAAAGTAAGTTAATTCTATAGTATTTAATATGGAAGCTTTTTAGAAGCTTTATAGATATTGCTTTGACTTCATAGGTGTCTTTAATTGACTTTTTGGATTAGAAACATGGTCAACAAATTGGCCATGTGCCACACATGTTGTAAGCTTGAAGATCAAGCTAATTATATGGCCCACACATAGAAAAACTTGCCTTGTAAGTCAAGGCATGTATCCTACAAAGTCAACACATATTGGAGGTCCTATAGAACGTCGCCACATAGCCCCTAGTTAGATAGTATATATAAAGACAAGAATGAAGCCTTCTTCACTCTTGTCAACTCCTTTCTTGCTTCTAGTCTAGTTTCAAGGGTCTCTAGTTTTCTTGTCTTTTGGCAATAGCCATTCTAGTTTCTCTTTCAATATATATACTTGTTTATATATATTTTGTTACCTCTCTTTGAGCGAAGGCTCACTTGTCTGAATTATTTATTTATCGAGTTCTTGTCCTTGACAATCCTCGATAATCAACATACATCTGCAATGATCCATCTTTTTTTCTTCACAAATAGAATTGGAGCTGCTGTTGGAGATTTAGAATGGCATATGAAATTCTTGGCTAGATTTTTTTCAATATACTCGTTTAGTTCAGTCAACTCATTTTGTGATAAACTGTAGATTAGGCCGAACGGCAATTGTACTCTTTCTTGGAGGTCAATTGAACAATCATAGGAACGATGTTCCGAGAGTGTATCCGCATTCTTTTTCTCAAATACATCTTGAAATTCTTGTTATTGGCTTGGAATGCCACTTGAAGTCTTTCCACCAATAGAAACAGGTTTGGCATAAATAATATATGGTGATTCTTTCATAGTAGCATGCAAAAAAGCTTTTACACCTATAAATACAAGTTTAATTGAACTGGACTTATGACTCTCTACTTGATAAATTACACTATTAGTTATACTTTTAGAAAAAGTAAGAGTTCGAGAAATCCAATCTATTTGAGGGTTGTATTTTTCTAACCACGATAAACCTAAAATGACTGGATTAGAGAGAGAGCTAATGATATTAAATACTACAAAGCTATTATGACCATTGATTATTACTTCTATAAAAAGGGTTTTGTGAGTAATATCTCCAAAAGACAATGGACGACCATCTATGACTTCTACATGAACAGGTTTAGTTTTTTTTACTAAAGATATACTATGTCTTTTAATAAATTCTTCATCTAAGAAACATGCCAAGGCTCGTGAATCTAACAAGGCAGAGGCTTTGTAATATTTAGGTCCTAAAATAATATTTAATGTAAAATAAGGAGAGGGCTCTGAGGAGAGAATAGGACCTTTACTAGATGTTGTGTAAGGTTTCAGCCGCATGGTCTCTATTGTAGCTAGACAAACTCGTTTTCTGACATATTGTCTTCTTTCACAGCCATACTCCTCATTTTGTGATTGCGTCATATTTTTGGACAATGTTGAGCAGTGTGCTTTGGTTCTCCACAATATAAATATAATCCTTCTTGACGACAACGAGTCTTTTCTTGCTTAGTAAGAAGTTTGAAACGTACTGCATCAATTTGCATATCCTCTACTTCCGAATGTATGTGTTGAAGAGATGTTGGTGTTGGCATTGAATTATAGTAATATTGAGGTCCACTTGTATGGTTCTCAGATCGAAATTCAAAAAGACGATTGTCGCACTTTATAGCAAAGTCAATTGCTTGACTCAATGTTTAAAAACCAGATAAGTTGAGCATTAATTTTTTTACCTCATATTGTAATCCATAAAAAAATTGGCTAATAAGTGTAGCATCATCCCACTTGATATCAACTACAAGTTGTCAAAATTATCAAGCGTATAACATTATTGATCGATTGTCTTGTCGTAAAATATAGATCTTATTGGTTGCAATACAAATTACATCATATTTTCCATACATGGATCAAAACTCTTCCAGAAATACATCTAGATTATCCAATATTGGATCTCGTCGTTCAAGAAAAGATAAAAACCACAATAGTGTTGAACCTAAAAGAAGCGTATCAATGAATCTAACTTGCAATCGTGGAGTTGAATAGCTTTGGGATTGAAGTTCAATCATAAATTACACTTGATTGATAAATCCTCGAAACTTGGATTTGATGCGATTAAACTTCTCGAGTAGGGCAATTCTTGGTTCTCTAATACTGGAAGGGTGTTCCACCATAGGAGAAGGGACATGGTTTGGTGCAGATGTTGAAGCAGCTCCAACCATTTCTATATCTTTACTTCCTACCAATCTTGTTGCTCCTTGTGGTGGTAAATTAAGTTGATGCATCGCAAGAATTAACTCCCTCAATTGCTCTTGCATTTGTGCCATTGCACTCTTCATTTCAATAAGTTCTGCCATGATAACACTTAGAAAAGAGAAGATGTCTAATATTGCTTAAGACAAATAGAAGAGAGGACTTGAGAACAAAGAAAATACTAAGGACAATATCAATTTAAAAGAGGGTAATCCGCAACTTCTAATATGCTTATATCTTATCAAGAAAAAGGAGTAATCCATTCTTAATCAAGATTAGATAAAGCTGTGATATTGTAGGAGTACTCTTATCAATCTATCAAGGACAAGAACTCGATGAAAAAGCAATTCAGACAAGTGAGCCTTCATTCAAAGAAAGGTAACAAAATATAAATAAACAAGTATGTATATTGAAAGAGAAACTAGAATGGATATTGCCAAAAGATAAGAAAACTAGAGACCCTTGAAACTAGACTAGAAGCAAGAAAGGAGTTGACAAGAGTGAAGAAGGCTTCACTCTTGTCTCTATATATACTATCTAACTAGGGGCTACGTGGCGATATTCTATAGGACCTTCAATATGTGTTGACTTTGTAGGACACATGCCTTGACTTACAAGGCAAGTTTTTCTATGTGTGGGCCACATAGTTAGCTTGATCTTCAAACTAACAACATGTGTGGCACATGGCCAACTTGTTGACCATGTTTCTAATCCAAAAAGTCAATTAAAGACACCTATGAAGTTAAAGCAGCATCTATGAAGCTTCTAGGAAGCTTTCATATTAAATACTATAGAATTAACTTACTTTTACCTACTTTTACTTACTTCTAGCTATTTGTATATGTAATTATTAGCTTACATGAGTATGTTTGTGACAAATATAAATATCTAGAGAGAACTAGTTGTCAACCTAGGTCGAAATCACACTCCAATGCACAAAGTTATATATTTAGAGTAATTATAGGATTTTTTTTATAAATTTGAGAGTAGCATTTGAGAGAAGACTTAATAAAATTTCTTTAAACTTTGATTTTGAGTGATTTGAGTATGTAATGACTTCGTAAGAGCTTTGCAAAGTCACAATTGTTTGGGATGATTTTAGAATTTGTGAAATAGAAAGAGTATTATGTTTTAGAAAAATTTGTAAGTTTGATAGTAGATCTATAGTTCATATTTTGAAAACTTATGTAATTAGTTGTTTGAAGTATATGCTATAAGTTTGAGCTTAATTAAATTGTTGAATTATTGGTTATTGAATTTCAAGTAGATTGAGGTCTCAGAAATTGGACTTTGAAGAGTAGTTAGGATTTCTAAGATCTTCAACAATCTACTAATTGGATTAGAGTGAAATTTCTATATGAAGATAATAGACTTGATTTGCTATATATATGTAAAATTTATAAATAATTGAATAGTTTGAAAATAAGATATTGATACTAAAAGTTCAACATTTAGATTGGAGTAGGAGGTCAGCCAATACTTAAGTGGATTTTAGGATTTTTCTTCTATTTAGTAAGTATAATTATTTTTAAATTTCATGTATTTATTGTTAATTTAGTTATTAAAAAGTTTATAAAATTTTAAGGAAGATTAATAATTTAATCAATAGATATTGAGGTTTCAAATTATATTAAGATTAGATTGATTTGATTAGGTTTTGGTTAAGATTTGGTTATGGATTAGGATTGGTTTAGAATTTAGGGTTTGATTAAGATTTGATTAGGATTTAGGATTGGACTACGATTTTAGATTTGATTTAGGATTTGATTAGGATTTAGGATTTAAGATTTGATTAAGATTTGATTAGGGTTTAGAATTGGATTAGGATTTAGGATTTGATTTAAGATTTTCTTAGGATTTAGGATTTTTTTATGATTTGATTAAGATTTGATTAGGATATAGAATCGAATTAGGATTTAGCATTTGATTTAGGATTTTTTTAGGATTAAGGATTTGACCTTTGATTTAATTGAAGTCCAATTGGATTTCAACTAGGATTAAATTAGGACTTAGTTGAGATTTATTTAAGATATATTTGTGATTATTCTAAAATTTGTTTAGAATTTCTTAAGGATTCTTTTAATGTATATTGGAAATTTCTTTTGGACTCTTTTAAGATTATTTATTGTTTCTTTTGTAATTTCTTTAAGATTTCTTTTGAATTTTATTAAATCTTCATTAATATTATTAAGATTTAATCAAAGTTTATTTAATATTCTATTATAATTATAATTTTGTTGTTGGATTTTTCATTCCATAGCCAAGTATTTGATGCATTTTCAAGCAAGATTTTACGTAATATGATACCAAGTGAAGGTTATTATCTATTCCTATTTGTAACAAAATAACACCCATAGAAAAGTCTAATGTGTTTGTTTCTATGAAGAATGCCTTAAAAAAATCAACACAATACAAGATTGATGTAGAAATAAAATGTTTTCTTTAAAGCTTCAAAAGATGCTTCAACTTCATCACTCCACTCTAGTTTATTTTTTCATGTTAGATATATAAAAATAATAAAAACTTGAAAAAAATTCTTGATGAAGATCCTATTATAATTGGTAAATTTTAAAAGATATTATATATTTTTAAGTATTTTTAGAATCTTTTAGTCCATAATAGTTTGAATCTTTTTAAGATCTATCATAAGACCATCATTTGAAATGATGAATCTTAAGAAATCAAATTGAATAGTATAAAATATATACTTTTTCATCTTAGCTTGTAATCCTACATCTTTTAGTTTTTTTAACACACAAAAAATATGAACTTTATGCTTTTTTATATTCTTTGAGTAAATTAAGATGTTGACTAAATAATAGATAATAAAATCATCAAAAAATTTACAAAAGAAATTTTTCATTAGATGATAAAAAGTAGCTAGTGCATTTGTAAAATCAAAAGACATGATTTTATATTCAAAATATCCATATCTAGTTCTAAATATAATTTTTCATTTATTTCTTTCTTTAATGCATATTAGATTATATGCTCCTTGTAGATTTATTTTTATATTGATCTTTACTTGATTCAATTAAATAAAAAGTCTTAAAATTAAAAATAGAAGATACCTATTTTTGATGATGATCTTATTGAGTCTTTGATAGTCTACACACATCCGCAAAGATCCATCTTTTTTCTTTACAAATAAGATAGGAGCCCCTACTGCAAACTTAAAATGGCATATGAAGTTTTTAGCCAAATTTTCATCAATGTACTCCTTACGTGTAGCCAACTCATTTTAAGATAGGCTATAGATTGATCTGAATGGTGGTTGAGCTCCTTTCTAAAGATTGATAGAATAATCATAGAGATGATGCTTTAAAAAAATATCTACATTCTATTTTTAAAAAATATCTTGATAATCTTGATATTAATTTGAAATACCACTTGAGATCTTTTTTCTATCAATAATAATTGTAGTACATATAACAAAAGTTGATCCTTCTTTTGCAACATGTATAAAAGCTCTTCCACTCACTAATAATAATTTGAATGCATTGATCTTATAGATTTTTACTTACTTAGCAAGATCTTCAGCTAAATTATGAAAAAAATCAAGGTTTTTAGAAATCTAATCTATTTGAGAATTAAACCTTTTAATCACAATAATCCTAAAATAATTAGATTAAAAAGAGATTTAATTTTATTAAATATTATCAAAATATTATGAATATAAGTTGTTATATTTAAAGAAACAATTTCATGTGTAACATCTCTAAAAGACAATAAACAACCATCTATTACTTCCACATATACAAGTTTGATTTTCTTAACAAAAGATATATCTTATTTTTTTACAATCTTTGCATATAAAATAGGCTAAGGCTCTTGAATTTAATAAGGCTAAGTCTTTGTGATATTTTGGTCCTAAATAAACTTCTATTATAAAATAAGGTGAAGGATTTGAGGAGAGAATAGGACCTTTATTAGGTGTTACATAAGATTCTAATTGCATGCTTCCTATTGTAGTTGGAAAAACTTGTATTTTGACACCTTATCCTTTTTTGCAACTATGCTCCTTATTTTGTAATTACGTTGCTTCTATGGACAAGATTGAACATTGTGCTTGGATTCTCCTTAATATAGATACAAATCTTCTTATTAATGAAAAGTCTTTTCTTATTCAATAAGAAATTAAAAATATATAGTATAAATTTGGATAGGCTTTAGCATGGACAAGTAAGCTTCCAAAAACTTAGAAGGTATTGCTATATGTTGATTTGTACTTCTTCTACCAAATCTTTATTCTTATCAACTTTCAAAGAGTCAATTGCTATATGCAATGGTTTAAGCAATAAATTATTTCAATGAATCTCCTCTAAGTATTGTCAATAATAAATCTTTGAAATTATCTTTTAATTCTTATCAAAACTAATTCATAAGGGTTTTATCATTCTAATCTACTTTGTAAGCAAGATTTTGGAATTTGGTAGTATATATGGTGGATGAAAGTGATCCTTCTCATAGAAATACAAGCTTAGTTTTTATTATCTTTTTGTAATCACTTTCTCCAAATATAGCCATAAATATTTTTAAGAATGAATTCAAATCATAGAATAGTTATAAATCTTTTTTTATCAAAAGTACAAAATAAGAAAGAGCACTTGTAAATAAAAATACGTCTATGAATCGAACTAGAATAAATCCATTAAAATATTCAAAAGATGCTATCTTCAATAGAACTTAATTTGTTGTAAAAATATTCAAAATTTTGATCCTGTAGATATTAATTTTAAACTTATGAGGAAAATTAATTCTTACCTCTTTCATGCTTGTAGAAGCGACACTTTTTGAATTTGGTTATGAAGTTGATTTATTTGCTTCTTTCAACTATAGAACTTCTTAAAGTAGACTCCGGATTTTTTTGTATAGGTGTAGAAATAGTACCTCCATGATTTACGTTGGAAATACATGAGATTCTTATTCTTAGAGTATTGACAAGCTCAAGAAGATTTGCAATAGTTGCAAAATTATTTTTACTTTCATTGATAGTAATATATATATTTTATAGAAAATTCAATCAAATTCAAAAAATTAAATTAGAAGAGAATAATTTGCAACCTCTCATATTAAATAAAAATTTCTACAAAGAGAGGTAATTGACTCTCTTAAAGAAAAAAATTGATTTTAGAAAATAAACTTTTTATTCAAAGGTTGATAGTTTGTAATCTTTAAAATGCAACAATAGAAGTAGAATAATTTATTCACTTCTAAAACAAAATAACAACAATAAGTAAGCATTCTTGACAAATTATCAAAGAAATGAACATCAAAGAACTAAAAGCTCAATATACTCTTATATTAGTCAAAAGACTAGAAAATCATTCAAAGATGTTATAGTATTAAAGTAGAATGGCTAATGCCAAAGGCAAGAAGACTAGAAAGTCTTGAAACAAGACTAAGGACTAGAAAGACATTGATAAGAGTGAAGAAGGCTTTATTCTTGCCTCCATATATACTATCTAATTAGAAGCTACGTAGTAATATTCTATAAAACCTTCAACATGTATTGACTTTATGAGACATATATCTTAACTTGTAAGGCAAGTTTTATATATGTGCATCACATAGTTAGCTTGTTTTACAAGCTACCAACATGTGTAGCACATAATTAATTTGTTGACTAAGTTTCTAACTTATCAATCAACTATAAATACATGTAAAGTCATAATTCCATCTATGTAGCTTCTAAGAAGATTCTTTGAAAGATATTATAAAACTAATCTACATTTATCTATTTCTATTGAATTATATAGATAATTATTGAAATAAATATACATATCTTTGATACTTTAATATTGAAGCTACTTAAATAATTAATTGAAGCAAATGATCTATATTAAAATAACTTTACAATGAACTTATATTCTAATATTTTTTTAAAATAAATTAATATATATATATATATGATTGTTTTATATATATTTTCATGACTTTTAGACTTACAAATGATTCAATTACTTTATAGGAATTTTTGAATGGTATATTTTATAAAATTTTAGATTATTTTAAATTATATTATTTATATAATATTCTTATATATTCCAAAAATATAGATGAATATAAAATATTTATTTATCTTATCTTAAAAAAACTTAGTAGTACAAGATTATATACCAAGTTTTTAAAAAATATAAATTTTAGATAATTAAAGTGATATTTTTAAAATATCTCATTTTAAATGATAGTTTGGATATAAATATTAAAAATTTAGATTTTTTATATATTAAAATTATATGAAATATCTAATATATCTAATAATTTAAAAATTATTATAAAATTTGTATTTTTTATTTTTTAAAATTTTTTCTTAAGTTTTTTAAAAATATATATTATTTAATTTTTTTTAATTCTATTCAAAATTTTGATAAGTAATCTAATTATATTTTATTTTTAAAATTAATATATTTTTTTTACTTTTAAATTTGATATATATTATAATAGAAATATATATGTAAGCTAGTAATTATATGTATAAGTAGATAAAATTAAGTTAATTCTATAATATCTTCTATGCAAGCTTCTTAGAAGCTTTATAGATGTTGCTTTGACTTTATAGGTATCTGTAATTGACTTTTTGGATTAGAAACATGGTCAATAAGTTGGCCATGTGCCACACATGTTATTAGCTTGAAGACCAAGCTAACTATATGGCCCACACGTAAAAAAAACTTGCCTTGTAAGTCAAGGCATGTATCCTACAAAGTCAACACATATTGTAGATCCTATAGAACATCTCCACGTAGTCTTTAGTTAGATAGTATATATAGAGATAAGAGAGAAGCCTTCTTCACTCTTGTCAACTTCTTTCTTGTTTTTAGTTTAGTTTCAAGGGTTTCTAATTTTCTTGTCTTTTCACAATAGCCATTCCAGTTTCTTTCTTAATATACATATTAAGTTATTTCTATTTTGTCAACTTCCTTCGAGAGAAGTCTCACTTGTTTATTTGTCTTTATCAAGTTCTTATCCTTGATATATATATATATGTAAGATTTATCATCATGTAAGAATTTTCTTCATTTATTGATATATTTTATTTATATTTATACTTAATTAGTTATTTTATTTTATTATTTTTATATTTTATATAAAATAATTTATTAGATAAGAACAACATATATATATAAATATATATAAATATATATAAATATATATAAATATATATAAATATATATAAATATATGTAAATATATATAAATATATATAAATATATATAAATATATATATAAATATATATAAATATATATAAATATATATATAAATATATATAAATATATATATATATATATATTTAAAAGATTTATAATTAAAAAAGAATACAAAAAATTACAACTATTAAAATTTGTAATTAATTTGTACTCAAGTGTAAATAGAAATAACTATGTCACATGATATGGTATTAAGTGCCAAATTCTGTCAGATGTATGTGGTCTTGATGTACAACAAATAAAAGTAGATGTCTTGTAAAAAATCTCTACACCAAGCAATGTTTTACAACTGTAGACTTTTTTTGGATTGACAAATTACTATCAAAGGTTTTTTAAGAACTTTAACTTGATTGCTAAGCCCTTAATTATTGTCATGGGTAAAGATCTTCTATAAATTGGCAACTATGACTTTTCTTGATTGTATGTTGGTACATTTCGGAACACTTGTTGTGCTCTTAATGGATGAAGGGACGAAATTCTTTGAAACATTTGAAGCTTTATATACTAAAACTTTGATAGATCATTGTATCACCTATAGAAATCATCCTAAGACAAATAGTTTGGTAAAATGGATAGTTTAGATTGTCAAATGTGATTTATACAAATATAGAATATTTCATGGCATTTATTATAATTAAAACTTCATATTGCCATGGATTGTAATGGATTATTGCTTTAATAAGTAAATTACTTTGATATATTATAAACCTTATCAATTATTATACGGATCGGAGCCAATCCTACAAAGTGAAGTATGTGAAAAGCTAGCTGTAATTGTGGACTTAGATGACCATGACATATGAACTTAATGTCTTTAAGATTAAGTAGAGTTCTTTAAAAGAGCCATGCCTATGGCTATGAAGAACTTATCTATTGCTTGATATCGTGATACCTTACAATATGCTTGCATTTGTAGTAGAACTTATCAACCTTACTTGCAAAATTTTTCCAAAAAAGATTATGTGTATTTATAGCTTGAGGTGCCTACTACATTTAATATTAAGGTAGGGTGCATAATTCTAAATGTAAAAGATGTGTTATCTAGTGATATTTTATTACTTGAAGGTAATGATGGATAAGAGTGTTGCAAGTATTCAAAGAATTGTGTTCCTTGTCATCTTTCTATTGATGATTTCATACATCTTGAATTAACAATTATGTCAATTGGTCTCCCTTGTTTTGTTTGTGGTGAGTAGAAAAAACCTACTACCATGCTTTTGTGTAATTAATGCCAACAAGGGTGGCATATAGCATGCTTGATACCATCTCTTTTGACTATCAAGAGATTAGATTTGTCCTTGTTGTAAGAAGTGTTCTAGCTATGCTTCATCTATTCATAATGATTGAAGATTTCTTCTCATATGTTTGTTGTGTTAATTGTGTATTTGTATTTGGTTTAGATTACATACTTTGTGATTGGTTTGTAGCACTTGATGTGTTGTATATAATGATCCTTATTTACATGACAACTAAATCAAAATTTCTCTTGGTTAGCTTTATACTTACAACAATCAATTTAATTATATATATATATATATATATATGAAGTAGAATGCATTACATTTTTACATAGAATGAATAATGGCTCTTAGAATTTATATTAGACCTACCTTAAAGGTGGTTTTTACAAAAATGAATGAAGCTATGTCATAAATAAATAAATAAAATTGATTCTGTTTTATTTTTATTTTTAAAATTTTGGATTTGTCATTATTGTCAAAATCAAAGTATAATCACAAAAATCACAAACCTTTAAATTATGTTTTCAACTAACCAGTGACCACATTTATGTTTACACACATTTTTTAAACCAATTAGGAAACAATGTATGCCCAAGCCCACAAATCATGACTGCGCACATGCAAACACAGCAAAAACAGTCTTTCACGAAACCAAATTCCCACCCACCAAGTGGCACCAGCACACGCACATCCATTGGGTCTTTCTGTGATTGGATCACACGAGCCCCCCTTCTTCTCATGCATTTAAAAACTCCACATGAACGAAATCATTGGTAAAGAGCAACGAAATCTAACATTCGCACAGAGAATCAATATTTGGGGTCTCCCTTTTGTGGGCAGCGGGCAGATACAAAAAAACTGGACGACAATTAGCACTGTGGTCCAGAAGGCAAGATTTTTTTTCCGGGCCGCTTCGTGAGAAAGTTCCATGGAGACGAGGCAGTGTCTTTGTTAGGCCGCGGCGCTTGCCAGGCGTCGTCGCGCTTTAGTGCCAGGGGGGCTGTGGAGTGTGGCGATGGTGTCCGCATCGACGGCACTCGCTCTCTCGCTCGCTGCATCGAGCGAAGGCCTAGACGAGGCCGGAATGGAAACCATAAGTGCCGTGGTATCACTCTCATTTTCTTTTGTTCTAATGGAAGAGTGCCTCATTCTAGAAATTCCCCGGTTCGTTCCGCTGCGCTCCTCGCAACTCTTAGTTCCATATCAGATTCTCTCCCCACCTGAGTGTGGGGCGGAGGAAATTGGCTGTGATCCTTTTTTGGCTGGAGCTCCGGTCGATTGAGGCCTTTCGAGGTGAGCATCTTGTGCTTCCGCGGTGTGGGTGTGTAAACCACTTTGTGAAGGGTGTGGATTGGATGCCTCGTGTTTGCTGTGTCCATCACGTTAAGAGTTTTCGTCGCTCTCTTGTTAGTGGTGAGGACACTGTGATGATTCTTGGGTGTGGTATTCAGTCTTCGTGGATCCATGTGAAAGGGGAAAACATTCCCTAAAGCTGTTGTTTTTATAACTCAACTGCTTAAACTTGGCAATCTCGCGTAGTGGATTCTGATATTGTTGAATTTGAAGTTATTTATTTATTTATTTATTTTTATAACATTGTTTAATGCTCATTTGCGAGTTTGTCAGTGGTACTCTGTCTCAATAAATGTTGTTCAAGTTATTGATCTTCAAGTTACTTCAGTTCTAGTTTCCTACAATTTTATTCAATATTTTGCATATTAGGGAGTGAAGCAAGGTTCTCTGTTTCACACAAGTCGTCAATTATTGGTTTCACGGACGTGGAGGTTGTCTCGGTATATTTGAATAAAATTGTTTGTAGTGTGTGCGTGCCAAAATTCTAACCGGTACCGTGATTTGAGGACAGGGGATTCTGAAATCACTTCTGGTTTCTGTGTTTTTGTGGTGCACTTGCAGGTCTCATCTGGCGTTCAAAGTGGTCCGGGAAAAACTCCTTTATTTGTCGAGATTATTGGCATTGTTAAGCAACCTCGCCTGGCATTAAGATTGCGATCAGTAGCACTGTCCATCATTCTGCCAACACGCTCCTGCCTCGCGTCACATACTTCGCTCTTCAAACTCACTCGCTGTGAGACGTTACTCATAGGTGAACGGTTCAGGCACCATGATGGCGATGCGTTCTCTTCCAGGCTTGGCCTCCTCTGGCCTCGAGCACTTGTCTTGTCCGGGCAGCCCCTCTAGATCAGCAATCTCCAGAAGCCAATATGGAATACCTCCCTCACAATTTTCCAGGGTGCGATCTGTGGCAAACTCCACACCGCTGAAAACAACATTGAGTGTCAGCAAGCTGAATTTCAACCCTTTCCTGGCCGGTGAGTCGCTTGGTGTGAGCTCCTCTACAAAAGTGGGTCCAGCCATGAAGAAGGCACTGGTCCATAGAGTCTCTGCACAAGCTGGTGATGCGAGTTCTTCTGATGCATATCCGGAAGGAACACCCAAGGTCGGCGATGTGGAGGTTCCGAAGCCCGCAATGAGGCGAGTGAAGATTGGAATCTACTTCGCCACTTGGTGGGCATTGAACGTGGTATTCAACATTTACAACAAGAAGGTGTTGAATGTGTTTCCATTTCCATGGTTGACATCCACGCTGTCCCTCGCAGCCGGTTCAGCTATCATGCTGATTTCATGGGCCCTGCGGATTGTTCCTGCACCGGACGTGGACGTCGAGTTTTGGAAAGGCCTTGCTCCGGTATGTCACTGCCCTCTTTACTCGCGTTGGTGTGGTGGGCAAGGGTCAATGGGTCGAATTGTTTGAATTTTGAACCACAAATTTCGGCATGGAAGTGTAATTCAAGAGGGGGTTGTAGTTGTCACCCTATATTGACGTAGGTGTTCCTCTTGGATGCTCAGTGGGTGTTACAATGGAACCTGTTGGTCGCGGTGTTTCTGGAGATGAAAATACGAGTGTGGTGCCGAATCTTCACCACATAGCCTAGACACAGATTCACTTGGATTCCTTTGCCAGTTGTTTCCTACACTGTATTGTACACCTTGCACCAACATGTTGCACTTCATGTTAAGTGCGATTAGAAGCCTTTTATTATGCTAGCACAGGAATTGTAACGCAATTAGATGCTGAAGGGTACAGGTCACTTAGGAAGGGGATGAGCAGCATTCCCTCTTAAGCTACACGAAGGTTGTGCAGCCAAAGCCTGAGGTCCTGGTGCTCGGGAAGGGTGTTGGTTATGCGAACAGAAGCCTCAGCTTGTGTGTGCAGTTCAGGTTTGGTGTTCATGAGACTAAGCACTGGGAATCTTATCGAGTATTGTTCTGAACTTCTCACGAAATGTACATTGTTAGGCGGCATTGGCGCACACAATTGGGCACGTGGCAGCGACTGTGAGTATGTCGAAGGTTGCAGTGTCATTCACACACATCATCAAGAGCGCGGAACCCGCATTCAGTGTGATCATTCAGAGATTGTTGCTGGGGGAGGACTTTCCCTTGCCAGTCTACCTGTCGTTGCTGCCCATTGTTGGGGGTTGTGGTTTGGCTGCTGCTACAGAGCTGAACTTCAACATGACAGGTATTGCACTATTACAATGGCATTTGTCCAAGTAGGTTCCTTATACAGCCTGATTGATCTGAGTGGGATACAAGTATTCTGGGTCTAACAAGGATTATGGGGTGAAGGGAGGTTCAACTGATGGCTTTGGTATGGCAGGTTTTGTGGGAGCCATGGTTTCGAACATTGCGTTCGTCTTCCGCAACATCTTCTCGAAGAAGGGGATGACAAGCGGCAAGAGCGTTGGTGGCATGAACTACTACGCATGCCTGAGCATGATGTCGCTTGTGTTTTTGACGCCTTTCGCAATCGCTGTGGAAGGCCCCAAGTCTTGGACGGCGGGGTGGGATGCGGCGAACTTGACTGTTGGACCGAAGATTTTCTGGTACTTGCATATTCCTCTCAGCATTTATACCGAGACTTGTACCAAGTAGTTGATGTTTCTGACGTGACCTTGTGTTTATGAGCTTTCACCTTACAAGTCAAGTGACCTGATGTGCAGTGAATGCGATGAGTATGATTGGAATGGAGGATTGAGGGGGTTCGTAAGTGATCCGTATGGTGATGTGCAGGTGGGTGGTGGCGCAGAGTGTGTTTTACCATTTGTACAACCAGGTCTCGTACATGTCCCTGAACGAGATCTCACCACTAACGTTCAGCATCGGTAACACCATGAAGCGGGTGACGGTTATCGTGTCTTCCATCATCATCTTCCACACACAAGTGCAGCCGATGAACGCTGTTGGTGCTGCCATTGCCATCTTCGGAACTTTTCTGTACTCCCAGGTACTTCATCATGCACTCCCGTATTTTCTGGCAAGAACAGAGTTGCTGAAAATTTGACACATTCGAATATGTGATTGTCTGAATGCGAGATACCTTTTGATCGTCGTCCAACGTGTGTAGTCGGATCTGAGCTCGCAATTCGTGTTTCTGAGCATTGTATTGCATGCTGATGTGCAGGCAAATCAATAAATCTCGGAGCATTGCGAGGCCTGGAGTGTCCTAAACTGTACCATAGGGTTAGGCGTATATCAAAACTGTAAAGGAGGTATCGCATGTGAAATGTCTATTTCAAGACCTAATTTGAGCACAGACACCACTGATGTGACGAAGAATTTGTTCATTTTTTCCTGTGGCGTAAAGCAGCAGGTCCTACATTTTTATGCGTGTTGTGTGAACGGCAACCACTTAGGAGTTGCGATATGTTTGCTTACAGATGCATCTCCCAACAGATGTCACAACTCGATTATGTACATATGAAGTAGCAATCCGCAGTAGTGGATAGTGCTGAGTGAACTGAATACGGACTGCTTCAGGGTGCTTGTGAAGGTTGAGATACTGAGCTGCCACTGTCTGGAATACTTCGAATGCAATCAGCGATGTTATTCTGTTGTGGTTTTTTGAAGTTTTACTCTGAACAAATTGCAGGTGTTTGCTAGCTTCATGCAACAATCATCTTTCTCATTACAACTTTACGTAATTTGGACAGGAGGATCAAATACTTGTGTCAAGTAAATTGTAGGAATATGTACTATTTTTAATGATGCCAATTAAATTCCGTGAATTTGCATTTTATTCCATTAATCAAATTATACAACACTTAGGAAACATGAAAATTTCTTGTTCTGTATAATAGAAGGATATTTTAGGTAGCATCCAATTGCTTTGTTTGTTCAACAACATTAAATAGAATCAATTCTTATTTGCCCATGTTTCAAGAGGTTTCATTTCTATGTTTTTTTATTATTAGTAATATTGTTGATTTTAAAAAAAGGTGTAGGTTGAAGTGGTTGGAGATGTATTATAAATGAATTTGGTAATCTCCTGAATCTTTAAAAAAATTCAATTGACTATGATCAAAAACTAGAAAATGTTGTCACAACAAAGTCTCAAAATGTGAATTGTTGAGTGGATAATACTATGGTAATTAAGATGAGTATTTATAGCATATTTAAATGAAATATACAAAAAGAATGTAAATCACATTACCTTAGGATAATACTAGTGTTATTATAGTTTTTGCTATTGCCACCACAACTTACCACCTACTTGTTATATATATATATATATATATATATATATATTTTTTTTTTCCAATTAATTTTTTTTTTAATCAAATGGTTTGAAAAGAATTGAACAAAGGTGGCTTGTAGTATATGGAAGGTTATGCTACTAATAGCAAAAGCTATAGTGATATGAGTAATATTCTTATTTAGTACTAAACGTTTTGAGTTCATAAATTATTTTTTCATGTAGGTCCATACATACTGGTATGTTGGCAAATTTGTAGAATATGTATTCACTTTGTATTATAATGTTTTCATTTCATATGTTTGTCATCCATTCTTGTCTACAAATATAGATGTTGGGTAGCTACTTTAGATTTTGTGAGCAACCAATGGTTGGAAGTTGCTCAAATGTTGGTAAGAAAGGTGTATGATTATGGATTTGGAGTATATAAAAAGATACAAATTACAAAATCATTTATAAACAAGTAGGTAGGGTTAAGGATACATGGTCTATAAAAATGTTCTATTGTAAGGAGCTATTAGGATTTTTCGTTTATCTAATATAAAGTACTTATTAGATTCTTATATTTGGTGTAATTATGCTTTAGAAGTATTAAAAAGTAAATATTAACATTTTAAAGGATGTATTATAGAATTTTGTATTATGATAATGATAATTATTGTTAGAAGGATCTTAAGGTATGTAGTCAATGAAGTATTGATATAAAAATTTCATATTGTTTAAAGATTGAATGGAATAGATTAAAAGTGCATGTTTTCAATTAAATAGATGTATTGACTAAAATTGTATAACTTAAAATGTGTGAGGTAAAAATAGATAAAATAAATAGAGAATTTTAAGTGTCAATATTTTTTCTATTGAGTTTTGACTACTGAAAATATTATTGCAATTAGAGTAGTCACAACATTGAAATGGCACTAAATATATGAATTAATAAAATTCTTAAATAAAAAATTTAATAAAAATAAAATAATATATTTGTAATTTATAAACAATTTATAAACAATTTATTGAACTTACATGTGAAGGGCGTGGATTATCAAAATGATAGAAAAATAAAACATTTTGTTTATATATTTTTTTAAATCTGAGAATAGTGTAGGTTGTATAAAGTGTTAAGTATAATTTAAATTATATATATATATTTAGGGAAATGTAAAATTGACTTCAAATTTTACTAAATTGTCTCATCTATCAAAACCATCATTAGACCCCTCTATTTCCATTTCCATTCCCTATTTCAAGTGCCTATCTCTTGTCTTGACCCCCCATGTCCCTGCTCCTATTTCTATTTTCAGTAAATTCTGGGGTTGATTTAATATTCACTTATATATATATGTGTACATATATATATATATATATATATATAATTCTTTAGAAGTCTATATTTACTTGTGGTTTGTGGTATGAGCTTATTGCAATATAAATCTTATTGTAACCATCATATATTTGAAATGATTTTATTTAAAAGAAATAAATTGTTAACAATCAACTATGCATTGCATAGATGCCAAAAAGATATACATATATATATATATATATATATATATTTTAGAGTTGATTTTATTTATTTATTTATTTATTTTTCTATACTAGTAACTCATGAGTTATTGATCACACCTTAAATAATACATACTTTCTCTTGTCTCTTGGTGCAACAACACTCCTTTGAGGAGCATGCAATAATATCAATAAAATAAATAAATAAATAAATAAATAAATAAAATCAAGCAGCAAACAAGGTATCGAAATTATCAAAGTTATTCACTCAAAATTCCAATATTTTCAAAATGTAAAAATTGATTAATTATAACAATGTGGAACGCAATAGCATTTTCTTGACAATAGACCAGACAATGCTGTGTTTTGCAGAGCCTGTAAAAGATCACAGTGAAAGCATTATACACCACTTTCAAGAACAGATAATACTTTCTTAGGCAGTTGGATATATAACAGAAACGTTTTTTTCCTACATTACTAACATTCTGATGCACCTTGGATTGCTAGACCATCAATACTTCAAATTGCAAAGCAAATTGAAGTAACTCCAAAATGAGACAACTCTATGAAACTGCCATTAATGCTACATTATAATGTAACAAGCTTTTCATGCCTTTGGTAACCCCTGATAATTTTCTAAGGAAAATAGCTCTTCAATACTTAGAAATTATTTTTATATATATATATATATATATATATATATAAGTTTGTAAATGATACATGCACATGGTTATTGCTGTCCAATTTGGCCTTGCCTGTGTGATTCTGTCCTCTTCCCCAGACCTTGACAACAGTCTTTGTCAAAAATGTCTTGTGCCCAATCCAGAGATGCTCTTGTACCCGCCCACAAGCAATTTTTGCATGGGATAAGGAGGTGGGCACTATTCATCCATGTCAGCTTTGTTGCTGCAAAGACCAATAATATTTAAAAGAAGTAAGCAATTATAACATGATGACATTATGCAGTCTTATATTATAAGCATTGCAAAAATATTCATTTTTTTTAATTACTTACCTTAATAAAGTTCCTAATTTGGTTCATAGTTTGTACATTGTTTACTACTTATTAATGCAATTTATCTGGGAAGAATATTTTAAATGTATAGTGTTAAGTACTTCATGTAAGGTGAACTAATTCTACATACCGATTGTCAACAAAAGATTCGAGATCAATTTAAAATAAATCATATATAAGATGTTTGTGTAAGATTTTTTTAATAAAGTGGCTCTTAATGTTAATACTGTTTACTTACTATCAGCATTTATAATTATTTTGGGAGATATCATAATATTTAACTTTGAAATAATATTTTTGTGTTAAAAGGGATTAAAAAAATACAATTTGTTTATTTTAAAAAATTTCAAACATTTAGTTTCATAATTAAAACATACAAAAAGACAATTAAAACCACTCCATGTATTTTTAATTTTGTAAGTGATTTTCGTAAATAAAAAAATTGCAGTTAGAAGGCTTCTACAATAAAGCATGTAAGTAATGTGAATTTAATGCTGAGAGATGGTATTGATTTTTGCATACTCAATGTAAACATGGCATATTTAAATCAAAACAGAATAAATAACCAATACTTCCTTTTAATGCTTTAGCATATGTTTTGATGTCCAAATTGTCTGATATCCATTTTGCGCATATGTTCTGTTCAATTTTTCATTACTAACTGTACAGGTTTTAAATTTTTGTTCTGTCTATATCAAACTCCTCTAGCTACCCACACAAAATCACTTCAACTAAACTAATAATTTGAGTTAAAGAATGACACCAGTAGTTTTTTAAATTACTAGTTTTTTAAAAAAAATTACAGTGGTTAACCAAGAAAAAAAATCTAAAATATATAAATGTTCTAGAAAAATAAAATAAAAACATCAGCATTCTCTAAGTTCTATTCACCATATAAACAATATCATAATTTTTTTTGAGCTTTTACAAAAAAAATTATAACTATCTTTCATTTAAAGTACTTATAAATATGAGTGTACATGCAAGCAATTTCTTATCAATTTAAAATTAGAATCATGTGCAATGATAAATATTTTATTCTATTATACTTTATTGTTACAAACAATTCACATACAAGCATGACCCATCACATTCCATTCCACTATTTTAACCCTCTACAATTTACAAGCATGCAATCTACCTATATTGTTATAGTAAATTAATAAAATATTTAATAAAATAATAAAAAATGAAGAAAGCAAAAATAAAAAAATAAAAAAATAACAACAACAACAACTACAAAAATACAAAGTGATGAATAAAAAAAATCACAAGTATAGTAAAAGAACCACATGGCAAATAGACAAGCATTAGAGCAAGTAGTGCCAATCAATCAAATAACCAATCCACCTAAAATGCCCAAAATTTTGCCAAATATGTGCTTTCTATTCTCATTAGGGGTTCAAACATGGCACTTTTGTAAAACCAAGTAACTTGGTATTTCCAAAATCACCTGAAATAACAAATCTAAAATATCACCATTCAAACTTTTGTGAATAGAGTATATAACTCATATTAGATATAATATAGAATGAGTGGTTGAAATTACTATTGTATAGTATGATTTTCTATTTGGAAATATATTGAATACCTAACTTTGAAGAATTTAGCTTTAACTTATTGGCTAAGGTCCAATAGGTGATTTATTCTTATTATAGAAGATAAATAAATATAAAAATATAGAAAGCTATTCTAATAATAAAAACCTATTATATTTAAGAAGATTTTTACACAAGACTTTCTAAAGCATTTAGAAATGCCCTAACATCCTTTGCTACATCAAATCATAATTAACTATTTGTCAATAAGTTAGATTTTCCATAAGCTCAAAGAAAATCTATTATCTCTTTATAAAAATCCATCTTTATGTTATAATTTTTTTATAGCTCTATATCTCCATATTTAACATATATATAAAATTTTGGCTTCCAAAAATTTATTTACTTTGCATAAAATGCCCAAATTCTAGTAAAAATCTTTCAAAATATATTTCTCCCATGAAGGATTTTTTTTTTTCTAAACTTTAGAATATCATATCACTTGATCTAATTATTTAATTATTTTTAATTTTTTAGAAGATATAAAATTTACTTTTAAGCTTTATCATAAAAAAAATGAATTGTAAATCTACTACAGATCATTTGACATCTTAGAAATCATAGCAAGTACTCTAAACCCTAATTTATAAGCATTTAATTACTATTTTCTTTATATCTCAAAAATCCAAAATCCAAATACTACAAAATTTGGTGTACACCTTTGCAACATAGTAATACATATTTTAAAAAATTTATAGCTAAATATTCATCCAAATATCGAAGATATGGCTAGAATTGAATCCCTTATGAAATTACTTCACTGACAAATCTCAACTTGGAAGTATTTTTTTCAAGCAGTCACTGCTCGTCCAAATCCAATTCAAACTTTTTACCTTTTCTATAAAGAATATAATCCTTTTAAATTAAATTTTTAACCACACAATCCAATCCTCAAAAGCCTTTCAAATGCATGTGCTATGCCCCAAAGAGTGACAATAGGTACAAAATCAACACCTTAACTTTGAGCACCTATATCTTTTTCATAAAAACTTCAATTCTTACAAATTTTTCACCGAAACCATATCCATAATCTTCAACTTGATGATTTCGATCTCTAATGTTTGAATGGCTTTAAAAGATTAATTCTAATTCCTAATAAAGCCTCAAGTACCCTGCTTGAAATCCATTGGATATGACTTTTGGCCAATAAGAATAGGGATTTTTATCATCCATCTCTATTCATCCATATGGTTTACCTAACTATCATTTTTTATACAAAAATCTTTTTTTAATTATTTTTTTTAATAATTTTTATATAATATGTACTCTAAAGACCTAATAAAAGAAATAAAATAAGATTTTAAGTGTTATTAATGTCTAATAAAGGTAGCTCTAAATACATAAAAACTATTATCAACATAAAATTAACCTTAATAATAGCTCTTTTAAACTAATTACTTTAAAATATTAATCTAATTATATTTTATAATCAATTAAAATCTAATAACATGACTTTGATTATATTGTATAGTAAATTATTTATATATATATATATATATATATATATTATTTTTACATGGTAGCCAAACCACAACACAACATTGCTTTGCCAATTGACAAGTTGTAGCCACCATTTATTGGTAGTAATATCATTTAGCTACCATAGCCTACTAAGTAATCATGTGGCCTAAAAAGACGAGTGTCTATATATTAATTGAACATTATTGATTAAGCTAGTTGTTTGTAAGTTCACATTAGAAATTCTAGGTGATTAGATATTGGACTAGTAGTATAAGAATTCAAACTAGAAGCTTATTTTGGTAAGTGATTTTGGTTATCTTTTCTTCATATATTTGTAGTTCTATTCTAGTAATATATTTTTCCATATTTTATCACATGGTATCAGAGCTTGGTACTTTTAAATTGCTCTTTTCAGATTAAGTATATATATAAGGTTATTTTATAGAACGTGGTCTTTTGATCACTTTTAAAAGAATTTGATTTTTTTTCAGTAATTCTTTTTAGAAGTAATATGAGAAATTAAGAAGTATAACAAGATGGCATTGGAGCTTCAAGAAATTCTACCCACAACCTACAACCTTGCAAGCACAACCCATAGTCTATATAGAGCTATAGTGCTATAAAAAATGTGCTGTCTTAATTGGCTATCAGGAACAGGGAGTCAAAATCATCTTGTTAAGAAAAGACTATAAAAAATGAGTAGTTGGATTTGCTAATCAAGAATTTTGATACATAGTTTGGGATCTCAAAGGCCAAGCTCAAAGGAATTTAGGGAGTCGAAAGAATTCAGCAAGTTTAGGAATTCCAAGAAGGTTTATAAGTTAAGCTTTTTGATTTAATTTGGACATAAATTTATTAGAATTGATATATTTTATTTTTTTGATATACTTAATTTAAGTCCATCAAAGATATTTAAAAGAAAATTAATTTTACTTGTAGGGAAGGAGGAATATAATGCTAATATATTTACAAATTTGAATAGGAATTAGAATATGAAATTGTTGCCTTATATGGACTACTCAAGCTTTAATGGTATTGTCTTTTGGGATAGATACTCAACTCTATAAGAATTCAAGGTGGCTATTGGAGGAAGGTTAAGGAAGGGGAGACGAGGAGATTTTGTATCAAGTAGGTTTTTTTTGCTTAGGTTGGAATTTGTAGAAAAAAGAAGATTACCGAAATTTTAGAATGACAAATTTTAAGATTGGTTTAAGATTTTTGATGGCACTTACTAAAATTTCATCTTTTTATATTAATTTTTTTTTAAAAAAACTATATCTTATTGTTAGCTTTTCAAAAAGCTTTAGCATATAAAGAATGGAGTTATGACAAGAGAGATCTATGTGAATTTGTGAAAGAGGTCGCTTGAATTTGTAGGCAGCAAATATCAATACTAGTTTGAAATTTTTTGTATCATTTAATAGATTTTTATTATTTTATTTTGAGATTTTGAGACAAGCTAAATCTTATTGTTAGCTTTCCAAAAAGCTTTAGCATACAATAAAAAAAGCTATGACAAAAAAGATCCATGCTAACTTGTGGGAGGAGATCACTAGAGTTTTTGGACAATAAAATTCAAGACTAGTTTGGGATTTTCTATGCCATTAATTTCATTTTTATTTTTTTATTCTAATATTTTGAAAGAAGCTAAATCATATTGTTAGTTTTTTTTCAAACCTTAGCATGTAAAAAATAGAGATATTATAAGGGCAATCCAAACAAATTTGTGCAAGGAGGATTGTTAAGAATTTTAGACTACAAGTTTCAAGATTGATTTGGGATTTTTAATTCTATTTATTAAATTTTTATTACTTTATTTTGAAATTTTGAAGAAATTTAGATCTTTTGATAACTTTTTAATAATCCTTAGAATGCAAGAAATCAAGTTGTGATGAAGTAGAACCAATAAAATTTATAGATGGAAGTTTTGAAGGTTGTTATCAAGGAAAAGAATATCAAAGAAAGAAAATTCTCAGTACACTCTTGTGTCATTGAAAAGAACTAGAAATTCTCTCAAAGGTAATATAATATTGAATTAAAATGGCTATTATTAAAAATAAGATGTCTAAAAAATCTTGAAACAAGACTAAGGACTAGAAAGGAATTGACAATAGTGAAGAAGACTTCTTTCTTACCTCTATATATACTTTTAACTAGGAGCTATGTGGCCATATCCTATAAGACCTCTAAAATGTATTGACTTTGCAAGACATGTATTTTAACTTGCAAAAAAAGTTTCCTATATGTGCACTACATAGTTAGTTTGTTTTGTAAGCTACTAACATGTGGTTAACTTATTGACCAAGTTTCTAACCTATCAATCAATTATAAATACATATAAAGTCAAAACAACATCTATAAAGCTTTTAGAATGCTTATTTAAATAATACTATAAATTAATCTATTTTTATTTACTTTTACATATTTCTACTTAATTATATAGATATTTATTAGAGTACCTATGTATATCTAAGATATTATCCTCCCTTCCCTCTCTTTCTATGGATGAGATCCACAAAGAGCAGTGTTCATATATTGAAAGAATTCAAGATACAGTAAATTGTATTTGCTACATACTTTGATCTTTATTCTCTTCAAAGATGGTTGATAGGTCCTCTTAGTCATGAATAGTGTCCCATACCATGGAAAGAAGACTACCTTGTTATTTGGTCGTTATTGAGGCCTTTGTAACTTCCTTCAAATAAAACATTTGGAACACTGTTAAAAGTTGTTCTTACCTTGAATAAAATCACCAAATATCAAAACTCTCTTCCAAGGTCATGATATCAAACACATATCTTGTCATCTATTGGAGGAAGGACATGTCATTCTTAAGGATCTTTATTTTGATTTTATTGACTTGAAGGTTGTGACAATCGCAATGCCTTATTTAGTTAGTCTACAAATGAAAGCTCTTGAGTTGAATTTATTGGTCGTTGGTTGTCCATTTCTTTAGTGTTACAAATATACAAAAGCTACAAAGGAGAATAAAAAGGTAGAGTGTTATCTTTCTTTGATCTTGTTTCTTTTAGAGCAAAGATTTGCTATTCTTCATCTTAGTTTTGATGGATATAGTTGATAAAACACTTCAACTCTCTTTCCTCTATTTGCAAGATTCTTTATTGACTTTTATGTGCATTCACTAATATCATATCTTTGCCAATGAATAAGATATTCTAACTTATTTTGGTGCCACCTTGAATCTAAAAATTCTAATCAAATCCTATATAAATCCTTATATAATACTTATCAGCAATGTAATGCTCCATTCAATTTCAATAATCGAGATCAGCAGATCCAAAGCCAAGAAAAAAATTGAGGAGATAAATCGAGGTCCTCAAGATTCTCTAGTAAATTAGGTGGAATGTGTTCGAGCCGTTCTTACCAGGAGTTGGCAAAAGGAGAAAGGACCAATTCAACATTTGGATGAGCTTGATGCGAAGGACCAATTTGATCCAATTACAGGGACATCCAATCCAGGTCCTGTTACGGGCCTCTTACCTAGTATGAGACCTGAATCGGCTGGACAACTCAATGAGGTGCCGATTACGAAGGCTTTGGTTCCATTTCAAGCTGTTCCATTCTTTATGCCATTTTGGAGAAACGTCCTTTTCGTTGTCGTATTACGTGCTTTCCTGCTCGAGAACGCGCCGGGCGTCTGGCTGTAGAAGGTAGTATGGAGATTCGTCGATAGTCACGCAGTCTATCAGTTTTTGACTGCTGGAATATAAACGACTGCAATAATGTACAGTAAATCTATACGGGTGCTCTTCGACTGCTTGTCGAAGTCCTTTTTGCCCCAGCCGATAGGTCTCTAGACGTTACAGAGAACCCCGAACAACCCAAACTGTTAATCTTCAATACCCCTTTGTACTTACGATCTTGTATCCACTGACTGTCCTGTTAGATTAACCCAATAAATTTCATTCACTCCGCATACTCAATCCTATAGACACCCCTTTAATCCTTCAATCACGGACGTAACTCGATTTTACAAAACAGTCAAGAGTATTCAAACCCACTTCATTTAAAAATCCCGATTCACCATTACAACACTGACTTCAGCAGCGATTGCCTCAGTCTTTCCAAAACTCTACGAAGAAGAAAAATCCAAATCCTATGTCTTTCCTTCCCTGACCCGAAGCATGAAGCTCCTCTCTCTAATTCCCTTGATCTTCAAAAACCTCCAATAAAAAAACCGAACTGGTAACCTTGCAGAAGCTTGAAAAACTCGCTTCCCCCCCCGATTTCCCCTCAAAAAAAAACCACCCCCAAAACTATATCCCACCTAACCTTATCCTCTGAATTTCTTCAATCTTCCGTCTTAGATCCGGAATTGGCTCCCACCTCAAGCTTGGATCCGAAATTGGCTCTCGCCGTCAAGCTTTCTCCTCCGTTTTTGCCTTTAAGAAATCCATTTACCGAAAACAACGTTCCCTGAGACGGCACAGAGAACAGGACAGCCTGAAACAGAATCGAACCCCGTAATCGGGACCACATTGAGTCGCCCGACCAATTCAGGTCCTATATTGGGAAAGATGCCCGTAGTAACCTGGATGTTCCCGTAATTGGGTCAAATTGGTCCTCGCATCAGATTGGCTAAGACCCGTAGTAAGACCTGGATTTCCCGTAATTAGACTGCACTGGGTTGACCGGCCAATTCAGGTCTCATATTGGATAAGAGGACCCGGATTGGATTATCGAAATTGGATCCAATTGGCTCCTCGAACCCATCGTGTGAATTGGTCCTTCTCTTCCTGCTGACTCCCGTTATTGGAATCAAACGGGGCATTCCAGTATGCCCCGGCTGACTGTAACGGAGTCACTGAACCTGACCACTCAGTATTTGTACTGGAGTTGGTCGATGCTCCCAATATTCGAGGTAACTGAATATTAATAAAATTCCCCTTTCTTTTTATTTTCACTGTATACTCGTGTTACAACACGACATCCACCTCCTCTGAACCTGTGCATCCTCCGGTATGCACCAATTTACCTAATTGCTGTTTGATTCAGTATATATCCCCTACGTCTTTGTCCAGTTCGTCTTCGTCACCTTCATTATCCATATCACTTTCATCTTCTTGCTGCGGAATCTCTGTACCTTGATTAAGGTCTTCCATATTCATCTCTGTGTGTCTTCGTTTAAATATTTTTACTCTCTTCCCTGCAATTGGTATTTTCAATTTTGTACCATCTAACTCCCGTAATGAGTAAGTCGCATTATCATGAACAGTTGTTACAACATATGGTCCAAACCAACGTTTTGAAAATTTCCGCAAAGTACTATGTTGATTATCCAGACTATTGTCATAAACAAGTACCCAGTCACCTTCCTCGATTGCTTTTGGTCTCAATCGATGTTGCTTATCGAATCGCGCCTTGTTTTGTAACCTTGCTCTTTTTAACCTTTCCAATGCTATCTGGACATCTTCCGTTCTTTGCTCCAATTATCGAATCCTAATAGCCAGAAGTTCTTCTCTTGTCAATCCATCTTCCCATGGTAGCATACTCCAAGTAAGTACCTTTTCTTCAATCGGCATAATTGGTTTTTGACCTGTCATAAGTTCTACTGGCATATATCCTGTCACCAAACTATGTGTTGTTCGATCAGCCCATAATGCAAATGACAAAAGCCGTGGCCACTCTTTAACCTTCCCATTACAAGCTTTAACCAATGCTTTCACAATCGGCAGATGACCGCGTTCGCTTTTTGCATTTCCTTCATGATTATAAGAAGTAGTCAGTGATAGTTTAACTCCACATCTTTCAAAGAACTTACGAGCTTCTTGTGCATTTAATTCTCCACGATCTGCAGTGATTTTTCCTACGCACCCGTAACGGCAAATGACATCTTCAAGCAAAAACCTACAAATCCCCTCTCTAGATTTTGTCCTCAATGCTCTTCCTTCTACTTGATTTGATAAATCTTCACGAGCTAAAACCAAATATCTCATCTGCCATAACCCAACCGGCATAATAACCAAATCAACAACCCATTTAAAATGAATAGCCAGAGGATACGTAGGATGAAGACCATCTCGATGTCGGATATTAGAATACGATTGACAGATTTCACATGACTCTACAAATGAGAGCACATCTCGATACATATTTTTCCACCAATATCGTTCCTTGAGTTTAGCAAAAGTAGCCCAGATTCCTCTATGCCCTGCCCATAAACTATCTTGAAACTCCTTTAATAATTTTAGTTTTTCTTCCCTTTTGCCTATCACTCATTGTGGCATCCCAATTCCTTTCTTCGGTCTCTTCCATAAGAATCCATCTCGAAGTAAAAATCCATATGCTTTTTTTCTTATTTGTTTGAATTTTTCTGTAGACCAATTCCCCTGCTTAGACAAGGAATTCAAATAATGACCAATATCCAATAATTCTCCTTCATAAGATTCTTCAAGAAATAGCTTGTCTTCTCTGTTGAGATTTGATATTGAATAGAATTTCAATCCGACATCATCAATGTCTTCAACCATTTCGTCCTCCCTCTCGTATCTTACTCGAGATAGCATGTCTGCTAGTAAATTGTCCTTTCCAGTGATATGCTTAAATTCAGGATTTAGTGACTTAATATAAGCAATCCATCTCAACATTGCAATATCTGGCGTTGAACAGTTAATAATCATTCCAAGCAATGGCAAGCAATCTGTTTCAATTACTACTACTGCCCCAATCAAATAGTCCTTTTCAGCTTTCATAGCCGAAACGACTCTCCAAAGTTCTCTTTTGACTTGCGAATATGCACGCTGACGAATACTTAAAACTTTAGCCCCAAATCGAACTGCAAATCTACTCCCATTTGAATGATCTTGACCCACAGCCCATCCAACGACAATTGGACTAGCGTCTACAGTAAGAATCACTAGTCTATTGCACTTACAATCAACCTTCCTCAATATTGGAGGTGATATCAATAATTTCTTCAATCTTTGCATTGCCTGAATATGCCTTTCTTTCCATTCAAATCGGTAACCCTTGCGTAACAGTTCATATAATGGATCCGCTATGTGAGCAAAATGAGGGATCCAGATTCGATAAAATACACATGCACCCAAAAACCTGCGAACCTCTGTTAAAGAACCACAATCCTCTTTCATCCTTCCAATTGCATCAACTTTAGTCGGATCTGGTTTTCTTCCGTAAGATCCGCATAAATGTCCAACAATTACAACCTCTCGCACTCCAAATACGGACTTCATATCCGATAATGTAAGATGAACTTCTCCAAGCCGAGTTAAAATCTTTTCACAATCTTGTATATGATCAACAACATATCTGCGACACCCCCTCGTATCTAAAGTTTCATCCTTGTCTCCTTCTCTGCACCCTTTTATAGGAACATCATCCAGAAAAGGCATAGTCTTTTCTGGGATAAAATCTCTCAATACCTTATTCATCCCATTCATCATATGCGCAACTGAGTTGGTCGTGCCTTGAGGAAGAGTGCACATTCTAACCAATCCAAGCGGTGTCCTCATCGTTGTCATATCTCTACTTCCTTCGGCAAGTTGAAATTGATCATAACCTGAATACAAATCACCCATTGAATAGATCGCCCCTCCAGCAAACGCCTTAGCAAATTCATCTACAATAGGTCCAATTCCTGCATTCCTGACAGTTAAAGCATTCACCGGCTGCATATCTTGAATAAACCGCAGTGACCCATTCTTCTTAGGTACCGTAAACCATCGACTAGAATATGGCGCAAATGAAGGTTCTAATATTTTCATCTTTATCTTTTCTTTCAATAGTTCCACCAATTTAGGTAAATGTGCCCTCGGTACTGGAATCGGTCTTAGATTCCAAGGTACATGCGGTACAGTGAAGATAACCATAGGTGTTATAATATTTGGATCCACACACCCAATTTCATGAGATTTGAAGGCAAACGATCTACCTTGTTTAGCCAACATCTTTTTGAAGCAAGTAATTTCCTCCGGCAATAAAGAACCATCAGAACCAATCTTCAATTCTTCAAAAGTCTCTTCAGTAAACTGATGTCCAATACTCATTGGATCTCTTAAACTTGCTTCTTTTGATGCTTCTCCCATTTGTTCTTTAGAATCCTCTGGTAATGGTCCGGCAACAGGCTTTACCTTCTTATCTGCCGTTTTATATCTCGTCTCTACTGTGACTTCTGGTGCTTGAAAAGATTCAAGCATGGTATAAACCTCTCTCGAATGAATCTCAACAATCTTATCATTATCCCCTAACCCAATAGATGTAATCAATTCTAATGAATCTTCCAGTCTATTTTCTTCATAAACACCCAAAATCCTCTCATCATCTTGCAATGTACCTATCTTGCGTAACTGTCCTTCAATATCATATAATCTTTTTCTTTCTTTTCTTTTAAAATCTTCAACTTTCTTATACATAATATTTCCATTCTCCAATATACCAATAAAACTCGCATCAAAGGCACCTTCATCTCACGAGAGTACCTCCTCTTTTGTACCTCCATAATCTCGCTTTACAGTGGTACCTCCCCAAAATCCTTAAATCCTTCAACAATCTTTGGCAATGGTTTCTCCCTCAACCTATCTCGATTCCGTTCATGGTTAGGAGGTACTGTTAGAAATTGTACAGCTTTCCTCCCATCTTCGCTCCATACCCTTGCATAAGCAGAACCATCGTCAAGTACCTTTGTTTCCATCCGTGTTGCCGTGATATAAGGTTGTCCTAAAATCAACGGATAAGACGTTGTATCTTGAACGAAGAATTGTTGCTCCGTAGCAACATCCCCAATTCGAATTTTGACATCTGGACAAGCTCCATATAATTCGCCTCGTGTGTTATTAACTGCTCGTATTGCCCATCCATGTTCCATATCAATTGGCCATTTTTACTTCTTATAAAGATCTTTAGACATGAGATTTATTTCAGAACCATGGTCCACCAAAGCAACTATTGGTTCTTCTATATCTCCTACCTTCACCAATACCTCAGTAGTTGCCCTTGCCCAATGCTTTCGAGTATAATGGCTCAAAGTTTCCATTCCCTTGTCACTAGAATCTTCGAAATGTACTCGCTGATTATACCCATTCTTTTCATTTGTTGGTTGCTTGTAACCAATATCAACCTCTTCTTCATCTCTCCATATTCATGCATCAATAGCATGACTCATTCCAGTTTTGCTCATTAATTGCCTCTTTCGCTTAATGCTGTCAATGATAACATCATGAAACTCCTTCTTTACAATTTCCAAGACTTTTTTCAATGTGAATTCCACCTTAGCATTTAATATACGTTCTTCCAACACCCCTTTCAAATTTGTTGCCGCTTCAATGTCAGAAAGTAGCTTATAAGCAATTGATTTGCCCTTATCTTTTGTCTCCGTTGTTTTTTCTCCCAATGATGCTGAGGTATCCTTTACAGGCAATTCTTGTGAAGCTGCCTCCCGAGCCTTGTCTCCTCGAGTTTGCCTCTTAAAAGAATTTCCTTCTCTAGTATCATCAAAATTTCCTCGTCTTTTTTCTTCCATCAAAGCTTCATGTTGGCTTATAGCAATATATGCATGAACTGAAAGAGACTCAACAGAATCCTCCCAACCTGTTCTTCCTCGTATTGTAGCTGCAGTTCTCAATAACGCTTCTCGAGGTAATTTCCCTTCTTGCATTATAGAAACGGCAGAAGCCCAAAACTCACTAGTTTCCGTACTTCCACCAATTTCATCATCTACTCTAGCACCATAACTTGCACTTTCTCGTGCTACTGTTTCATGCCCTTTTAAGTAATCTTGAACCAATGCTCTCATTCCTCCCTTGCCAAAATTGGTTTGAAGAAGATCCTCCCTACCTTTCAATGCTATCTTCCCATCTTTCCAGCAAATAATTCCCTGCCGTATCATATTATTAAATTCATTGCAATCTTTTCTAGTGTGTGAAGCATCATCACACCAAATGCATCTTTGTACATATCCTTGTTTTGAAACATTCTTCGAATTATTTATAGAAGTATTCTCTTCAAGTCTTGCCAATTTGATTTGAAGATCTCGCATTCCTCGTATAATTTCTTCCATACCCATATCTGCTTTCTTTGACAAGGATGTCGAAGGTTGAACTGTAGGCATTGTCGGTGGTGTTGTACGTACTGGAGCTTTGGGTGCTTGTACTGTTTTCGGAATATTGCTCCTATCCTTCCTCCTTTCTTTTTTTGTAAGCAACCCCACCGCATCTTCAACGTTCTTCCACTTCGTTGTCAATCCTTCATCTTCTTCTTTGTCTTCAAGAAGGGGTTCTAATTTCTCTTGCAATTCTCCATCAGCAGCTTGAAGAAATAGATCAACTTTGTTCGGCTCCAATGTCAATTTTTCTACCTTCGATAATTGAGAGTACTGCCTCTCAAATTCCCTTAGTAGCTCTATTGCTTGCAAATTCTTATTGGGCCGTTCAATCCATCCCAGAAACAGCTTCTTAGTAACGCGATCAGCATCTTCCAAGAAATATTCGTCTTTCAATGCATGTGAAAAATCCTCCCATGAATTTCCACAACGATCCGTAATTGATGTAATGTGGTCCCTTATCTCCGGTATCGTGGCAAGTCCAAATAGTGCAACCATTTTCTTCTCAGAAACCCGATTTAATTCCATTTCACGAACATAACATCTTAAATACCTTGAAATATTCCTCCCATCAAATTGATCAATTTTATTGACCACTGCTTGCAATGCTTTGGTTGCCAAAGCTTCCTTTTGATCATTGCTTTGCTGTTGCTGCATTGACAATGAGAAGGCTTGAAACAAACTAGCAATAGACGGATCCATGTGCATACCTTGTCCTTTAGAAGAGTCCCCACCAGAAACTTCTTCCAAAAATCCTTCAAAATTTTTATTTTCGTTTTCCATAAAAATAAAGATAAAATCAACCAAAATCCAATACCTTCTACCTCAAGCTTTCACGTCGAGTTCACCACTTATGTCGTATTACGTGCTTTCCTGCTCGAGAACGCGCCGGGCGTCTGGCTGTAGAAGGTAGTATGGAGATTCGCCGATAGTCACGCAGTCTATCAGTTTTTGACTGCTGGAATATAAACGACTGCAATAATGTACAGTAAATCTATACGGGTGCTCTTCGACTGCTTGTCGAAGTCCTTTTTGCCCCAGCCGATAGGTCTCTAGACGTTACAGAGAACCCCGAACAACCCAAACTGTTAATCTTCAATACCCCTTTGTACTTACGATCTTGTATCCACTGACTGTCCTGTTAGATTAACCCAATAAATTTCATTCACTCCGCATACTCAATCCTATAGACACCCCTTTAATCCTTCAATCACGGACGTAACTCGATTTTACAAAACAGTCAAGAGTATTCAAACCCACTTCATTTAAAAATCCCGATTCACCATTACAACACTGACTTCAGCAGCGATTGCCTCAGTCTTTCCAAAACTCTACGAAGAAGAAAAATCCAAATCCTATGTCTTTCCTTCCCTGACCCGAAGCATGAAGCTCCTCTCTCTAATTCCCTTGATCTTCAAAAACCTCCAATAAAAAAACCGAACTGGTAACCTTGCAGAAGCTTGAAAAACTCGCTTCCCCCCCCGATTTCCCCTCAAAAAAAAACCACCCCCAAAACTATATCCCACCTAACCTTATCCTCTGAATTTCTTCAATCTTCCGTCTTAGATCCGGAATTGGCTCCCACCTCAAGCTTGGATCCGAAATTGGCTCTCGCCGTCAAGCTTTCTCCTCCGTTTTTGCCTTTAAGAAATCCATTTACCGAAAACAACGTTCCCTGAGACGGCACAGAGAACAGGACAGCCTGAAACAGAATCGAACCCCGTAATCGGGACCACATTGAGTCGCCCGACCAATTCAGGTCCTATATTGGGAAAGATGCCCGTAGTAACCTGGATGTTCCCGTAATTGGGTCAAATTGGTCCTCGCATCAGATTGGCTAAGACCCGTAGTAAGACCTGGATTTCCCGTAATTAGACTGCACTGGGTTGACCGGCCAATTCAGGTCTCATATTGGATAAGAGGACCCGGATTGGATTATCGAAATTGGATCCAATTGGCTCCTCGAACCCATCGTGTGAATTGGTCCTTCTCTTCCTGCTGACTCCCGTTATTGGAATCAAACGGGGCATTCCAGTATGCCCCGGCTGACTGTAACGGAGTCACTGAACCTGACCACTCAGTATTTGTACTGGAGTTGGTCGATGCTCCCAATATTCGAGGTAACTGAATATTAATAAAATTCCCCTTTCTTTTTATTTTCACTGTATACTCGTGTTACAACACGACACTGTGGAAAGATCCTCTTAGTGGTGGGAATTCCATAGAAGTGCGGTCTGCTGTTCCAATTCCGAGTCCAGGGTGGAAGAATAGGGGATTTTTTGGGTCGGAGAGCTAGCTTCAAGCTCTTGCAAAAGGTGTAAGACTTGATTTCATAGGTTTTGGCAGGACTTTTTGTAATCCTTGTTCAAAGTCAGTGTTTGTATTGGAGATTTGGAGTGAGAGAGTGAGCTTCAAGCTCCTTCGAAAGGTGTAAGACTTGGTTTCATAAGATTTGGGAGAACTTTTTGCAATCGTTATTCAAAGTCAGTGTTTGTATTGAGAATTTGGGGTCGGAGAGTGAGCTTCAAGCTCCTTTGAAAGGTATAAGACTTGGTTTCATAGGATTTTGGAGGGCTTTTTACAATTGTTGTTTAAAGTCAGTGTTTATATTGGTGATTTGGATTTTTTGTAATAAAGTTAGGATAAGTACTCTTGACTGTTTTGTAAAATTGGAAAAACATCTATGGTTGAAATTTTAGAGATGTTTAGATAGTTGAGTATGCCAAGCACATGCAAAAACTTGTATGAATCTAATGGTATGGATAGAGAATATTTGATCGTTAGTGTAAAGAGGTATCAGAAGTTGGCAGATTGAGATTGTTTAGGGTTTCTACGATATCTGGAGATGTACCAGCTGGAATAAGATGAATTTTGGTGTGATAAGTCAAGGACTTAAAAGCAGAGCTGCACACAAAGTTGAATGAGAGTTAACGATTGGAGAAGGAGAAATTATAATTCAAATTTCTTCATCAACTTTCTAGGTGATGGTCAAGGGACATCAGTGTAGATTTACGGCGTTTTCTTGCAATCTGTAAGTTGGATTGGATTAAAACTTCTTGAGCATTTAGAAGACTTGCAAAGACACTCGTGGTAGAAGTTTTACAACTATCAGACGATCAGATTGAAAATTATAGCTTGCCGAAGCTTGGTGCCTAGGATTAGGATTTAAAAATTAAAAAATAAAAAATAAAAAATAAAAAATAAAAAAAGAATAATATTAATAAAAAAAATAAAAAATAAAAATAACAAATAACAAAAGAATTTGTGCTTATAATATCTTGAAGTTATAAAAAATAGTGTTTCTAAGCACTTTGTATTGAGATTAAGCTTTTACATTGAAATCTGAAATAGTTTGTATTTAGATGGTTGAAACCCACTAGACTACTTGTATACTTACAAAACATTATTTTATCTTTTAAATCTACATGCTCGGTGCATTCTTAAGCTAGATAGCACATAATATGACATAAATGGTGAATCCGACGTGAAACGCTTGAGGTAGGAGGTATTGAAATTCGTTTATTTTTATTTTTATTTTATAGAGAACAAGAATAAAAATATTGAAGGAGCTTTGGAAAGTGCTTCTAGTAGAGCTTTTGGTGGGGTTTCTTTTAAAAGATAAGGTATGTACATAGATCCATATGTTGCTAGTATGTTTCAAGCCTTATCATTATCTATGCAGCTACAACAAAGCAATGATCATAAAGAAGCTTTAGCAACTAAAGTATTGCATATAGTGGTCAATAAAGTTGATCAATTTGATAGAAGGGATATTTCAAAGTATTTAAGATGTTATGTTCAGGAAATGGAATTAAATCGAGTTTTTGAGAAGAAGATGGTTGAATTATTTGGACTTGCCACGATATTGGAAATAAGAGAGCATATTACATCAATTATAGAGCATTATGGAAATTCATGGGAGATCTTTTTACATGCATTAAAAGATGAATATTTCTTGGAGGACATTGATCGTGTTACTAAGAAACTATTTCTAGAATGGATTGAGCAGCCTAATAAGAATTTTCAAGCAACGAAGCTATTAAGAAAATTTGAGAGGTAGTATTCTCAATTATCGAAGGTAGAAAAATTGACATTAGAGCCGAACAAGGTTGAATTATTTCTTCAAGCTGCTGATATAGAATTACAAGGAAAATTGGAGTTACTTCTTAAAGACAAAAAAGAAGATGAAGGATTGACAACAAAGTGAAAAAATGTTGAAAATGCGATGGGTTTGCTTTCAAAAAGAGAAAGGAGGAAGCATAGGAATAATATTCTGTGATTGCTCGTTTTACTTATTCCAAATTAATCTAAAAGAATAAATCCATATAGGGGGATTCAAACACAGAAAATGACTAGTTGCTTAAGCATTCACATTAGGGTCACATAATCAATTACCTCCTGAATGTATCATCTCTATTTCTAATATCTGAACACACAAGGAAACTATAATCTCCTCCTTCACCTTATCGATCTCTTCCTTACAACAATTCAGTCATATCAATAACTGCTATTTCCACTAATATATTCACCCTCATAATCTCCAATTGTAATATTGTGCCCTCATAGCTTTCAGCACACAATTACCCTCATTCCAATAAGTGAAATTCTTCACACAGAACTGCCATTCACATTACAATGTTTCACACAAACACAAACTCATTCTCTCTACTGAACTACAATCAGATTTCAGCATTCAATCTTTCTTCTTCTCAAATAATACCAATCACATTTCCATCCCTTAATTCACTTTACAATATTCAAAAACTTTCAATCCTCTTATTCAAAGAAAATAACAAACAAAAGAAAAGAGATAGCACCAAGCTTACCCCGGCTTATACTATCACAGCGATGGCCCTCAGCTCATGACTATCACAGTCTGGCCCCTTAATTAACTTCTACAACTCCTATATACTTTCTCCTGATTCTCCAGATTCTAACTGTAATTCTGTAATTAACCGCTTTTAAGAACTAAATCACTCATCCGTCCTCTTGAATTTCCTATTGTATGGACTATTAATATATTTTACCAATATCTTTAAAAAATGAATTAATATCTATTCTACACATTCCAAAAGTAGTACAAGCACCTAAAATTCCAATACATACAACATGACCAACAATACCTACTATTCAACCTTCAACATCTTTATCAAAAAAAGGAGATATGGAGATTGAAGAAATTATATGTAGAATACAAAATCTTCAAATCAAATTGGCAAGACTTGAAGAAAATACTTCTACAAATAATTTGAAGAATGTTTCAAAACAAGGGTATGTACAATGATGTATCTGGTGTGATGACATTTCACATACTAGGAAGGATTGCAATGAATTTAATAATATGGTACATCAAGGAGTTATTTATTGGAAAGATGAAAAGATTGCATTAAAGGATTTAGAGGATCTCCTTCAAACCAATTTTGGCAAAGGAGGTATGAGAGTATTGATTCAAGATTATTTAATAGAACATGAAATAACAACATGAAAGAGTGCAAGTTATGATGCTAGAGTAGATGATGACTTTGGTAGAAGTATAGAAACTAGTGAATTTTGGGCTTCTGTCATTTCTACAATACAAAAAAGAAAAATTCCTAGGGAATCATCATTGAGGACTGCAGCTATAATATGAGGTGCAACATGTTGGAAAGATCCTGTTGAGTCTCTTTCACTTCATGCATATATTGCTAAGAGCCAACATGAAGCTTTGATGGAAGAAAAGAGACGAAAAAATTGTGATGATAAAAGAGAAGGAAATTCTTCTAAGAGGCAAACTCGAGGAGACAAGGCTCGTGAGGTGGCTTTACAAGAATTGTCTATAAAGGATACTTCAGCATCATTGAAAGAAAAAACAAAGGAGATAAAAGATAAGAGTAAATCAATTGCTTATAAGCTACTTTCTAATATTGAAGCGGCAACAAATTTAAAAGGGGTGTTGGAAGAACATATATTAAATGCTAAGATGGAATTCATATTGAAAGAAATTTTAGAAATTACAAAGGAGTTTCATGATGTTATCATTGATAGCATTAAGCAAAAAAAACAATTAATAGGCAAAGCTGGAATGAGTCATGCTATTGATGCAAGATTATATAAAGATGAAGAAGAGATTGATAATGGTTACAAGTAATCAACAAATGAAAAGAATGGGTATAATCAATAAGTACATTTTAAAGATTATAGTGATAAGGAAATAGAAGCTTCAAGCCATTATACTTGAAAGCATTGGATAAGGGTAACTACTGAAGTATTGGTGAAAGTAGGAAATATAAAAGAACCAATTGTTGCTTCAGTCGACCATGGTTTTGAAATAAATCTTATGTCTAAAGATCTTTATAAGAAGCAGAAATGGCCAATTGATATGGAACATGGATGGATAATACGTACAGCTAATAACACATGAGGTGAATTATATGGAGCATGTCCAGATGTCAAAATTCAGATTGGAGATGTTGTGACAGAACAACATTTCTTTGTTCAAGTTATGTCTTATCTATTGATTTTAGGACAACCTTATATTACGACAACACGGATAGAAATAAAAGAACTTGACGATGGTTCTATTTATACAAGGGTACGTAGTGAAGATGGAAGGAAAGCTATACAATTTCTAATAGTACCTCCTAATCATGAACAAAATCGAGATAGGTTAAGGAAGAAACCATTGCCAAAGATTGTTGAAGAATTTAAGGATTTTGGGAAAGTACCACTATAAAGCGGGATTATGGAAGTACAAAAGAGGAGGTACTCTCGTGAGATGAAGGTACCTTTGATACGAGTTTTATTGGTATTTTTGAGAATGGAAATATTATGTATAAGAAAATTGATGATTTTAAAAGAAAAGAAAGAAAAAGATTATATAGTATTCAAAGGAAATTATGCAAGTTAGGAACATTAGAAGATGAGAGGATTTTAGGTATTTATGAAGAAAATGGATTGGAGGATTTTTTAGAATTAATTGCATCTATTGGATTAGGAGATAATAATAAGATTGTGAAAATTCATTTGAAGGTGTCAAGGACAAGAACTCGATGAAAGCTAAAGAGTAAGTGAGACTTTTCTCAAAAAGAAATAGGACAAAATAGAAATATGTATATTAAGAAAGAAACTGGAATGGCTATTGCCAAAATACAAGAAAACTAGAGACCCTTGAAACTAGACTAGAAGCAAGAAAGGAGTTGACAAGAGTGAAGAGGGCTTCACTCTTGCCTCTATATATACTATCTAACTAGAAGCCACGTGGCGATGTTCTATAAGACCTCCAATATATGTTGACTTTCTAGGCCACATGCCTTTGCTTGCAAGGCAAGTTTTCTATGGATAGACCACGTAGTTAGCTTGTTCTTTAAGCTTCCAACATGCGTGGCACATGGCTAACTTGTTGACCAAGTTTCTAACCTAAAAGTCAACTATAGACTCCTATAAAGTCAAAGTAGCATCTATGAAGCTTCTAAGAAGCTTCTCTAGAAGATATTACACAATTAACCTACTTTTACATACTTTTATCTATTCATATAGGTAATTATATGTATGTCGGTGACATTACCCCCCCTTCTAGGGACGAGTTCCACGAGGAGCGGTGATTATATATTGAGAAAATCTAATATGCGGCGAATTGTATTTGCTACATACTCTGATCTTTGTTCTCTTCGAAGATAGTTGATGGGTCCTCTTAGCCATCGATAGTGTCCCATTCCAGGGCGAAAAGACCACCCTGTTATTTGATCACTGTTGAGGCCTTCATAACTTCCTTCAAATAATACATTTGAAACACCATCAGGAGTCGTTCCTATCTCCAATAATATCACCAAACATCGAGAATCTCTTCCAAGGTCGTGATACCAAACGCGTTGTATCTCACCATCTATTCGAGGAAGAACATGTCGTTCTTGAGGGTCTTCATTTCGGTTGCGTCGTCTTGAAGGTTGTGACAATCACAATGTCTCATCCGGTAAGTCAGCAAACGAAGGTACTTGAGTTGAATCCGCTGGTTGTTGGCTCTCCATCTAATTAGCGTCACAAAATGCAAAGAAGTTACAAACAAGGATAGGAAATTGAATGTTATCTTGCCTCAATCTTGTCTCTTTTATAAGAGAGGTTTTCATCTTGGTTTTGATGGATGTCCTTGATGAAAAACTTTGACTTTAGCTGATGCATTTGCTAGATTCCTGGATGGCTCCCATGTGTGCTCACTAATATCATATCCGCACCAATGAACAAGATATTCCAGCTTATTTCGGCGCCGCCTTGAGTCTAATATCTCTTCCACCTCAAATTCTTCATTATTATCTACTTCTATAGGAGGCGGTGGCATTTGTCTTCTTCCTTGTATATCCATTGTCTTATATGGTTCAAGAAGAGACACGTGGAATACAGGATGGATCTTCATTGACTCCGGTAGATGTAACCGATATGCAACTGGGTTGATCTGTTCAGAAACAGAAAAGGGGCCAAGCCTACGATAGTCCAATTTGTCACAAGGTCGAGTGGTCTTGATATTGCGACGAAGTAGCCATACCTTATCACCCACGTTGAGTTGTGGTTGCTCTTTACGATATACATCTGCATTTATCTTTTGTCGTTCTTGAGCTTTCTTCAACTGCGCCTTCATTATTGCATGTAACTCTGACAACCGATTTGCCATATCTTCTGCTGCAGGATTATCAACTTTTGAAAAATCAAAAGTATCAAGTCGTGGATGATAGCCATAATTGGCAAAGAAAGGTGTTTGTTGCGTGGAGAAATGTACCGTATTATTATAAGCAAACTCTGCCAATGGCAGAAGGTTTGTCCAATCATCTTGTTGGTAGTTGATGGTACACCTTAAATACTGTTCCAAGACTTGGTTTACGCGCTTTGTTTGTCCATCAGTTTGAGGATGGAAAGCTGAAGATAGCTTTATGTCCACTTTTAAAATCTTGAAAAGAGTCCTGCAGAATCTCGACACAAATTGAGTTCCCCTATCCGATATGATATCTTTAGGTAATCCATGATAGCGATAGATATTATCAATGAAAAGCTTAGCTGTTTCTTCACCTGTGATAGATTTTGTACATGGCATAAAATGTGCCATCTTGGTGAAACGATCTACTATCACAAATATAGAATCATAAGATCTTGAGTTTGGAAGATCTGTGATGAAATCCATAGAAACAGAAGACCATGGTTGTTCTGGTATAGGTAATGGCTGAAGAAGTCCGTAAGGTCGATGTCTAGGAATTTTTGATCTTGAACAAATATCACATGATTGTACAAAGTCTTTGACTGACTTCCACATTTGTGGCCACCAAAAATCTCTTGATATGAGTTCCAGAGTCTTATTATATCCAAAGTGACCTGCTGCTGGAAAGTCATGACGTGCTTGAAGAACACGCAAACGTGCTTTTCCTTCTGGAACATATAGGCGTCCTTCAAAATATAATAGATTATTCTTGAACTCGAACTTAGAAGAATCATGAGACTTGGAAGAATTATTCTCGATATCATAAACAAGAGGGTCTGAGGACATACTGGACTGGATTTGCTTGAGAAAAGTTGAATCAACAGTCAGTGTTGATTTCACTACTGGGAGATGAAATTGCTCCGGTTTCAAGAGGACCGTTCTTTGTTGCTCAAAAGCTGTATCTCCTTCTTTTGGTACAAAATAAGAACGTCTAGACAGGGCATCGGACAAACCTTGTTGTTTTCCTGGCCGATAAGTGATAATGAAGTCGAATCTTGACAAAGACATACTCCAACGAGCTTGACGACGATTCAACACGCGTGCTGACATGAAATACTCGAGGTTCTTGTGATCTGTATACACAGTGACTGGACTAGAAGCGCCTTCTAGATAATGACGCCATTCTTGAAAAGAATCCACGATTGCAAGAAGTTCTTTATCGTGGATCTCATAATTGATCTCGGCTGCTGAGAATTTTCTTGAATGAAAAGCTATAGGATGAAGTTTGTCATCTATTCCCATTTGTGATAAAACTGCATCCAAGGCAAAATCCGATGCGTCTGTTTCCATAAAAAATACCTTGGAAAAGTCAACACGATATAAGACTGGTGCAGAGACAAACGATGTCTTCAAGGCTTCAAATGCTGCTTCCGCTTCTTGATTCCATTGGAATTTATCTTTACTAGTCAAGCGTGTAAGTGGAGCTGCAACTCGTGAGAAGTCTTTCATGAAGATCCGATAGTAATTGGCAAATCCCAAGAAACATTGGACATCTCTTTCAGTCTTTAGAATCTTCCAATCCATGATTGTTTGGACTTTCTTAGAATCCATCATAAGACCATCATTTGAAATGATGTATCCTAAAAAGTCAACTTGAGTAGTGTGAAATACACACTTTTCCATCTTGGCGTACAATCCTGCATCTCTGAGTTTTTGTAATACTTGACGAACATGTATTTCATGTTCTTCAACATTCTTAGAATAAATCAGGATATCGTCTAGGTAGCAGACGACAAAATTGTCTAAGAATTCACGAAATACATCATTCATGAGATGTTGAAAAGCAGCTGGTGCATTCGTGAGTCCAAAAGGCATGACATTGTATTCAAAGTGTCCGTACTTGGTTCGAAACGCAGTCTTCCATTCATCTCCTTCTTTGATCCGTACTAGATTATATGCTCCTCTTAGATCTATTTTTGTATAGATCTTAGCTTGATTTAACTGGTCAAGGAGTCCTGATATCAAAGGTAATGGATACTTGTTCTTGATTGTGATCTTGTTGAGTCCTCGATAGTCAACACACATTCGTAAAGATCCATCTTTTTTCTTTACGAATAAAATTGGAGCTCCTGCTGGAGATTTTGAATGGCGTATGAAATTCTTCGCTAAATTCTCGTCAATATATGTCTTGAGTTCAGCCATCTCATCTTGCGATAAAGTGTAAATTGGTCCAAATGGTGGCTGAGTTCCTTCCTTGAGATCGATTGAACAATCGTATGGGCGATGCTCAGGAAGAATATCTGCATTCTTTTTCTCAAAAACGTCTTGATAATCCTGATATTGACTTGGAATGCCACTTGAAGTCTTTACGCTTTCAGAAATAGGTGCAGTATAAATAGCAAAAGTTGATCCTTCTTTTGCTGCGTGTATAAATGCTTTTGCACCTATAAGTGCGGGTTTTACTATACTAGACTCATGGTTTTTTACTTGATTAATAGAATTGTTACTAATGCTCTGAGGAAAATCAAGTTTACGAGAAATCCAATCTATTCGAGGATTATACTTTTCTAACCATGATAAGCCTAAAATTACTGGATTAGAGGGAGATCTAATTATATTAAAAATTACGCAACTACTATGACCATTTATTACTACATCTACAGGAAGTGTTTCGTGAGTTACATCTCTAGAAGACAACGGACGACCATCTATGACTTCTACGTGTACAGGTTTAGTTTTTTGTATTAATGATATTCTATGACATCTAGCAAATTCTTCATCTAAAAAACAAGCTGAGGCTCCTGAATCTATCAAGGCAGAGGCTTTGTAATTATTAGGTCCTAAACGCACATCTATTATAAAACAAGGAGATGGTTCTGAGGAGAGGATAGGACCTTCATTAGAAGTTGTACAAGATTCCAGCCGCACGGTCCCTATTGTAGCTGGACGTACTCGTTTTCTGACATACTGTCTTCTTTGACAGCCGTACTCCTCATTTTGTAGTTACGTCGCTTCTTTGGACAATGTTGAACAGTGTGCTTAGGTTCTCCACAATATAAGCACAATCCTTCTTGTCGACGACGAGACTTTTCTTGCTCAGTAAGAGGTTTGAAACGTACCGCATTAATTTGCATATCCTCTACTTCTGAAGGTATGTGTTGAGGAGACGTCGGTGTTGCCATTGAATTGTAGTAACGTTGAGGCCTACTTGTGCGACTCTCGGATCGAAATTCAAAAAGTCGATTGTCGTACTTCACAGCAAAGTCAATTGCTTGACTCAATGTTTGAGGATCAGGTAAATTAAGCATCAATTTCTTTACCTCATATTGTAATCCGTAGAGAAATTGACTCACAAGTGCGGCATCATCCCACTTGATATCAGTTGTAAGTTGTCGAAATTGCGAAGCATATAATGTTACTGATCGATTGCCTTGTCGCAAAATACGGATCTTGTTGGTTGCAACACGAATTGCATCATGTTCTCCAAACATGGATCGAAACTCCGCCAAAAAAGCCTCCAAATTATCCAATATTGGATCTCGTCGTTCAAGAAAAGATGAAAACCATGACAATGCTGAACCTGAAAGAAGTGTACCAATGAATCTAACTTGTGACCCTGGAGTTGGATAGCTCTGGGATTGAAGTTCAATCACTAATTGGACCTGATTGATGAATCCTCGAAACTTGGATCTGGTACCATCAAACTTCTCAGGCAAGGCCACTCTCGGTTCTGTAACACTCGAAGGGTGTTCCATTCTGGGAGAAGGGACATGGTTTGGTGCAGATGTTGAAGCAGCCCCAATCATCTCTATATCTTCACTTCCTACCATTCTTGTTGCTCCTTGTGGTGGTAAATTGAGTTGATGCATCGCAAGCATTAACTCCCTCAATTGTTCTTGCATCTGTGCCATTGCACTCTTCATTTCAACAAGCTCTGCCATAGTAGCACTTAGAAAAGAGAAGATATCTAATAACGCTCAAAACAAATAGAAGAGAGGAATTGATAACAAAGAAAATACTAAGAACAATATCAGTTTAAAAGAAGGTAATCCGCAACTTCTAATGCGCTTATGTCTTATCAAGAAAAATGGGTAATCCACTCTTAATCAAGAAAAGACAAAGCTCTCATATTGTAAGTGTACTCTTGTCAATCTGTCAAGGACAAGAACTCGATGAAAGCTAAAGAATAAGTGAGACTTTTCTGAAAAAGAAATAGGACAAAATAGAAATATGTATATTAAGAAAGAAACTGGAATGGCTATTGCCAAAATACAAGAAAACTAGAGACCCTTGAAACTAGACTAGAAGCAAGAAAGGAGTTGACAAGAGTGAAGAGGGCTTCACTCTTGCCTCTATATATACTATCTAACTAGAAGCCACGTGGCGATGTTCTATAAGACCTCCAATATATGTTGACTTTCTAGGCCACATGCCTTTGCTTGCAAGGCAAGTTTTCTATGGATAGACCACGTAGTTAGCTTGTTCTTTAAGCTTCCAACATGCGTGGCACATGGCTAACTTGTTGACCAAGTTTCTAACCTAAAAGTCAACTATAGACTCCTATAAAGTCAAAGCAGCGTCTATGAAGCTTCTAAGAAGCTTCTCTAGAAGATATTACACAATTAACCTACTTTTACATACTTTTATCTATTCATATAGGTAATTATATGTATGTCCGTGACAGAAGGAGGTTTATACTATACTTGAATCTTTTCAAGCACCAGAAGTTATTGTAGAGTCAAAATATAAAGTAGTAGATAAAAAGATAAAACATGTTGCCGGACCTTTACTAGAAGATTCTAAGGAGCAAATAGAAGAAGCATCAAAAGAAGAGAGTTTAAGAGATCTAAAGAAGATTAGACATCAGTTTACAAAAGAGACTTTTGAAGAATTGAAGATTGGATGTGATGGTTCATTATTTCCAACAAAAATTGAATATTTTAAAAAAATACTTACGAAAGGAGGTAAATCATTTGTCTTTGGGTCTTGTGAAATAGGATGTGTAGATCCTAATGTTGTTGCTCCTATGATTATCTTTACAGTACCTCATGTGCCTTGTAACTTAAGGCCAATTCCCATGCCAAGGGCACATTTATCTAAATTGGTAGAATTATTGAAAGAAAAGTTGTGAATGAAAATTTTGGAACCTTCTTTTGCTTCATATTCTAGTCATTGGTTTACAATGCCTAAGAAAAATGGATCATTATGTTTTATTCAAGATATACACTCAATGAATGTAGTAACTATAAGAAATGCAGGTATAAGATCTTTTGTAGATGAGTTTGCAGAAGCATTTGGGGGAAGGGCAATTTATTCAATGGATGATTTATATTCGGATTATGATCAATTTCAACTTACGTATGGAAGTAGAGATCTAACAACTATGAGAATGCCACTTGGATTACTTAAAATATATACTCTCCCATAAGGTGCTACTAACACAATTGCACATATGATGAATGGGATGAACAAGGTATTAAGAGACTTCATTCCTGAAAAAACTATGCCTTTTTTAGATGATGTTCCTATCAAAGGATGTAAAGAAGGAGAAAAAGATGAAACTTTAGATGAGAGAAGGTGTTACAAATATATTGTTGATCATATACAAGATTGTGAAAAGATTTTAACTTGACTTGAAGAGGTTCATCTTACACTTTCAGGAGCAAAATCTACATTTGGAGTGCAAGAAGTTCTTATTGTTGGGCATTTGTGTGGATTTTATGGGAGAAAGCCAGATCCAAGCATAGTTGATGCAATTGGAAAGATGAAAGATTCATGTGACTCTTTAATAGAAGTATGTAAGTTTTTAAGAGCTTGTGTATTTTATCGTATATGGATTCTTCATTATGCTCATGTAGCAGATCCATTTTATGAATTATTACATAAGGATTATCGATTTAAATGAGAAAGAAAGTATATTGAAGCAATGCAGAAGCTAAAGATGTTATTGGTGGCACCTTTAATTTGAAGAAAAATTGATTATGACTATAATAGACAAGTAATTCTTACTGTGGATACTACTCCTATTGCTATTGGATAGACTGTGGATCAAGATGATTCAAGTGGAAATAGATTTGCAGTTCGATTTGGAGCTAAAGTTTTAAGTACTCGCTAACGTACATATTTGCAAGTCAAAAGAGAACTTTGGGGAGTTATTTTGGCTATGGAAGCTGAAAGGGATTATTTGATTGGTGCAACAGTAGTAATTGAAATAGATTGCTTGCCATTACTTGGAATGATTACTAATTGTTCAATATCGGATATTGTAATATTAAGATGGATTGCTTATATTAAGTCATTAAATCCTGAATTTAAGCATGTTGCAAAAAAAGATAATTTAATAGTAGACATGCTATCTCGAGCAAGATATGAAAGAGAAGACGAAATAGTTGAAGACATTCATGATGTTGGATCAAAATTCTATTCAGTATCAAATCTTAACAAAGAAGACAAGCTATTTTTTTAAGAATTTTATGAAAGAAAATTATTAGATATTGGTCATTACTTGAATACCTTGACTAAGTAAGAAAATTGGTCTACAGAAAAATTTAAACAAATAAGAAAAAAGACATATGGATTTTTGCTTCAAGAAGGATTCTTATGGAAGAGACCAAAGAAAGGAATTGGAATGCCACAAAGACTGATAGGCAATAAAGAAGAGAAACAAAAATTATTAAAAGGATTTTATAATAATTTATGAGCAAAACATGGAGGAATTTGGGCTACTTTTGCTAAACTTAAGAAATGATATTGATAGAAAAATATGTATCGAGATGTGCTCTTATTTATAGAGTCATGTGAAATTTGTCAAGCGTATTCTAATATACGACATCGAAATGGACTTCATCCTACATATCCTTTAGCTGTTCATTTTAAATGGATTGTTGATTTGGTTATTATGCCAATTAAATTATAGCAAATGAGATATTTGGTCTTAGCTTGTGAAGATTTATCAAATCAAGTAGAAGGAAGAGCATTGAGAACAAAATCTATAGAAGAAATTTGTAGATTTTTACTTGAAGATGTTATTTGCCGCTACAGATGTGTAAGAAAAATCACTACAGATTGTGGAGAATTAAATGTATAAGAAGCTCGTGAATTCTTTGAAAGATATGGAATTAAACTATCATTGACTACTGCTTATAATCTTGAAGGAAATGTAGAAAGTAAACGTTGTCGTGTTGTAACACGAGTACACTGTGAAAATATAAAGAAAGAGGACTTTTATTAATGTTCAGTTACCTCGAATATTGGGAGCAACGACCAATTCTAGTGCAAATACTGAGAGGCTAGGTTCAGTCACCCCGTTACAGTCAGCCGGGGCATACTGAAATGCTTCGTTCGATTCCAATAACAGAAGTCAGCAGGAAGGGAAAGGACCAATTCACACAACGGGTGAGCCTGGTTCGAAGAGCCAATTGGATCCAATTTCAAGAATCCAATCTGAGTCCTCTTACCGAATATGAGACTTGAATTGGTCGGGCAACCCAATGCAGTCTAATTACGGGAAAATCCAAGTCTTACTACGGGCCTCAACCAATCTGACGCGAAGGACCAATTTGATCCAATTACGGGAACATCCGGGTCTTACTACTGGACTCTTAGCCGATATGAGACCTGAATTGGTCTGACGACTCAATGTGGTCCCGATTACAGGGTTTCGATTCTGTTTCAGGCTGTCCTGTTCTCTGTGCCGTTTCAAGGAACGTTGTTTTTGGTAAAAAGATCTCTTAAAGATAAAAACAAAGGAGAAAGCTCTGACGGCAAGAGCCAATTCCGGATCCAAGATAGAAGGAGCCAATTCCAGATCCAAGATGGAAGGAGCCAATTCCGGATCCAAGACGGAAGATTGAAGAAATTCAGAGGCTAGGATTTGAAAGAGGGGAGAATTAGGGTTAAAGGGGAGGAAGGTTAAGAAATGAGGGGGTTTTTTTTCAGATTGGGTTTTTTGATCGAAGAGCTAGCTTCAAGTTCTTTTCAAGGTCACTAGTTTGGTTTCATTAGGGTTTGTGAGGGGAGAGAAATCGCTGCTCAAACTCAGTGTTTATTTTGGTGTTTCGGATTTTATATAAAACATTGATGGTTTGCATTCTCAATTGGTTTGTGCAAGTCGTGTAGCATCTATAGATCAAAATTTGGTATTGTCTGGATAGTTGAGTGTGCTAAGTGTATACAAAAATTTGTGTTAATCTAACGATGCAATCAAGAGATAACTGGGTTTTAGTACAAAGGGTTGTTGGAAGTTGGCAATCTAGGGTTGGATAGGGTTTCTGTGATATCTAAAGATCTACTAGTTGGATTGATGTAATTTTTGGCTTGGTAATAGAAGATTTGGAGATCAAGTGGCTATTCAATTTTGAGCTGGAGTTAACGGTTGACAAAGGAGAAATCACTTCTGGAGTTTCTACATCAAATTTCAAGGTTGCGGCTGAGTGGCATCAGTGCGGTTTTTGGGCGTTTTCTTGCAATCTGTAAGTTGGGTTGGACTGAAATTTTTTGAGCATATAGAAGGCTTATACTGGTATTTGGGTGCAAAATTTCACACTAAGTGGACGGTTGGATCAAAAGTTACAGGTCGTCAAAGCTCACTGGCTAGGGTTAGGACTTGTTAAGAAAAACAAAAATAACTTAATTATAAAAGAAATAAAGCAATTGGAATATTGTATGGTTAAAATGACTATGAGGAGTGTTTTTAAATACTTGGAAATTGATATTTCAATTATATTCTTCATACATGAATAAAATCTATTAGGGTTCTTTGTTATTTACAAAAACAACTATACCTTCCACAGCCAGATATCCAGTGTATTCCTAAACAAGACAACACGTAATACGACATAAGTGGTGAACCCGACGTGAACGTTTGCGGTGGATGGTATTGAATTTTTTATGTGGTTATTTGAATTGATGGTGCAAGATGACAAGGTTGATTTTAGAGTTTTTGGAAGACTTGGAGCTTTGGAGGATATTTTGAAAAGCAATGGTGATATTTGGATTATTATAGAGTATAGTATGGATTTATAGTCATCTTGGGGCATTTTGAGGTATCATGAGTTATTTATTGGAGCATTTCAAGGGATATTTTTTAATAATTGTGGAAGAAAATGGAAGATATTTCAATGAAGTCTTTGGATAGATTGAATACTTTGGATGGACCAAATATTAAAGAGTTTTTTGAGGCTTTTTGTATATTTATGGAAGAACAACAAAAGATACAAGCAATTGAAAGGGATATCACAAAGGCATTACAAGGAATTTTTAACAAATTTGGGAGGTTTAACGGATGCAACATCACTAAGTTTTTACAAGTTTATACATGTGAGATGGAGACAAGCCAAATCCCTGAGGCAAAGATGATTTCAAGCTTTTATTTGGCTATTGAACCTGGGATTCATAAAAAGGTGAAGAGATTACTTGAAAGGGGTGTGGAGACATGGTCAAAATTTCAAGAACTTTTGAAGAAAGAATTTATTGATGCAAATGAGGATAAGATTACCGAGCGACAGTTTTTGGATTGGATAGAATTACAATTAGGCATGCATATGGATCTTTATGAATTCCTGAAAGAATTTGAAAAGAGGTTTTATCAGCTGTCATCCTCAGAGAGACAGTCATTGGATGCTATAAAAATAGAATTATTTTTAAATGGTCTTGATGATGCCATAGGAGACAAACTTTTTATACTTCTTGCAGATGAGTCTACGGAGAGTGGTTGTATTAACAATTGGGAAGAGTTGAAAGAAGCAACAATTCTTTTAGCAAAGCAACAAAGAGCACAAGCTAAAGGAGTTGGAGTATGGTCTAAGAAATCTTCTACTTTGGCTTCTATATCATCTTTATCAATACAAGGGATTAATCTTGAAAAAAGAGAAATGGAACAGCAACTGGAGGACTTCGAAGGAGGAGCCAATTTTTTGCAAATGAAAGAAAGTGGATCTTTTATCAAGGATAGTGAAGGAGAGAACAAAGACTTTGATCAAATTATTACTATGGAAGGTCAAAATATCAAAAAAATTGAAGGCAATATGGAACTCAAGGATTTAGAAATTAATGACAATAAGGATGAAAATTATGGCTATTCTACATTGAATATGTTTATGCAAGTGGATGATGGCAATTTGGATGGAACATCTCATGGTGGTAAAAGAGATTATGGTGAAAGTTGTAAGATTTTTCAAGAATATGAGGTTTCACAAGGCTATGAAATTTTTCAATATTATGAAGTAATACAACATATTGAGATAACACAAGGTTATGATGTTTCACAAGGATGCATTCAAGAAGAAATGAAGGATGTTTTACAAGGATACATTCAAGAAGAAATGATAGATATTTCACAAGATAATGTGGCGAAAGAAGATTATGGAATCAAAGGTAAAGGTACTAAATCAATGGCTTTAATCAAGTTAATTGTGAGTACTAATCTTCTGGACCAAGATCAAGGTTACATGGATAATGCACATGTATTGGGGGCACAATTGGATTTTGATAAGAAAAAGATTCATCATGAAGTGTGGAATTCAAAGGTTAAAAATCTAAAAATCTTCAAATATAAAGACATGGGCAATGGATTTAAGGATTATATGGACGTCTTAAATCAAGCATGGAATCAAAGGAACAAGAAAAAAGATGCAAGCATGATGTATGTGGCCATATGGAAGAAGCTTCAATTAAATCTTTCCATTTCAAAATTTGTACCTCGCCAATGGTTTGGTCATGTACAAAGTTGGATGTTTCCAATTTACTTGTACAAGATGGATACATGGATTTTTGGTATTGGATAAAGAATAATGGTGTACTGAATTTGGCACATACCGGAGGATGTGCAGGTTCAGAGGGGGTGGATGTCGTATTGTAATACGAATATACTGTGAAAATATAAAGAAAGAGGACTTTTATTAATGTTCAGTTACCTCGAATATTGGGAGCAACGACCAATTCTAGTGCAAATACTGAGAGGCTAGGTTCAGTCACCCCGTTACAGTCAGCCGGGGCATACTGAAATGCTTCGTTCGATTCCAATAACAGAAGTCAGCAGGAAGGGAAAGGACCAATTCACACAACGGGTGAGCCTGGTTCGAAGAGCCAATTGGATCCAATTTCAAGAATCCAATCTGAGTCCTCTTACCCAATATGAGACTTGAATTGGTCGGGCAACCCAATGCAGTCTAATTACGGGAAAATCCAAGTCTTACTACGGGCCTCAACCAATCTGACGCGAAGGACCAATTTGATCCAATTACGGGAACATCCGGGTCTTACTACTGGACTCTTAGCCGATATGAGACTGTCACGGCCATAATCATGTAAGCTAATAATTACATATAGAAATAGGTAGAAGTAAGTAAAAGTAGATAAAAGTAAGTTAATTCTATAATATTTAATATAAAAGCTTCCTAGAAACTTCCTAGATGCTACTTTGACTTCATAGGTGTCTTTAATTGACTTTTTGGATTAGAAACGTGGTCAACAAGTTGGCCATGTGCCACACATGTTGTTAGCTTGAAGATCAAGCTAACTATGTGGCCCACACATAGAAAAACTTGCCTTGTAAGTCAAGGCATGTGTCCTACAAAGTCAACACATATTGGAGGTCCTATAGAACGTCGCCACGTAGCCCCTAGTTAGATAGTATATATAGAGACAAGAGTGAAGGCTTCTTCACTCTTGTCAACTCCTTTCTTGCTTCTAGTCCAGGTTCAAGAGTCTTTAGTTTCTTGTCTTGTGGCAATAGCCATTCCAGTTTCCTTTTAATATACCTACTTGTTTATATTTTGATTTTTATATCGAGATAGCCTTTTGGTGTATATTTTCCCTCATCGAGTCTTTGTCCTTGACAGATTGACAAGAGTACACTTACAATATCAGAGCTTTGTTTTTTCTTGAGTAAGAGTGGATTATCCCTTTCTCTTGACAAGACATAAGCGTATTAGAAGTTTGTGGATTACCCACTTCTAAACTGATATTGTTCTTAGTATCTTCTTTGTTATCAAGTCTTTCTTTTCTTTTGTCTTGAGCAATATCAAACAAATTTTTCTTCTTAGTGTCATTATGGCAGAGCTTGTTGAAATGAAGAGTGCAATGGCACAAATACAAGAGCAAATGAGGGAGTTAATGCTTGCGATGCATCAACTCAATTCACCAACACAGGAAAGAACAAGAATAGCAGAAAGTGGAGATATAGAGATGATCGGAGCTGCTTTAACATCTACAACAAATCACGTTCCTTCTCCAATTGTACAACACCCTATAAGCACTAGAGAACCAAGAATTGCCTTACCTGAGAAATTTGATGGTACGAGATCAAAGTTTCGAGGGTTCATCAATCAAGTACAATTGGCAATTGAACTTCAACCGCAAAGCTATCCAACTCCAGGATCACAAGTCAGGTTTATTGGCACTCTACTTTCTGGTTCTGCATTATCGTGGTTTTCGTCTTTTCTTGAACAACGAAATCCAATATTGAACAATTTGGAAGCTTTTTTGGCGGAGTTTCGATCTATGTATGGTGAACACGATGCAACTCGTGTTGCAACAAATAAGATCCGAATTCTGCGACAAGGAAATCGCTCAGTAACAGTATATGCTTCACAATTTCGACAACTTACAATTGACATCAAGTGGGATGATGCTGCACTCATCAGTCAATTTCTTTATGGATTGCAATACGAAGTAAAGAAATTGATACTCAACTTACCTGATCCTCAAACTTTGAGTCAAGCAATCGATTTTGCGATAAAATGTGATAATCGACTTTTTGAATTTCGATCTGAGAATCATTCACGGGAACCTCAACGTTATTACTCAATGGCAACATCAACATCTTTGCCAAACGTACATTCGGAAGTAGAAGACATGCAAATTGACGCGGTACGTTTTAAACCTCTAACTGAGCAAGAAAAGATTCGTCGTCGTCAAGAAGGATTATGTTTATATTGCGGAGAACCTAAGCACACTGCTCAACATTGTCCAAAGAAACGACGCAACTATAAAATGAGGGGTACAACGGTCAAAGAAGACAACATGTCGGAAAACGGATTCGTCCAGCTACAATAGGGACCGTGCAGCTAGAACCTTGTACAATTCCTAATGAAGGTCCTATCCTCTCCTCAGAACCCTCTCCTTGTTTTATAATAGACTTATATTTAGGACCTAAGAATTACAAAGCCTCTGCTTTATTAGATTCGGGAGCCTCAGCATGTTTTTTAGATGAACAATTTGTTAAAAGTCGTAAAATACCCTTTGTACAGAAACCTAAACCAGTACATGTAGAAGTCATAGATGGTCGTCCCTTGTCTTCTGGAGATGTCACTCATGAAACTCATCTTATAAAAGTAACAATAGACGGTCATGTTAGCTACATAGCTTTTAACATAATTAAATCTCCGTCCAATCTAGTTATTTTAGGTTTATCCTGGCTAGAAAAATATAACCCTCGAATAGATTGGAATTCGCGTAAACTTGACTTTTCCAAAAGCGTTATTAATAGTTCTACGAACCAAGTAAAAAATTATAAGTCTAGTACAGTAAAACCCGTACTTATAGGTGCAAAAGCATTTATACATGCAGCAAAAGAAGGATCAACTTTTGCTATTTATGCTGCACCTATTTCTGAAAACGTAAAGACTTCAAGTGGCATTCCAAGTCAATATCAGGAGTATCAAGACGTTTTTGAGAAAAAGAATGTAGATATTCTTCCTGAGCATCGTCCATATGATTGTTCAATCGACCTCAAGGAAGGAACTCAGCCACCATTTGGACCAATTTACAGTTTATCGTAAGATGAGATGGCTGAACTCAAGACATATATTGACGAGAATTTAGCGAAGAATTTCATACGCCATTCAAAATCTCCAGCAGGAGCTCCAATTCTATTCGTAAAGAAAAAAGATGGATCTTTACGAATGTGTGTTGATTATCGAGGACTCAACAAGATCACAATCAAGAACAGGTATCCATTACCTTTGATATCAGGACTCCTTGACCAATTGAATCAAGCTAAGATCTATACAAAAATAGATCTAAGAGGAGCATATAATCTAATACGGATCAAAGAAGGAGATGAATGGAAGACTGCGTTTCGAACCAGGTATGGACATTTCGAATATAATGTCATGCCCTTTGGACTCACGAATGCACCAGCTGCTTTTCAACATCTCATGAATGATGTATTTCGTGAATTCTTAGACAATTTTGTCGTCTGCTACCTAGACGATATCCTGATCTATTCTAAGAACGTCGAAGAACATGAAATACATGTTCGTCAAGTATTACAAAAACTTAGAGATGCAGGATTGTACGCCAAGATGGAAAAGTGTGTATTTCACACTACTCAAGTTGACTTTTTAGGATACATCATTTCAAATGATGGTCTCATGATGGATTCTAAGAAAGTCCAAACAATCATGGATTGGAAGATTCCAAGGACAGTAAGAGATGTCCAATGTTTCTTGAGATTTGCCAATTACTATCGGATCTTCATCAAAGATTTCTCACAAGTTGCAGCTCCACTTACACGCTTGACTAGTAAAGATAAATTTCAATGGAATCAAGAAGCGGAAGCAGCATTTGAAGCCTTGAAGACATCGTTTGTCTCTGCACCAGTCTTGTATCGTGTTGACTTTTCCAAGGCATTTTTTATGGAAACAGATGCATCAGATTTTGCCTTGGGTGCAGTTTTATCACAAATGGGAACAGATGACAAACTTCATCCGATAGCTTTTCATTCAAGAAAATTCTCAGCAGCCGAGATCAATTATGAGATCCACGATAAAGAACTTCTTGCGATCGTGGATTCCTTTCAAGAATGGCGTCATTATCTAGAAGGCGCTTCTAGTCCAGTCACTGTGTATACAGATCACAAGAACCTCGAGTATTTCATGTCAGCACGCGTGTTGAATCGTCGTCAAGCTCGTTGGAGTATGTCTTTGTCAAGATTCGAGTTCATTATCACTTATCGGCCAGGAAAACAACAAGGTTTATCCGATGCTCTATCTAGACGTTCTTATTTTACACCAAAAGAAGGAGATGCAGTTTTTGAGCAACAAAGAACGATCCTCTTGAAACCGGAGCAATTTCATCTCCGAGCAATGAAATCAACATTGACTGTTGATTCAACTTTTCTCAAGCAAATCCAGTCCAGTATGTCCTCAGACCCTCTTGTTTATGATATCGAGAATAATTCTTCCAAGTCTCATGATCCTTCTAAGTTTGAGTTCAAGAATAATCTATTATATTTTGAAGGACGCCTATATGTTCCAGAAGGAGAAGCACGTTTACATGTTCTTCAAGCACGTCATGACTTTCCAGTAGTAGGGTACTTTGGATATAATAAGACTTTGGAACTCATATCAAGAGATTTTTGGTGGCCACAAATGTGGAAGTCAGTCAAAGACTTTGTACAATCATGTGATATTTGTTCAAGATCAAAAATTCCTCGTCATCGACCTTACGGACTTCTTCAGCCATTACCTATACCAGAACAACCATGGTCTTCTGTTTCTATGGATTTCATCACAGATCTTCCAAGCTCAAGATCTTATGATTCTATATTTGTGATAGTAGATCGTTTCACCAAGATGGCACATTTTGTGCCATGTACAAAATCTATCACAGGTGAAGAAACAGCTAAGCTTTTCATTGATAATATCTATCGCTATCATGGATTACCTAAAGATATCATATCGGATAGGGGAATTCAATTTGTGTCAAGATTTTGGAGGACCCTTTTCAAGATTTTAAAAGTGGACATAAAACTATCTTCGGCTTTTCATCCTCAAACTGATGGACAAACAGAGCGCGTAAACCAAGTCTTGGAGCAATATTCAAGGTGTACTATCAACTACCAACAAGATGATTGGACAACCCTTCTGCCATTGGCAGAGTTTGCTTATAATAATACGGTACATTCTTCCACGCAACAAACACCTTTCTTTGCCAATTATGGCTATCATCCACGACTTGATACTTTTGATTTTTCAAAAGTTGATAATCCTGCAGCAGAAGATATGGCAAATCGGTTGTCAGAGTTACATGCAATAATGAAGACACAATTGAAGGAAGCTCAAGAACGACAAAAGATAAACGCAGATCTATATCGTAAGGAGCAACCACAGATCAACGTCGGTGATAAGGTATGGCTACTTCGTCGCAATATCAAGACTACTCGACCTTGTGACAAGTTGGACTATCGTAGGCTTGGCCCCTTTTCTGTTTCTGAACAGATCAACCCAGTTGCATATCGGTTACATCTACCAGAGTCAATGAAGATCCATCCTGTATTCCACGTATCTCTTCTTGAACCATATAAGACAGTGGATATACAAGGAAGAAGACAAATGCCACCGCCTCCTATAGAAGTAGATAATAATGAAGAATTTGAGGTGGAAGAGATATTAGACTCAAGGCGACGCCGAAATAAGCTGGAATATCTTGTTCATTGGCGCGGATATGATATTAGTGAACGCACATGGGAGCCATCCAGGAATCTAGCAAATGCATCAACTAAAGTCAAAGTTTTTCATCAACGACATCCATCAAAACCAAGATGAAAATCTCTCTTATAAAAGAGACAAGATTGAGGCAAGATAACATTCAATTTCCTATCCTTGTTTGTAACTTCTTTACATTTGTGATGCTAATTAGATGGAGAGCCAACAACCAGCGGATTCAACTCAAGAACCTTCGTTTGCTGACCTGCCGGACGAGACATTACGATTGTCACAACCTTCAAGACGACGCAATCGAGATGAAGATCTTCAAGAATGACATGTTCTTCCTCGAACAGATGGTGAGATACAACGTGTTTGGTATCACGATTTGGGAAAGGACTCCCGATGTTTGGTGATTTTGCTAGAGGTAGGAACAACTCCTGATGGTGTTCTGAATATTCTATTCGAAGGAAGTTATGAAGGCCTCAATAATGATCAAATAACTGGGTGGTCTTCCCGCCCTGGTTGGGACACTACCGATGGTTGAGAGGCCCTATCAATCATCTTCGAAGAGAACAGAGATCAGAGTATGTGGCGAATACAATTCGTCGCATCATAGATTTCCTCAACATATGATGACCGCTCCTCGTGGAACTCGTCTCTAGAAGGGGGGTAATGTCACGGCCATAATCATATAAGCTAATAATTACATATAGAAATAGGTAGAAGTAAATAAAAGTAGATAAAAGTAAGTTAATTCTATAATATTTAATATAAAAGCTTCCTAGAAACTTCCTAGACACTGCTTTGACTTCATAGGTGTCTTTAATTGACTTTTTGGATTAGAAACGTGGTCAACAAGTTGGCCATGTGCCACACATGTTGTTAGCTTGAAGATCAAGCTAACTATGTGGCCCACACATAGAAAAACTTGCCTTGTAAGTCAAGGCATGTGTCCTACAAAGTCAACACATATTGGAGGTCCTATAGAACGTCGCCACGTAGCCCCTAGTTAGATAGTATATATAGAGACAAGAGTGAAGGCTTCTTCACTCTTGTCAACTCCTTTCTTGCTTCTAGTCCAGGTTCAAGAGTCTTTAGTTTCTTGTCTTGTGGCAATAGCCATTCCAGTTTCCTTTTAATATACCTACTTGTTTATATTTTGACTTATTATATCGAGATAGCCTTTTGGTGTATATTTTTCCTCATCGAGTCTTTGTCCTTGACAGAGACCTGAATTGGTCCGACGACTCAATGTGGTCCCGATTACAGGGTTTCGATTCTGTTTCAGGCTGTCCTGTTCTCTGTGCCGTTTCAAGGAACGTTGTTTTTGATAAAAAGATCTCTTAAAGATAAAAACAAAAGAGAAAGCTCTGACGGCAAGAGCCAATTCCGGATCCAAGATAGAAGGAGCCAATTCCAGATCCAAGATGGAAGGAGCCAATTCCGGATCCAAGACGGAAGATTGAAGAAATTCAGAGGCTAGGATTTGAAAGAGGGGAGAATTAGGGTTAAAGGGGAGGAAGGTTAAGAAATGAGGGGGTTTTTTTTCAGATTGGGTTTTTGGATCGAAGAGCTAGCTTCAAGTTCTTTTCAAGGTCACTAGTTTGGTTTCATTAGGGTTTGTGAGGGGAGAGAAATCGCTGCTCAAACTCAGTGTTTATTTTGGTATTTTGGATTTTATATAAAACATTGATGGTTTGCATTCTCAATTGGTTTGTGCAAGTCGTGTAGCATCTATAGATCAAAATTTGGTATTGTCTGGATAGTTGAGTGTGCTAAGTGTATACAAAAATTTGTGTTAATCTAACGATGCAATCAAGAGATATCTGGGTTTTAGTACAAAGGGTTGTTGGAAGTTGGCAGTCTAGGGTTGGATAGGGTTTCTGTGATATCTAAAGATCTACTAGTTGGATCGACGTAATTTTTGGCTTGATAATAGAAGATTTGGAGATCAAGTGGTTATTCAATTTTGAGCTGGAGTTAACGGTTGATAAAGGAGAAATCACTTCTGGAGTTTCTACATCAAATTTCAAGGTTGTGGCTGAGTGGCATCAGTGCGGTTTTTGGGCGTTTTCTTGCAATTTGTAAGTTGGGTTGGGCTGAAATTTTTTGAGCATATAGAAGGCTTATACTGGCATTTGGGTGAAAAATTTCACACTAAGTGGACAGTTGGATCAAAAGTTACAGCTCATCAAAGCTCACTAGCTAGGGTTAGGGCTTGTTAAGAAAAACAAAAACAACTTAATTATAAAAGAAATAAAGCAATTGGAATATTGTATGGTTAAAATGACTATGAGGAGTGTTTTTAAATACTTGGAAATTGATATTTCAATTATATTCTTCATACATGAATAAAATCTATTAGGGTTCTTTGTTATTTGCAAAAACAACTATACCTTCCACAGCCAGATATCCAGTGTATTCCCGAATAAGACAACACGTAATAGGACAACGTAGTCACCTACCGATTGTGAAAGTATTAGTTAAAGCTTGTAATGGGAAGGTTAGAAAATGGCCATGACTTTTGTCAATTATATTATGGACTGATCAAACAACTCATAGCTCAGTAATGGGATATATGCCTATTGAGCTTATGACAGCTCAAAAACCAATTATACCAATTGAAGAAAAAGTACCTACTTAGAGTGTGCTATTATGGGAAAATAGATTGATAAAAGAAGAAATTCTAGCTATTAGAATTCAACAATTAGAGCAAAGATCGAAAGATGTACAAATAGCATTAGGAAGGTTAAAAAGAGCGAGGTTACAAAACAAGGCATGATAAGCAGCATCGATTGAGGCCTAAAATAATTGAAGAATGTGATTAGGTTTTGGTCTATGATAGTAGCTTGGACAATCAACATAATACTTTAAGGAAGTTTTTTAAATGATCGTTTGGATCGTATGTGGTAATAACTGTTCATGATAATGCAACTTACTTATTGTTCGAGTTAGATGGAACAAGATTAATAATACCAATTGCAGGGAAGCGAGTAAAAATATTTAAACAAAGATACACAGAAATAAATATAGAAGACCTTGCTGAGGACATAGATATTCCTCAATAGGAAGATGAATTTTACTTAGATAACAAAAGTAATGAAGAAGATTTGGACACAGACTTAGAGAACATATTATAAATCAAACAACAATTAGGTTCTTTGATAAATACCAGAGGATGCACAGGTTCAGAAAGGGTGGATGTCTTGTTGTAACATTACCATATGGTGAAAATATAAATGAAAAAGATTTTATTAATATTTAGTCATCTTGGATGTTAAAAACAGTGGCCAATTCTAGTGCCAATATTCAGAGGCCAGTTAATGTCACCCCATTGCAAGCTATACCACCATACGTGATATCAATAATATGCTCCATCGGTGTCATCGAACCAAGTACCCTCGATACCAACGAGACAACCAGGATCATTTTCTAACCCTACATAGAACAAGCCTAGTAAGTATATACTGGTGGAGACACCCAATATACTTGATGGGGGTCCAAGAAGACCACTTCGTTGTTTTCGTTGCAAACAAATTGGTCATTATGCTAGAAAATGTCTCAATCCTAGAGCCAATGATGATTACGCATCAATGTGTAGAAATTGCAAGCAGTCAGCACATACTTATCACCAATGTAATGCTCCGTTCAATTTCAATAATCGGGATTAGCAGATCCAAAACCAAGAAAAAAATTGAGGTGATAAATTGAGGTCCTCAAGATTCTCTAGTAAATCAGGTGGAATATATTCGAGACATTCTTACCAGGAGTCGGCAAAAGGAGAAAGGACCAATTCAACATTTGGGTGAGCCTAATGCAAAGGGCCAATTTGACCCAATTATAGGGATATCCAATCTAGGTCTTGTTACATGCCTCTTACCTAGTATGAGACCTGACTCGGTTGGGCAACTCAATGAGGTCCCAATTATGGAGGCTTTGGTTCCATTTCAAGCTATTCAATTCTTTATGCCGTTTTAGAGAAACGTCCTTTCCGTGGAAAGATCCTCTTAGAGGCAGGAATTCCATGGAAGCGTGGTCTGCTATTCCAATTCCAAGTCATTGGTGGAAGAATAGGAGATTTTTTGGATCGGAGAGTTAGCTTCAAGCTCTTGTAAAAGGTGTAAAACTTGATTTCATAGATTTTGGCAGGACTTTTTGTAATCCTTGTTCAAAGCCAGTGTTTGTATTGGAGATTTGGAGTGAGAGAGTGAGCTTCAAGCTCCTTCGAAAGGTGTAAGACTTGGTTTCATAAGACTTGGGAGGACTTTTTACAATCGTTATTCAAAGTCAGTGTTTGTATTGAGAATTTGGGGTCGGAGAGTGAGCTTCAAGCTCCTTTGAAAGGTATAAGACTTGGTTTCATAGGATTTTGGAGGGCTTTTTACAATTGTTGTTTAAAGTCAGTGTTTATATTGGTGATTTGGATTTTTTGCAATAAAATTAGGGCAAGTACTCTTGACTGTTTTGTAAAATTGGAGAAACATCTATGGTTGAAATTTTAGAGATGTCTAGATAGTTGAGTATGCCAAGCGCATGCAAAAACTTGTGTTAATCTAATGGTATGGATAGAGAATATTTAATTGTTAGTGTAAAGAGGTATTAGAAGTTGGCAGATTGGGATTATTTAGGATTTTTGTGATATCTGGAGATCTACCAACTGGAATAAGGTGAATTTTGGTGTGATAAGTTGAGGACTTAAAAACAGAGCTATACACAAAGTTGAATGAGAATTAACAGTTGAAGAAGGAGAAATTATAATTCAAAGTTTGTCATCAACTTTCTAGGCAATGGTCAAGGAACATCAGTATGGATTTATGGCATTTTCTTGCAATCTATAAGTTGGATTGGATTAAAACTTCTTGAGCATTTAGAAGACTTGCAAAGACACTAGTGGTAGAAGTTTTACAACTATCAAACGGTCAGATTGAGAATTACAGCTTATCAAAGCTCGGTGCCTAGGGTTAGGGTTTAAAAATTAAAAAATTAAAAATTAAAAATTAAAAAAAAAATATATATATTAATAAAAAAAAATAAAAAATAAAACTAACAAATAACAAAAGAATTTGTGCTTATAATATCTTGAAGTTATAAAAAATAGTATTTCTAAGTACTTTATATTGAGATTAAGCTTTTACATTGAAATCTGAAATAATTTGTATTTAGATGGTTGAAACCTACTAGACTACTTGGATACTTGCAAAGCATTATTTTATCTTCTACAACCAGACACCTGGTGCGTTATCAAGCTAAATAGCATGTAATAGGACAATGATTACCTCAAAAATGTGCTTAGATGTCGATTGGCCTCCTTCACTGATCTTAATGGCAATCTCTCAAATTTATATACTCCTGATTAAACTATTACTTTGCTTCCTAACTTTATACACTTATTAAAAATCAAGCTGATTATCTTTGTAAAAAAAATTTATCTGAGTCTAATTGGTAGATCAATAGATTTCTAAGAAAACCTCACTAGTCCTAAAAACCCTAAATTTCAAGACCATAATCTACAAAAACCTTCATGCCTTTCAATCTAACCATTTGATTAAATCCAAATTTACAGCACACATCAAGCACAACTACATCTACAAATTCAAATATTTTCACTTGTAGATCTATTTCCAAACTTATGAAATTCTCCAAAAAGTATCACCTATTTTATTTCACAAATCTAAAGTCATCTGAAATAAACCTTGACTTTGCAAAGCTCTTATAAAGTCAATACACACTTAATTCACTCTAAATTATTGCTCAAAGAAACCTCATTAAGTCACCTTCTAGATCCTTCTCTTCAATCTCCAAAAAAATGTCAAAATCGTCATCGAGGCATAGTTTGGTGCCTTGGGTTCTGATTTCAACTATGGTTGATAACTATTCCTCTCTAAGTATTAACTTTTGGATTTCTAAAATAATTTTTATCACAAATTACTCTTAACTTCTTTCCAAAGGTGCTTATATTGTTTATTTTTTTAATCTATCTTATTTTTTTCTATTTGTGGTCCTACAAAGTGAATAGAAGCCTATTTTATAAAATGGCAGCATTAACACTTTTAATTTTTCTATTCCTTGACTATAAACTATTTTTATAAGATAATTTATTGTCACGGACATATGCATGTAAGCCAATACTTACATGTATAAATAGGTAGAAGTAAGTAAAAGTAAGTAAAAGTAAGTTAATTCTATAGTATTTGATATCGTAGCTTCTTAGAAGCTTCATAGATACTGCTTTGACTTTATAGGTATCTTTAATTGACTTTTTGGAATTAGAAACGTAGTCAAAAAGTTGGCCATGTGCCACACATGTTGTTAACTTAAAGACCAAGATAACTATGTAGCCCACACATAGAAAAACTTACCTTGTAAGTCAAAGCATGTGTTCTACAAAGTCAACATATATTGGAGGTCCTATAGAATATCACCACGTAGCCCTTAGTTAGATAGTATATATAGAGACAAGAATGAAGCCTTCTTCACTCTTGTCAACTCCTTTCTTGCTTCTAGTCTAGTTTCAAGGGTCTCTAGTTTTCTTGGCTTTTGGTATTCCAATTTCTTTCTTAATATAGATATCAAGTTATTTCTATTTTATCATCTTTCTATGAGAGAAGTTTCACTTGTTTATTTATCTTTATCATATTCTTGTCTTTGATAGATTGACAAGAGTACACCTATAATATCAGAGCTTTGTCTAATCTTAATTAAGAGTGGATTACCTCTTTTTCTTGATAAGACACAAGTATATTAGAAGTTGCAGATTTCCCTCTTCGAAACTGATATTGTCCTTAGTATTTTCTTTGTTTTCAAGTCCTCTCTTCTATTTGTCTTGAGCGATATTAGACATCTTTTCTTTCCAAGTATTATCGTGATACAACTTGCTGAAATGAAGAGTGCAATGGCACAAATGCAAGAGCAATTGAGGAAGTTAATGCTTGCGATGCATCAACTCAATTTACCACCACAAGGAATAATAAGATTGGCAAGAAGTGAAGACATAGAAATGAATGGAGCTACTTCAACATCTCCACCAAATCATGTCCTTTCTCCTATAGTGGAACGTCCTTCCAGTATTAAAAAACCAAGAATTACCCTACCCGAGAAGTTTGATGGCACCAGATCTAAGTTTCGAGGATTTATCAATCAAGTGTAACTTATGATTGAACTTCAACCCCAAAGCTATCCAACTCCATGATCGCAAGTTAGATTCATTGGTATGCTTCTTTCAGGTTCAGCACTATCGTGGTTTTCATCTTTTCTTGAATGACGAGATCCAATATTGGATAATCTAGAGGCTTTTCTGGTAGAGTTTTGATCCATGTATGGAGAACATGATGCAATTCATATTGCAACCAATAAGATGTGTATTTTACAATAAGGCAATCGATCAATAACGTTGTATGCTTCACAATTTTGACAACTTGCAACTAATATCAAGTGGAAGGATGTTGCACTTATTAGCCAATTTCTCTACAGATTACAATATGAGGTAAAAAAAATAATGTTCAACTTATCTGATCCTCAAACATTGAGTCAAGCAATTGACTTTGATGTGAAGTACGACAATCACCTTTTTGAATTCCGATCTAAGAACCATACAAGTGGACCTCAACGTTACTATAATTCAATGGCAATACCAACATCTCTTCAACACATACATTTGAAAGTAGAGGATATGCATATTGATGCAGTACGTTTCAAACCTCTTACAGAGCAAGAAAATACACGTCGTCGTCAAGAAAGATTGTACTTATATTATGGAGAATCTAAGCACAATGCTCAACATTGTTCAAAGAAGCAACGTATCCATAAAATGAGGAGTACAGTGATCAAAGAAGATAGCATGTCAAAAAACAAATTTGTCCAACTACAATAGGGACCGTGCGGCTGGAACCTTGTACAACACCTAGTGAAGGTTCTATCCTCTCCTCAGAACCCTCTCCATGTTTTACGATAAATGTTATTCTAGGACCTAAACATTTGAAAGCCTTTACCTTGCTAGATTCAGGAGCCTCAGCATGTTTCTTAGATGAAGAATTTGCTAAAAGATATAGCATATTTTTAGTAAAGAAAACTAAACTTCTTCATTTAGAAGTCATAGATGGTCATCCATTGTCTTCAGGAGATATTACTCATGAAATCCTTCCTATAGAAATAGCAACTAATGGTCATAGTAGCTTTATAATATTTAATATCATTAGATCTCCTTCTACTCCAGTCATTTTAGGTTTATCATGGTTAGAAAAATATAACCCTAAAATAGATTGAACTTCTCATAGTCTTGATTTTTTTTGAAAGTATAACTAAGAGTGTAGTTAATCAAGTAGAAAGTCACAAGTCTAGTATAATTAAACCTATATTTGTAGATATAAGTACTTTCTTGCATGCTGCAAAAGAAGGATCACCTTGTGTCATTTATGCCACACCAGTTTCTATTGGTGAGAAGACTTCAAATAGTATTCCAAGCCAATATCAAGATTTTCAAGATATATTTGAGAAAAAAAATGTGGATATTCTCCCAAAACATCATTCCTATGACTGCTCAATTGACCTTCAAGAAGGAGCACAATCGCCATTTGGAAAAATCTATAATTTATCTCAAAATGAGTTAGCTGAAGTCAAGGAGTATATTGAAGAAAATTTGGCCAAGAACTTCATATGCCATTCCAAATCTCTAACAAGAGCTCTGATTTTATTTGTGAAGAAAAAAGATGGATCATTGCGGCTATGTGTTGATTATTGAGGACTCAAAAAAATCACTATCAAAAACAAATACCCCCTACTTTTGATATTTGGACTTCTTAATCAGTTGAATCAAGCTAAGATCTATACAAAAATAGATCTATGGGGAGCATAGAATTTGGTATACATCAAAGAAGGAGATGAATGGAAGACTGCATTTTGAACAAAGTATGGAAATTTTGAATACAACGTCATGCCTTTTGGACTTTGTAGAATAGATATTAATTCGTTTTTGAAACATATTGATAAAATATATTAATAGTCCATATAATAGGAAATTTAGGAGGACGGATGAGTGATTTAGTTTTTAAAAGTGGCTAATTACAAAATTACAGTTAGAATCTGGAGAATTAGGAGAAAGTATATAGGAGTTGTAGAAGTTAATTAAGGTATCAGATTGTGATAGTCATGAGTCAAAGGCCAAACTATGATAGTCATGAGTTGAGGGCCAAACTGTGATAGTCATGAGCCGAGGGCCATCGCTGTGATAGTATGAGCCGGGGTAAGTTTAGTGCTACCTCTTTTCTTTTGTTTGTTATTTTCTTTGAATAAGAGGATTGAGAGTTTCTGAATATTGTGAAGTGAATTATGGAATGGAAATGTGATTGGTATTATTTGAAAAGAAGAAAGATTGAATGCTGAAATTTGATTGTAGTTTAGTAGAGAGAATGAGTCTGCGTTTGTGTGAAACACTGTAATGTGAATGGCAGTTCTGTGTGAAGAATTTCAGTGATTGGAATGAGGGTAATTGTGTGCTGAAAGTTGTGAGGGCGTAGTATTACAGTTGGAGATTATGAGGGTGAATATATTGGTGGAAATAGCAGTTATTGGTATGACTGAATTGTTGTAAGGAAGAGACCGATAAGGTGAAGGAGGAGATTATAGTTTCCTTGTGTGTTTAGATATTGAAAATAGAGATGATACATTCAGGAGGTAATTGATTGTGTGATCCTAACGTGAACGCTTAAGCAACTAGTCATTCTCTGTGTTTGAATCCCCTCTATACGGATTTATTCTTGGAGGTTTCTTTCGGAATAAGTAAAATGAGCAATCACATTTTGGCGCCACTATCGGGGAGTGATAATAGCTTTGAGTGTTAGAAATTAATTACCAAATGTGTGAAAAAATTGGCAATGGAAGACGATTTTAGTAGTGTTTGAAGCAAGATTATGGTTAATAAGAATGAAAGCATTGCATCGAGGAAAATAAATCAGTTGAGAGAAAGACAGGGAAGAACGCAAGGAAGGAACTTACTTAGAGAGGAGCAAGAACATAATCTTAAAAGAAGCATCGACAGAATTGGATTAAACCATAGTTGCAAGCTTGTGGGCACATCCAAACATATCAAGAATCAGACAGACTATTAATTTTGCAGTCGTATGTACCATTAGAAAAAGTGCCAAGAACACTCGCGAGAAATTTTGTTGACATTCCAGTGGAAATCTTATGGCCGTTAACTGAAAGAGAAGGAGGCGTAGAAGAATTTGGTATTCCATTGGATATTTTTCCAGTTTGGTATACCACTGAAACAAGCAATAGTAGCTCTTCAAATTGGCACAAATTGGTCGCCAATAAAGATAACTATATTGTATTTCAAAATTCAATATTTTCACCTGCAATTCAACTAATAAAATTAATTACAAAAAATAACAGTAAATCAAGGAGCATTGAGAGCTCGGAAATTAGAATAAAGGAAAGGAGAGATTTTTTTAAAACAGAGTTTAGCGGAACAAGAAATTTAATGGCGTCAAGAGGACTAGCCATTCCGATTGCAATACAAATGGGTGCAATAGGCGATTGTACGACTAGTGTCGTGCCACTACCTACTTTTTGGAGATTTCTAGGTATGGATCCCGATGAACATTTGTCTCAGTTTCTTACAGCATGTGTAGCTAATAATAGTAGAACTGAAAATATTTGGTTGCGATGGCTGCCAGTGATCTTAAAAGATACGACGTTTGAATGGTACAATCGCCAACCAGTGGGTCAATTTTTGAATTGAGAAGCATTGAAGAATGTATTTTTATCTCATTTTTGGCCAATTGGTTTTGAGGATCACCTTCGAGAGAGGTTAATGAATAGCAAAATGATCCTAGGGGAGGTGATAGAATCGTACTATGGCCAAGTGGCTGATATACTCAGTAAGTGGCTGAATCACCAAATGTCGGAGGTATTAATCTTATCCATATTAATCAATGGTTTGTACCTACTAGAGCTAAAAATGTTTGTAAAGGAAGCTCAAACCGTTACGGTGGCTGCATCCCTTAATAGAGCCAAGGTTTGGAAGGAATGCCATTATGATCAATTTTTAACTACGGAAGCCACGATGATTCCAGTTCAAGATAGATATCAAAATCCAACTTGGAACAAATGAGTGGGTAGTTATCTACGGATGTTAGAAACAGGGGCCAATTCCAATACCAATATTCAAGGGCCAGTTAATGTCACCCTATTGCAAGCTATACCACCAAATGTGACAATAGTGTATACTCCATATTTTCCATATCAACAACAAGTGTTAACTATGGCAGAGATACCAATAATACCAACCTTAAAAGATTCCAATGAAACCTCGTTATTGAATTTGACGAAGAAAATGGAAGAAATGGCCGTCAATATGGCCAAAGATAAGGAAAAGAGGCAAAAGCCTACCAATACTAGGACCAATGTATGGTGCAGTAATTGTAAGGGCCACAGTCATTCTGTAACAGAATGTTCCTCATCCTCACAAATAATGGATCAATGTACATTTTATGGAGGAAAGTACTTAACAGCAAATTGTTAGAATTGGCAAAGACAACAACAATAATTTAGTAATCAGACCATGATCCCACCAACCCAGTGGGACGTCAATCAAGTACAAATGGGAAATACGTTTGGATGGAATAGAAATCGATTTAATCGACAAAATCTAGCATTCAATAACTTTCAAAGTTCCAATTTTAATCAGGGATCTGCATCAAACTCCCAAAACTACAGTAAGGAGCAGCAGAGGTATCAGCAATATGCTCCATCGACGTCATCAAACCAAGTTCCCTTAGTACCAACGGAACAACCAGGATCATTTTCTAATCCTACATGGAACAAGCCTAGTAGGTATATACTGGTGGAGGCACCTAATATGCCTAATGGGAGTGAAAGAAGACCACTTCGTTATTTCTGTTACAGACAGATTAATCATTATGCCAATGAATGTCCCAATCCCAGAGCCAGTGATGATTATGCACTAGTTTGTGGGAATTGCAAGTAGTTGGGGCATACATATTAGCAATGTAATGCTCCCTTCAATGTTAATAAATGGGATCAGCAGATCCAAAGCCAAGGAAAATTTGAGGAGATAAATCGAGGTCCTCAAGATTCTCTGATAAATCGAGTGGAATGTTTTTAAGTCGTTCTTACTAGGAGTCAGCAAAAGGGAAAAGGACCAATTCAATATTTGGGTAATCCCGATGCGAAAGACCAATTTGACCCAATTAGGGGACCATCCAATCCAGGTCATGTTACGGGCTTTGTACCCAATATAAGACCTAACTCGGTGGCACAACCCAATGAGGTCCCAATTACGGAGGCTTCGGTTCCATTCCAAGTAGTTCCGATTTCTATGCAGTTCCGAGAAACGTCCTATCCGTTGAAAGATCCTCTCGAGGACGAGAATTCCAAGGAAGCCCCAGTTGCTGTTCCAATTCTGAGTCTAGGGAGAAAGAATATCTTACCTCACGAAGTTAAACTCAAACCAATGAAATGCAAAAGAGCATTGGAAATTATTCTCAATATGAAACCCTATGATATTCTCAAGGATTTGGATGTTATTCAATCTTCAATTACAATGAAGCAACTTTTGGCTGTAGTATCAGAATGTCGATCTACATTGAATTCAGTGCTAATATGACGAAGATCCCACATTAAAGAAATTCATGAAGTTAGCTTTAACCCAGATTTGGGAGCATCAACAATCGATGTATCAATCGATGGCGTTTTAATTCCAGGGGTACAAGTCGATGGTGGCTCCAGTGTAAATTTAATGAACGCGGATACAATGGAGGACTTGGATCTAAAGCAATTGCTACCTACGACATTGGTCTTGCGAATGGCAGATCATAGTCGGGTAAAGCCAATGGGAATCTTACACAATATTCTCACTGTAATCGTGGGATTGAAATATAAAATTGATTATATTGTATTCCGATTATAGAGTTCTACATTATCATATCCCATTTTGTTGGAAAGACCTTGGCTTTATCAAGCCAAAGCTAAGAATGATTGGGGTTGAGACACATTGACAATTGGAAAAAGTTGTGATCAGATTGTATTACAGATGTATCCGGTACAATATCATGGAGAAAATCAATTGCCAGAATCAAAATTTACATCGGACAATGAGAATCAATCGATTGAGGCAAATGACGATGCTATAGATTCACCGCAATTTGGGGTAGGACAAAACACTTCAACAGCAAAGGTAGGAGTCTATCAATGTGGAAGTCCCGGCAAATATTTACTGCATCAAGAGGATGCAACTAACTCGGATCATCCTATTGTCAAATGGATGAACAATTCTGCAGTCAATAGAATCAGCACATTGGAACCAGATTTGGGTGGTTTCCATATGTCGGATAATACAAGATATTCAGATCAGGAGAAGACAATTAAATCACAGGTTGTTGAAGACCCTATGTGTCAATCTATTAACTTGGGCACCAACAAAATGCCATAGCTAATTAAAATATATGCTAGTATTATCGGTACAGAATTGGATGCTTGAAAACAGTTTTTTGTCTATCACAAATCTGCCTTTGTGTTGTCGTATGCGGATGTGAAAGGGATTCCAGTTGACGTGTGTGAGCACCAGATTATTTTGGAGGAGGGTGTTATGCCAGTTCGTCAAAGATAACACCGGCTTAACCCAAAATATTTCTTTTTAGTAAAAGAGAAATTGGATAAACTTCTTAACGTGGATTTTATTTATCCTATTTCGCATAGTACATGGGTGTCGCCAATCGTGATGGTGCCGAAGAAGAATGGAAAAATCAGGATATGTCAAGATTTTTGAAAGTTAAATGTTGCCACCAAGAAAGATTACTTTCCATTACCTTTCACAAACAGTATGGGTAACATGTTGTCATTATCACCACTAGGTAAAAGAATAGGAGTGGAACACCAGTTAAAGTCATTCTGTGGTATTGTTTTGGATTGACTGGAGTGCCATTTTCTTGTATTTCTTGTGTTTTTGAGAGTAGTAGTTGCAGTTAAGAGTTATCAATGAGGAGCCGATCACAAGTGTCGATTGAAGATGTTCCAGAATAGATGAGTCAGCAGCAGCAACAATTAGAATTTTGAGATGTCCAGATCTTGAAACTGGATGCTCAAGTCCATGTACTGGGTGAGTACAATAAAGACCTTTTAGCTCAATTGAGGCAGGAGTCGATGGAAGGATTGGAGGACAAAGATTTGCAATTGGAATCAAAATTGGTGGAACCAATAACAGATACTGTGGCAATTGATTAATTAGATAGGCCAAAGGGATCGTAATTTTTATAGAATTTTGTTAGATAATTTTTAGATAGGTATCAATTGAGTGTTTGTGAGGATGCTGCACAGATAGGAGTGGGGCTATGTAGAATAGATATTAATTCATTTTTAAAAGATATTGATAAAATATATTAATAGTCTATATAATAGGAAATTCAGGAGGATGGATGAGTGATTTAGTTCTTAAAAGCGGTTAATTACAGAATTACATTTAGAATCTGGAGAATCAAGAGAAAGTATATAGGAGTTGTAGAAGTTAATTAAGGTGTCAGACTGTGATAGTCATGAGCCGAGGGCCATCGCTGTGATAGTGTGAGCCGGGGTAAGCTTGGTGCTACTTCTTTTCTTTTGTTTGTTATTTTCTTTGAATAAGAGGATTGAGAATTTTTGAATATTGTGAAGTGAATTATGGAATCGAAATATGATTGGTATTATTTGAGAAGAAGAAAGATTGAATGCTGAAATTTGATTGTAGTTCAGTAGAGAGAATGAGTCTGTGTTTAAATTAAACATGGTAATGTGAATGGCAGTTTTGTGTGAAGAATTCCAATGATTGGAACGAGGGTAATTGTGTGCTGAAAGTTGTGAGGGCGTAGTATTACAATTGGAGATTATGAGGGTGAATATATTGATAGAAATAACAGTTATTGGTATGACTGAATTGTTATAAGGAAGAGACCGATAAGGTGAAGGAGGAGATTATAGTTTCTTTGTGTGTTTAGATATTGGAAATAGAGATGATACATTCAAGAGGTAATTGATTGTGTGACCCTAACGTGAACGCTTAAGCAACTAGTCATTCCTTGTGTTTGAATCTCTCTATACGGATTTATTCTTGGAGGTTTCTTTTGGAATAAGTAAAACGAGCAATCAAAGACTTATAAATGCACCAGTACCATTCCAACATCTAATGAACAATGTCTTTTGGGAGTTTTTAGATGATTTTGTTGTCTCTTACCTACACGACATCTTAATCTATTCTAAGAATCCAGAAGAATATGAACTTCATGTTCGCTAAGTATTACAAAAACCAAGAGATGTATGACTCTATACCATGATAAAAAAGTGTGTATTTCATACTACTCAAGTCGACTTCTTAGGATACATTATTTCAAATGATGGACTTATGATGGATCCTAAGAAAGTTCAAACTATTATGGATTGGAAGATCCCAAAAACGGTAAGAGATGTCCAATATTTTTTAGAATTTGCCAACTATTATCAGATCTTCATCAAAGACTTCTCTCAAGTTGTAGCTCTACTTACACGTTTGACTTACAAAGACAAACTTCAATGGAATCAAGAAGCAGAAGTAGCATTTGAAGCTTTGAAGATAGCCTTTGTTTCTACACCAATCTTGTATCGCGTCAATTTTTTTAAGCCATTTTTTATAGAAACAAATGCATGAGACTTTACTTTGGATATCATATTGTCACAAATGGAAACAGATGATAAACTTCACCCAATAGATTTTCATTCCAAAAAATTTTAAGTAGCCGAGATCAACTACAAGATCCACGACAAAGAACTTCTTGCAATCATGGATTCATTTCAAGAATGGCACCAATATCTAGAAGGTGCTTGTAGTCCAATCACAATATATACGGATCACAAGAACCTTGAATTTTTTATGTCAGTACGTATTTTGAATCGTCGCCAAGCCTGTTGGAGTATGTCTTTGTCAAGATTTGAATTCAAGATCACCTATTGACCAAAAAAATAACAAGGTTTGTCAGATGTACTCTCTAGACGATCTTAACTTTCACCAAAGGAAGGAGATGTTGCTTTTGATCAACAACAAACAATTCTCTTGAAGCCAGAGCATCTTCATCTTCAAGCAATGAAATCAATATTAACTGTTAATTCAACTTTCATTAAGCAAGTTCAGTCAAGTATGTCTTCTGATCTTCTTATTCGTAATATGAAGAGAAATCCTTCAAAGTCTCATGATACTTCCAAGTTTGAATTCAAAAAGAATCTACTATATTTTGAGGGACGCCTATATGTTCCAAAAGATGAAGCTCGATTACGTGTTTTTCAAGCTCGTCATGACTTTCCAGAAGTAGGATATTTTGGGTATAATAAAACTTTGGAACTAATATCCAAGGACTTTTGGTGGCCACAAATGTAGAAAGCAGTCAAAGATTTTGTACAATCTTCTGATGTTTGTTCAAGATCAAAAACTCCTTATCATCAACCTTACGGACTTCTTCAGCCATTTTCCATTCTAAAACAACCATGGTCTTCTATTTCTATGGATTTCATCACAGATCTTCCAATCTCAGGTTCTTATGACTCTATATTCGTAATAGTAGATTGTTTTACCAAGATGGCATATTTTTTATCATGTATAAAATCTATCATAGGTGAAGAAACAATTAAGCTCTTTCTTGATAATATCTATCGCTATCATGGATTATCCAAGGATATTATATCAGATAGGAGAACTCAATTTGTATCAAGATTTTGGCGGACTCTTTTCAAGATTTTAAAAGTGGATATAAAACTATCTTCAGCATTCCATCCTCAAACTCATGGACAAACGGAGCGTGTTAATCAAGTTTTGTAGCAGTATTTAAGATGTACCATTAACTACCAACAAGATGATTGGACAACTCTTTTGCCATTAACAGAGTTTGCTTACAATAACATGATACGTTCTTCTACAAAACAAACACCTTTTTTTACTAATTATGGTTATCATCCATGACTTGTAACTTTTGACTTTTCAAAAGTTGATAATCTTGCTGCGAAAGATTTGGCGATTCATTTATCAGAGCTACATGCAACAATGAAGGCACACTTAAAAGAAACTCAAGAACAACAAAAGGTCAATGCAGATGTTTATCGAAATGAACAACCACCATTCTATACGGGTGATAAGGTATGGTTACTTCATCACAATATCAAGACCACTCGTCTTTGTGATAAGTTGGATTATCAAAGGCTTGGACCATTTTCTATTTTTGCACAAATCAATCCAATTGCATATCATTTATATCTATCGGAGTCAATGAAAATCCATCTAGTACTCCATATGTCTCTTCTTAAACCATACAAGACAATGAACATACCAAGAAGATGACAAGCTCCACCTCCTCCTATAGAAGTAGACAATAATGAAGAATTTGAAGTGAAAGAAGTCTTAGATTCAAGGCGGCTCCGAAATAAATTGGAATATCTTATCCATTAGCACGGATATGATGTTAGTGAATGCACATGGGAGCTAGTAAAGAATCTTGTAAATGTAGCAAAGGCGGTGGAGGCTTTTCATCAACGACATCTATCAAAATTAAGATGAAAAACTTCCTTATAAAAGAAACAAGATCTAGACAAGATAACATTCTACTTTCAATCCTTGTTTGTAGCTTCTTTGTAGTTGTGACACTCAGGAAATAGAAAACCAACAACCAGTGGATTCGACTCAAGAGTCTTTGTTTGCTGATCTATCGGATGAGACATTACGATTTTCACAACCTTCAAGACGATACAATCGAGATGAAGATCTTCAAGAATGACATGTTCTTCCTCAAATAGATAGCGAGATACAACGCGTTTGGTATCACGACCTTGGAAAGGACTCCCGATGTTTGGTGATTTTACTAGAGGTAGGAACAACTCCTGATGGTATTCCAAATATTTTATTCAAAGGAAGTTATGAAGGCCTCAACAATGATCAAATAACTGAGTGGTCTTCCCACCCTAGTATGGGACACTACCGATGGTTGAGAGGCCCTATCAATCATCTTCGAAGAGAACAAACATCAGAGTATGTGGCAAATATAATGTCACATCATAGATTTCCTCAACATATGATTACCGCTCCTCATAGAACTCGTCCCTTGAAGGGAGAAGTAATGTCACGAATATATGCATGTAAGCCAATAATTACATGTATAAATAAGTAGAAGTAAGTAAAATTAGGTAAAAGTAAGTTAATTCTATAGTATTTGATATGGAAGCTTTCTAGAAGCTTCATAGATATTACTTTGACTTTATAGGTGTCTTTAATTGACTTTTTGGGATTAGAAACATGATCAACAAGTTGGCCATGTACCACACATGTTGTTAACTTAAAGACCAAGCTAACTATGTAGCCCATATATAAAAAAACTTGCCTTGTAAGTCAAGGCATGTATCCTACAAAGTCAACACATATTAGAGGTCCTATAGAATGTCGCCACATAGCCCTTAGTTAGATAGTATATATAGAGACAAGAATGAAGCCTTCTTCACTCTTGTCAACTCCTTTCTTGCTTCCAGTCTAGTTTCAAGGGTCTCTAGTTTTCTTAGCTTTTGTCAATAGCCATTCCAGTTTCTTTCTTAATATATATATCAAGTTATTTCTATTTTGTCATCTTTCTATGAGAGAAGTCTCACTTGTTTATTTGTCTTTAGCATGTTCTTGTCCTTGACATTTATTAGAAAATATTTGAAATAAGATCTTCAAAAATATGATATTTTCTTACTCTTTCACTTATTAGCTATTTTACATCATGACATTGTTTTGTTTGTCCATCACTTTGAGGATGAAAAGCTAAAGAGAGCTTTATATCTACCTTTAAAATCTTGAAAAGGATTCTTTAAAATCTTGATATAAATTAAATCCATTTAATTGATATAATATTTTTAGGTAATCTGTAATAGTAATAGATGTTGTTAATAAAAAGCTTAGTCATTTCTTTACCTAAGATAGATTTTTTATATGGTATAAAATGTGCCATCTTAATAAAATGATCTACTAATGATCTACAAATATAGAATCATACGAACCTGAGACTGGAAGATCCATGATAAAATCCATAAAAATGGAAGACTATAGTTGTTTTGGAATAGGTAATGGCTGAAGAAGTCCATAAGATCAATGGTAAGGAGTTTTGAATCTTGAACAAATATCACATGATTGTACAAAGTCTTTGACTACCATCTACATTTGAAGCCACCAAAAATCTCTTGATATTAGCTCCAAAGTCTTGTTGTATCAAAAATGTCCAGCTGTTGGAAAGTCATGATAAGTTTGAAAAATATATAATGGTGATCTATCTTTTGGAATGTATAATTGTCCTTCAAAATAGAATAGATTTTTCTTAAACTTGAACTTGGAAGTATCATGACATTTAGAAGAATTATTCTTGATATCATGGATAAAAGAATCACAGGACATACTTAATTGAATTTGCTTAATAAAGGTTGAATTAACAGTCAATGTTGATTTTATTGCCTAGAGGTGAAATTGCTCTGGCTTCAAGAGAATCATTTTTTTTTAATCAAAAGATGCATCTCTTTTTTTTGATGCAAGATAAGAATGTCTAAAAAAGACGTCTAGCAAATCTGGTTGTTTTTTGAGTCAATAAGTGATCTTAAAATCAAATCTTGATAAAAACATGCTTCAATAAGCTAGGCAATAATTTAAAACACATGCTGACAGAATTTTTCCATTGAAAAAATTTAAGTGAAAGTATCAACATGGTAATCTGCAAAAGCACTATGTCTTCAGCTAGCCCTGACAGACTTTGCTCTACAAGAGCCAAGTCTTCTATTTACCCAGTTCAGGCAAGTTTCATGTGGGCACTAGCCCTTCATCTTATGAATGTTGGTCTAATATTTGTAATGAATGCAAAAAAAAGAAAAGAAAAAAAGAAAAAAGAGTTGTGGTTTTTATACAATGAAAAGTTCCACATTGAAAAATTAGACTAATGTTTTTTTTGGTTTGTTTATATTTTTTATGCCAACTCTACTCTGTATCAAATTTGTTCTTAGGTAAAATTCTAGACATATTTTAAAACGTGTGTGAATTTTAAACAACAATAAAAACATAAAAAAGATTAAAATTTATATTATTTTCTAAAATATCTCAAAATTAAAAAATATTATTTTGAACAAACCTACATTTCATTGATGTTAAGATTCTATTCTCCATTGTCACAAGTACTTCTCTTATAAGAATTGTAACTAGTTGATTAACAAACTAACATGTTTAGAAGTTTGTCCTATTAAAACTAATATTTTTGGCTTCACTTTCACAAAAATTCCACTCTTGTACATTAAATTTTTGAAATGCATCACTTCTGTTTCTGTCCATTTATTAGACTTAGTATTTTGTAACTTGCTATTTATCAAACTAGAAAGATTATACAAAATAATTTAATATTAAATAATATAATAACATCCAATATTAATAATTAGGACTTAAAAATATCAAATGAATATATATATATATATATATATATATATATATACAGATATACAAAAGAAAGAGTGAAAATTCTAAATTCACCTCTCATATAGGTAAGAATCAAAATTTCTGAATTTTTGAAGAAGTAAAAAAATTTAAAATGTTGACTTCAAAATATTCCAATTTCTAAAAATGATTTATAAAAATTGGGTGACAACCTACTTAATATAATTTGGATGTATATTAAAGACTTTCATTTGAAAAATAATGTGATTCAAAGTTGTGAAGATCACTTCAAAAATGCATTATTTTGGCAAGATTGTCAAAGCAAGTTTTAGAAGCTTTGGTGAAGTATAATAAGATTTTAAATAGAAATACATGGTTTTATAAGCCAAAAAAGTTCCTTAAAAGTTAATCACATTAAAAAAAAATAAAAAATAAAAATGCTACGAATTTAGATGATATATATATACATATACATATATATATATATATATATATATATATATACATATAACTGTGCTTTATAGAAATAAGTTAGACAAAACTTGATATTGTTGTAATAATTTAAAATTATTATCAAGAAAATATTTGATTTGAATATGAAATTAAGCTATTTTTTACTTAGCTTAAAATATATGTTAAGAATATGTACATCAAAGTAAATCAAAAATTTATCTCAAAAGTTTCTAAAAAAGAAGTCATTCAAGAATTGTATTACTCTCTTTCATGAAGCCAAAGTGGAAGTTATATTAAGAACAAATAGGATCACAAATAAAATGTATGTGCACCTCATGAAGATTGGTATGGTGCAACATCTTTTAGAATTTAGATGTATTAAAGCAAAATTTCAGAGAACAACACACAAATTGACTAAATTAATAAATATCATTTATGCACATGTTTTAATTATTATAGTTATTACTATCATTATGAATTATTTGTGGCATTATAATGGAAATTTATAAAAGTTACAATTGTATAAAATTTGTTGCAATAATGACTATGTGGATCTTTCATCTTCAACTTGATTGATGTGTTAAATGAAGAGATATCATTCCTTTATTTAATTTCTAAATTTAGTAAAAATTCATTGCAATTCAAAAAAAACTTGCATCTTAACTTTTTAAAAATGAGATAGTTTTAAAATTTTTATTAAAATCAAAACATTGAGCAATCAATTTGGTAATCAACATACAACTTTTAGTGATGCAATGACAAAAAGAAAAATCACACTTATTTTGACTATCTTAATATAGACACCATAATCTAAGAAGGACAAGCATAGTGATTCCATTATTTACAATACATACATACAATTAAAGAAAGAAATATCACTCAAAGAAAATCCCACTGCAAAAGCAAAACTATAAAAAAAACAAAGCTAGTCAAAGAAAGAAAACAACAAATCAAGGTTTTTGTTGAGATCATTAAATATAGCTGGCGCTCTCCATAATATTTACTATAGACTATAGTAAATACTGTAGCTACAGTATTTAGAGTCTAGTGGAGAAGTATTGTTTATCCTCTCCCCTTTTCTCTTCTTATATACAAGATACAACCAAATCAATAGAATTTTATGTGTGAAGCTCTCTTTCCTTAGAAACCCTCTTGTGAGTATGACTTACTACTGCTCTTGTATGTGTGTATTACTTACTATTATTCTTGTGACTTTCTAAACATTCTCAACACATTATCAGCACGACTCTTTTCTACACACTATTACAATTTTTTTTGCTCTAATCTTGACTCTTCTTGCTACTCTTGCTCAATGTTTGCGTCATGATCTTGTTCTTCTTCTTGTAAGCCCCTCACACATTAGCTACTTGTTTAGAGTATTTATTCCACTTTCTGCCCTGCTTGCTTAGAATACTTGTTTGGAATACTTGATCTAGCTCAGCTTCACCTTGCTCTAGTTGCAACCCATGCCTGCTGCCAAACAGTTGCCAAGCTAACACCAAATTGCCGCCAAATTGCCGTCGAGCTACTGCCAAACTACCACCACTGCCACTTCCGCCACCCTGTCGTCACTACCACTGCTGCCTGTTGCTGCCACCCTACCATTGCCGCCATCCTATTGCTGTTCTACTACCTTAATCCACAATTACTTCTTAAAAAAAATAAAAAAATAAAAAATAAATAATATTTTTATTTTTTAAGTTCAAATTTATCATTTTATTTAATTTTATATTTTAAGATACGTTTTATACAATTTTTCTTCTTGATTTTGTATTTTCTTTATAGATTTATTTATAATGAGTGCTTCAACATCTTCAACTGCTTCTACTATGGTTCCAACTATTACCAGTGCATCCCAACATTTTCAAGCTCTTTTATTTCTACCATTGATTGTAGATGGAAACAATTATCTATTATGGGTAAAAATGAAAAAAATAAATTTATTTACAGAACAACTCTCAGATGTTATTATGTTTGAAGAATCTTCTACAATAAATATTTTTATTCTTCATGCTATTCGTTGGAAAGCACTTCTTCTCCTTCGTCATCATCTTCTATCTGCATTATAACATCAATACTTAGAAATGGAAGATCTTGTAGAACTTTGGAAGAATCTTAAATCCAGATTTGATCACCAAAAGATCATTTTCCTTCTACGCGCACGTCATAATTGGAGACATTTACGTATCTTAGATTTTCCAAATTTAAATGCTTTCAATAGTGAAATGTATAATATTGTCTCACAATTATGATTATGTGGACAAAGCATCTCTGAAGAAGAAATGATTGAGAAAACTCTCTCTACATTTTCTCTTGTATCTATTATGCTTGCACAACAATATAAGAACATGAAATTTTAGAGTCATTTTGATCTCATGTCCTATCTACTTCTTGTGGAGAAGCAAAATGAGCTACTCTTACGCAATACGAAAGCTTGTCCTATTGAAACTACAGTTCCAGAATCTCATGCACTTAATATTTCAAAATCTAAGAAAAAATTATATAAACATGAAAAACATACTTATAAGTATCAAGGTAATCATAGTCATGACCATTTCTATCCATATGGAAAGAATAAATATTCTACTACTAATTATAATAAAAAACAAAAATCAGAGATGCATTCTTGCCATAAGTGTGGAATGATTGGATATTTAGCACATGCATGCTGTACTTCAGAATATTTTATTAAAATGTTCCAAAAAAATAAGAAACTATGAACTGAGACTTGTGAATTTCATACCATGGATGCATCAATGGATTCAATTGGTGTTGATGATTTAGACGCTTATATGAATGACAAAACCTCCAATGATGAATCAAATGATGCACTCATTGGTTTTGCAATAACACATACTATCTTGTAAGATAGATGATTTTTTATTAAAAAATCTTCAACTTGGCAAACTAAAAATATGATGACTATGGCTAGAACAAATGCATTTTGTTTCCAAGAGGGCACAGCGATGGTAAAATCACTTGCGGGTTCTATCATAAAATGTAAACATGCGATGTTTGCACCCTCAGCACTTCGGAGTCTGATTAACTACCGAGATGTACGTATTAATGATTATCACCTCTCGACCGCCATTTTAAATAGAAAAAAAGTTTTGGTTCTTGCAAAGAACCATAAAGTTATTGAAAAAGCTTTTGCTATAGAAAATGGTTTATACCAAATTGTGATTCGGCCTTCCATTATATTTAATTTTGCATCATCTATCATAGAGAGTCGTATTTATCTCTGGCATGGATGATTGAGACATCTAGGATCCACATTATTTAGAAAGATCATTCCATGTATAACTGAGTACAATATAAAGCCTAAGGATGTAGACTATATGGAATTATGTCGTGGATGCATGTAAGACAAAATGATTACTTGACCTTCAATTTGGAAACTTTCACAAGAATTACCACCAATGCTTAAAAGATTGCATGGTGATATTTGTGGTCCTATTAATCCAATATCAGGACCATTTTGTTATTTTTTTATCTTTGTTGATGCATCAGGTAAATAATCACATGTTTCATTATTATCAACTCAAAACATAGTATTTTCCAATCTTATATCTATGCTTATTCATTTTTGGGCACATTTTCCTAATTATCCTATAAAAACATTGGGTATGGATAATGTAAAAGAATTCGCATCAAAGCCTTTTGAAGACTATTGTACTCCAAAAAGAATTGAGTTGATATATTGTGTTCCATATGAACATGCTCAAAATGGACTTGCAGAGTCATTTATAAAGTGTATACAACTCATTACCTAGCCACTCCTTCTTCATGCAAATTTACCTACATCTATGTGGGATCATGGACTTTTACATGCTACATCATTAATATGCCTTTGCCCTTGTTCTCTTGAAATTGTTTCACTACATGAGCTCATTTTGGATCGTGTTCTAAATATATCTCAGTTACGAGTATTTGATTGTCGTGCTTGGATTCCAATACCAGAACCTCAATGACGTACCATTAGAGCTCATCAACAAGAAGGCATATATATTGGTTTTGATTCACCATACATTATTTGTATTATTGATCCATCAACTGGTATATTATTACGAGCACATTTGTAAAATTACTGTTTTGAAGAAAATATATTCCTATCTCTTTAAGGAGGAATATCCAATCAACAAAGAAATAAAGTACTCATATTTGAAGCACTAGAAATATTTACAATGAATCCCGATCCTAAGACATCTTTGACAGAAACTAAAGTTGCTAAGATTTTACATCTAAAATGGATTGCAGTTGAAATACTTGATGGCTTCAATGATATACCTAGAATTACAAGAGTTCCTATTAATGAGGCTCAGAATGCACTTGCTCAGATTGCAGTACCATTGGCTATAATGCCTCAAGTTATAACAACAACAACTAAAAGAACTCGTGGACCAGATAAGCAACCACGTAAGAAGAAAGCTATAAAATTGACTAATCTTGGTATTATTTTTCAAGAAATTGCCACTCATCTTGCAGGACTACCAATTCATGATGATATATCCATACATAATGTACCTTCAATTCCTATGAAAAACAATCTTGGAATTAGAAATAATAAGAACAAGTTGAGTAATGAATTATCTATTATGTATTGTATTACAGATGATATTTGGGACAGACTATCTATTACAGTAGATGAATCATTTGCATACATGATTATAGAAGACCTTTCTTGTGAGGAAGATGATCCTGAACCTTAAACCATTGAAGAGGCGATGCATCGCTCTGATTGGTCAAAATAGAAAACTGCTATTGAGGAGGAGTATGCATCTTTATGTAAGAAAAAAGTCTTTGGTCAAATTGTAGACACTCTTACATCTCGTCATGTGGGATATAAGATGGTATTAATACGCAAGCAAGATGCTCAAGGCCAAATAACCGACTATAAAGCTCGTCTTGTTGCTCAAGGATTTATTCAACGATTTGGCATTGATTATGAATCCACATATTCTCCAGTCATGGATTCAATTACATTTCGATATATTATTGGAATGACAATTCATGCCACCCTTGAGATACATTTGATGGATGTAGTAACTACATATCTATATGGTTCTTTTGATGCAAATATTTATGTGAAAGTTTCACCTTGCTTAGAAACAGGAACTCCAAATGAACCCGCTCCAGGACAATATCGTGGTATTAAATTATGTAAGGCCTTGTATGCTTTAAAATAATCTGAACGCATGTTGTATCAATGTCTTTGAGATTATTTAATTACAAATAATTTTATAAGTAATCCACTAATTCCTTGTTTGTTTATCAAATGAGATAAAATTGGTTTTGTGATCATCGCTATATATATTAATGATCTTAATCTAGTGGGTATTACATCTACATGTATTATAGCTACTAACCTACTTATACATAAATTTGAGATGAAAATGCTAGGAAAAAAAAAAAAAAAATTGCATTGGTCTTTAGATTATGCATTTAACACATAGTAGCATTTTTTTTCTACCAACTAACGTATATTAGACGAATCTTGCGAAGATTTAATATAATTGATACTTATCCATTGTCCATACCATTGGTTGGATGTGGTCGTGATGGTCATGATCCATACCATCTATGCGAGGAGGAGAAGGAAATATTGAGAGATCAATATCCATACCTCGCAGCTGTTGGAGCACTTTTGTATTTAGATACATCTACAAGATCAGATATTGCATTTGCAGTTAGTGTTCTTGCAAGACACAGTGCATGTCCAACACTACGACATTGAAATAGCATCAAATATTTATTATATTATTTAAAAGGTACTGAAGACTTGGAATTATACTATACACAATCTACATATCCAAAATTGATTGGATATTGTAATGCAGGATATAAATCTGATAATGCAACAGCTAAATCTCAAACAGGATATATATTTTTAAAACATGTAGCTGCAATATCATGGAAATCAATGAAATAAACAATAATTGAAACTTCATGCAACCATGCAGAAATTATTGCCTTACATGAAGCATCTCGAGAATGTATTTGGTTGCGATCAATTGATAAATTCATTCAAACAACCTATGGATTTTTATATGATGATTCTCTAACTATTTTATATAAAGATAAGAGTATTTGTATTGCATAGATGCAAGTTGGTTTCATTAAAGGTAATAGGACAAAGCACATTGATCCAAAGTATTTTAATTATACATATGACTTGATTACTGATCAAGCACTTATAATTAAAAAAATTGAATCTACAAATAACATTACTGATCTCTTCACCAAAGCTCTCCCATTATGCAACCATCGTCGACTTACTTATGGCATTGGTATGCGACGAATTGCTTTTCTTGAATAAGTTAATGAGTTCTTTAAATAATTAAAAAAAATGATGTACTCTTTTTCCTTCATCTATGGTTTTGTCCTTAAATACAATAAGGTTTTCCTAGATAAGGTTTTAATGACGCAACAATTTTTGATCTTGCAAGATCACATAAAAGTATAGATCATAATTCTATACAAATTTTATATTATGTAAATATTATAATGAGCAAAGAGGATTGTTGAGATCATTAAATGTAGCCAGCGCTTTCCATAATATTTACTGTAGACTACAATAAATACCATAGCTACAATATTTAGAGTCTAGTGGAGAAGTATTGTTTATCCTCTCCCCTTTTCTCTTCTTGTATACGAGACACAACCAGATCAATAGAATTTTATGTGTGAAGCTCTCTCTCCTTAGAAACCCTCTTGTGTGTATGACTTACTACTACTCTCTTGTGTGTGTATTACTTATTATTACTCTTGTGTCTTTCTAAACATTCTCAACAGTTTCGAATCCAAACTTCACATCTAATCCCATGCTCTACTCAAAAAAGCTCACCCTATAGCCGAGAGAGTTTCTACAGAATCGTCTCATAGTAGGGTAGTAGGGTAGGGTCAAATTTACCCACATCAGACAAGATACTGGTCATGAGAAGAAACCTGGGATGTTCAACAGTAGGGCACAAACGCAGGAGTACACAAGGATTTGTGTCAGAGAACCCACAAGTGAGAAGAGGACGAGGCATACAGCCTGGGCTCTCGCTGCAGCTTCAAACTGGATTGCAGATCCCAGCTTGTCCCACTAGGCTTATATACAGATCCCAGTCACTTCGAAGTGCATGGGAGGAAGAAAACGTGCTCGGAGATATACTCCTCCTCATGTCGTTTGTCGGAGCTAGAACCCGAGAAACATCGTACATGCTCGTTGGCACCTCGTGTTAGGTGTAGGACGGGTGTTGTCCAGTGGAACATTTTCATGGAGGTTGTTGCTTAGGAAATGTGACGGACTAAAAAGGTTTGGTTGATGGTAGGAAGATTGGGGAGTTGCAGTTCGTAGGATCGAGGGCGTGCAAACCTGCCTCGCTAAATCGTGGAAGTCTGGTAAGTGGGTACTTCACTGGATTTGGTTAGCATTCGTTCAGCTTTTGGGGTGCGTGCATCAAGTGGGACGGTGTTCGGACTTGTTGACTTGGTGCAGGGACTGTGCGTTGATCGGATCTGTGTGTGCACTGCATGCGTCAAGTGTATATGCCATTCAATGGATTATGCTTAGTGTGCAGTTTGTGACAGTGGTGTGGGGGTCGAGCTATCGGTGCTCCAGATAGATGATTACGTAGTCCTTGCATTATTCGCTGACGCGATGTGAAGCTGAACACTGAATTGCGTTAGCTTCGTAGCAGGAATCTAGCTACTTTAAATTGCGGCTGGCGGCCATGGCTCAAGTGACGGTGACCGGCTCGAGCTACACAGCTCTGAACAAGTCGAGCAGGGTGTCCCGTTCTCTGAAGCAGGATGAATTGGGTTCTTTCTTGAAAGTGTCGGTGCCGCAAACTAGAAAATGCAGCTGGCGCTATACAAGCATTACCGTGAGCAGAGTAACTGACTCAACCACTAATCCCACCACTACCACTACCACTACCAGCGGCCAGACCAGGGGTTTTGTGCCGCCAGGGTACACATCCGTGCCGGCGGTTGTAAAAGTGGTGAGGAAGCCGCAGCTGACTGCGGAAGAGGCAACAGAGAACGTATCGGACGTGTGGGCGGATTTGATTGGAAACAGGAAAGTCCGTCTCCAGGTCGTCAGTGAAGAATTGGACACAAGTGAAGCACCTCAAGTGGTTCTTTTGAGCTTTCGTATTTGAGATGGCCCTTTGAACCCTCCACAAAACATTGCAGCCTGATGGAACCTCAAAATCCAGGGTAACCTTGGTGACTCAAAATCTTGTCGGAGTCACCAATCCAGGTAACCTTGGTGACTCCGACAAGGCCCCTGAGTTAAGCCGCCCAGTTCTTGGTGGCGGGGAATTCATATACCCCCGCCGAGTGCGCACCGGCTGTCCTCCGAGAAAAACTGGTACCCATACACCACACCCACTCATCCGTCACTTTTCATTCCGATGTTAGAAGGACTGCATCTGTCGTGGTGATGATACATGCGGAGCACTAGAAATTGAAACATGTGGGTAGATGAATGTTTGAGATGAAGATGAGCACGAGAATCCAGAAATGCATTCGTGACATGAGGCAGTGTAGTTTGTTTAAAGATTTTGGAGGTGCTCTCTGGTTCGATATTGTGACGCTGGATAGCATAATCAGTAATGGTCGGAGATGGAGGAATCTGATGCAATGGCAGGTGACATGACACTGCAGACCCAACGAAAGAGGAAAAGGTGGAGAAAGGAGAAGCAGTGTACGTACCCCGTGATGAGAGATTTGAGCCCATCAAGAAGACAAATTCTGTTGCCAATCAGCTGCAGGGTCTGACGCACAAAATGATGCCATCATTGAGGGATCACTTCCGCAAGGACGAGACGCCGGGGGAATTAGATACATTTCGAGATATAGACCTATTGTACCAGAAGGGGATAGACACCGCAGATGAGTGAACACGGGAGAAAGCTGCGAGAAATTATAACCAGGCCACATTGGTGGCAGGCCTGGATGCCGGAGAGGAGGAAACCCCAGAGCAGGCGAGGGAGAGAATCCGCGCTTTGGATGCCCTTCCAATCCCGGAATATTTCAAGGAACTGTCACGAACGGCCACGTCCCCGAAAAGTCTGCTCAAGTACCCTCTACCCAAGGTTCTGTCGAGGGATAGATTCGCGTGGACACGCGATGGCGAATTCGCCCGTCAGACCTTGGCTGGTGTGAATCCTGTGGCCATCTCCTGCGTCGAGGTGAGCCAGAGTTGTGCTTGTGGGTCCGTACATGGAGGCCATTTGTATGACTTGAGTGAATACGCAATTTTCGATCGTGATGTGGCTGTTTGAAGTAAAACGACTTCACCCATGTCCAATGCGGAGCTAGGATGCCGGAACACAGTGATGCCGTGTAGGCGGATGCTGGTTCCCCTGGTTCTAATTATATATCATGGCGGGAATTCAGTTGCCGCCATGATTTACTAATTCCTTTACGTCGTGCGAAGGAGTTTCCTCCTCGGAGCACACCTTCGGAGGCAGAATTCGGTCCGCAGGAGTCGGTGATCACAGCGAAGGTCATTGAGAGAATGCTGGAGGGCTTGACAGCCGTTGAGGTGAACTTTCTCATTTACCGAGAAGAAGCATAAGCTGGTAGCCAGAGAAGTGGGTTAAACCTGTGACAAATGGACTAACAATTAGTTGAAGTGGCGAAACGACGGATCTAGAGGTACAACGCAGAGAACGTGTGGTACGAGAGAGACGGTGGTGGCTAAGTTGTTGGTTTAGCGTTGCGAAGTGCAGCAGGCTGTGTTGTAGCCTCCTACCGATTCCCAGAGTTTGCTTTTTAGCTATGCGTTCTGTTCCTAACCTCACTTGACCCTAGCTTGTGCCAGGCTGTGGACGCCAAAAGACTGTATATCGTCGACTACCATGACATATTTATGCCTTAAAAGAAACAACAACCTACTAGGCCGCAAGATTTATGCGCCACGTGCCCTGTTCTCCTTGAATGAAGCCGGAGTTTTGAAGCCCATTGCAATTGAGCTCAGTTTGCCGCCTTCCGAAGGAGCACCTGCAAGCAAACGTGTCTTTAAGCCCGGACAAGAGGCCACTGGGTTCTGGCTCTGACAGCTTGCCAAAGTACATTTCTGCACTACCGACTCCGGCAACCACCAGCTCGTCAGCCATTGGTAAGCCGCTGCCACTGACGTTATCCATTCTTGTTCGACTTTCATCTATGGTCAGAAAGTTGAGGAAAACAAACATAATCGGGACTGGGAATCAACCTGAAGGTTTGCATGGCAACGTCCACACTCATGTTTGTGTGCCACTTATTCTATCGGTCAGAACACTGTGCCGGGAACACATTGATCTTTCGAGATCTTTCTGTCTGCTAGGTAGACTTGATTATTCAGGATATGAGATTTCGTGAATTTGAGAGCATTTGATGCGGTGATCGGGGCTTCAGAAGATTGTAACAACATATCATTGCCAAAATATTGAGAGGGGTATTTGCTGGACAGGTTGCGAACCCAAGCGTGCACAGAGCCTTACATCATTGCGACTTACAGACAGATGAGTGCACTGCATCCTATTTCAAAACTCCTTCATCCTCACCTCCGGTACTCTATGGAAATTAATGCAGCTGCTAGACAATCTCTCATCACGGCGGACGGGGTGATTGAGAGAATCTTCACACCGGGAGTGTACGCGCTGGAGATAAGCGCCGTGACATACAAAGCGATGTGGCGGTTCGACATGGAGGCCCTTCCTGAAGATTTGATCAGAAGGTATGTGTGCATTCTGAGGCTCGGAATTGAATTTGGAACTTCATGCTGGCACCCCTCTGTCCAGATGGATGCAGGGTGGTTCTCAACGTTTGCCGACTTGTTGCGCAATATGAGATGATGGGACACAAGTCGTTGCATTACAGCGTAATAGGTATGATCTGAAGCCTCACAGAGCCTGTCGCAACCTTCTATCGTCAGGAGGTAAAGAAAGTAGGTATTCTGGAAGTCAAACTTAGTCTGATACTAACTGATCAGAGGAATGGCCGAACGGAATGATAGTGCTCCTTGTGCCGTGCGACTCCGGATAGAGGACTACCCCTACGCTGCGGACGGGCTTCTGGTGTGGTCTAGCACAGAAGAATGGATACGCGATTACGTAACTTTGTACTACCCCAACAACGATTGCATCCTGGAAGATGAAGAGCTGCAGGGATGGTGGATGGAGGTTCGCACGAAAGATCACGTGGATAAGAAGGACGAGGGCTGGTGGCCAACGATGGATAGCCCAGAGAGCTTGGTCCGGATGTTGACGACCAAAATTTGGATCGCCTCGGGGCATCACGCAGCGGTGAATTTTGGGCAGTATGATTTCACCGGCTACGTTCCGAACCAGCCCTGCCTTGCCCGGAAACTCAGCCAAGTGATCCCGAATTCCAGAGGTTGCTTCGGGATCCTTTGGTTGAGGCGGGTAAGTAGGCGGTGATATGAGGAGATTAATTCAACACTTCATTGGTGCATTGTAGACTTCATGAAACTCGATGTTGTCAGCCATGCTTGCTATACTTGGAAGATGAGAGATGATACGATACCTACAAATGTGAGGTATCAACAAAATGTAGCGGCCTTTAGATAGCTTCTCAGAGAGGATCTGAGCTTTTTAGAAGAATTTTGGAAGTGATGAAGGTAGCTACTTTGGAAGGGATGAAGGTTTTAACCACCTGATAGGAAGGTGGTTAATGATTCAATGCAGGAGCCGTATTTGGTGTTGTATGGTAACATGATTATATAGTGAAAAATAAAAGTATGGATGTTATAATAGAAGAGCCTAATAGGAAGATGTAATAGAAAAATAACAATAAATGATAAAAAAAGATCATAAAAAAATAGTCTTAATATTACCTTTTGTAGAAGGGACTTCTATTTACTTTGTAGAGCCATATCAAAGTAAATGAGATAAGAAATTGATATAGGCATGTTTAAGAGAGAATTAACTATAGGTTAAAGCAAAAATTACCTCAAATTATCAATACTTAATATCCAAAGAGGACTAGTTATCAACTTAAATCAAAATCAGATTCTAAGGCATAAAACCATGTACCTAGGGCAATTATAGGGTTCTTTTGTAAATCAAAGAATAGAATTTGAAATTAAACTTGAGAAGAGATTTTTGAGTGTTGGTTTTATATTATTTGGATTAATATTGAGATTTTGGAGAATTTTCAAAGTTAATGATGTACTCGGTGGATTTGGATTTTGAAAATAAAATAATTTATAAATTTTAGGATTTTAAAATTTTTGTAGCATATTTATAAGTAAAAAATAAGAATTTTTTTTTTGTAATTTTTGTGAATGTGTGTGAGAAATTTGAAATCAATCAAGCAAATAAATTGAAATGTATAAGAATTTTTGTAGGTTATGGTCTTAGATAATTAAAATTTTGGATCAAAGAAGGATTTTGCAATATGACAATATCTACTAGTTTGATTGAAGCAAAAATTGGTGAGAGAAATTCAATCTAAAATATCTATATACAACTCAAATTGTAGAGCATTTAAATGACTCAACAAGGAGAAATTTGTATTGAAAGATCAATGTTCAAGACATAGAAGGAAGGCAGCCAACAATTGAGAGGTTTGGAGAGCTTTTCTTGCTATTAATATGTGCAATCTACTTCGAATTTTTTTTATGCTTGTTGCTAACTTAGATGTTTCAAGGTATGCAAAGTTTGAGTCAAAATCAATAATTTAATCATTAATTATTAAATTTTTTATTTGCTATAGGATTATTAAGAGTTTTGTTTAAGATTTAATATTTAATTATCAATTGATTAAGGTTTTTTAGGATTTAATTAGGATTTAAGATTTATTTAGGATTTGATTAGAATTTAGGATTTTGTCTAGGTTTGATTAGTATTTGACTAAAATTTGATTAAGATATGAATAGGATTTGATTAGTATTTGTCTAAGATTTGATTAAAATTTTACTAAGATTTTATTAGGATTTTAGTAGGATTTGATCTAAAATTTTATTAAGATTCATTAAGGTTTTAATTAGGATTTTAATTAGGATTTCAACTAGGATTTGAATAAAATTCAATAGGATTCAATTAAAATTTTAATTCAAATTTGATTTAGGATTTATTTAGGATTTATTTAAGATTTTTGTTTTTAATATTTTTAAAGATTATCTATTATTTCTTTAAATTTTTTTATTTTTAATATTTTTTTAAGGTTTATTTTTATATTTTTTTAAAGATTTCTTCGTTATTTTTCTTTGAAATTAATTTATGAATTCTTTCTGTTTCTTTCTAATCTCTTTTAAATTTAGTTTGAATTAGTTAAAATTTGATTAGGATTAAGAAGAATTAGTTAAAGTTTGTTTAAGACTCTATTAGATTTGATAGGATTGTTGTTGCTTTTCTATTTACCTTCCACACCTATGTGCCAATGCATTCTTAAGCAAAAATACACATAATACAACATCAAGGGAAGATCTATCTTAGTTGGAGATTCAAAGTCTTTCTTCTATTTAGAATTTTTAGTCTTATCTTGGTTGCTGTATAAACAAACTTTGTTTATCCTATGAACTTAGTGAAGATGTTCACCTCTTGCAGATTTGTGGATGTAAAAATCACTTTGATATTGCCAATTTTTGTTTTTTCTCTGATAAAATGATGTTGCAATTTTATATACTTGGTGCATGAATACAAGATTAGATTTTTAACAAGTTTCATAGCTTCTAAATTATTTCAACAGAGTAGAGTTGGTCTTTTCAATAGAATGGCTAAATCCTTAATCAATTCTTGCACATATGTTATTTTTTGTGTTGCTTCTATAAAAGCACAATACTTTGTCTTTGTTATAAATATTGCAATGGTAGATTTGAGCTTGCTTTTCTATTAAACCAATGCATTTTTAAGTTTCAGCAATATTTCAGATGTGAATTTCCATCCATCAAGGTTGCATGCCTAGTCCAAATTAAAAATAGCTTATATGTTGTCGTATTACATGAAGTCTTGCTTGAAAATACATTGGACATTTGGCTGTGGAAGATAAAAGGAACTTTCAAAAATAAATCCTAACCACTCTAATAAAATCATATACAAATTTCTATAGAAGCTTAACAAACATAATTAAGAATAAATTAAATCCAATTATTATTATTATTATTATTATTATTATTATTATTATTATTATTTTATTTTTATTTTTAAAATAAATTATAAAATAAATATTAAGAAATCTTAAAGAAATCTAAAGAACCCTAAAGAAATCCTAAAGAAATTTAAAAGAACCTTCAAAGAATCTTAAAAGAATCCTAAAAAAACCTTAAAGAAACCATAAAGAAAAATCCTAAAGAAATCCTAATGAAATCCTAAAGAAATTCTAAAGAAATCCAAACCAAATCCTAAATCAAACCAAATCTTAACTCTAATCAAATCTTAAGTCTAACCAAAATCTAAATCCTAACTGAATCCTTCAAATTCTTCAATAATTAAGTTAAGAATAAGTACAAAAATAATTGAAAAAGATCGAAATTACCAAATAGATAATAATCTCAAAAATGTACTCAAGTATCAGCCAGCTTCCTTCTCCAATCTTGATGCTAATCTCCTAGAACTAATTACTCTTAATTGAACTAATACTTTTCTTCCAAACTTTATATACTTATTAGAAATCAAGCTGACTATCTTTGTAAAAATTTTTGTCTCAATCTAATTAGTGGATTGACAAATATCTAAGAAAATCTCACTGGTCCTCAAAACCCAGAATTCATAGACCATAATCCACAAAAAACTTCATGCTTTTCAATCTAACCATTCAATCAAATCGAATTTCATAGCACAAATCAAGTACAACTATACCCACAAACTTAAAAAATATCACCTATAGATGTATTACTAAACTCATGAAATTGCCCAAAACGTCAATCCTATTTTATTTTCCAAAAACTAGAGTTATTAAAAACAACATCGACTTTGCAAAACTCTTACAAAGTCATTATCTAATCAAAATCCTCAAATTCAATGCCTATAAAAATTATATCAAGTCTGCTCTCTAATTCCATTCTTTGATCAACCAAAGAATCCCAAAATTTCCTTTGAGGCTTGATTTTGTTCTCAAGGTCTATTTTCAACTCAGGTTCATAACCGACCGTCTTTGGATATCAATATCTAATTTTTTTAAGTAATTTTTGCTAAAATCAACTCCTAACTCCTTCCTACATATGCTTAAATCTTTTGTTTTTCTAATCTATCTTATTCTGCCTTATTTATGATCTTGCAAAGTAAGTAGAAGCCACTTTTCTAAAAAAATAGAATTACTACTAAAAATTTTAATACCTTCTTATCTTTTATCTATATTTTTCTACTTTATCTTTTAACTTAGCTCTTCTATAATAAGATCTATATTATTATCTTTCACTATATAGTTGTGTTATAATATGACAATATCTTATTTATTGATCCTCAAAAAGAAAATCTTAAGCTTTATTGTTCCTCAAAAGTATTACAATACCTTTTTGGCACCATTTATGTGAACCAAGAGCAAAGGAATCATAAATCTACTTAGAATTAAGATAGAATAGGAAATGTTGGAATGGAAGTGAGTTAAAAAGATTACATAATCTACCAAACTTTGATATGCATGCGTATTGATTCATGATGAATCTATTTGTTGTTGGAGCTTGGTTCTATCTTTCATCAATGTAAATAAGAGATTGTACATTTACATACCAAACTTGTAGAGGACTTGCTTAGTATAACATTCTTGAGAGACAAAGATTCTCTTGCCATTATACTAGAATTTTAGCCCTATATAGAATAAGAGCATGCCAAGAACAAACATTTGATATTTTGCTTGTAAAGAGATCTTAAGGTTTTTGAGTTTTTCAATTACGTTACTTATGAATATATTATCATTCATAATTAATCTAAGTATAATATTTTGTTTATTGCTAGTTGTCTCAATATACAAATTATGGTCATACTCACTCTATATGAGGCTAATGCTTTGTAGAAAAACATCAATGTTTAAGCACAATGCCCTACTAGATTGTTTCAATCTATAGATAATTTTTTACAATCTATAAACTAAGTATTCACTCCTTAATTTGATGAAGCCCTATAATTGGATCATAAAAACTTCTTTTATAATAGTGCCATTCAAGTATGTTACCTTGATATCCAAATGCTTCAATTTTTATTCTTGAAAAGCTGTTATTATGGCAATGATGCATATTATCATTTACTTCACTATTAGAGAGAAAGCCTTGTTAAAATCAATGCGACGCTGCTACTAAAATTCTTGGCAATGATGCAAGTTTCTAGATTTTTTCTTGTTTATTAGCTGGAGCTTTTGTACAAAATACCCATTTAATTGTCATTATATATTTTCCTTCTAATAATTATTTTAGGACCTAAGTTCCATTCAAAACTAGGAATTCATATTCCTTTGTTATTGTTTTGTGCAATCATGGGTGTTAATTTTTTATTTTGAAAATTTTCAGCTTTAATGTGGTAATGAAGATAAAAACATAATTAATTGACTTAATTGGTGTATTGCATAATCTAGTGAAGATTCAAGTTGGTACAGTTCTTTGTTGATATTGTATGTGCCTTCATGAAGTTTTTGTTATAATGGAGGTAGTAGTAAAATTTAAGCTCTTGGTAATGTAAGATACTAGTGATGTCTTTATATTTGTCTCAAGTATGAGATTTGAATTTTTTTGATTTTGCAGTATTGGTAGCTTTTCATTATTTTTGTATGAGTGATGTTAATCATAATGCTTTCTTAATACTACTTTGTCTTGTTTATTTCTAAGTTACAAAATGATGGTTGTCATTTCAATCAGTAGCATTTGTATGTTGGCATATATAATGATTGCCATTTCTAACTTGTTAAATCTTATACCATTGATTATAAAGATCTTACATTTTGTGAAGTAATAAAATTAGTAGTCTTTTGATGTTGAATTATAGTCTACCATCATATATAAAACAACACTTGATTCTATCTTTATATGTTCTTTCTTCAAAATATGTATGAGTCATCAAATTTATTTATTATTTTAGGATAAAAATATGCATTTAGAATACTTTAAATCATAATATATAGTGAGTAGTGTAGAAATCCTTAGAGAAATAGAAAATTAGAATGTTAGTGGTGAAAATGGAGACTTGGTAAGTCTTAGAGGCAATTATCCTCTTTGATTTAGTATTTTTATTTTATTGTTGAATATTAAGGATTATTTATTAGGACCAATATTTATATTGGTATTCTATCTATATTTACTACTTATAAAAACTATAAATATTAGTATTTAGAAGAAGCATGAGAAAGAACCTCATGTCATTTTAGTTATTGATATAAAAAGTAGGATTTATAGTGGATTTAAATTAATTTTTATTATTATAAAAAATCATCAAGGTAGTAAAATATATCTTTAAATAAATTTTAGCATCATTTAAATATTATAAAAAAATTAAATTTTATTTAGAATTTTTTAGGAATTTTTAGAGTAATTTTTAAGATCTTGGTAAAAATGAGTTTTACCACTTTGGAAGCCTTTATGAAGAAATGGAGCAAGATTTGAGGGCCACGCAAGTTTCCTGGGCTAATTGGGTGTTTTTGAACTCCATGGTGAGGTCAAAATTACAAAAATATTGGTTCTTCTAGTAGAAAATAGGACCAGCAGCTAGTGTAGTCCTTGTAGGAAGGGCAATGCATAAGTCCCATGTAGATTATAGAACCTTGAAGGTAGTTTGGAAGATAAGACTAAGGCCTCGTGGCCTCTTTTAGACACCCATATATACTACATGAGAGCCTTGGTGAGGCTCAAACCCTTGATCTATAAACAAATTATCTTTGAGGTAAAATATTTTCATTTCACTTTTTAATTATTTACTTCATAACTTTAAAACTTCATAACTTACTTGTAGTAAATTGGATTTATATGTTTCTTACGTCACTAGAAAGATAATAAAATTAAATATTTAAAAATATAATTTTTATTTTTCAATTTTACTTTTTATTGGATGAAAACATAGTGAACAAACTATAACTTAGTTTTGGGTGTTGTAATTGCTTCATATCATTTATTTCAATTACTTTGTGGTTCTTCTTCCTTTATTCTTGTTATTTGCTTACTTCACTTCATACCACCAATTACAAGAAACTCTTAATTGAGATTATCTTGTAACTTGGGTTGAGGAGTGAAAAATTACACTCACAATATACAAACACATTGTACATCTAAAAATCTTCAGATGGCACATTTCAATGTATACTTTTGAAGTAGTATCTTTCTTCCATTTAATCTTGTAGATGTAATGTTTATAAGGTATATTATGGTGGCAACTTCTTTTGGCTAGAGATTGAGAAGTTGTAATGATTCTATTGCCATGATTCTAGTCCAATTCAAAATAGTTTTGTTTATTAGGTTTGTCACTTTATTTGGATGTAGAATATATAGAATAGTCAATTTTCTTTTGATCTTTATTTGGTAGTAGAAATCTAGAAATTATTTAGACATGAATTCATTGCCTATGATTATTTGAAGAATTTTGATTGGAGGTTGGCCCTCACATTTTATATAGATTTGAAATCTTTTGAATTTTTTAAGTATTGAACCTTTAACCTATATACAAAATACCCATCTCATCTTAATATAATTATCTATAATGGTAAAAAAATACATGTAGCTTCTTTACAAGGTTTGCAAGAAGGAGCCGCATAGGTCTATATGAAACAAGTGATGCTTATTTTTTTATGTAGAGAGTACTTTCTTTTTATGCAGGTAATTTTGTCAATTTTATTTAGATGCATTTATAGAAAAATGGCTTAATTGATTGAATGTATGGCATGCCTTTGACATGTCTACTTATTAAAAAGCCATGGAAGGCTTCAAAGTTTGGATATCTAAGTCTTTTCTGCCATAGAGTTGTATTATCTTACTTAGCAAGGTTTGCTTTGAGTTGACACGATATTGTTGATTTATTGGATATAAACAAGCAATATAATTAGATGAGTAAATCACAAATTCTTTTAGCTATTATTATTATTGGCTTTTGATTTTTTATAATTTAGCATCTATTTGATGTGAGAATCATTATGCACTTTTTATCGGTAATTATTCCTACCAATAATTGATTCTTCTTAATTCTTATCACATATAGTATTCTTAAAAGTTTTTATCAAATTATTGTATTTAACCACTGTTGTTCCTTTCTCTTTTACTTTCTGCATATATCTTGTTATTAACCTAATTTCAAAATATGCCATGTTAATTTAGATAGTGTGTAGATTTGACTTGATACTAGTGATATAGATAATAGTACATCTATCTAAATATTAGTATTCTTATATGTTTAAGGTTGAGCACCAATATTTTTATGTCAAAGAATTCTAATTCAGCCTCTTTATTATATTTTTTTTAATCTTTGTATTATTTGTTGCTTCTATTGTGAGATTTATTTGATCTCTTTTGTTGATTTTGTTTATTTGGTTCTTATAGATTGGAGGCACTTTTTGAAAAAGTATTTCTACTTGTTATAATTATTATATTCCTTGTTTCTTTGTGAATCCATATACTGATTGTTACTCAAAAGTTTTTTTGATGCTTATTATTAAAAATATTCTTTGTACACATGTCTTCTATCAATCTTTTAACTCTTTAGATATCATCTAAAATTTTTGAGTATCAATACTTCACCTTAATCATCTAGACTTATTTTTTGTTATTATTCTTTATACAAGAGCCTCCTATAATTTTCAAAGGTTGAGGATTATTCTTCACCTATGACAACTTGTATAAAGCCTTCATAGCTTGGTGAAAATACATTAAGCATAAAATGGATTAATTTAATATCTTAGATTTTTTTGCCAACCATCGTAAGTTGAATTGTTGTTTCTTTGATATATTGTATAAACTCTTCAACTAATGTTCCTTCTTGCATCTATAGAATGTAGAAGTTATTTAGTAATTACATAATATATACCACATATTGTCTTTTTTATATTATGTGTAGGATCTTCTATAATTTTGATAGATTATTGCATTATGTGATATGATGAATTATAGCATCCATCACTAACATAATAATGTTTGCTATTGCCTTATCTTTATCTTGCTCTTTTATAGCTAAGATGCCTAGTGATCAAAGGACTACGGTAATTACTTCTCTTTTATGTATTGGTTCAATCTGAAGTAACTACCAGAACCCTTCCTACTATATTACACATTAATATAATTACAAAAAAATTTACCTTGTAAGTTAAGATATGTGTCTTAAAAAGTCAACATGTATTGGACATGTTATAGAACATCCGCATGTAGCTTCTAATTAAATAGTATATATGGAGGCAAGAATGAAGCCTTCTTTACTTTTGTCAGATTTTTTCTTGCTTCTACTCTAGTTTCAAGAGTCTCTAGTTTTTTAGCCTTTGATAATAGCCGTTCTAATTTCTCGTTAAATATATTTACTTTCTTATTTTTAATTTTTCATCTTTCTTTGACACTTATCTCATTTTTTTTATATATCTTCTTTTGAATTCTTATCCTTAATAAAGTTTTATCATCTCAAAGTCAATGAAGCTAGAAGGTATTTTAAACTTTTTAATTTAGTAGATAAAAATTTACACAAAAATGCTATAAAGAGCTCTCATCATATGTTGAAAAAATCTAAGATGCAAAAAATTATATTTGCCACATACTTTGATCTTTATATTTTTTTTAGAGATGGTTGATAGATATTTTCAACCATTGATAATGTTTCATTCCAAGGTAGAAGGACCATCCTATTAATTAATCATTGTTGAAGTCTTCATAACTCTCTTCAAATAAAATAATTAAAACATTGTCAGGAGTTGTTTCTACCTTTGATAAAATCATCAAATATTGGAAGTCTCTTCTAAGGTCGTCATATCAAATACATTGTATCTTCCCATAAATTTAAAATAAAATATGTCATTTTTAAGAATCTTCATCTTCATTATATTATTTAAAAAAATTTGGCAATTTTAATATTTAATTTGATAAGCCAATAAACAATAGTTCTTGAATTAAATTTTTTGATTATTGATTCTCTATCTCCTTAGCATACAAATACAAAAAAATACCAAATAAAAAAAATATAAAATGTTATTTTTTTTAATCTTATTTCTCTTATAACAAAGATTTATTATTTTTTATCTTCATTTAAATGGATGTTATTGATAAAAAGCCTCAACCCTCTTTGCTGAATTTGCAAGATTTTTTGCTAGCTCCCATATGAATTTATTAATATCATATCTATGCCAATGATCAAGATATTCCAACCTATTTCAGCACTACCTTGAATCTAAAACTTCTTCTATCTCAAACTATTGATTATTATTCACTTTTATAGAAAGACGATGAATTTGTCTTCTTCTTGGGATATTCACTATCTAAGATGATTCAAGAAGGAATATATGAAATACAAAATAGGTCTTTATAAACTTTGGTAGATGTAATTGATAAACAACAAATAGAAAATGATTCAAGCCTATAGTAATCGAAATTGTTACAAAGGTGACTAATTTTGATATTATGATAAAGTGACCATATTTTATTACTAATGTGGAATTGAATTTATTCCTTACAATAAGCATCTGCATTGATTTTTTATTGTTCTTAACCTTCTTTTAATTGTGCCTTTATTTTTATATGTAACTCAAATAAATAATTTTTCAAATCTTTTGCAATAGAATTATTAACTTTTGAAAAATCAAAAACATCAAATCATAGATGATAACCATAATTAGAAAAAATATGTATTTTTTGCATAAAAGAATGTATCATATTATTATAAGCAAACTCTGTCAATAGCAAAAGAGTTGTCTAATTATCTTATTAATAGTTGATGATACAAATATTAATCCAAAACTTAATTTATGCATTCTATCTATCCATTAATTTGATTATAAAAAACTAAAGATAGTTTTGTGTCAACCTTTAGAATCTTAAAAAAGATTTTTCAAAATCTTAGTACAAATTGAGTTCTCCTATCTGATATAATATTCTTAGTCAATCCATGATAGCAATAGATGTTCTTAAGAAAAAACCTAATTATTTCTTCACTTGTAATAAATTTTATACATAATAAAAAATATGCCATCTTGATAAAAAAGTCTACTATTACAAATATAAAATCATATAAACCTGAGATTAAAAGATCCATAATAAAATCCATAGAAATAAAAGACTATGATTGTTTAAAATAGATTATTTTTAAATTCAAACTTAGAAGTACTATAGATACAACAGGGTATAGATAAGATATTTGTATTATTGACACATATACATAGATAGCTAAAATTATGTTTGAAAAGTTATGAAAGTATCTAGAATTAGAGCTAGATTAGTGGACTATATAAGATCTATTGTAGAACATTCTAAAAAGAGCTTAGGATAGTTATCTAAGTGGAATCCACCACGAAACCTTCTAAAATGGATTTAGGATGGTTATTTAGGTAAGATTTACCATAGAACCTTCTAGAAGGAATTTAGGGTGGTTATCTAAGTGGAATCCATTATCTAAGAACATTCTAGAAAGTCTAGGGTGATAAAACAAAGTATAAATAAGACTGACTAGGGCCTTTTGGATATTTGATCAGATATAGCTTTAGATCCTTTCTCTTAGTAAAATTTGATTTTGCATCTTTTTGTTCAGTTCTCTTCTTTTCTATTTCTATTTACTCAGTTTTGTCTTTCATGTCCTATTCTATTTAGTTATATTTATTTTTTCTTTTGGTCTATTTTACCCTACTTTATGATGTGGCTTTATGTTGCTATATATTAGAAGGATCTTGGATTCTTGAAATAGACTAGTTCTATTTCATTGGTATCAAAGCGAATGTTAGACTATTCTTTGGTAATATGTCAATAGTCATCATTTAATTCAAAGTCAATTGTTATAGTCACACTATGTATTGTGTTGAGGCTACTATAAGCTACTCTTAAAAAGTCAACCAAAACTTGAGAAGGCATTACAATAGTAAAGTCCAATGGAGAATTATAACAGGAGAGATATGGCCAAACAATCCCAAATGGAGGCTCAAATATAACACCTCTTAAGCTAGATAACTACATTGTAAGAGCAAATAGAAGCATTTAGGATAAGGGAATTGACATCTATTAGGCTGAAATTCAATAAGCTTAGTACTTTGGAACTTCAAGACAAAAAGATGTATGTCAATGGCTCTTCAAGAAGTGACAATACTTCCAACTATCTAGGCAAATATCACTGAAGGAATTGTACATGCAACTAATTCTTTGAGAGATGTAACAGCCATTTGGTGATAATATTGAATTCCAAGCTATGGAGCTTAAGGTAGATTTTGTGATTGGAAAGAGTTTGAGAACAAGTTTAGGAATCAATTTTGGCCCATCAATGCAAAAAAGATAGCATGCAATCAGTTAATAAATCTTATATAATTTAGGTCAGTGTAAGATTATGTCTCTCAATTTAAGTTTCTATGTTTCTAAATTGGTAATATTTTAGAGGTGGAGATGATAGCTTGATTTCTATGAGAATTGAAATCTGGAGTCCAACAAGAGGTGGAACTAAAGGATCTACAAATATTTGAAGAGACAATTAGGATTTCAAAGACGGTCGATGCTATAGATTTCAAAAATCATAGAGCACAACCTATTATACAAAGTCTTATGTTCTATCTAATACTATGGTACAACAACCAATGCCAATGGAAATTGATGTCCTACAAGGATCATTGATACCACGAAGATGAAAAATATTGGTGTAAAAAGAATTATATTTCTATTGTCAAGAGCCACGCCACCAAATTGAAGGTTCTCCAAAACATCAAAATTCAAGTATCAACAAAACAAGGTGGATTTACAATCTCAAGACTCACCAAGTTGATAATGAAATAAAGCACAGAAATGAGGCTTTCTAATAAAAGTATTATTGTTTGTCAAAGATAAATAGTATTATCTTAGATAACTATAAAAAGAATCGATTGGTGCATCTAATAGGACTAATAAAAAGACAATCATGTCAAGTGCTTGTAGATTAAGGCTCTATAAAAAATTATATCTTGACAAAAATTGTTAATTGACTTGAGATTAAAACTAAGATAATCAAGGAAAAAAGTGTATGTCTCGTAGATAACTAAAAGAACATATTAAATGAGACATGTGAAAAAGAAACCTTGAGGTTGATTGACATCTATGTCTTAAGAAAGAGGTTCAAGGTAATAAAGCTAAGATATGATGTTATCTTTGATATGCCATAGCTAAAGGTGGAAAATAAGCAAGTTGATTGGATAGCAAAGGCAATCTCTTTCAAAGATAGTAGATACAAGGTGACTCTTCATATCTCCACATTGAGTGAAGAGAAAAAATAATCTAAAAATAAAGACTTACTCATAGGAATGATATTTATGAAGAAGCAAATATAGCATAAGTAACCAATATATATAGTGGTTTTAAATCTTGCATCAGTTGTGAAAAAGATAGCCAAAGAAATAAAAACGGATATAGCAACTCATAAGAGAATATTAAGATGTCTTTCCAATTGACCTACTGTCAAGGACAAAGACTCGATGAGGAAAAATATACACCAAAAGGCTATCTCGATATAATATAAACAAGTAGGTATATTAAAAGGAAACTGGAATGGCTATTGCCACAAGACAAGAAACTAAAGACTCTTGAACCTGGACTAGAAGCAAGAAAGGAGTTGACAAGAGTGAAGAGGGCTTCACTCTTGCCTCTATATATACTATCTAACTAGAAGCCACATGGCGATGTTCTATAAGACCTCCAATATATGTTGACTTTCTAGGCCACATGCCTTTGCTTACAAGGTAAGTTTTCTATGGATGGACCACGTAGTTAGCTTGTTCTTTAAGCTTCCAACATGTGTGGCACATGGCTAACTTGTTGACCAAGTTTCTAGCCTAAAAGTCAACTATAGACTCCTATAAAGTCAAAGCAGCGTCTATGAAGCTTCTAAGAAGCTTCTTTAGAAGATATTACACAATTAACCTACTTTTATCTACTTTTACATACTTTTATCTATTCATATAGGTAATTATATGTATGTCGGTGACATTACCTCCCCTTCTAGGGACGAGTTCCACGAGGAGCGGTGATTATATATTGAGAAAATCTAATATGCGGCGAATTGTATTTGCTACATACTCTAATCTTTGTTCTCTTCGAAGATAGTTGATGGGTCCTCTTAGCCATCGATAGTGTCCCATTCCAGGGCGAGAAGACCACCCTGTTATTTGATCACTGTTGAGGCCTTCATAACTTCCTTCAAATAATACATTTGAAACACCATCAGGAGTCGTTCCTATCTCCAATAATATCACCAAACATCGAGAATCTCTTCCAAGGTCGTGATACCAAATGCGTTGTATCTCACCATCTATTCGAGGAAGAACATGTCATTCTTGAAGATCTTCATCTCGATTGCGTCGTCTTGAAGGTTGTGACAATCGCAATGTCTCGTCCGGCAGGTCAGCAAACGAAGGTTCTTGAGTTGAATCTGCTGGTTGTTGGCTCTCCATCTAATTAGCGTCACAAATGCAAAGAAGTTACAAACAAGGATAGGAAATTGAATGTTATCTTGCCTCAATCTTGTCTCTTTTATAAGAGAGATTTTCATCTTGGTTTTGATGGATGTCGTTGATGAAAAACTTTGACTTTAGTTGATGCATTTGCTAGATTCCTGGATGGCTCCCATGTGCGTTCACTAATATCATATCCGCGCCAATGAACAAGATATTTCAGCTTATTTTGGCACCGCTTTGAGTCTAATATCTCTTCCACCTCAAATTCTTCATTATTATCTACTTCTATAGGAGGCGGTGGCATTTGTCTTCTTCCTTGTATATCCACTGTCTTATATGGTTCAAGAAGAGATACGTGGAATACAGGATGGATCTTCATTGACTCTGGTAGATGTAACCGATATGCAACTGGGTTGATCTGTTCAGAAACAGAAAAGGGGCCAAGCCTACGATAGTCCAACTTGTCACAAGGTCGAGTAGTCTTGATATTGCGACGAAGTAGCCATACCTTATCACCGACGTTGATCTGTGGTTGCTCCTTACGATATAGATCTGCGTTTATCTTTTGTCGTTCTTGAGCTTCCTTCAATTGTGTCTTCATTATTGCATGTAACTCTGACAACCGATTTGCCATATCTTCTGCTGCAGGATTATCAACTTTTGAAAAATCAAAAGTATCAAGTCGTGGATGATAGCCATAATTGGCAAAGAAAGGTGTTTGTTGCGTGGAAGAATGTACCGTATTATTATAAGCAAACTCTGCCAATGGCAGAAGGGTTGTCCAATCATCTTGTTGGTAGTTGATAGTACACCTTGAATATTGCTCCAAGACTTGGTTTACGCGCTCTGTTTGTCCATCAGTTTGAGGATGAAAAGCCGAAGATAGTTTTATGTCCACTTTTAAAATCTTGAAAAGGGTCCTCCAAAATCTTGACACAAATTGAATTCCCCTATCCGATATGATATCTTTAGGTAATCCATGATAGCGATAGATATTATCAATGAAAAGCTTAGCTGTTTCTTCACCTGTGATAGATTTTGTACATGGCACAAAATGTGCCATCTTGGTGAAACGATCTACTATCACAAATATAGAATCATAAGATCTTGAGCTTGGAAGATCTGTGATGAAATCCATAGAAACAGAAGACCATGGTTGTTCTGGTATAGGTAATGGCTGAAGAAGTCCGTAAGGTCGATGACGAGGAATTTTTGATCTTGAACAAATATCACATGATTGTACAAAGTCTTTGACTGACTTCCACATTTGTGGCCACCAAAAATCTCTTGATATGAGTTCCAAAGTCTTATTATATCCAAAGTGCCCTGCTGCTGGAAAGTCATGACGTACTTGAAGAACACGTAAACGTGCTTCTCCTTCTGGAACATATAGGCGTCCTTCAAAATATAATAGATTATTCTTGAACTCAAACTTAGAAGGATCATGAGACTTGGAAGAATTATTCTCGATATCATAAACAAGAGGGTCTGAGGACATACTGGACTGGATTTGCTTGAGAAAAGTTGAATCAACAGTCAATGTTGATTTCATTGCTCGGAGATGAAATTGCTCCGGTTTCAAGAGGACCGTTCTTTGTTGCTCAAAAGCTGCATCTCCTTCTTTTGGTGCAAAATAAGAACGTCTAGATAGGGCATCGGATAAACCTTGTTGTTTTCCTGGCCGATAAGTGATAATGAACTCGAATCTTGACAAAGACATACTCCAACGAGCTTGACGACGATTCAACACGCGTGCTGACATGAAATACTCGAGGTTCTTGTGATCTGTATACACAGTGACTGGACTAGAAGCACCTTCTAGATAATGACGCCATTCTTGAAAAGAATCCACGATCGCAAGAAGTTCTTTATCGTGGATCTCATAATTGATCTCGGCTGCTGAGAATTTTCTTGAATGAAAAGCTATCGGATGGAGTTTGTCATCTGTTCCCATTTATGATAAAACTGCACCCAAGGCAAAATCTGATGCATCTGTTTCCATAAAAAATGCCTTGGAAAAGTCAACACGATATAAGACTGGTGCAGAGACAAACGATGTCTTCAAGGCTTCAAATGCTGCTTCCGCTTCTTGATTCCATTGAAATTTATCTTTACTAGTCAAGCGTGTAAGTGGAGCTGCAACTCGTGAGAAATCTTTGATGAAGATCCGATAGTAATTGGCAAATCCCAAGAAACATTGAACATCTCTTACTGTCCTTGGAATCTTTCAATCCACGATTGTTTGGACTTTCTTAGAATCCATCATGAGACCATCATTTGAAATGATGTATCCTAAAAAGTCAACGTGAGTAGTGTGAAATACACACTTTTCCATCTTGGCGTACAATCCTGCATCTCTAAGTTTTTGTAATACTTGACGAACATGTATTTCATGTTCTTCGACGTTCTTGGAATAGATCAGGATATCAACTAGATAGCAGACGACAAAATTGTCTAAGAATTCACGAAATACATCATTCATGAGATGTTGAAAAGCAGCTGGTGCATTCGTGAGTCCAAAGGGCATGACATTATATTCGAAATGTCCATACCTGGTTCGAAACGCAGTCTTCCATTCATCTCCTTCTTTGATCCGTATTAGATTATATGCTCCTCTTAGATCTATTTTTGTATAGATCTTAGCTTGATTCAACTGGTCAAGGAGTCCTGATATCAAAGGTAATGGATACCTGTTCTTGATTGTGATCTTGTTGAGTCCTCGATAATCAACACACATTCGTAAAGATCCATCTTTTTTCTTTACGAATAGAATTAGAGCTCCTGCTAGAGATTTTGAATGGCGTATGAAATTCTTCGCTAAATTCTCGTCAATATATGTCTTGAGTTCAGCCATCTCATCTTGCGATAAACTGTAAATTGATCCAAATGGTGGCTGAGTTCCTTCCTTGAGGTCGATTGAACAATCATATGGACGATGCTCAGGAAGAATATCTGCATTCTTTTTCTCAAAAACGTCTTGATACTCTTGATATTGACTTGGAATGCCACTTGAAGTCTTTACATTTTCAGAAATAGGTGCAGCATAAATAGCAAAAGTTGATCCTTCTTTTGCTGCGTGTATAAATGCTTTTGCACCTATAAGTACGGGTTTTACTGTACTAGACTTATAATTTTTTACTTGGTTCGTAGAACTATTAATAACGCTTTTGGAAAAGTCAAGTTTACGCAAATTCCAATCTATTCGAGGGTTATATTTTTCTAGCCAGGATAAACCTAAAATAACTGGATTGGACGGGGATTTAATTATGTTAAAAGCTATGTAGCTATCATGACCGTCTATTGTTACTTTTATAGGATGAGTTTCATGAGTGACATCTCCAGAAGACAAGGGACGACCATCTATGACTTCTACATGTACTGGTTTAGGTTTCTGTACATAGGGTATTTTACGACTTTTAACAAATTGTTCATCTAAAAAACATGCTGAGGCTCCCGAATCTAATAAAGCAGAGGCTTTGTAATTCTTAGGTCCTAAATATAAGTCTATTATAAAACAAGGAGAGGGTTCTGAGGAGAGGATAGGACCTTCATTAGGAATTGTACAAGGTTCCAGCTGCACGGTCCCTATTGTAGCTGGACGAATCCGTTTTCCGACATGTTGTCTTCTTTGACCGTCGTTCCCCTCATTTTATAGTTGCGTTGTTTCTTTGGACAATGTTGAGCAGTGTGCTTAGGTTCTCCGCAATATAAACATAATCCTTCTTGGCGACGACGAATCTTTTCTTGCTCAGTTAGAGGTTTAAAACGTACCGCGTCAATTTGCATGTCTTCTACTTCCGAATGTACGTTTGGCAAAGATGTTGATGTTGCCATTGAGTAATAACGTTGAGGTTTCCGTGAATGATTCTCGGATCGAAATTCGAAAAGTCGATTATCACATTTTACCGCAAAATCGATTGCTTGACTCAAAGTTTGAGGATCAGGTAAGTTGAGCATTAATTTCTTTACTTCGTATTGCAATCCATAAAGAAATTGACTGATGAGTGCAGCATCATCCCACTTGATGTCAATTACAAGTTGTCAAAATTGTGAAGCATATACTGTTACTGAGCGATTTCCTTGTCGCAGAATTCGGATCTTATTTGTTGCAACACGAGTTGCATCGTGTTCACCATACATAGATCGAAACTCCGCCAAAAAAGCTTCCAAATTGTCCAATATTGGATTTCGTTGTTCAAGAAAAGACGAAAACCACGATAATGCAGAACCAGAAAGTAGAGTGCCAATAAACCTGACTTGTGATCTTGGAGTTGGATAGCTTTGCGGTTGAAGTTCAATTGCCAATTGTACTTGATTGATGAACCCTCGAAACTTTGATCTCGTACCATCAAATTTCTCAGGTAAGGCAATTCTTGGTTCTCTAGTGCTTATAGGGTGTTGTACAATTGGAGAAGGAACGTGATTTGTTGTAGATGTTGAAGCAGCTCCGATCATCTCTATATCTCCACTTTCTGCTATTCTTGTTCTTTCCCGTGTTGGTGAATTGAGTTGATGCATCGCAAGCATTAACTCCCTCATTTGCTCTTGCATTTGTGCCATTGCGCTCTTCATTTCAACAAGCTCTGCCATAATGACACTAAGAAGAAAAATTTGTTTGATATTGCTCAAGACAAAAGAAAAGAAAGACTTGATAACAAAGAAGATACTAAGAACAATATCAGTTTAGAAGTGGGTAATCCGCAAACTTCTAATACGCTTATGTCTTGTCAAGAGAAAGGGATAATCCACTCTTACTCAAGAAAAAACAAAGCTCTGATATTGTAAGTGTACTCTTGTCAATCTGTCAAGGACAAAGACTCGATGAGGAAAAATATACACCAAAAGGCTATCTCGATATAATATAAACAAGTAGGTATATTAAAAGGAAACTGGAATGGCTATTGCCACAAGACAAGAAACTAAAGACTCTTGAACCTGGACTAGAAGCAAGAAAGGAGTTGACAAGAGTGAAGAGGGCTTCACTCTTGCCTCTATATATACTATCTAACTAGAAGCCACATGGCGATGTTCTATAAGACCTCCAATATATGTTGACTTTCTAGGCCACATGCCTTTGCTTACAAAGCAAGTTTTCTATGGATGGACCACGTAGTTAGCTTGTTCTTTAAGCTTCCAACATGTGTGGCACATGGCTAACTTGTTGACCAAGTTTTTAGCCTAAAATTCAACTACAGACTCCTATAAAGTCAAAGCAGCGTCTATGAAGCTTCTAAGAAGCTTCTCTAGAAGATATTACACAATTAACCTACTTTTATCTACTTTTACATACTTTTATCTATTCATATAGGTAATTATATGTATGTCCGTGACACCTACCTAGTGGCATGCCTCTTGATCAAGGTACCTTTTTTCAAATAGAATTATTATCTAGAGCCAAATCAGCAAGTTGGCCAATTTATTACCTAATACCAAATGAACTTCAAGAGCTGCGAAAGACATTGGATAAGCTCTTAAAGAAGGACCTCATTCAAGAGAGCACATTACTATGGACAGCATCTATATTCTTCGTATCTAAGAAGAATGGTCGACTTCTGCTTTGCATCAACTATCAAGGCCTCAACAAGCAAACTGTTAAAAATACATATCTATTTCCATGTATAGATGATCTTCTTGATCAACTTTGAAGTGCGACCACCTTTAGTAAATTGAATCTTTAGAGTGGCTATTGGCAAACACCTAATGCAAGAGAGGATATAAAAAAGATAGCATTTTGTACATGCTATGGACATTTTGAATGGCTTATTTTATCTTTTTACTTCAGTAATGCATCAGCTTCTTTCATGGGTTACATGAACAGATTGTTTTGGGACCTTTTGGATAAGTATGTAGTTATATTCATTGATGATATCCTCGTATATAATAAAATCTCTAAAGAGCATGAACAACACCTATGAGAAGTGCTATATTGGCTACAAGATAGTCGCTTCTATTACAAGTAATCAAAATGTGAACTTTGGAAGTTGGAAGTCATCTTTTTGAGGCATGTAGTGTCTTCTGGAGGCATGCACATGGAAGAAGATAAGGTGAAATCAATGGAAGATTGATCAACCTCCAAGAATGCTTTTGAAGTTTTCTCATTTTTAGGCCTTACTGGATATTATTGCCATTTTATTCAAAAATTTACATACATTGCTACCTCATTAACAAACCTATTGGAGAAAGTTGTTGCATTTGAATGGAAACTTGAGCAGTAAAGCATCTTTGATAGGTTGAAAGAAGCACTCATTACTGCTTTAATATTACAACTATATGATCTCAACTTTCTTTGTACTTTTGACATTGATACTTTCAACTATGCTATTGAAGCGTTTGTTTAATAAGACTTTGGTAAGGATCTTCAACTTAAGGCATATGAATCACACAAGCTCAGAAGGACATAGCACAATTACTATGCACGTCATTGAAAGCAATTAGCAATTGTATATGCCATAAAGGTGTGGCGACACTATTTGTTGAAGAAGCCAATGGTTTTTCAGACTGACCATCAATCCTTGCTATACAATTTGCATCTAAAAAATATGAACTGATACCTCAATGGCTTAGGCCTTTCTACATTTCTATAGTGATTTTGATGTGGCATATCGCCTCAAGCTTTTGCCACATATTTTGGTCCATCTAGTCTTCCATATTTTATAATTGAAGGAATTTCATACTAGCCAAAATGCTTTTCAAATTGATACCAACTACCACCACTACTAGTTCTAATTGATGACCAATAAGAATATGAAGTACACAACATTTTGGACATCCATTGCCATAACATTTTGGAACATTGCTACCTTTATTATGGCAATGGACATCCACAACTTCAGTATAAAGTTCTTTGGAAAGGTTATTCCATCTATGATACAATGTGAGAACTTGCACAAGACCTCATTCATTACCAAGAGACAATTTGGAGATACCATCGGAAATAAAACAAAGATGTTCTACATTAGTAGAAGAGGATTAACTATAACATGATATAAATAAGATATTTGTATTGTTGACACATATGAATAGATAATTAAAACCATGTTTGAGAAGTAATTGAAGTTTCTAGAATTGGGGCTATATTAGTGGACTATATAGGATCCATTGTGGAATATTTCAAGAAGAGCCTAGAATAGTTATCTAGATAGAATCTACTATAGAACCTTCTAGAAAAGACTTAGGATAGTTATTTAGATAGGATCTACCATAGAACCTTCTAGAAGAAGTTTAGAGCAATTATCTAAGTGAGATCCATCATCTAAGAACATTCTAGAAAGTCTAAGGTAGTAGAATAAAGTATAAATAGGATTACCTAGGAACTTTTGGATATTTGGTCAAATATAGCTTTGGATCCTTTCTTTAAGTAAAATTTGATTTTATATCTTTTTGTTCAATTATGTTATGTTCTATTTTTGTTTGCTCAATTTTTTCTTTTATGTTCCATTCTATTTAATTTTATTTAATTTTGTTTAATTTTATTCTCGTCTATTTTGTCCTACTTTGTGATGTGGCTTTAAGTTGTTATGGATTAGAAAAATCTTAGATTCTTGAGATAGATCGGTCTTATTTCAATAGAACTTAGAAGAATTATTTTTAATTTTATTGACAAGAATATCAAAAGATATATTTGATTGAACTTACTTTAAAAAGATTGAATCAACAATCAATGTTGGTTTTATTTTTTAAAGATAAAAAATATTTTGGTTTCAAGAAAATCATTCTTTGTTAATTAAAGTTACATCTCTTTCTTTTGATGCAAGATAAGAACAATTGGAAAGATAATTTGATAAACCTTATTATTTTTTGGATCAGTATATGTTCTTAAAATCAAATCTTGATAAAAACATGCTCTAACAAGCTTGGTAATAATTCAAAATACATGTTAATGTGAATTATTTGAGATTCTTGTGATTTTTGTATATAATGACTAGGCTAAAAGAACTTTTTAGATAGTGATATTATTTCTAAAAAGAATCCATAATTATAAAAAGTTCTTTATTGTGGATTTTATATTTCATCTTTGTTATTAAAAATTTCTTTGAATAAAAATCTATTAGGTGGAGTTTATCATCTTCTCATATTTGTAATAATATTATATCTAAAGTAAAGTTTGATGCATTTTTTTACATAAAAAATACCTTAGAAAAATTGACATGATATAAGATTGGTGCAAAAATAAATTCCTTCTTCAAAGCATCAAACAATGCTTTTACTTCTTTATTCTATTCAAGTTTATTTTTACAAGTCAAATATGTAAGTAGAATTGTAATTTAAAAAAATTCTTGATGAAGATCTAATAATAATTAGCAGGGCTCAAAAAACATTGCACATTTCTTATTATTCTTAAAATCTTTCAATCCATGAAAGTTTGGAGTTTCTTAGAATCTATTATAAGGTCTTCATTGAAAATGATGTATCCTAAGAAGTTAAGTTGAGTAATATATAATACACATTTTTTTTTATCTAGGCACATAATCTTGAATTTCTAAATTTTTATAACAGACAACAAACATAAAGTTTATTTTTTTTTTATTTTCATAGTAGATTAAAATGTTGTCTAAATAGAAAACAATAAAATCATTAAAAAATTTATAAAAAATATCATTCATAAAATATTGAGACGTAATTGGTATATTTATGAGTCTAAAAGCTATGATATTATATTCAAAATGTCCGTACCTCATTCAAAAAGCACTCTTCTATTCATCTCTTTCTTTGATGTAGACCAAGTTATGTATTCCTTATAGATTTGTTTTTGTGTAGATCTTTGTTCAATTTAATTGATCAAAAAGTCTTGAAATTTGAAGTAAAGAATACCTATTCTTGATAGTGATCTTATTAAGTCTTCAATAGTCTATGCACATCTATAAAGATCCATCTTTTTTCTTCACAAACAAGATAAGAGCTCTTGTTAGAGATTTAAAATGGAATATGAAATTCTTAGCCAAGTTCTTATCAATATACTCCTTTAATGCAGCTAATCCATTGTGCAATAAGTTATAGATGGGATATAATAGATTTATATATTTCTACTTGACTAATATAATTTTAGATTAAATAATAAAAAAATTAAAAAAAATTAAAGTTACGAGAAATCAATTTACCTAAGGATTATATTTTTCTAACAATGATAATTCTAAAATAATTAGGTTGAAGGGAGATCTTATCACATTAAATATTACTACACTATTATAATCTTTAATTGCTATATCTAAAAGAATAGTCTCATGGATAACATCTCCAAAAGATAATGAACAATTATTTATGACTTCAACATATATGTATTTATTTTTCTTAACTAATGATATTTTTAGTTTTTTGACAAAATCTTTAACTATAAAAACAAGTTGAGACTCTTGAATCTAATAGGATAAAGATTTTATGATTTTCAGGTCTTAAACATACACCTATTATAAAATAAGGTGAGGAATTTGAAGAAAGAATATGACCTTTACTCGGTATTGCATATGATTTCAATTGCACAATTTCTATTGTAGTTGAAGAAACTTATTTTTTGACATGTTATCTTTTCTAGCAATTTCACTCTTCATTTTTTAATTGCGTTGTTGTTTTTAGACAATGTTGAGCAATATTCTTAGCTTCTCCACAATATAGGTACAAATTCTCTTAATGACACTGAGTCTTTTTCTACTCAATGAAAGATTTAAAACATATTGTATTAATTTACATTAGTTTTGAAAACTTATGAGCTTTTGTTTAGGATGTGGTAACACAACTATATGATAAAAAAATTTAAAAAATGGATATTATTATAGAAGAAGCTAATAGAAATATGTAATAAAAAAATAATGATAAATTATAAAAAAATAATAAAAAATTTAGTCTTAATATTATTTTTTATAGAAAGAACTCCTATTTATTTTGTAGAAGCAAAAATGAGCCAAATCAAAGTAAATGAGATAAGAAATTAATATAGACATGTTTAAAAGAGATTTAAAAATAGGTTAAAGAAAATATTACCTTAAATTACTAAAATTTGATATCCATAGAGGACCGATTGTCAACTTGGATCAAAATAAGTTCTTAAGGCATAAAATTGTGTACTTATGGTGATTCCATGATTCTTATATAAATTAAAAAATAAGATTTGGAAAGAGATTTCATAGGATTTTTTAAAGCATTAATTTCTAGTGATTTGAGTTTGTAATGGCTTTGTAAGAACTTTACAGATTTAGGGTTAGCCAAAATAATCTAAGATTTGCAAAAATTTGACTATTGGATTGAAGAGATTTTTGTTAGAATTAATTATTGACTTAACTTCCAATGCTTGTGCAAAATTTGAGAGCAAGTTAATGATTCAATTAGAAGTTATTGCTACTAGAAGATCAATATTAAGGTCAAAAATGGACGCCAACTGATATCCAAGTAGATTATGACATTTTACTCTCATTTTTTAAATTCACTTCTCTTTAAATTTTTTGTACTTGTTTTTCACTAAGAGATTGAAAGATGTATAAAAATTTAAGTAAGATCAATAATTTAGTGAATAAATATTGAGGTTCTAAAACTATCTTAGAATTGATTTGACTTAGTTAGATTTTGATTAGAATTTTTTTAAAAAATTGATTAGGATTTGATTTAGGATTTAGGATTTGATTAGGATTTTATCAAGATTTTACTAGGATTTGATTTAGGATTTAGGATCTAATTAAGATTAGTTTAAAATTTAGGATTTTTTTAGGATTTCTTTAGGATTTATTAAGAATTTATTTTGGATTCTTTTAAAGATTTTTTTATTTTTTTAAAATTTCTTTATATTTCTTTAATATTTTTATTATTCTTTTATAATTTTTTGTATTTTTTTATTATTTATTTATTAATTTAATTATACTTGATCAATATTTGATTATATTTATTAAGCTTTAATTAAAATTTATATATTATTCTATTAGAGTTATTAAGTCTTTTTATTGCAAATTTCTTTTATTTTCTATAATCAAGTATTTGGCACATTTTCAAGTAAGACTTCATATAATATAAAATTGTCATTACTTGACTAATTCTTTTTTAGACAAATCTTTATTCTTGATGCCTTTTAAATAGTCAATTGTCATATACAATAGCTTGAGTAATAAATTACTTCAAAGAATCTACTTTTGGCATTGTCAATAATAAATCTTCGATATTATCTTTTAATCCATATCAAAATTGATTGATAAGGGTTTTATTGTTCTAATCCATGTCATAAGCAAGGTTTTAGAATTTAATAACATATGTGGTGATTGATTGTGATTCTTGTCATAAAATAAGAGTTTGATCTTTGCTATTCTTTTTTGATCATTTTTTCTAAATGTCACTATAAACACTTCTAGGAATGAATTCAAATCATAAAAGAATTGTAAATCCTTTTCTATTAAGATATAAATTAAAAGAGAGCACTTCCAAACAGAAGTGGCTCTATGAATCCAACTTGAGTAAATCTATTAGCATATTAGAAAAGATGCAACTTTAGATAGAACTTGACTTCTTGCAAAAATCTTCAAAATTTCAAACTTGTTCCATCAAACTTCTTAGACATACTAATCCTTATCTTTCTTATCCTTGAAGAAGCAAGACTTCTTGGATTTGGTTGTGAGGTTGATCTACTTGCTTCCTTCAACTATACAACTTATTGATATAGACTCTAGACTTTTTTCATAGGCATTGGAATATTGCTTTCATGGTTGGTATTGGTGATGCATGAAATTTCTATTTTAAAAGTATTGATAAGCTTGTAAAGATTTGTAATAGTTGCAAATTTATTCTTATTTCTACGAAATATAGCATCTATAATTTTTTCTTCTATTTCAATTAATTTAATAAATTTACAAATCAATTTAGATGAAAGTAATCTACAATTCCTAATATCAAATGAAAATTTCTACAAAGAAAGATAATCCACTCTCTTTGAAGAAAAAATTAGTGTTAAAAAAGTAAATGTTCATTCAAGGTAAATAGTTTGCAACCTTCAAAATACAAGAATAAAAGTAGAATAATCCACTCACTTCTAAAAACAATACAAGAATAATGAGTTAGCACTCTTATCAATCTATCAACAAAAAGAATCTAAAAGTAGATACATAAATAAATAAGATAAGTATCAAAGAGAGATGACAAACTAAAAATAAGAAAATAAATATATTTAATAAAAAATTGGAATGGCTATTGCTAAAGTCTAAAAAACTAGAGACTCTTGAAACTATGCTAAAATCAAAAAAAGAGTTGATAAATGTAAAGAAGACTTCACTCTTACTTCTATATATACTATCTAACTAGGAACTAAGTGACGATGTTCTATAGGACCTCTAATACTTGTTGACTTTGTAAATCACATATTTCAACTTGCAAGGTAAATTTTCTATATGTGCACTATATAGTTAGCTTGTTCCACAAGCTACCAACATGTGTGATATGTGGCTAACTTCTTGACTAAGTTTCTAACCTACAAATCAACTACAAACACATGTGAAATCAAAGCCTTATCTATGAAGCTTTTAAAAAGTTTTTCTAGAAGATATTATGAAATTAATCTACTTTTACCTACTTCTACCTAATCATACAAGTAATTATTGGAATAAGTATGTATATCTATGACAAACTTCCTTCTTGATTCATTCATATTGTTTTGATGTAGTAGCCTTATCTTTAAAAAAAAAACAATCTTGCTTTGGTTGTGCATTCTTGCTCCAATGTTGTTGAGCATGCTTAGAGTAATTGACCTTACTTCTTAGAGCTTGTAGTCCTCCCTAGCTATCAAGATATTTAGTAAATGTCACCAATATGTGACATCTGCTGTAGTGTAATACAAACTACCTTTTATTTTCCACAGTAGGATGTATTTTCCTGCATCTAAATTCCTACTGTGATACTTTGTTGCAATAGACACACATTCTTCTTTCTTAAATGTGGAATGAAAATACTATCTTTTTTCATTAAAGAATGCAGACTCCAAGTCTGGAATTTACAAGTTGCAAATCAACTTGCTTTGTTAAGTGGCAGCTACTGTTATTACAAATTTGAGTGACTTGGCCGTTGTTGCCTTGCTTCGAGAGAAGCTGCAACCAAGAGAATATTGATGGCTATTTAGATTAATTTTCAAATCTACTTGGTGGTGATTGGTCCTAGTTGTAAACTCACTTCTACAAATGATCCTGGGTGGCACGGGGGGGGATGGTGTAGTTCCTGCCGACAATCAAGTGTGAAGACACTTTCTTGGTGGTTGTCTCTGATGCACAGACTTCGCCTTCAAGTTGGCAACACAAGTGAACTATGATGGTGGTACAAGTTGTTACCACTTCATTCTTAAATTTGTCTGCACTTCACGCAGCTCCAAACAAGGTATCTCCAACGCTAGTTTCTAAAGGTCCACATTTGGATCGGATGTGCAGCCACTTATTAGAATCATAGAATAATTCTGTAATTAATAATTCAATAATAAATTGATACAATAATAATCATTTGATACACAGTAAACTGCGAGTGTTTGCACATGAGTGATCCAGCGAGGGAGGTGCGACTGGAACTTCGCGACCCCTCGCTGGATGAGTTCCTGTCGTCACCAGCTAACCGTTACTCCTACGATACTGGTTAACGAACTCTGTGTTCTAATACCACAGTCATCGCACACATTCTCTCGTGTTGGAATTGGTCGAACCCGTCCTTGTAACAGTAACATTCACCCATGGATGTAGCTCATCCTTCTAAATCTCTGCCAGTCATATGTTTTCTCTGAGCCCTCATTTGATGCTCTCTCTTAATCTGATGTGATATCCAAAACCTTTACCTCGGTCAAGCCAGACCCCGTCCACGTTGTAGCGACTCTGCATTCGGACATCTGTTGCCTATTCAGATGGTGACACTCTATCGCGGTTGTCTGCAATGCACTTGCTTGACCTACACGTTGTACCAGGAGCACCCTCTCCGGTTGTGCAGATGAATGAACCATGTGTCCGGACGGTATCGAGCCGCAGCGGGTTGTACTCGCGGCCTTCCTCGACAATATTTGAGCCTTGTTTGTGTTTGTCTGTGACTCTGGGATCGAGCGACCTGGAATAGGGTTTGAGCGTGAAGGCCCAGTTGAGTTGTATCCATCACACCATCTGCAGCTCTCTAGGAGTGTGCGAACTGCCCTGTTGTCGCACATCCCAGCATCCGACCATGGTGGTGTTCAAAGTGAACGACGTTCAGCCAGACCTGAAGGCAGTCAACAATTGGGTCTGTCCTGGGGTCATTGGGGACGAGCACGCGATTTCCTTGGCTGACTGCAGGACCGTCGAGGCATTCTCCCACCCAGGTGCGTATTTCGTTCGAGACCAGCACGCGAAGGCAAAGAATCCACTCATAGCGGCCGTGTACTTGGCCTTCAGCCTTCACTTGCCGCTGGTTCTCACACCGGATGTGATCTGGAACACCATCATGCTGGGCGTGTCACAGCACGTGGGCAACGACCCGGAGAAGCACCGTCACGCTTTCGTGAACCACAAGGGCAAGCTGACTCTTGTGGTGAGGGACGATACCTTGAGAAGAGGATCCCGGGACAACAACTGGGGCCGCGTTGTGAATGGATTCGCCGACCAGATCGCCGATGCGCTGAGCGGCAAGGCAGCGCTCACGGCGTTGCAAACACGCTTCACCACCACTGACGAAGTTGCGCGCGTCGCACACGCCGTAGTGTTTATGGATACCGTCAAGAGCTATTTCGATTACACTGTGATGACTATGTGTGGTATCCCGTCCATCGAGCTCGCTGGCACACGCGAGGACTGGCAGAAGCTGCGGTCGGCACTGACACTGTTGGACGACTTGGATCTTGCAGAGTGGCGATCACAGCTTGATTTCATTCTCACCCACTTCGAGCACGCTTTCGACGGTAAGGTGGAGCAATCGTTCTGGAACGACATTTTCTTAGAACATGGCGCCAACGGCTCCGGAGGCGTGACAATGGTGTCGGGGTGGATCGGCACCTTTTTTCTGTACACCACGGAGAAGTTGAACTCGGGTGCTCTAGGCGAGCCCAGCGAAACCGAGAACACGTCTGGCTTTTATCAGGATTCCCCAGTGAAAAGAGCCTCAGATAGCCGGTATCGTCAAGTCATCGATCCTAACGACTTTCCAATGGGGTTGAGCGAGACGCCGTTCAAGTGGAAGTACTTCAATGAACAGATTGAAATGTTGCTGCAAGGAGGGCTAGTCGGCGTTATCTACAACCATGAAACACATGCCGTGGCTCCTCACGTGGGCTGGCTGATCACAGAGGCCAAGTCTGAGACCAACCTTAGTACACCACCTTGGTAATGTAGATTTTAAGTGTTAACGGTACTAGTTGGAACACATATTCCATACGGGATAATGGAGATATAAAGTGTTACAGCTTTTGGTCGGAATACGTAGCAGAATACTGTAAACAAAACACAAGTAAGAAGGTTCAGGAATACGATAGTAAGAAGTTAACCAGCAATTAACATTGTTGTAAGGGCTTCGATTCCGTCACTTTCGAGCAGAAAAAATAATGTTGCACCCAAGTTCTAAGCTGGATACATCAGTATGTAACAGTATTTGAGCTATCATACACTTTCCAGATGTGTTGGGTACATTCCTCACCACGAACTCTTCACTGAAGGTAAAGGCATCATCACAAGGGATTTGACTACCAGTACGACAATTCTGACCAATGTATTAATTACCAGGCTCAAAGTTTCGACAATGTACTGTCTAAATATCTCTTCATTTAAGTACCTCCGAAGCAACTTTCGATATCAGCGCGACCTGTTCGTGGCGCACCTACCCTACAAGGCTTGAATTCTTGCAAGCAAAGACCCTGCAATTTGCAAATACTTTGGAGGACCAGGTGCCAAAGAGAATGAAAAAATCGGGTGTCGGAACAAATCATGATCCTCCAAACTCTTCTTAGCGTTTAACAAAATTGTCCATCAGTGATGCTGGGAGCGCCAAGTTAACATCCGTCGCGATTGCCTGTCAGACAGCAAACAGGACACTATGAGAGACTGAATTTGCAGACATGCAATTAGCGTAATGCTCAGACAGTCGTATGTCGATGATGCTGTGAGCAACCCCACTTTAGTAGAAATTTATGAACAGAGCTGCTCATCAACTGAAGCCAATCTGAGCGCACGTTGAATGCATCAATGAATCGGACAAGCTGGCAAAGTGACCTTGAGCAAGCTATGCCTGAGTAGAAGCATTGGCTTAGCCACGGAAAGGACTCGACATTTGTGTTAGAGGAATCAGTGAACAACCATCTGCAAATGCAAAAGACTACTCCTCAACATGTGCAAAAATGAGGAAAATTTGTCTTATAATAGCAAGGCAAGCAGACTCAGCAGGTAACTGTAAAGGATCATTGTCAAAACAGCGTATCCGAAGCATGTTGGTCATTGAGGATTCACCTTTTAGGCTTTGTTCTATACTACTGCGTGAGAATTCAGAAACTTTTGCAGCAGCGGCCCGGCAGTTCTCCACACACGAAAAATATTCCTCCACTACAGCAAAAAGAGGAAGCCAGTGAGACTGACATACAGGACTATCCAAGCATAAAAACCACTAACAACAACTATTTAAAGCGTGATTAAATCGAAGAAAGCCTTCAGACGTTCAGGAAGAGGATAACATTCATAAAATAGTCTACCTTCCATTGCACCACGCGTGACGGATGTTAATATGCCATACTCGACTGGCTCTCCATCCACATCAGCTGGCAACTCAGGAACAGCAGAAAGACGGCGACTTGGAAAAACGAAGCTGACATAGGCTTTGCATTTCTAACATGTTCAAAATAGTCAATGATTAAAAACCATATTTCGGAACCAAAAATATAATTGAATCTACATCTTACAACGGATGTCATCAATTTACAGAAGCTAATATTGCAGTCACTCTTGTATTGACATACTTGTTCTTCTGGCTTTGTAGGATCCAGGAATACTTGACCGTCATGAGTAACCCCGCAGCTAACAGCAGCTGTTAATAACGAATCAAAAATAAGAATGCCGGAGTTCCACGTTTAAACGACCAAAATACAACGTCGCAAACGAGCAGGTACAGGCAGGTGAACAGAAATAAGGCAGAATAAAATAAGGATACTGGGTATAAATTCAATATGCTATTCATAACACAGAAAAACATGATAGATCAATTTAACAATGGCATAGAGGTAGGGAGGCCGTACAGAGAAGCCCGTTGAGGGGTATGCCAGCATCAACAAGAGCCGCACATGCCGCGTTCATAGCACACGCCAGTAGCTGGACCATTCATAGTTAAGTGCTCTCACTTGGTTGACAAGAAAGAATCCAACAAAGTGAATCATCCTGCAGTAACAAAAACGGAAGAGCAGTACCTTACTTACTCCTGCATGACCCTTGCGCAATAACGTCCATATCCATACTACCCCCTTACTAATTTTTTAGGCCGATTTCGGGTGGCAGATACAATCTTCCCTGTATAAAAAGCATCTTTAAAATTCAAAATTATGGAATAAGGATACAGATCCATCATCATTGATAACCTGCAAAGCAAACCAGAGAGTAGGTAAGTAATGAACCCTGCTCAAAAACACAGCAGTAAACTGCGCAGGTTTAAAATTAAGCACTGCTTAAGTCTCAATTGCAAAATCATGCGCTCTTCTAGATCTCGTATCCAGGCAAAAAAAAGCTTTCCATTCATTGAAAGTCACTAGTACGCTCAACACCTTGGACAAACTGCTGTACCCTATTCACACATTTGACTTTACCTGGAGGATGACGGAAATAGCGGTGTTGGGGTGCAGAGCAGTCAGTATGATGTATTCAAGCGACCTTCTCACTACAACTTCAGCGTCTTTCTCATAGGACCCTGCCAGCAAAGAACAGAACTATTTGGGGTAAGCATCTACAAACATCTGAAGATGAAACAGACGCGAAAGATAACCCAAACCAATTAAGAAAATGCGTTGGATGATATTCACATGCAAACACCGGTGTACAGACCAAAATTGTAAAGATTGCACAAAACTTATGCTAGCCGGGGAACCTAACATCATCGATGAACTTCGAAAATCTTCATCAGCGACTAAATTAATAATGCGAATCTAACAAATAAAATATTTGCAATGGTGCTATTGGATGCTGATGTTCTTGCTGAGAAATTGAAGGACGAAACATTTAAGAAAATCCAGAGGATGGAATCGAAGCCAAAGAATACCAGACAAACCACTCTTGGCCCTCCACACAACTTCAATAATGGCGCGCTCAGCGTTCTCCTTCTTCATCGCAGCAGGTTTAGGACCGTACACAGCAGCCAAAACCGTAGTGTTTTCTGATATCAAACAAAATCCGTTGGCCTCGAGACATGTTCATAAGAAAATGAACAACTTCTAAAATTTCTTAACAAGCCTCAAACAATAAGAACAATCAAACAAGAGGCTGTAAAGAACAGGGATTAGTGATTGCCACGCAGAGAGTTGGTGTATTTATTAGCCACGCTGTAAAATATATTTATGAACATTAACATCTTCAAAACAATGCCATCAAAAGGGTTCTGTAGAAATTTCGAATTAGTACGCTAAAATGTTTACTGAACTCCTATAGCTCCAGACGAATAAAATGCAACTATACCTTCATTGAATACCAAAAATGAAACGAAATCAAGCAAACTAACTCCTCTAAAAGCTAAGAAACCCGCTGGTAGAACAATCAGCTTTTTGCGAGAACACTCCACACTTCCACAAGAAACAAATCGAATATCTCGCAACCTCCATTCCCATAGGTTTCCATCCTCAAAATCGCAACCAATTTCCTTCCTCGGTACAATGCCGAACCGACGGTGCACTTAAAAATAAATGCATTTCATGATCTCAGCAATCAAGCCCAACCTACACTAGCGAGAAATCCAACGACAAAGCTAGCTTTCAGAAAACAGCAATCAGGAATTACCTTGCGACCAGGTAGCAGATCCGTGAGCTCGGGTTAGCAAACCACGCGAAAGTGACAACGGCCGAAGCTGAGAAGCGGACCTTCCATCGGCCCGTTCCGCAACGTTGAGCGAGGGCGCAGCTCCCACCTCCACCTTCGCCATCACCATCGCAACCTCGTTATCGCAGTTAGAATTACACTCAGCCACACCCTTGGAGGCCAAACTACTGCTCCAAAACCCTAATTTCCCTAAACCCGCTAATATCGAATAGTCCGTGGAAATTTAGTATTTGACTCTACATTGCCAATTTAAAAAGCCATGAACCATGAGTTTTAACATTGCCTTGCCTTTTTGGAAGACGAGTCCCATTCAATTACGGATTAGAGTATACAAATATTTGGTTTTGGAATTGTTCAACCCATTTGGTGTGTATGTGTATTATATTGTATTATATAATCATTTGCAATTCAAGAATAATATTCAAAAAATTATAAGATACAATTTAGTTACTAAATTTGATTATTAGAGATATCAATTGAAATTGTATGTAACATGATTACATGTTAATTTAGTAAATTTATAAATAAACTATAATGAAATTATGCATGTTTGATTTTACTTCTTAACAAACCATATTTCTATTTTCATATGTCGATAAATTTAGTATGATATTTTTACCAAACCATATTCCTATTTTCATATATCGATAAATTTAGTATGATAGTTTTACCAAGAGCAAGTACTTCCTAAAATTTTACTTCATTTAACCACTCATCTTGTATCCATTAACCCTTAAATACATGCCAATTATATACATGTATGTGAATAAATATATATATATATATATATATATATATATACACACATAAAATTTTATGATTAACTTTTGAATATATAATTAACTTGTGATTATTATTATTTTTTTTCTAACATATGATTCTCTAAAAATCACCAATATAAGTTATCTTAAAAATAAAATTACAAAATACTATAAAATTATTTTTAAAAATTTAATTAAAATTATATATATATATATATATATATATATATGTGTGTGTGTGTGTGTGTGTGTGTACAAATTTCTTTTAAGTCACAATATGTTTTGAGAGTTTCTTCAAAAATGTAAAATTCATTCATTGTAAAATATAACACATAAAACTTTCTTTAATTTTTTATGTGAGAGTTTCTTTAAAATGTTTACACTTGATAATGTTTAGTTTCAATTTGATATTATTATTTGATACATATTTGTTTCCTGGGCCTACAATGTGATTTGATTTGATTTGATTTTTTGTAGTTATATTTATTATTTTCTTTAGAATTTTTATGCAATACAATTGAATAATCTGGTTCAATTATTCTCTTGCTCACCCTCTCACTCTTTCTCTCCATATCCACACATAGAAAAATATTACTTCGAAGGAATATTAATTTTAGAGCTGGTGGTCCATGTTTGTATACAACCTAGTCATCAAAGATGTATACAAATCAATCATCAATATGTTAAAATAATACCAAATTATGCAAAGCCCAAATGTTCGATACACAGACTACATTTTTTACTGTATAAAATTAATTCCATTTCAATAAGTTAACGGTTAAGTATTCCATAAAGGTACATAAAGCCACATTATTTCCGAAAAATTGAAGAATATTAAAAAACAAAATACAAAAATAGTCAAAATCAGATGGATGGATGGATGGCTGAATAGATGTATGGCTGAATAGATGTATGGCTGAATAGATATACGGATGAATAGATGGTTTGTGGAAGATTTAACCTATGAATTCATCCATCCAACGTCGGTTCCACAAATCTAGAGCAATACGAATGAATGGAGCAGTGCGCGGAGACCAGGGGGAACACGTCCCCTTACCATATGGACATTATCTGCTTCCCCTGTCGAGCCTTTCGTTACTACAGGTGGTTACTGGAGTCTGTGCATATTCGATTGCAAGCTATGGCGCACATCGTCCCGGCGCCGGCTCTCCGCACCTCCGTCACACGTCTGGAGCTTCGCGCTCGTAGCAACAGCACGCAAGACTCAACTGCGCAGGTGAGGAGCCTCCCAACGAACCAGGTATCGCGAATTGTTTCCCAGAATTTGCTTAGCTCTGCGGCTGAGTTTAGAGCGTTCGTGAGTAGCAGAGGGAGTGTTGGTGATGGAGTGAGACGCTCCAGAGGGGCCGGAGTGTTTGAAGTTCGCGCAAAGATTGAGGTAGACCCGAAGCTCGGTGTGTCGGTGTATAAACCCGCATCTTACGAGACTTTGGTTGCTGACGCTGCGAAGTCACTCAGCTATGGCCTGGAAGATGGTTTGAAACGGCTTGAAATTGACTTTCCGCCGCTGCCGAGTTCGGTGTCTGGATACAAGGGCGCGTCGGATGAGTTTATTAATGCTAATATTCAGCTCGCTCTGGCGCTCGCGCGCAAAGTCCATGAACTCCGTGGAATTTCCTGTCGCCTAGTTTTTCCTGACAAACCGGAGAAGCGGAAGGCGGTGAGGTCTTTTGGATCGGCCATTGAGATGACAGGCTGTGTCTCTGTGGGATGCCTTGACGACGTGCCCGGTGGCGCGGGAAAATCCCTCTGGGGAAGCGTCCGGAATGCTTTTGATTTTGATTTTGGCGAAGATGTTGAAGGAAAGTTTGAGTCGTCCCAGGAGCCCGGATTGTGCATAGTTTTGAATTGCAGCACGGCGGAGCTTCCGGCCGTTGAGGAGTACGTGAATTGCTTCTGCAAAGATACTCCCGTTGTGCTTTTCAACCTTGAGACCGACACCCTGCGTGCCGACCTTGGATTACTTGGATTCCCTCCCAAAGATTTGCATTATCGCTTCCTGGCGCAGTTCCTACCTGTATTCTATGTTCGGATCCGAGATTACTCAAAGAGTGTCAATGTAGCACCATTCATCCTAAATTACAGTGGAGCATTGCTTCGAATGTATCCCGGACCATGGCAGGTAATGCTTAAGCAAACAGATGGATCGTATGCCTGCGTGGCTGAGGCGCCAGAAAGGTTCACTCTTGGACAAACAAAAGAGGAATTGCTAATCTCGTTAGGATTACAGGAAGTAGCTGGCAGCACCATGGAGTTCCTGCGTAGAGGATACAAGACAGCGACGTGGTGGGAAGAAGACACGGAAGAGGAAGAATCCGCTGCGTGGAGGTCTTAATAATTTTCTGCACCAGCTCGTCGATTTTGCACCGATGCAAGCTTAGCGTTCTGAGCCTTATTCAGTAGGTGTTGAGTGTCGCTGTATTATAGGTAGCCGCTCGTAGTGAATAGATTGTTTGAATGGCTTACGAAGTGGAAGTGATCTGCAGAGTATTATCGATTTAATCTACAAAAATATTTAACTATCATCATTTTCATGATGTAAACTTGGTAAACGAGAGTAGGAGACATGATGTTTCACGTTGTACTGTACCCTTCAAGAAATGAGAAAAGAGAGATTGCACCTCGGCACTTTGTAGATTATTTCCACATTTATATGGAAAGCTTTAAGTCTTGAGCTTAGCAATGGACGAGAAGAAAAGTAGTAATGCTGTCTCTCACCAAAGGTTCAAGCCTGTTGTGTCTTTAGGAACAAGTCGAGGCAATTACTACTAGTTATCACGCAACACTGGCATAGATTGCCGTCGAATCCGTCTAGTAAATTACTACTGTACTATCAAAATAATTGATTCTACTTAGTAAGATTTGAATAACAACTATATTGAAGGGGTTATGCAAAGTTCCGATGAACAGTAAACAGCCACGTTCATTGCACATACTGTTTGCACTACGTAAAGTTTGTGCGTGAATATGAGAACCGGAGACCAGTGATTGCTACCCTAAACCAGACAGAAGTTGAAATTGTGAATTCTGCTACAGTGTCATTCTCTACTTTCAAACAATTTTTGTGTGCTTAAAAGAAATTAGTAGAATTTGGAATGCTATGGAATGACGTGACCTTACGGGAAAGTATTGGATTCAAATCTTTGTTGAGATCTGATAAACAAACATTTTAAAATATATAAAGTAATTACCCCAAGGGTGATGAGAATAGTTAAAGAAAAGAAAGTATTCTCATGAAAAATCCAATATCTCAAAACAATACAAAAAGATTTGATAAATTAATGGATGTTTTGATTACAAGATTGACAAAAAATTTGGTAAGTATACTCTACATTTTCTACCTGGTCAAGATACATATGAATATCGTGTTGTCAATGGAACAGAATTCTTCGACAATTTGGTTGTTCAGCCTCACAAATCTTACCAATGGGAAACTCGCCTTACAAGTTAAGATACGTGTCTTGCAAAGTTAACACATTTTTTAGGTCCTATAAGACATTGCCATATAGCTCCTAGTTAAGAGTATATATAGAGGCAAGAATGAAACCTTCTTTACTCTTATTAATGTCTTTTTAGTCTTTAGTCTTGTTTCAAGACTTTCTAGTCTTCTTATCTTTGACAATAGCTATTTGAGTTTAATATCATATCATCTTTGAGTGACTTTTCAATTCTTTTGAGTGCTACAAGAGTGTATTAAGGATTTATTTTTTTGAGATTCATATCTTTGACACAAATTATATCATATGTTTCATACATAGATCTATACAATTCTATCAAAAAAACTTCCAAATGGTTTAATATTAGATCACATTGTTTAAAAAAAGATGAAAATCATAATAATGTTGAACTAAAAAATAATATTTTAATAAAATTAACTTGTAATCTCAAAGTTGAATAGCTTTGAGATTGAAGTTCAATTACCAATTGTATTTGATTGATGAATCCTCAAAACTTTGATCTTGTACCATCAAACTTCTCAGATAAGATAATTCTTGATTTTTTAATACTTGAATGGTGTTCCACTATAGGAGAAGGGACAAAATTTTGTGCAAGTGTTGAAATGGCTCCAATCATTTCTATATCTCTACTTTTTGTCATTCTTGTTCTTTTTTATAGTGGTAAATTAAGTCAATGCATTGCAAGTATTAACTTTTTCAATTATCATTGCACTTGTGCCATTGCATCTTTCATTTTGATATGCTCTACCATAATACTACTAAGAAGAAAAGAGATATCTAATATTACTTAAGACAAGTAAAAAAAAGAACTTAAAAATAGAGAAATATTTAAAAAAATATCAATTTAAAAGACAATAATCTACAACTTCTAATATGCTTATGTCGTATTAAGAAAAAGAAGTAATCCACTTTTAAATAAGAAAGAATAAAGCTTTGATATTATAAGTATATTTTTGTCAATTTTTTAAAAATAAGAATTTGATGAAAATAAATAAATAAATGAAACTTTTTCAAAGAAGTATGATAAAATAGAAATAAGGATATATATATATATATATATTAAAAAGAAATTGAAATGACTATTGCCAAAAGACAACCAAACTAAAGACTTTTGAAACTACACTAGAAACAAGAAAGGAATTGATAAGAATAAAAAAGGCTTCATTCTTGCTTATATACATACTATCTACCTAAGAGCTATGTGGCAATATTCTATAGGACTTCCAAAATATATTGACTCTACACAACATGTATCTTAACTTGCAAGGCAAGCTTTTTATATGGATGCCATATAATTTGCTTGTTTTGCAAGCTATCAACATGTATAGCACATAATTAATTTGTTGACCAAGTTTTTAACCTACTAATCAACTAAAAATATATATAAATTCAAAAAAATATCTATAAAGCTTCTAAGAAGTTTTTTTAGAAGATATTATGAATTTAATCTATTTTTACCTACTTTTATCTATTCATATTACTTTTATTTTTTTAGAAATATCCTTGAAAAAGTCATTAGATTATTATTAAGTATATTATACAATATCTCAAATAAATCCAAAGCTATTGTTTATATTACAAAGCTCAATTTGCAATGCCATGATTGATTAGTTATGTAGGTGTAAATTTTAATAGCAATCTGAATGACAAAAAAAATTGCACTAATTTTAATTATATACTTAATTCTACTGCAATGGCTTGAGGTAGTCACAAACAAGTTGTATGACAACATCAACCATTATTGTTGAACTTATGACACTTACTAAATCAACCAAAGAGACTATATGACTTTGTTGACTTTTGTATTTTCTTGATGCAGCTTAAGAACTTTCCATTGTTGTGTTTTGTAACAATCAAGCTATCATTGCTTTAGTTGTAAATCTAAAAAATCATCATTAAATAAAACATATTAATATAGAGTATTTTGTAATTTAAGAATACATCACAAACAAATATATTTACGCTAATAGTTATTTGGATAATATGAATAAGTAGAAGTAAGTAAAAGTAGGCAAATTTGATAATATCTTATAGAAAAGCTTCCTAAAAGCTTCATAGATGTAATTCATCTTTGTACGTGTTTAAAGGTGTTTAATAGATGTGAGCTAAAATAAACCTTTATTAATTAGAAGTTTATTCTAATTCATAACAAGTGAATTAACTATGTGAATTTTAGAAGTTATAGTTTTTAATTAAATTCTAATCAAATCACTCTTCATTTATTTTTTTAATAAATCCAATTAATTAGCCAAAATTCTATTACCAACTCACACTTATAATTAATAAGTCACTTGATAAATTCCATGCAAACAAAAAATCCTTATTAATATAATATATTGTAATTTTTATTTTATTTATTATCTTATTTTTATTTTTATTTAATTCAAATTCATCTATTGACAAAAATTCATCCTTGAATAACAATTCATTATTGAATAACATTTCATCTAATACTTCATCCATGTTTTAAAATTCATTCTTGATTGCAAATTTCATCCAGATTGTTTCATCCAAATTCAATTTTATCCTAATTAAATTTTATCCTAATTAATTTCTTCTTAACCTAGAATCCTTTAACAAACTTGAAATCACCTTGCCGCCTTTCGATTGGTAATGACCGATTCGATCCTTGCCCTCACAGCGCTCCCTCTTCTTCAGCCGCTGTTGCTGGCTACTATTACTTCTTGTTGGATTACCGCTATTCTGATACACATGGATGTGCCCTTTGACTTTACTAGTGAATCTACGATGCCCAGATATTTGTACACAGAAGGGAATTAGCTAGCAGTCTAAAACATTGGATGGCAGTACTTCTCTTACCTAGATCTATACCCTTTCCAACGGTTACGATCTTGTATTGAGGATACTAACTCGTACTCAACAACTCAGTAAATAATTTGAGCATGGGCAAACTGAATCAATAGTTGCTTGGACACCAACCATGAATCTTCTTGCAATTCTATAGTCGCATGTGTTTTGAACGACAGGACGCACACTTTGTTACGCTGCGATACAACTTTTTTCAACTCGCTCTTGATGCACTTCGTTTGTCTTTGTTCAGAATCCTTGCATTGTTATCAAGGGAGCTCATTAATTGGAGCTCAAGCACAATTCTGTGGCCTTTGATTTTTTTACTAGAAGAGGTACGACATGATCACTTATACAGAGAATCTGTAAACGATAACAAGCAAGGCTGTGTCGTTATAGATAATGACTCGTTACTACCTCAATCGTTCAAACAAGGTGACCGTCGGGCCCAAATGCACAATCAGACATCCACAAGAATCCCATAGAACCACAAGAAGAATTCCTTGATCACACTAGGTTCTGGAACTCTACACTAATCACAAAAAGAATAAGGAGCTCCATTGCAGCACTTCAACTGAATAAAGAGCAACAAAAAATGATCGCCGCCATTGTGATCTAAGTAAGAACAATCAACCAGCACCGCAATGGTTTGCAACAAAAAATAAGAGCACAAATGGATTACATGAAGAATTTAGACACCGCAACGACTCTGCCTTCGGAACTCCTTTGCTGCACTAGCGATGCGGTCCACTCTGCCCCTTTGGAGCTCAAAATCAGCACACAAATAAAAATAAAAATAAATGTAAAGTGGGCTTCAAGGAGCAATGGCATCATTGCTAGGACTATTCTAGTGCCACCGTGACTCCAACACAATACACCCTTATTGATTTCCAAGCTTGCTCTAGTTATTTGCATTCCACCTTTTAATCTTCACCGTAGCACCGCCACAGCAACACTGTATTGTAAAAATAACATACGCAGAGAAAAATTTCGTTGCCGTCCATGCTTCCTTGCTCACCAACAAGCTGCTGCACCGCAGCGCTTCAATGGCACCATATAATCATACACAGAAGAAAAATAAATAAGAGAGTACTGCTGCACTATAGCACTCCCATACAGAAGGACATAGAGCAAAACTACATCGAACGCATGTAATGCCAAAGAGGAGGGAAATTGCCTTCGCACCACAAGTAAAACCACGCTGTCATAGGAACTAGGAAGAAGAACAATACCGCCACCGGCGGAATAAGAAGCAATTGAGCAAAAAAAAAAAAAACAAAAAAAAAAAAAAAAAAACAGAGCCGAGAGGATCACCGCACAGCAGCCTACTGCAATAGACTGCTCCAAAATTGCTCCAGCCACACAGCCATAGTACCAAGGAAGTAAGGCTGCACCGTAGCACTTCAATGAGAAAAAACAATGTCGAAACAAATCGGTCCAAGATGCGAAGCATACACCGCAATAAAATGCGGAGCTCCTAAACTCAGTATCAAGGCTAAAAACGCTAGAGAGATTTTTCTGTCCCGAACTGCAGCTGAATCAACACAGCTGCAAATCAGAATCAGCAAGGACATCCTCCACGAAGCACCACTGCAATCCTTCTCATTATAGGAGTATATCTTTAGTGTCACAACGTCTCAATTCAAGCTGAAATTGCACACAAGAAAAAACATCCAAATGAGTCAATTCAATGATTTATAGTAGATTGAACACTTGGCCAACAAATTAGTCACAGATTGTACATGTTGGTAGCTTAAAATACAAGCAAATTGTGAGGTGCATATACAAGAAACTTGTCTTGCAAGTTAAGACACATATCTAATAAATTAGATACGTATTGGAGGTCCTATAAAACATTGTTATATAGTTCTTAGTTATTTTGTATATATAGAGGCAAGAGCGAAGTCTTCTTCACTATTGTTAATTCTTTTGTTGCTTCTAATTTAATTTCTAGAGTCTCTAATTTTTTAGTCTTTTAAAAATAGCTATTTAATTTCTTTTTAATATAAACATAATTTTTTATTTCTATTTTATCATCTTTCTATGAAAAAAATTCTACTTATTTATTTGCTTTCATCAAATTCTTATCCTTAACAAATTGATAAGAATGTACTTATAATATCAAAGTTTTGTCTTTTTTTGATTAAGAGTATATTATCCCTTTCTTCTTAATAAGACATAGGTGTATTAGAAGTTGTGGATTATTTACTTCTAAATTGATATTATTTTCAAATTTTCTTTTGCTTCTCTCTCCTCTCTTCTACTTATCTTAAGAAATTTTAGACATCTTTTTTTTTATTATATAATCATAGCAGATCTTGCTAAATAAAGAATACAATGGCATAAATATAAGAATAATTTTGAAAGTTAATACTTGCTATGCATCAACTCAATTTACTACCACAAAGAGCAATAATATTGGTAGAGAGTAAAGATATAGAGATGATTGGAACTGCTTCAATATCTACACCAAATCATATTACTTCTGCTATTGTGAAACATTGTTCAAGCATTAGAGAACCAAAAGTTGTCTTGCTTGAGAGGTTTGATGGCTTAAGATCAAAATTTCAAAGATTCATCAATCAAATATAATTTGTGATTGAACTTCAATTCCAAAGCTATCCAATTTTAGGATCATAAGTTAGGTTTATTAGAATAATACTTTTAGATTTTGCATTATCATAGATTTTATCTTTTTTTAAATAATATAATTTAATATTAAATAATTTGAAGATTTTTTTGGTAAAATTTTAATCTATATATAAAAAATATGATATAATTTATATTATAACCAATAAGACCTATATTTTCCATTAAAAAAATCAATATGTAATGTTATATGTTTCACAATTTTGAAACCTAAGAACAATTCTCAATATTGTCCAAAGAAGTGAAACAACTACAAAATGAAAAATATGACTATCAAAAAAGATAATATGCCAAAAAATAAGTTTGTCCAATTATAATAGGAATTGTGCAACTAGAAACTTATACAATAACCAATGAAGGTCCTATTCTTTCCTCAAAATCCTCTCTTTATTTTAAAATAGATGTTAATTTATAATCTAAACATTAAAAAACCTCTGCTTTGCTAGATTTAGGAGCCTCAACTTGTTTCTTAAATAAAAAGATATAACATATCTTTAGTAAAACAAAATTAAATATATTCATGTAAAAATTATAGATGGTCATTTATTATCTTTTGGAGATATTACTGATAAAATCTTTTGTGTAGAAGTAATAATTAATGGTAATAGTAGTTATATAATATTTAATATAATTAAATCTCTTTTTAATCCAATTATTTTAGATTTATTGTGGTTAAGAAAATATAATCCTCAAATAGATTAAATATCTTGTAGTCTTGAATTTTTTAAGAATATAACTAAAAATATTATTAATAAAATAAAAAGTCATAAGTTTAGTACAATCAAATCCTTATTTATAGGTGCAAGAACTTTCTTGTATGCTTCAAAGAAGAATCACCTTATGTTATTTATATTACATTTGTTTCTAACAATAAAAAGTCTTCAAGTTGCATTTTAAGCCAATATCAAGATTATCAATATATCTTTGGAAAAAAAATTAAAAATTAAAATTAAAAATTCGTTTTGAATATTGTATGTATGATTATTGACCTTTAAGAGAGAACTCAACTACTATTTGAACTAATCAATAGTTTATCACAAAATATGTTGGTTAAACTCAAGAAAAATATTGAAGAGAACTTAGCCAAGAATTTCATATGTTATTTTAAATCTTTAGGAGGAGCTTTTATCTTGTTTGTGAAGAAAAAATATAGATCATTACAAATGTGTGTAGATTATTAAGGACTTAACAAGATCACTATCAAGAATAGATACTTTTTATTTTTTATATTTAAATTTCTTAATTAATTTAAATAAGCCAAGATCTATACAAAAATAGATAGAATAAAAAATAAAATGAATATATATATATATATATATATATAAAATTTCTATTTTTATTTTATTAAAAAAATTGAAGCTATTAAGATTTTTTTTTTTTTTTTTTTTTTTTTTTGCACTAATTTTATATTGCGTTGACTTCTTTCAGCCATTTTTTGATCCATTTTTAATAATACATAGATACATCAAACCTTACTTTAGCTACTATTTTATCACAAATAAGAGTAAATGATAAACTTCATCTAATATCTTTTCATTTACAAAACATTTTAGTAGTTGAAATCAACTACAAGATCTATGGTAAAGAACTTCTTATAATTATAAATTTATTTCAAGAGTGGTGTCATTATCTAAAAGGTGCTTTTAACATAATCACTATATATATGAATCTCAAGAATTTCAAGTATTTCATATCAACACAAGTTTTAAATCATTGCCAAACTTGTTGGAACATGTCTTTGTTAAGATTTAAATTCAAGATTACTTATTGATTAAAAAAATAACAAGGATTATTAGATGTCATTTTTAAATGATCTTATCTTGTATCAAATGAAAGAGATACAGCTTTTGATCAATAACAAACCATCTTTTTGAAGCTAGAGCAATTTTATCTTTCAGCATTGAAATCAATATTAATTATTAATTCAATTTTTATTAAATAAAGCTAGTCCTTTGAACTTCTTGTTTGTGATATTAAATAAAATTCTTCAAAATCTCATGATACTTCTAAGTTTGAATTCAAGAACAGTCTATTTTATTTCAAGGAACATTTATATGTTCAAGAAAGTGAAGCACAATTATATGTTCTTGAAATTCTTTATGACTTTTCAGTAGTATGACATTTTGGATGCAACATGACTTTGGAGTTAATATCCAAAGATTTTTGGTGGCTTGAAATTTGGAAGGCAATCAAAAACTTTGTACAATTATGTAATGTTTATTTAAGATCAAAAACTCCTCATCATTGATCTTACAAACTTCATCAACCATTACTTATTTCTAAATGACCATAGTCTTTTGCTTTTATTGATTTTATGACAAATCTTTCAATATTAGGTTCCTATGACTTTATTTTTGCAATAGTAGATTATTTCACCAAGATGGCATATTTTGTACTATGTATAAAATCTATCTTAGATAAATAAACAACTAAGTTTTTTCTTGACAACATCTATTGTTATCATGGATTGTCTAAAGATATTATATTGAATAAGAGGATTCAATTTTTATTAAGATTTTAGGTTTTTTTTTTAAGATTCTAAAAATGGACATAAAACTATCTTTAACTTTTCATCCTCAAATTGATATATAAATGAAGTGCATAAATCAAATTTTGAAGTAATATTTGAGGTGTATCATCAACTATCAATAAGATGATTGGATAATTTTTAAACTATTAGTTTAATCTATTTATAATAATATAATACATTCTCCTACGCAAAAAATATGTTTTTTTGAAAATTATAATTATCATCAAGAACTTGATGCTTTTGACTTTTAAAAAGTTGATAATCCTATGGCAGATGATTTGATAAATTCTTTATTTGAGCTACATACAATAATGAAGACATATCTAAAAAAAGTTCAAGAACAAAAAAAGATCAATGGTGATGTCTATTACAAGGAATAAATTCAATTCCATAATCACAATAAAGTATGGATACTTTATTATAATGTCAAGACTATTCACTTTTGTGACAAGTCAAACTAAGACTTAGACCTAAGGTGGCGTAAGCTTAGATTGAAATATCTTCTTTATTGGTATGGATACAATATTAGTAAATGTATATGGGAGCCAACAAAGAATTTTATAAATATAGTAAAAAAGGTCAAAATCTTGTCATCAATAACATCTATCAAAACCAAGATGAGGAGTCAAATAAATCATTCTTATTAAAAAGATATTCAATGAAGGTTGCATTCCATCTTCTATCCTTTATTGAGATTTCTTTGTATTAGTAGCACTAACAAGATGGAAAACCAATAGCCAACAAATTCAATTGAAGAGCTATCATTTGTTGATTTATCAAATAAGACATTGCAATTTTTTTAGCCTTCAAGATGACATAATAGAAATAAGGACCTTCAAGAATAACATATACTTCCTTCAATAGATGACAAGGTACAATGCCTTTGGTATCACGACCTTAAAAAAAACTTCTAATGTTTGGTGATTTTATTGGAGGTAGGAATAATTCTTAATGGTGTTACAAATATTTTGTTTGAAGGAAGTTATGAAGGCCTCACCAACAATCAAATAACAAGATGGTCTTCTTGCCATAGAATGGAATATTATTAACTACCTTTAAAAGAAACAAAAATTACAATATGTAACAAATACAATTTGTTGCATCTTAGGCTTCATCAACATGTAATTATTGCTCCTTCTGGAACTTATTCCTAAAAGAAGGAATAATGTCACAAACATACATATTTATTTTAATAATTATCTAGATAATATGAATAGATAGAAGTAGGTAAAAATAAATAAATTTGATAATATCTTATAAAGAAGCTTTTTAGAAGCTTCATAGAGGCAGTTTTAGTTTTATATGTATCTAAAGTAATTGATAGGTTGAACAATATGTGGTTTATAGTATGTGGCAAATACAATTAGCCTCATCTTGAACTTCATCAACAGATGATCATTGCTTGTCATAGAACTCGTTCTTAGAAAAAGGAGGGAGAAGTGAGACAGAGAGAAAGAGATAGAAGGATGTAGGTAATATTACGGATATATATGTTTATTCCAATAATTACTTATATAATATTAATAAATAAAAATAAATTAAAGTAGATAAATTTAATAATATCTTATAGAGAAGCTTTATAAAAGCTTCATTGATGTAATTTCACTTTTATACGTATCTAAAGGTGATTGGTAGGTTGAACACTTTGCCAATAAGTTAGCCATGTGTCATATGTGTTGGTAGCTTGTGATTCAAGCTAAGCATGTAGCGCACATACAAGAAACTTGTCTTATAAGTTAAGACACATGTCTTGCAAATTGGACATGTGTTAGAAGTCCTATAGAACATCACCACATAGCTCTTAATTAAATAATGTATATAGAGGTAAGATTGAAGCCTTCTTCATTCTTATCAATTCCTTTCTTGCTTGTAGTCTAATTTCAAGGATTTCTAGTTTTATTATCTTTTAGCAATAGCTATTCTAGTTTCTTTTTAATATACATACTTTCTTATTTTTATTTTATCATCTTTCTATAAAAAAAAGTCTCACTTATTTATTTGCTTTCATTGAGTTCTTGTCCTTGAGAAAATATTATGAAAATAATTTCATGGATTTTTAATACATTCATACTAATATGCAAATTGCTGACATTTTAACCAAGTTGTTATTTAATGATGGTTTTTAATGCCTCTGTTATTTACTAGATATCCAACTATTCCATGAAAATAAGTGAGAAGATAATAGAATTTACCATTCTTTGTAGAATGTGTCTGAATGAATAGAAGTATTGGATAAAATATCCATTCATATTCTACATCTAATAGATAGTTTATATATTCATCTATTCTACCTTTGGTTTTTGATTGTTTGTTTATAAGTTGATGTTTATTGTGTTGTTAAAAGAAGTAGTTTGTAGATTTAATTAGAAAGTATTTGTATGTAAGAAAAAAATATATACTATGTATTAAACTCTAAAATCACTAAAGAATTGATATGAGCTGACATACTATGAGTATAAATGAATGAAGATAAGTTTATTATATTATTATATATACTTATAGAGAGTAGAAAGAATCATCTTTTCATTAATCAAAGCACTCATATCAACTCTCAATGGTAATATGATAAATTTGATCTTCTATAGATTCAATTCTAAAATAATAATGTATTTCTTCAAATCATTTATTTATTTATTTTTAATGCTAAATTTAAATATAATCACTCAATAATAATAATAATTATTATTATTATTATTTATTTATTGGAGAGCCATTTTCTTTTTAATATACTTATTTCCAAAATGATCAAAATATTCATATAGAAAATTACAACAAAACAATACTAATTTATTTCAATTTTGTATTTAGTGTCTAAAGACTCATAATGTGTAAAATCCTTTAACAAATAATGTTTTGATCAATTGTTAAAACCTATTTGATAACGTATTGAATTTTCATATAAAAATGGACTTTTTTTGCACAGATAGGTTCATGCCAATGTCCTCCAATCTCTCAATCCAATAGTCAATATTCATGTCCATTTCAGAATCTCTGAGTCCATAGGTACACAATTGCAAAAATGTTTTTAATTTAGATTAGATTAACTAGCACATACATTAATAAACCTACCTTTAGTGCAAACAGAATGAAATTTCCTCTAATCGACCAATAACACTATCAGCTTGATGTTTAGTTTGCTTTGGTGTTCAATTGTAATCACTGGACATTCAATTCTGTAACCCCCATCATCTGCAAATTGACTGTCGCGTTTTCCATCCTTCACAGAATCACAATCGACGATGCTTCGTACCCAAACGATATTGTTCATACCATCCTCAGTTAATACAATACTGCAAGTTAACTGCTCCATCCAATTGTCAGATGTTACAAGTTTATGATACTTGGTAGGTGTTTCCAGTTCCCAATTACTCATAATAAAACTCCCAAAATGGTTCGGATTCTGCACATACTCTAGCATGCCTTCAATGCTTCGTTACATCCAAACAACATGGGCATTGGAACAATTCAACGTAAAAAGCGCATGTGAAGAAACAACTGAAAATGTGCGGATTGTTACAACTGCCATATGTCAGGCTCCCACAGAATGAAGGGAAAGATTTTTAAAAAATAAGAGAGAAGAATAAAAAAGGAAGGTAAGAAAAAATCTTTCCTTCTTTCCTAGACACGCCAAACTGAAAACGATTTGGCAAGAACCATTACAAAAAAAAAAAAAAAACAAAAAAAAAAAAAAAAAAAAATGTGCAATTTCTAGAACGATTCAAGTTCCACAACATATAAACCGTCCCGCAACCAACTTGACCTGTCTACAATATGATCATCTCAGGCATCAACAATGACCAACAGTTCATGCATTGTGTACAACATGTCTACAATTCCCAGACCCATCCTCAATTCTGCGGTCTACAGGAATCCACTACTAAACTAATCGTCCACTCTTCTCCATGACTCCCTTGCACCATCCAGCACGACTCCAATGGCGACATGCGACATCGCACTATGGGCTTCCCACACAATCCAAAAAAAGCACAAGAACCGACACTAAAGGTCAACCTTCATCAAACATGCTCATCTCTGCACTGAACGCCAGGCGAAGAATAGCCCCAGAATAATACTCCAATCTAAATTCTCCTAGAGCTCTCTGCTTTGCGATCGCGTTCGTACAACCTATACAAGAATGTTGATTTTGACATCTGTGGCTCTCTCTCAAGTAGTGCAATCACATCTTTCATCGATATCGAACGAGGTTGCCTTCCACCCGGTGCTCCAATCCTACGCACCGCGCCGCCCCTCCCCGTCCCTGAACCGGGCCCTGGCAGAGTCTCACACCGTGCAGTCCCACATCAGACCTACAAGCCTACGACCGCCGTCCGCAGTTTCACTTAACTCAAACATCAAGAATTCACAATACAAAACAAATGCCAGCATCAGGCACACATATTCCTCCATCGACATAAGCCGACCCTCTGAATGGCCACGAGATGCATCGACTCAACCCGTTCATCTTAAAGGTCCATTTCGAAACCTAAATACCTGTAGGTCTACCGGCAACCGCAGCTCCAGAAGATCCATCACCGTCATTATCTACCCGTCCAGAACCTGAAGCTTTTCCCACTTCCCCGTTCTCCTGCCTACGCTCCTGCTCTCGGCTGCCCGAAGTTTCCTCGCCACCGCCTGTTCTTGCAGATTCGTTTGCTGCACTCATCAACTTAACGAAAATTAATAAAAATCGCCAACAGACTGCAGCACTGTCTATCCATGCCCTCATGCACCACCTCCTCGCCCTCCAGCCACGACAACGCTGCAATTTCATGCTATCAACCGAGAGCCACCCGTTCCAACATCATTTATTACGGCCTACCAGTGTCCCCGCCCTGTCGTTTTGCCAGCCCTTGCGCTGCCATCATCTGCCATTTCGATAGCATGTCCGTTGCTCCGACTGCAGCCCTTGCAGCCACGTTCGCAGCCTTCGCCCTCATTTTGTCATCTTCTTCTTGTTGGGCCTTTAAACAACCCAAAAACAGTCGCGATATAAGAACAGTCAAACATCATACATATGGTATTCACCAAGATACAGGGCCAACATCCCAACGTTAGTATTTCATTACCGCAACTGGAAAATCAAGGCACCACATTACCTAGTGCAAAACTCCTAAAATGCACGTCATCAGAATACACCCTTATAGACCTAAATTTGATCAATCACCGTAACCATCACCACCATACTGCCGAGTCACATCTTACAAACACGGTCTCGGCGTTACCTTCTGCGCCTTCAGCCTCAAATCCTCGTTGTCACCGTCAGCCAGTGCTCCTTTGTCCTTTTTCTAAAACCACAGTGCTGACTGCTTTAGATTATCATCCAACATCCAAGAACCCTCTTCATCATACAGCCACTAGCCCTCTCACCATGCGAAAAACACGATTCATGCAATCGCCAATCACACATTCCTCCGCATGCCCGCAACATGTCATTCAACCCTGGACTACAACCACTGATGAACCCTGTACTAGGCAACTAAAACATCCAATACCACGACCTTGACAACCGCCAACTTCAGCTACCCAACCAGCGCACCAAACTCAGGTTAACGAGCATATACACCACCCAATATTTCTACCAAACATCTTCCCAACTCAATGTGACTTCTTAACCTAGCCTTACCTCGTTCAATTTACGCAACCGTTCATTCTCATCCGCCAGCTTTTTCTCCATCGCCTCCTTCGCCCTTTTCTTCATCAACAAAACTTGCCTTCGAGGATCCGATGTCACCACTGTACTGTGTGCATCTTTCTCCACATCACAACGCTGCACATGTCTCCAGTTATAACAAGTCAACAATTGTTCCACAATCGACTACCACGTCATTACATACACGCGAAAAAGTCTATAAAACTTGACCACTAACGCCACCACACCTATGTCTCAAACCAGCTGCTGCTAAAAACACCCCACTCAGTTTCACAAATCCCACTGGATACGAGCCGCCCCAAACCTGACGATGATGGGTTATATGCCACACAAAACAATAACCCACGCATACCTGTTTAGAATACTTGATCAACTTGTAAAGCATGGACCTCACTCGCTCCTCAGCAGCCTGAAAACAAACAAAATCAGTTTTTCCGCAAACAATCACAAATGTTAATACCATCGAAGCTCACATATAAATCTACCACTTTTAACAAACAACTGTGTTACATCCCATTTATCGTTCCCTCGAATAGAGCCATAAAATACATGTATCCATGTTAATGAAAAGAAGCACCCACCATGGATATACATCTCTCCACGTCTTCACTAACGCTCCTCAACCCACATTTCGCAGCTGCAACCACCCACCAACAACCCTGTTACAACATTCGTTCACAACCATAAATTCTACTCAAAACGGAAAGGCCGCTAAGACCCACTCAACGCATCTCATGTCAGAGCCTCCAAGTCCGCTTAGCACGTTCCTACCCCTCAAGACATCTCGTCCACAGATACAAACTGTCATTCTCAATAAATCCAGATGTGTGCACACCCTAGGTACATACGACATCATCACCATGAATATCATACCTCTTGCTCTACCGATCTCATTGATTCAGCATATCTCAGCGCATCAGAAATAACACCAGGCCACCATGAAACAAACATAATCTCAAGCAAATCTGCTTACCTATAGCCTGAGCTTTGGCACGTAATGGTCCCCTCTCCAGAAACAATCGCTCTTCTTCTTCCTGCACAAACTTTCGCATTGCCTCTGTCGTTCGACTTTCCTCTTTTGGACCAGCCAATAATTGCTCTTCCTCCTCCTGCGATTAACACATCCCATGAAATGTATGAGCACCACGTATGACCTCCAAAAGTACAACACATCCTCGTCTCCTACACAAACTATTAATCACAACCGTTTGCTATTAGACTCCAAGCCAATTTCTAAAACTACGACTTAGTATGACTTCAGAGTTTCGAAACCCTCCACTTTACACGCCTTTAACGTTCAGATGAATCATCATACGTAAGCTAATCAGCTCTAGGGCCCCACACTCAAAAGAAAACCTAATTTCAAACATCTGGGCAACAACAGAGGAGGTCAATGCCGCAGAAACAAACAACCCCACGAAACCCCTGTGCAGTAGTCACTTGTCACCAGAACATTCTCATTGCACCTGAAACCGTCCCATACCGCCAATCGCCTACACTTCTAAATACTATTTTCACTTTCTGAACTAAAAAATTGTGTACAGTTACACAACGTACCCTTAGGTTCACACCACTCACGGCCGTCACATCATTCAGCTGGTCAATGCTCTGGTCAGCCTCTGCTCCTTGGGTCTTCTGTTTCTTGCTGCATCCCCACCAACCACATCAGTAAAATTGCAAAATTACCAAAATCTACATCCAGACGTGCAACAAATCATCACAGCCAACACATATAGGAGCTCAACATTAGAGATTCTAGCTTGTGCACTGATTTTAACATCACATTCAGATTCAGTACTTTCCCCGTCTACTAAAACCAAAGACCCCGGTTCATTATTAACCCTCCAACAAGTCAATATGACCCACCGTGCACAGTTACAAAGCGCAGTAAAGGAACAAACCCCGCAGCTGCATCTGCACAACAATGCTCACCCAGCTTCGACTCAACCTCAAATCGAGCCACTGAAGAAAGATCACATATACAGGCCCTTCTTATTCACCTTGCTGGTTGTGCAGTGGCAGGCAAGGCTTCGCCTGGCTTCTTCTGACCCACTCCAACAGCGGGTTTCTTAACAGGAGTCTTCGCACCAGTGTTCAGTGCCTGCGCAGTAGGACCTCCAGGAGCTCCGCCTCCGCCACCTGCTCCCGGTTTCGGAGCGGGTGTACTCATCCCCGAGTTGAAATTCATAGCAGGACTTCGTAGCTCGGAAGCAAGAACATAAGGGGGTCCCTGCGCACCAAAAAACATGCACACCCAGAAACCCTGTCAATACTTCAACGCCTTTGAAAGTTCACTCAAAGCAGAGACAGCATCACTTGAGGATTAAGGGTTACACCAATCCATGTGGGAGACGAGGTGTAACGAAAACTCTACAATGAAGGAACACAGGAGTCACCAACATGTTCTCTAGCTCAGGCACGTTTATTCAAAGAAACGTAAAAACAACACTCGCCCTTTAGTAAAATCTAAAGACGCAAACATTCGTGAGCTTTACTATGACATGGTACAACTTTCAACAAGCAAATTCAATCACAAACTCGAATTGTCTTAATTAGTTAATGAAGATAATAATTGTGTACTCCTATCGAGTTAGTATAAAAATGAATTCATTAAGGTACTTTGACGAAGCCTTTGAGGAATGTTTCGTGTGGACGCAACCAGCATCGAGTCAAAAGGATGTAGATGGCTATAGTACGTAACGTGAATAATACAGGTTCCACTTCCCTACATAACTTATTCCAAATGTCCAGTTTTCCTTAACTCTCACCCCGAACATTGTGCCAATCATCTTTTTCATATAGACAACCACTCCCCTAAAGACCAGCATCGATTAAAGTACCTGTCTCACAGAACCACCTGCCTGAGGGGTAGTGCTACCAGCCGCTGTACCTCCGACTGCAACTAGCTGAGAAGCGCCCGCCAAACCCGGCAGGCCTGTGTAACGAGACATTGGTCCCCCTGCTGGCGGGGTGTTCAGCTGGCTCTTGTCGCTACCTGGAACCTGTGCATTTGGGTCTCTAGCAACTGCAGGGATAGCTTGAGACACTACTGTCTCAGGAAGTTGCACTTGCCCAGGAGCTTTGATGGCCATCTGAACAGCGGAAGGACAAGATGTTCCAAAAAGATAAGATACACCTATTACAACCATTGTGACCCGAAATGTCTCATCCCAAGACGGCACGCACAGACTACAACTGGGAACTTCGCATCCAAGTCACTAGCAGGAAGTAAAATAAACTGAACTTCTGAGTGATAATCCAGACGTTATTCAAGGAGAATACCTGGCCCGTCTGCATGGGTGTCACCGGAACTCTTTGAAGAGCACCTCCAGTTTGCTGGTCGATATGTGCCTCCTGCTTCACTGCATGAATGGATTGCGCTGCCTGCTGTTTGCTCTCCAGCAACTTCGGATGTGGCTGAGGTACTGCCACTGGCATTGACACCGATTGGGCTGTTTGCGGTGTTTGAGGATGAGGGCTTGCAATGCCCGCACCACCTGGTTGCTGCCTCCTCATTTTTTCGTCCTCCGCCATTTTCCGCGCTCTCTCTTCCTCTTCCGCCTTCTTCTGCTCTTTCCGAAGCTTTGCTTTCGCATACTTTGTCAGAGGCTTCTGATCCGACTGCTGACTCGTCTCAGACATTGCTTGAGAGAAAGCAGGTCTCATGTGAGGAGTCTGTGGTAACGCACTAAACTGCATTGGAGTGGGCGCCCTCGGCACCTGAACACACCCGGCTACTTGCTCTCATCAGATATCTCAGTGCACTACATCCATTCAACAATCTTATCTTACATGATGCTCCACAACTTAAACATTCAACTTCCAGGCACATTGAACAAGGTCCTAATTCAAGCTCTCGCATTAAATAACAATGAAGTTATCATTCCCACAATCACGAATTACAAAGCAACACCCGCCTCATACCTGTCCCGGATGACCCGGATGCACTTGACCACCCGGAGTGTGAGGTGTTGACAGTGTTGAAGGTCGAGCTTGAAACCCACCGAATGAACCTGACGCTGGCATGTGCAGCGGCCTTACGGCTTGGGTAGGGCCCACAGCCTTGTCCACCTCGTTCTTCACTTGCTGTAAACTAGGTGAGGTGACTGCCGTTCCTTGGCTACTTGTATCTCCCGATTGTTGACTTTGTTCCACCGCTTTCACGTTTGGCAGATTGGGTCGAGCTGGTACCGAGCTTTGAAGTAGTGCAGGCGCTTTAGATTGACCTGATTGAGAAGAGCCTTGGGGATGTTCCTCCACCTTCGGCTGCTGCTGTCCCGCAGGAACGGAGGCTGGTTGACTGGAATTATGTCCCTAACCATTCCACATTCCACACATGTCTCAATAACGTTCATTCATTAGACAGTCTATTTCAACAACCAACATCAAGCCGATTCAAAATAAGAAGAGAACGTCCAAAAAAAGCACTACGCAACTTTATCAGCCACTAATCCTTGTCCAGCCCAATAAAACTTTAAAACCAAACCCACACTCAACAACAGCCCATGATCATCTCTATAAACTACAGAAGAACCCTGATATACCTAACCACTCATAACTCAGTATCTCCAACATAACTGCCAATGTGTTTGTACACGGATGTAGAAATCAATATACCTGTTGCTGCTGATCTTGGTGTTGCTGTTGTTGCTGTTGCAGAGATTGAGCCTGCATAACTCCGACGGATGGCACAGAATCATTTTGTTCAATGGCTGCTTTCGTGCTTTGTTGTTGAGAAACAGCCACGGCATTTGTAGGTTGCGAGTTTGAGCCAGACGAAGTAGCCGGCTGACCAGCAGGTCCTGATTGCTGCGCTGCTGCAATTTGCGAACTGCTGCCTAACTGCTGATGAACTGCCTGTTGTTGGGTCCCTGTTTGTTGACTCACTGCATGTTGAGCCCCTGTTTGTTGAGATACTCCAGGTGATGGACCTCCTTGTGGATGCTGCTGGAGAGACCGTATATCAAGAAAAAAGAAAGAGAAAAAAGAAAAAAGAAAAAAGACAAAACCTCCTCCGTCAGGTCGTTGAGAAAGACATCAACCAATCAATGATAATCCAATCGAATCCTAGGTCATCACCCACAAACCCGACCTAACATACATTTCCTAAAATTCTTACAACGCTACTAATAAAGACACACACTTTTTTCTTTCAAAAACAATAGTTGCTTGGAGTATGAGGTTAAACACAACACCTCTATACATTCATAAGTACAAACGCGCCGAAAGACGATTAATAGAACTATTGCCAGGCCGACAAAAATCACCGACATCGGTAAGACACCAAATGTGGACTCACCTTGTGCATTTGCCGAATAGTCTGCACCAAAACTTGGTCTCCAACAATCGCTCTAGCCCCCCGGACAAAGTCTTCTCTTGTGATCTCATTTTGCTGAAAGGCAACCACCACAAACTTGTCGGGTTCCGAATTCACAACCAACCCATCAACAAAAGCCATACATTATATTACCTGCACCCTCAACATCTACCCCGCTACTCAATAATCGGAGAACAGCACCTCAACCATGATTTCTGCAACCTCAAATTGGAACTGAACGGCATGCGCAGACGTCAAGACGCAGACGCAGACGCAGTATTATGTGTAAAAGTATGCACCAAGAGGTTACACGTCAAGACTCTGAAACAGGTTACATGCCAACCCCTACGCTCTTATGGACCAACATACAGCACCAAAACTTGCCTTAAATCTCTGGTACAACGCACTCAGTTGCTCAGACTGCGCGGGAGGAAGATGAGGCTGGAGCAGAGGCATCAACTCCCCGAATGAGATGCCTTGACTGATGTTACTCCCTGGTCGCCTTTGAGGCTGCCCACTAGCACCTGCGCCTGCCTGCTGCACGCCTGCTTGCTGCTGCTGCCGCTGTTGATTCAGCAAAGCTTGTTGACGGAGGTGGTGCTGCTGACGATATAACTGCTGTTGCTGCGGGGTTAGCTTTGCCCATTGGGATTGAGTGATCGGAAGAGTCAACGGTGACGGATGAGCCGCTGGCACACTCGATGCAGTCTCAGAATTTCCTGATGCAAGATCAAACCTCAGTCGCCTTGCTCACCCTCTAATTGCATGCCTCAAGGTTCAATAATACCGCTCCTGTATTCTCTGAAACTTCTCAGAGCATGAGCCACAGATCAACGATATTCCTTAGATCACTAAAACACATAACATCATCAACGTCAACAAGAAATCGTAAATTAACCTGTGGCAGGTGGAACTGCAGAAGAAGCTGCAGGGGCTAGTGCAGGAGTTGAAGTCGCTATGGGCTTCAGGCTGCCATTGCCCGCCCGCGCCAGACCATATGCAGCGCCAGCAACTCCAGGACCTCCATCACCCAACACCCCTTTCAATCTCTCCGTATATGCATCAACAGCAGCTCCCGACACCGGCGGTCCGGTCTCATCCTCCTGTTCAATGATAGTCTCAATTGTCATATATTGACAACGTCTTCCACAGAACGTAATTCAAAAAAAATCTGAGTGACACAGAATTTGCAATTGAACTCCAGCAATGGGAAATCCTCGTACTCACGCTGAAGCTCAAAAATCGACCTCGAGCCATTAAATCCCACTGTCTAGACCCAAGAAAGAGCCTCATGTATTATCCACAAAAATCAAAACGAGAAAAATGAAGAAAATAATTTAAAAAAAAAAAAAAAAAAAAAAAAAATCTCTTACAAGCATGTTTTCTAGGGCTAATTGTTCAATGTACTAGCAGTACTCGAACTACGTCCTTCTGCTCCATTCGACCCAAATTCCCAATCCATCACTTCTGCCAACCCGCATTCCAAACTAAACTAACTTCAACCCGCGTAACCACCGTAGAAGTAATCGATCGCCTCAACAGACACCCAATCGCGCAACATAACTCGACCCCGACCTCTGATTCAAACTGCCTTTACCCCCGCTGCTACAATTCCTGACGACAGTTATCTCTAACATAAATCCTCGCGTATCGACTTTTCTACACTCCACAGAAATTCCGCCAATTTCAAGTGATTTCGCCCCAACCACGATCCGAGTAGACGAGAACTGCGAACCAGAATTGCGAAAGCGAGGACATTTTGTGCCGTGCCTGGAGCCTGGAGTCATGAGGAAGTGGTGTACCTCGTCGTCTTCGAGAAGCTTGATGAGGCCGGGATCCATGGGCGAGATGGAGGGCTGTGACGGTGGCGACGTTGGTGATTGTGGTTGAATTTATGTGATTGAGGGCTGTGTAAAATCCGGTGCAGAGCGGGGGAGAGGAGTGAGGAAAACAGGAGCAACTCACCCGAGCCCCAAACCCTAAACCCCCCTTCCGATGCCAGCCAGCACTCTTTATTTTTGAATCGCGGACGGTACCCCATCGCCACGAACTTGCTTCTTCGGGAGTGGTCCCGTCGCCGTGACCTACGCACTCCCCTCCATTTACGGTGCCTTGCATTGCTTGGGGATTTGTCGTTTTATGCTGAATTAAACTTTTTTATGAACTAATTTGATATTTTAATCACTAAATGAAAATTTCCTCGTTTTAAATATCGGAATAATATCGACTCTTTTAGAATCATGGATTTGGTATTTTGGAAACTCAAAGGTTGAATTTCTGAAAGAGGTGAATTTCTGAATTTAGTATTTGTATAAGATTTTTTTGACTTCATATTTTCTTTTTGGAACTCTTTAAAATTCTCTACAATATCTTCGAAGATCAAAAAACAAAAAAAGATAAAAGAGATGAAAATAGAAATACTTCTTATAGTATCATGGATAGAACTTACTATCTCTTCATATTTCTTTTCTTCTTCTCATCTCTTTCTCTATTTGACAACATTAAAAAAAATTATAAATATTTGTTTCTTTATTAAAAACATCATTAAATCTACTTTAGGAGTCTATTCATTTTTTGGAAGTCAAATGTTTTTTAATATGATTTTCTTTAAAACAAATGAAAATCCTTAAATATCCATGTATTTGAAATTGATAATAAATTCTTTATTCATTCTATTCTAGAGTAATCTATATGAATTATGCCCTTTCAGAAATTTGATATTTTTGAAAACTTTGTTGCTTGTAGTGAATATCCTGTTTAATTATCAAGAATACTCTCAAAGCTTTTAAAAGAACTTCTTACATCACCAAAGTTCTACAAATCATATTCATTAATTCATAATCTTTCTTATTCTCTTGGTAAATTGAGTGATATTTTAAGATAGTCATGCAATACACAATGTACATGCAATGAAAATTGCATAGAATTTTTTATTACACATCTAGTAATTGAGTATATTTTTTAAGTAAAAGAAGTTGTACTATGTTACTATGCCATTTAGTAGAATGGCATGGAATTGCTATTTACTATATTTATACATTGTTGCCAAAAAAATATTTATTTTTTGTGTAAAGATATATTTAAATATCAATGAATAAATATGTATATATATATATATATATATATGCATTTGTTTTTTTTCAAATTCTAGCCCTAGAAGATAATTGTATTTGTTACTAATCATATTTTAAAAATAACACAAAAATCAGGAAGTTTCAACAATGGTAAAGATCCAAACTTGAATAGTAAAACATGCATGATTAAGAATGTATTCAAAAGTAAATTTCCGAGTAACTGTAATTGGGATATAAGGATTGGGATTAGCTTTCTATCGGAAAGCGAATCATAACCTCCATCTCAATAAAAATTAGTCCAAGTGTGAGATCTTTTGCTCTGTCCAAGCACAAACTTGTAGAAGTTCGAGGTTCTGCTAAGCAACTTCGACAAGTTTGATCCCTCTCCTTTGATTAACTTGTCAATATTTGATCAAGAGTTGCTTGAGAACAGAGCACCTATAGACCCAAATCATTGAATTGAGCTGCAAATGAAGTAGGAGAATGCATCTTGTGAAAGGTGCATGGAACTCTCCATTGCAGAAGACTAGTGACAAAATGAGCTGGTAACACGACTCCACAACGCTACAAGATCAACAAATATGTTATGATTGGCTATATGAACAGGTACACATATTATTCTACTGAACTCGTGGTCATCCAGACCAACACACTATTGATCCTGGCATCGACATTGCTAAACTTCCATCCGCAACATTAACCTTAATTATGCAACCGAAGTTTGAAATAATGGCCAAACCAATGTTTCTTAAGTTTCTTCCAGCGCCAAGCGAATCCCAAGCTTGTGTGTCTAGCTACCTCGATATGTGGAATAGGAATATGGCGCCAGCAGGAGCGGTATGTGGAAATGCTCAGCACATTGCGAAGGACGGACTTTGAACACCACATTAGCACAAGGGTAAAACCCACTATTTCCATGTAGTCTCGCCAAGTATGCCCCGGTGTTGAAGGTTATTCGGTAAGTTCCAGGTTGTAGATAGTTCGACGGTTGCATTAGAGGCCCAGATCGACCATCGTTGTCTGTTTGCGAATTTCCTACGAGTGTCCAGGAGCCCTGGTCACCTTCAGCAATGGAATTCTCCGTCAAAAAGTGGAGTGAGACATCTATATTACTGCCGGGTTTTCCGAGCGCAACATCAAGCACATGAGTTGTTATGGGAGGACGGAGGTTGGAAGCTGGGGCGGTGCTTGGGGTGGGTGCTGATAGGACAGCAGCTTTGGGGACGTTGGTTAGCGGACCTACAGCTTGAGTGTCACCACCAGAGCCTGGAGCCAAAGATAAACGATGTGAGCAGCATAAACGTAGTATCAACTTGAGATATCTTTCATACTTGATATGGATACCCGTTTGCTGACTCCGACCTGAACGATTTCAGATAATCATGTACATTTAGCTTAAATAGTACACTATAGCAGGTGAATACAGTAGAAATGCATACTGTTAAAGCCACTCGACATGAGCTTTGCAAGACGCAGCTCCGTGATTTTCTGCTGCTCAGAAGCTGCATTTTGAAGCTCTTCAATTGGTCGATTGGTAGATCGTTCCTGCCAAACACACCAAATAAGGATGAGACTCCCCGTTGACAAAATGTGGCATTGCAGTACAGTACTAGCTAAGAAAAGCTAATTTCAACTAGATGTGATCCACAGTATTTCGAACAGGTCAACTTCATGCACTTATCGTCAGGGCAGCAACGCATTTAAAATTCAATTCAATGATGAAGACCATCGTATCGCAGGAACGCTTCGATGACACGTACAGTCAACCAAATCAATTTTAAACCCACAACCCAATAGTACAAGTAGCCTAGTCATTAGTCTTAGATGTCACCTTCAGCGCCGCTAAGATTTCGCTGCTGCTTTTGCCTGATGCACAGATAAGAAAAACATGTCCAAACTTTCCTTCATATTTGCGGTTCCAATCGGCCAGCTCCTGTACTTAGGTCACAGAAAATGAAGGATGAGGTTTAAGGTCTAATGATAAACAGCAGTAGATATTAGAGAAATCAAGCGCTACCATGCACACACAAATCTGCGCATCAGTAATGTATATGATTAGCACTTCTACAAAACTTGAATGCCTGCTTCTTTTTACATGTGGGTCAATTGAGGATGAGCGAAAGACGGCAATAAACGATGGAAGCGAAGAGATACTAGAAGATTAAGTTTTTACATCTCGAAAATCTTTCATGCGCAGGGCAACTTCAAGTTTACATTGCTTCTTGACTTTTTGATGAAAACTGAGCTCAGTACCTCGATTGATGATTGAAAGAAAGTACCTGCAAAGTGTGCTCGTTGGCGCTACTGAGTGCCGCCTCTTGCTCTCCCGAACAGAATCTGAATATGGAATTTTCACCACAGAATCTGAATATCCAACACATGAGTGAATGCTAAAGCATTTACTAACTAGCAACCTTGTCTATACCACGCTTCTAGCTTCAAATATGTTCCAACATGGTCATTCCAAACTACTGGCTCGCAGTCCACGAGTTTCTGAAGTATTCTTGACAAAGGGATTGGGAATATCATAATGCTAGGTTTGGCAATGTTGAACATGTCTTCCAATTCTTACAGTTTCCACCTAATTCAATGAAGTACATAATGTGAAAGACATGCAATTATCCTTCTTTTTTCAACGATTGTTGCTGCGGAAATCAACAAAGAAGGTGACACTCTTGCATACCTCTCCGATGCGAACTTGGTGCGCAATGATTCTATATCGCCAATACGAGGATGTGCTGCAAATGCTTCCAACCATCCTTGAACGTCCACCTGGCATCCGATCCCTTCGTGACCTTTAATCGACTTGCAACTAAGGGGTAATGAGTCTTACCTAATGCACTAAATGCTTAACTGTAACCCGGTGGCAGCGGGGCAATTCAAGGCCTGAAGTCACTGAGCGTTTCCACTCTCGTTGAAGAGGACGTTTTCTCATAGCAGGATACAGGATTACAGAACGGAACACTCTGAACATGTGGCTCTCGTAACAAGATTCTAGGATAACCCCACAATGTCACTGGATTGAGAAGCGGCTATGTGATCCCATAATAAGACGTAGCTTCGCCCACCCACAACCTCTTAGACAGTATCATGCAATTTCATATAGTTAGAATAAAATAATAATAATAAAAAAATCCACCAATTCAAACTCCTCGCTCAGCACCAATAATGTACGTGGTATTCGCAAAATTGGCATGCAATGAGCTACAAGTTCGAATGCAAGAGATCACCTTGTTCCACCAGATATCTCGTGCTGCCTCCACAGCGAGATCCAAAGAAGAAAACGGGGCCCTCAGCGCCATCTCTCGAGCAAATCGGGTGCTTCCACAACACCCCAAAAACCCTGCTTCAGTCATCGTGAATCCTCCCTACCAACGCAACAAATGTGAGCTTTCTCTCTCTCGTCTTGTTCCCCTGCGCGGCACCGCGAGATGCAATCGATGTGAAGACACAAGCTTAAAGCACAACACCTAATCAAAGCGCATGGCTCCCTGATACAAATTCCTCCTGTACCCTTGAGCACAACCCAAAAATTCTATATTCCCATGCTTGATTAAGATTGAAGATGGAGAGGAATAATCTGACAAGTCCGAATGTCCCTGACGCCCAAAGGAATCAGGAATATCCCTTTCCACACGGGTGCTGCTTACCCTACCTCAATTCCATTCTTCGGGGTTAGGGAGAATACTACCCAACTCTCATACCCACTTTTGATGGATCAGTAGTAGATGTTCATCACATCAAGCCTTCACGCAGGTATAAACTTTTGTGGTATATTTGTTTTTCTTGATAGTATGAGTGATGATGATATTGACTCCAAGGGAAGATATTGAATCTCAAAATGGTGTAGTCTATGTGGTAAATAATGGTTTAAAAACAAAAAAAAACCTTTTATCATTTATTATGCTCAAATCCAAAATATTGTTATACATAAAGCTCTCTCTTATTTGACAATCTAGTGTTTATCCTTACAAGTAAAATTTTGATATAACAATGCAAAGATTGATTCTATCCATGCATGTAGAGAGAATAGATGCAAAACTTGTTGCCTTATGTTACATGTGGATAACAATATCAATTGACATTTATCTATCAAATGTAAATTTAAGGGTGATTTTGCAAAGGTGAGAGCTATAATAAACCCCTAATAATTGGAAGTTTATTCTAGTTCACAACAAGTGAATTAACTATGCAAGTTTTATAAGTTATAATTCTTATTTAAATCCTAATTAAATCATTCTTTAATCTTCTTAAAACACCCAAGTTATTAAGCAAAACCTCTATCCTTAATTCACTCTTATAATAGCAATTTATTCACAAAATACATGCCAAAGAATTCCTTTTCTTAATTCTTAATTTAATTTTTTATTTAGTCATTTTATTTTATTTTATTTTAATTATAATTAATCCATCAACAAAAATTCATGATTGAATAAGTTTTCATCCTCAAATGACAATTCATCCTTGAATTAAATCTCATCCAAATACTCATCCATCCAAAATCTTAATTCTTGCAACCTAACCTTACTACATCCAAACTAATCTACTTCACCTATTGTGGAAATACTCACCAATTACGTTGACAATAAGTTGGAGCAGCTGCTGCAGTTTTGTGCTTGTTGATCGATGGTGCTCACTTCTTAAGCCTCTACAATTTAAAGCCGAGCAATGAGCTGCCTCCAAGATGGATTGCAAGACGTTGAGGAACCATGCAAGAGGCTAACAAAGTTGCTGGCTGCCCAGTGTGCGCCAAAGTGTAGGTTGACCACCAATATTGGAGGATGATACTGTTGATCTCAACAGCAGAACTTACTTCCTGACAATTGCATACATGCCTATCCAATGCTACCATGCACTTATTCGTGACTATGAATCCTATATTAACTTTTAAAAGAAGAGCTTACTCAATGCGCCTCGATTGTCTGCTTAAGGTTGCCTAATCTTAGTAACGCAATCAATACGAAATGACGCAATAAGTTCGCCGCAAGTGGATTCACTCCAAGCCGATGTTGACCCTTGGTATCACACCTTCAGCACTCGATTAGGTGGAAACTGGACACAATTGTTGTCGATCACAGCTTACACCCTTTCCCATGGAATTGTAGAGAACACCCGCTTTCAGATTGTGGGTTCTGCCACTTCTTGATTAGAACTAGTTTCTAGCTTGCCGTTGCTGCCCTTCGCAAAGATGTCCAGTTTTGCTGCAAACGAGACTCTATCCTACTCAATCAATGTGTTGTTCGGCCTTCATACGCTCGCTCAAACCTCCTTACTTAGAATCACCTTCAACATGAGCTCAACGTTGACTAGTCAAATTACAACAACTTAGAGGGGCAAGGCCAAGCATTAACCAATTGGAACTAGAGCTGGAAAAATGGACCGAGAGTTGGTGCCTAACAACTCCGTAGCTGGAGCCAAAGGAAAAAAAAAAGAGAAAAAAAACGTTGAGCTCCCCGGATTCTTGTCCACAAAAGTACGAGCTCTTCTCTTTTGAACTGAAGATTTTATCTAGATCCAACTTCATGCGCTCCAAGATTAGTCTTCTGTAAATAACCAAGAAGAAATAGCCGCGTGAAGCAAGTTGGACAGGACTGTTGCACTGGTCTACGGCTCCAGCATCAACCTCCAGATAAATGACGAGAATTGCCGAATTCCTCGACCTCGCAGCAACAAGAGCAGATTGTCGACGCTCCACCGCAACATTCAACAAATAGCCAGAACAATCTGTGCCTCCGCAGCACCGTTGCATTTACCACATTCCTAAGGAAGAAGAAACCGCACCAAGGTATCACACTTCTGGCAGTCTTCAGAAAGTCGAACTACAGGGCAACTCCACGAGGGAAAAAAACCTTAGATTACACCTCCACTTGACCAAGAACTCTACTCGTAATCCACCATTGCACCATTTCCACCATGGAACAAATTGCCACTGGAATTGCACTAAATTGTAACAACACTGCCCCCGACGGAATAGAGATCAAGGAAGAAGAAGAAGAAAAAAACTTTATCTGGATCTTTTCCTTGCAGGAATTAAGAGTGAGGGAAGACAAAATAAGAAAGCTTGATAGTAGTGTAGCCGATAAATTCTGGTCGCAATACCAATTCCTTCCACACGCCTTGTTCAGCTTACCAACTTCACCAACACCCTCCAGCACAAGATCGAGGGCAGTTGAAGAAAACTGATCCTTTGCAATCACCGCAATGTCGTCGTCAACGACAATAAAAAACCACAGAAGATGAACAAAAACCACACATATACCGCAACTCGGCCGTGCTTCCATCGAATTGAGACCAGCACTATGTCAAACAAGCACTACGTTGAACAAGAGAGGGCACCTCCCGCTCTTGAATGTCAGCACCTCCAGCGCCAACACCTTTGTTACCAAACAACATTAAACAAGAAGAAATCTCACGACACATCCGAAATGCTCAACGAGCAAAGAGCACCGTAGCTGCTTCTCAAAAGAAACACTTCTAGGAAGAATTCTGGAGTGATCGGAGCTCGAAACTCATTAACGAACAAATAAACCAAAACAAGAAGGGACAGGGTCTGGGGCTGCCCAGACTCCTATTGGCAAAGAGGAAACCGTAGATCAGGTGCAGCCCCTCCCCCTTGTCATCATCTTCTCTTCTTTTATTTATTTATTTATTTATTTATTTTTTCTATTCTTTTCTTCTCTTCCTTTTCTTCTTCTCATACTTTTTGATTTTTCTTTCTTCCACTACATATTTTTTCTTTTCCTACTACTTTATTTGCTTCTAATTTATATTTATTTTTTATTATTATATATACATATATTAAGAACTATTAATTAATAAAGCATTTTTTCTTTGACAACAAGGGCTACTCCCATTGGATCATCATCTAATATTAGCTGACAAAAAACGTATTCATCATAGGAATTTGTCTTAATAAACTTTATCCTAGGTTGCATCTCCACTACTGGCAATCCATTTTCCTAAAAAATTATTAATCATTAATATTGATCTATTTTCCTAAAAATAAATATTTAGAAAAAATAGATTAATATTAATGATTAATGAATTTAATATCTATTTTAAGGAAAAATAGATAAATATTAATAATATATATTTAATAAATTTTAAATATTAAGATTATTTCAATAAAAAACTTATAATAATAATATTAAATAACTTTCAAGTAGTTTCTTATTTCACATTTTTTTTAAATTAATATAAAAAATAATATACATACATACATATATATATATATATATATATATATATATATATATAATTGAATTTGAAACATAAATTTTATTAATCCAAATGTGTTCTAATTTAGTTTTTTTTAAAGAATTTAAGGTATTAACAAATGTGCCAGCATTTTAACAAGATAAATAACACTTCTAAAAATACTTAGAACAAGATTAATAGTAGAAATATTCAAATCGACTATTTTGGATCATATATTAAGTGAAACCATAAAAATATTAAAATTACAAAAGCTGACCTAAATCTATTTTAAATTAAATGTTATAATCCATTAAGAGATATAAATTAATAAATAAATAATTTTAAGAAATTGTATTTGGATGAAAAAAAAGTGCAATCAAGTCATTATGGTTTTTTTAATTTTTAGAAAATATTTAAGATGTTGCATTTTAAAACATTTAAAAGCATGCCTAATATATATGTTTATATATATATATATATATATATATATATATATATATGTGAAAAAATCTCAAAAAATATAAATATTAATTAATACCATTATATTTTTATTATTAATAATGGATATAGTTATAAAACTTCAATAATTATACAAAGTCAATTTATTCTATAGGTATTAAAATATTTATATTAAAATTAGGTTAAATTTTTACTAAGATCTAAAATAATTAATATGTTAAGAAGATTGAGTTTTTGTAGCCATATTGAAGGGCAAAGTTGATGCACTACATTACATATGTGGTTAACACTTCTTAATTGATAAACTCCAACAATTTGAGAAGAATTCTCCAATTGTGATTAGTTGTTTACTTTCTTCTTGACTAATTGATTGATAGATGCTACTTTAATGCTATTGAAAGTATTTAAGTTTAGAAAGTATTTTAGCTATTAGATCCAATATTTGTGTGATCTTATGTATAATAATAAAAATCTTATCACAAATAAAGGCATTCTTCTCTTGAAGCCAAAACTTATATTGATGTCACATCTTATGGCATCAGGTGCCAAATTTTGTCAAATGTATGTAATAAAGTTTGATTAGTGGTTTTTTATCTATTGATTTTTTTTTATTAATTGACTTTATTAATATCAATTAGAATTTAGATACTTAAATGGAAAAAAATCCTTGACTTGATATTCTTATCAAATCAAGTCTTGTGAGTGATTTTAAGAGAAAAAGAACTTATTGTAAGAGTTTACTTGACTATGGTGATTTAGCCAATTTAATAAGCTTTAGGTTTTTTTCTATTTTTACACTTATACTCTTGGATTTTCTTTTTGTGGTGTGATAGATAGCTTAACTTAGTTTTTTGTGAATTTCTAATCTTTTCTTGAGAGTGTATTGATTATACATTTGTATTTGATTTAGATTACATACTTTATAATTTGTTTGTAGCACTCTCTAAATTAAAATAAATTATGATTAGTTGAGAGTCTATTCTAGTTCATAATAATTCTATTAATCACTTATATATTCCACAATAATAATTCAAGAATCATACACTTGAAGATTTTTTTTTTTTTATAATTTTATTATTATTTTTATTTTTATAATTTATTTATTTTTTAAATCTTATTTAAGTTTCAATAATTGAATTCATCTAAGGCTAAAAATTAATCTATTTTTTTTATTTAAAAATAAATTTTTATCCATAAATAAATTTTGGTCTGTTAATAAAAATTCATACATTCTTAACCAATATTTATTTATAATTTTTCATCATTATTTGATTTAAATTCATCCATTCAAATCCTAATTCATCAACTATATTCAAGTCAATTTTTGGTTGATGATTCAAATATATATATATATATATATATATATATATAAATATTTTAATGATATTTTCTACAAAAAACTTGAGCACTCTAGTATCCAAGGAACGAATACCATAAGAAACTCACAACTCTTGGGTGCAACATCTTTGAAGAGGAGGTCTGATTGCAAGTACCATTGAGTACCAAAAAAATTGTAAAGTATAAATGAGATGTCTTCTCTCCAATGTCCATTTGATCAAAACACTCTCTTATTGATGGTCAAAACTACCCTATTGATGGCGCAAATAAGCTTGTAATTACCAACTATACTACTTATATAATAATTATTTACTTACTTAATGAATTATTTAATTATAAATGACTCAATCAATTTTGAAATCATAATTATTAGTGGATCCAAAAATGATCTAAGATTGTAGATTGAATCAATAGTAGATGGTAAAGAGAATATTAATGGATCTAATCTCAATAAGAACTAAAATAAGAACCTATAAATCAGAATAACAACAAAGAAAAAAAAACTAAAAGTAGTTATAACACTACTCAACTAGATCCCAATTATAAGTTTGTTTGGTAATTCAAGACACTTCTAGAGCCACTTGTTTATGAATTCCTAGCAATGTAATTTACAAATACTTTAAGCTTTACTACTGAATACTATTGTACCTCTTCAACAGTAAGAATCTTTTAATATAAAGATATATTGCTCCTAGCTAACTCTACATCCACACCAAGCTAGTCAATTTGAGTATATTAGAGTCATTGATAATAAAGTTGCTATTGCTCATGATCTACCACACCATTATTGTATTACATGTATTCTTGCTTAAAAATGCTTTGAAAACTTAATTGGGGAAGGTAAGTAAAAATGCAACAATAATTCTACCAAGTCTAATAGAGCCTTAAATAAACTTAAAGTAATCTTTAATAAATCCAATCAATCTTTAACCTATCAAAATAAATTTAAAAAGAGTCACAAAAGAAATACAAAGAAGTCATGATTTAATTTCAAAGAAAAATAATAAAAAATCTTAAAGAAATGTAAAAACAAATCTTTAAAGAAATTATAATAATCTTTAAGAAATATAAAAAATATAAATTTAAAAAAATAATAAAGAATCCTAAAGAAATACTAAAAATAGAATCTTAATATAATTTTAATTAAATCTTAACCAAATCTTAGGTCAAATCGTAATAAAATCCTAATGAAGCCTTAAATCCTAAATCCTAAACAATTCTTAGATCAAATCCTAAGTCCTAACCAAACCGTAGGCAAATTTTAAATCAAATCTTAATGAAATTCTAGATCTTAAAAAAATTCTTAACAAATCCTATTATAGAATAGAACCTCAATAACTAATGATCAAATCATTGATATCAACTCAAAAATCTACACACAATTTAATATCTTAGTTAAGAATAAGTACAAGGAAGATAAAATCAATTGCACTTATCAATTGAGAGAAATACAAGATAATCCAATCAAGTATTGAGCGGCCTCCTACTCTAACTTGAATGCTGAATTTCTATCACCAATATCTCTTCCTTAAACCATGGAATTTCTCTTCAATTTTATCCAAATATTGGAAATCAAGTCTAGTATCTATACAAAAAAATTATACTTCAATTGAGAACTTGCTAAAGATTTTAGAAACACTCATTCATCCTCAAACTCTAATTTCTAAGACATCAACCTACAAAAACCCTTATATACTTCAATCTAACTATTTAATTGACCTCAAAATTTACATATATATTTACAACTAACACGTTAATATACAGTCCGAATTTTATCCATACACATACTAAAAAACTCAAGAAATCCTCAAATTTGAGAATATATTTTTATTTCTTAAATCCTAATTCCACCAAAGACATCACTAGCTTTGAAAATCCTTCAAAATATTTATATTGACTCAAATGACATAAAAACCAATGCTTAAAAATATTTTTTTAAATTTTACCTTCAAATCATAAGGTCTATAAATTGAAATGACATTAAAAAAAATTAGAATTCTATTAGATGCTTCAATCATAAGGTCTACAAATTGGAATGACATTAAAAAAAAACACTTAACAGATGCTAAGGAAGCATAAATATCACTACTTCTTATAATGGATCTATATGACCTTTCTCAATATTACAACATTATATGCAACCACCTTCAAAATCTATAATCTTCAGATATTGATTGCATGGTTGCAAAATCATCCTTCACTTGATCTCTAGTGCATGCTCCATTACCATAAGTATAGATTACTTTTGATAGTAGCTAGATTGTGAAAAAATTTAATATTTATTGAAATATAAGATTTATTCTTTATGAATATTTTTTCTAAAAAAAAAAACCTTCTTTAGAATTAGTAGCTGCTAACATGCTTTTAGTCAATTAAAGCTTTAAATTGACAATTATACAGAAATTATAGAAGAATAAGTCAACTTCTAATAAATATATCCTAAGGCCTTCAAACTTGTACTATGACTATGAAAATAATATACAAAGCTAGAATGCATTTGATGGGCTTCAAACCAACTCTAGATTTATTCCTTTAAATCCTAATTAAAGTCAATTTCAAGGTCAAAATCCTATTAATCAACCAAAATATGGCCAAAGGTCTCAAGATGTGAGATTTGTATCTCAACCTATAAGAGAGTTGGAAACTATTCAAAATCCCACTTAACCTAGTATCAATTAAGTCTTTTTTTCAGAATTGAATTTAATAACCTTTAAAAAAAAATCAATGTAAAGAAAAGAACTTACTTACGGTACTAGTTTTAATAGTAATGACTAGATCAAAGGCAATATTCTTACTTGTCCATCAAGAAAAAGAGAATAATATTTTAGAGAGTCCATCTTGCTTCTTGAATTTAGAATAAATCATAAGAGATACAATCAAGGCAACTCAAAATAACACTATCAAATCTATGAGATTTGATTCTTTAATAGAAGAATTATCATTTCAAAATCCTATAATTAAATATAAGCCAAGTATTAATCTGGATAACTATAGTTGAGAAGATCTTAAAATTTTCATATGTGAAATACTTCAATACAAGGATATAGAAGAATCCAATATATAAGAGTATATCTTATGGAATGATCTTAATAATTCAAAGCCTAATATCACTTTTGTTCAATTATTGGAAATTTTTCCAATAGTTAGAAAGACACTAAAAAATCACTTTTCAATAAGATTTCAAAGACAATCTAAGATTAAGATGCTAAAAAAATAGATTCGTTTTTTAAATGAAGTGAAGTGAAAGCAATAAAACTTAAGGTTTCTATGGTAGATAAGATAATATTCTATACCATTATAAATGAATCAAAGTAGTTTGAACATTATGTCCTTCTAAACTATGGAAAAATTAGGATTGAATGTCACTAGCTTGTCTTTCTTTGTTATTAAGATGACAAATCAAAGTCCATCTTTTTTAATAGGCCAAATAGAAAATTATAAGTCTTAGATTGAAAGAAAAGAATATGCCTTAATATATCATATTATTTGGATGCATATGTCAAGGAATTCTTTTTTCTTATTGCTTGATAGACTATGATTGAGGCATTCAGAAGCGATAGTCAATTAGAGAAGAGACAAGCTTTACATTATTTTTGGTCCATAAAAAAATTGAATCAAAATCTCCATACAACTTGTATTTGATTATAGAAAAAAAAATCAATTAATTCTTCAAAAAATCTAACAATCTAAATTAGAAATCAAACTAATACAGATGGTCAATTTGATTAATCAATGTGCAAAGAAAATAGAATGTTTAGGTTCCAATCTTTATAATTGGGAGGATAATAGAGAATTTAAACAATGGCTAAAGAATCATCTAGACTCCAATTTTGATTATTTTGAATCAATTAATTTTTTAGAAGATATATTGAAGATTGTAAAAATTGAAGAAATTCAAATCTTTAGCATTAACATAGATGGAACATTAAAAGAAGAAGAAATTATAGTTCTTAAAAGAAATGATGACTTAATTCCACTTCTTAGATTTTAAAATACTATATCAATTTTTTTTATTAGAAATAGAATTGTCAACTATCCTATTATACCTATTGGTTGATTTAAGAACTCTTTAAGACAATCTTTAATATGAAAATCTGAACGAAAATTTATAGATATATTTCATATAGAAGAAGAGTCTAAAACCATTAAAATTAGAATTTATTTAAATCAAGAAGATGTATCTAAATATCTTGATTTGATTATGAAATATTGAAACATTTTAGCATGGTCATATAAGGATTTGAAAGATATATCTCTTAAAGTAGCTCAACACTATATTTTTCTTATTTCTAATACTAAGGCAATTAGACAAAAATAAAGACGTATAAACCTTCAACTCCAATTTATTATTAAAGAAGAGTTTGAAAAAGTTTTACAAGCTGATTTTATTAAATCAATTGAAATAAAAAATTATATCTCTCCTATCGTCCTTGTGAAGAAGAATGGTAAAGTAAGAATGTGTATCGATTATAGAAAACTCAACAAGCACATCCAAAAAGACCATTTCTTCCTTCTTTTTATTAATAGTGAAAGGATAGGATATAAAACCTATACATTTATGGATAGTTATTTGGATTATAATCAAATTACCATAGCCTTGGAAGATTTCTATAAAATGGGTTTTACCACTCTTTAGGGTACTTTCATTTTTTTGGTCATGCCTTTTGGGCTTTGTAATGTTTCTTCTTCCTTTTAAAGAATCATGACCATTGCCTTTTTGGATTTGTTGCAAAAATCTATGATGGTATTCATAAATGATTATAACACCCAATTCAATGCCAAAGACTATCTAGAACATGTAGAAGAGACTTTAGAAAGGTGTAGAAAAATAAAAATTATTTTAAATTCCAACAAAATATATTTGGCAATACAAAATAAAGTCTTATTAGATTATGTGGTTTTTAAAGAGGGAAGAGAACCTAATTCAAAAAAAAGTAAAGGCCATAGCTAAAATACAACCTCCTATAAGTTTTAATAAAGTAGAAAAGAACTTAAGATATCTTGAGTGGTATCAAGAACTAATTCTTGACTATGCTACAAAAACCTTATCTATTATCAATTTTAAAAAGAAATTGGTTAAATTTGAGTGGACAAAGGAGTGTTAAGAAGCTTTTGATTGAGTAAAGACAATATTAAGCTCCTACCTAGTCTTAAAACTATCTAATTAGAATCTTCTTTTTTATATCTATTGTGATGCTTCATTTGTAGTACTTAATAATATATTATGTCAATCAAAGAAAGGTGGATATAAAGATTATCTCATTTCTTTTGCTTGCAAAAAATTAAATGTGACAAAAAAAATTATAGCACTACAAAAAGAAAATGCTTAACTATTATCTTTTATGTGAAGTAATTTAGACATATTTCTATTAAATTTCTTTGTATTTTTTTGTTGACCATATGGCCATCAAATACATAGTAAACAAGGCAAATTTGAGTGGTTGTATAATTCAATGGATATTATTATTAGGAAAATTTGACTACAAGGTAGAATATAAATCCAAGAAATTACATAATCAAGCTAATCACCTTTGAAGGTTTGAAGGACAATTAAGTTCTACTCCTATTAATGACAACTTAGTAGATAAATATTTTTTTTATTATTTCTATCCATCTTACTTGGTACAACTACATTGCAAATTTTTTAAATCTTAATAAATTTCCAAAAGAGTTGTCCAAATATGAATGATGTAAGACAAGAATTAATAGCATTTATTTTGCTATTATAAAAAAATAATTATATCATCAAGCAATAGATATTCTACTTAAACAATGTGTGGTAGTTGGTGAAGTACTAGCCAAATTAATGACATGCCATAATAGCCCATATGAGGGATACTTCTTAGGTAGATTGATGGCTAAAAAGACAATGAGAGCAGAGTATTATTGGTCTACCATGTTTTAAGATATGCATGATTATATTAAATAATGTGACGCTTGCCAACATTATATAAAATAAACCAAGAATAATATCTATGGGGCTAATTTTATATATGAGAAAATTATTACTCGATTTGGTTGTCTCAAAATATTAATTAATGATTTAAGTACATACTTCTTGAATAATGTGATAGAGGGGATGACTAATAGGTTTAATATAAACTATTGTATGATTATTCTTTACCATCCTCAAACTAATGGTCATACAAAAAGTATGAACCAAATCTTATATAATATTCTAAGAAAAATAGTACAAGATTCGAAGAAGAATTAGAACACAAAATTACTAGAAGCTTTATGGCCTTATTGCACAATCTACATTTTCTTTAGTATATGGAGTAGAAGCTATGATACCAATAGAATTTGAAGTTAATTCTTTCAAAATAGCAATTGATGATAGATTAATTATTCAAAAATCTTTGAAGGATAGATTAGAATAATTGAAGAATCTTAATCAAATTCAAAGAATAGGAACTCAACATATAGAAGCAATTCAAAGAAGGAAGAAATTGATTTTAATAAAAAAACAGAGGAAGAGAGTCTTACAACTTGAAATGCTAGTATTGTTACAAGATGCTAGGAAAACAGATTATCTTAGAAAATTTGATGCTCTTTGATTAGATGCTTATTATATTTGGGAAGTTTTTAACAATAACTTTTTATAGTTAAAAACATTAAATGGTGAAATATTTTCAACAAGAACATTTGAAAATAGATGCAAGGAGTATAAAGTGTAAAACAAAATTGACTCATTTTTGTGTTTAATACAAAAAAATCACTTATTGTGCTTAAAATCATTATTTTGTGAATTAGTAGTAGAGCTTTGAAAGAAAATAGAAAATAGAATGCTAATCCTTGTTGTCAAAAGAAAAAAAATATTAGTAGTTATAAATATATATATATATATCTATATATATATATAGAAAAAATTATTAGTTAAGAGCAAATCAAAAATTAAGAAAAGAAAAAAATATAGTAGACGAAAAAGAAGAAGGAAGAGAGGAGAAATAGAAAAAAAGAAGAGAGAGAGAAAATAGCAAAAAAATACAGAAAAAAAAGAGAAAAAAACAAGGTAAAGAAAAATATAATCTTTTCGGCTAGATGGATACAGGAAGGATTTCTCGGAGGACCCCGAATTCGGGGTAGTCCTGGTTCCAATGGCATATGACTTTGGCTGCCTTGCGATGGTACTAGGAGCTCGATGTTGCATGGTTGTTGCTAGATGTACATCTAGACTATAATCTGGTCACCAACGACATTGTGTGTTCTCTACTTGCTGTCAAGGAAAGGATTGCGGCAAGGCCATGACATCATTTCTTCTTGTCTTGGAGTCGCTTGTGCGGTATTGCTTTGATTCAAAGAGAAGCCGCATCTGGTAGTATGTAGATCAAAATCTGCTTCCTGGCATACTGTTACAATTTTCGATGAGAGGGTCTCTAGCTTCTTTATATGGAACCTGATCGAAGATTCTGATCGTCCGTGTAGGATCTTCCTAGTTGGCGCTCTTGTGTTTCTACAACACCGATAGTGTTGACGGCGAGGCCTTGTGGTTGGGGCTGGCATTTTTTTTGCGGCATTGTTGCTCCCTGGTGGTGATTGCGGCGGTGTTGCAAAGCCCTCGTTGAGTGGAGTTGGCTGGTGCAACATAGACAACAAGTGGTTGTGTAAGGCGTGGTTTTATTTTTTTTGTCGTTTCTCTGGTCCGAGATTTCAAGGCAGTTGGAGCGGCTACTGAAGCGTGAGAATACAGAAGCGCACCGGCCTAGGATAATGTAAACATGTGCTGTAGTGCGAAAGGAATTGAGTCGTGCGGCCTACTTATTGTTCCATCATCCAGTCGCGTGAAGCTTATATTCCAACAGTAGAATTTGCTTGGACTTCTACAACCCTACTACAATTGATTGCTGCATGAGCAACCCTTGGTTTTCTACTAATCCTACAAGAGATGGGGGTTCTATTGTCAATCTGAGCTCATCCTCGCGACTTGAGATGATAACCTAGCTAGGGCACACATTGTTATTAGATTCACCACGCCTTTGCAGTTCATTGCTTGTATTCCTTGCACCTCACGGCATACAATGGGTTGTGGTTTTGTTGAATCAATGACGGCAGCTCTCAAGTAGCGTGAATTAGTGATTCCACTAGGCTGTTGCTAAGATAGATGAAGTAGACAAAGAGCAGTTCCGCTGATAATTTGTAAATGATGCACTTCAATCATCCTTTGCGGAGATTTTTTGTGTATGGTCACTCGTAATTGATCATGGAAAATCACCAGCCAACTGATATCTTCCACAATTTGGGCTTCCACCAAATCAAGTCAGGAAAAGGTTCTGGATTACGCATTCTCTTCGTTTCATGTTGTTGCTTCGGAATCCTGGACCGACGGTGTGACCTGAAGCACGTGGAATTGTGAAAAAGGGAGCACCTTGGCAGACCTCCGAAACCTTGTTTCTGTTTGGGTTTGGATCAAGGTGTCATCCCTTCCAAGGAGCCAAGCTCTGAAGGCAGCTAGGTCCATCGACTTGTAAAACACAGTTTTAGAGCTTCATTGCACATCACGATTTGCAGCAAAGCATCGGCAAGGAAGGGAGAACCTGCATTGCTGCCGCAAGAGTGCTGTAGAGGCGCGAAGCTTGTCGCCGAAGCTAGTAGCAGGCCGCCCATCGATCCTCACAGTAAGAACTTCAGCAGTACCCGGATGAACTAAGGTTAGGATTGAATTAAATTAGTTTGAATGAACAGTTGAATTGAATTAAAAATAAAATAAATCGGATAAAAATATATTGGATGAATTTTTATAGGTGAATGAAAATTTATATTTGAATGAAAATTTATTGAAGGATGAATTTTAATTAATTTATAATAAGAATAATAATAATAATAATAATAAAAATAAATTCATAAATTAAATAAATAAACTCTCAGTTCATGAATATTTTAGTGAATTATTATTATAAGAGTGAGTTGTTACTAGAGATTTGCTTTATCATATAGATAGTTTAAAGAATTTTAAAGGTGCATTGATTAAGATTTAAATAAGAACTATTTTTTTTGAAGTTTTGACAATTAATTCACTAATTGTGAGTTAAAAATTAACTTCCAACTAATAGAGGTTTATTTTAATTCAGAGATGGAAAGAGATTCATAACTACTCTATGATTTGAATTTATTCTTGAAAATATTTATGGCTATATTTAAAAAAAGTGATAAAAAACGATAGCTAATACCAAGCTTGTATTGCTATGATAAGATTTGCATTTAGCCACCACATATGCTATTGAATTCCAAAATCTTGCTTGCAATGTAGATTGGGATGACAAAACCCTTATCAATCAGTTTTGATATGGATTAAAAGATAATATCAAAAATTTATTCTTAATAATACTAAGAATAGATTCATTGGATCAATTTATTGTTCAAGCCATTGCATGGAATAATCAATTCTTTGAAAGACGTTAGAAATAAGTATTTGGTTGAAGAAGTACAAGTCAAGCTATAGCAACACCTTCTAAATTTTTAGAAACTTACTTATTCAGGCAAGAGCCTATGTAAATTAATACATTAATACGATACATTTTAAATCTCTTATTGAGCAAGAAAAGACTCGTCGTCGTTGTCAAGAAGGTTTGTGCCTATATTGTGGAAAATCCAAGCATAATACTCAACATTATCCAAAGAAGCAATGCAATCACAAAATAAAAAACATGGTTGCCAAAAAGGATGATGTGGCAAAAAACGAGTTTTTCCAATTACAATAGGTACTATGTGGCTAGAATCTTACATAGTTTCTAGTAAAGGTCATATTCTCTCCTTAGATCCCTCACCTTATTTCATAATAGAATTTATTTAGGATCAAAAAATCACAAATTCTTAGCCTTGTTAAATTCAAGAGCCTAAGTTTATTTTATAGACGAAGACTTTATAAAAAAATAAGATATATTTTTAATTAAGAAAACCAAATTTGTACATGTAAAAGTAATAGATGATTGTTTGTTGTCTTCTAAAAATATTACACATGAAACTATTCATTTAAATGTAAAAATTAGTGGTTATAATATTATAATAATATATAATATAATAAGTTCTCTTTATAATCCAATTATTTTAGGATTATTGTTGTTAAAAAAATATAATCATTAAATAAATTAGATTTCTTATAACCTTGATTTTTTCCATAATTTAGCCTAAGATTTTGGTAGGCAAGTAAAAATCCATAAGACCAATACATCCAAACCATTGTTGGTAGGTGCAAGAACTTTTATGCATGTTGCAAAAAAAAAATGTCAATTTTTGCTACATATGCCACAGCTATTTTTGATAGAGGAAAGATTTCAAGTGGCATTCTAAACCAATATCAAGATTATCAAGATGTTTTTGAAAAAAAAATGTAGATATTCTTTCATAGCATGGATTTTATGATTTTTCTATTGATCTTCAAGAAAGAGCTCAACCACCATTTGGACCAATCTATAGCTTATCATAAAATAAGTTGGTTGCATTCAAGGAGTACATTAATGAAAATTTGGCTAAGAACTTCATATGCCATTCTAAATCTCTAGTTGAGGCTCCTATCTTATTTGTGAAGAAAAAAGATGGATTTCTAAGGATGTATATAAACTATTAAGGACTCAACAAGATCACCAAGAATAATAAGTATCCTCTACTTTTTATTTTAGAACTTTTTGATCAACTAAATCAAGCAAAGATCTATATAAAAATAGATTTACAAAGAACATATAATCTTGTATATATTAAAGAAGCATATGGATGAAAAACTATGTTTTGGATTAGATATAAATATTTGAAATATAATATCATGCCTTCTAGACTCATAAATGTATCAATTGCTTTTCAACATTTAATGAATGATGTCTTTTGTGAGTTTCTTGATGATTTTGTCATCTTTTATGTTGATAATATCTTAATCTGCTTTAAGAATATAAAAAAGTGAGAAGTTCATATTTGTCATGTATTACAAAAACTAAGAGATTTAGGATTATATAACAAGATAGAAAAGTATATATTTTACACTACTTAAGTTGACTTTCTAGGATACATCATTTCAAACAATGGTCTTATGCTAAATCCTAAGAAGATCTAGACTATCATAGATTGGAAGATACCAAAAATAATTAGAGATGTTTAATGTCTTTTGAGATTTTTCAATTATTATCAAAACTTCATCAAGAACTTTTTTCAAATGGTGGCTCTTCTTACATTTTTGACATGTAAAGACAAACTTGAGAAGAGCAATGAAATTGAAACATTTTTTTAAACCTTGAAGACAATATTTATTTCTACATTGATCTTATATTGCATTAATTTTTTTAAGGCATTCTCCATAGAAATAAATACATCAAATTTTGCTATAGATTTTGTTTTGTCACAAATGGAATTAGATGACAAGCTCCATTCAACAACTTCACATTCTAAGAAATTTTCAACAACTAAGATTAATTATGAAATCCACAACAAAGTATTTTTTTACTATCATGGATTTATTTCAAAAATCACATTATTATCTAAAAAGCACCTTGAGACTAATTACCATATATATGATCACAAGAACGTCAAGTTCTTCATATTGGTCATGTTTTGAATCATTTCCAAATTTATTAGAGCATGTTTTTATCAAAATTGGATTTTAAAATCACTTATTGATTTAGAAAACAATAAGATTTGTCAGATATCTTTTTTAGATATTTTTAATTTGTACTAAAAGAAAGAGATGTATTTTTTAATCAACAAAAAATGATTTTTTTGAAGTTGGAGCATTTTCATCTTTGAATAATAAAATCAATATTAACTATTGATTTAACCTTTTTCAAGAAAATTCAATCAAGTATGTCTTATAATTCTCTTATTCATAATATTAAGAATATTTTTTTTAAGTCTCATGATACTTTCAAGTTTGAATTTAAAAATAAATTATTCTATTTTAAAAGTTATTTATATGTTCTAAAAAAAATATGTTTATGTGTTCTTTAAGTATATCACGACTTTTCAATGACAAGACATTTTGGATATAATAAGACTTTGGAGCTAATACCAAGAGATTTTTAGTAGCATCAAATGTAAAAGACTATAAAAGACTTTGTGTAGTTATGTGACGTTTATTTAAGATCAAAAATTCTTTGTCATCAACCTTATGGACTTCTTCAACCATTACATATTTCAAAACAACTATGATTTTTTTTATTTCTATGGACTTTATTACAAATCTTCTAAGTTCAAGTTCATATGTTTCTATATTCATGATTATAAATTGCTTCATAAAAATGACATATTTTGTATCATGTACAAAATCTATTAAAAATGAAGAAATAACTAAGCTTTTTTTATATAATATCTATCACTATTATGGATTGCCAAAGGATATTATATTAGATAAAGAGATACAATTTGTATCAAGATTTTAGAAAATCCTTTTATAAGATATTGAAGGTAGATTTAAAAATTTTTTTGGCCTTTCATCTTTAAATTGATGAGCAAATGGAATAAATGAATGAAGTTTCAAAGTAATATTTGAGGTTTATCATTAATTATCATCAAAATAATTGAATAATTCTTTTATCATTTATAGAATTTGTATATAATAATTCAATAGATTTTTCTATTCAATAAATATTTTTCGTTACCAATAATGGTTATCATCTATAATTTGATACTTTTAACTTTTTAAAAGTTAATAATCTTGCAGCAAAAGATTTGACAAATTATTTATTAGAACTACATACAACAATAAAGGTGCATTTAAAGGAAGTTTAAGAATGACAAAAGATCAATGCAGATGCCTATGTCAAAAAACAACCACAATTCAACATTAAAATAAGATATGGTTACTTTGTTGCAATATCAAGACTAATCATCCTAATTACAAGTTGGACTATTGTAGACTTAGACCATTTGTTATTTATGAATAAGTCAATTATATTGCCAATTGATTATATCTATGAAGATCCATCCCATATGCCATATAAAACAATGAATATCTTGAGAAAAAGATAAATGCCACATCTTCCTATAGAAACAAATAATAATGAAGAATTCAAGGTAGAATAAGTTTTAGATTCAAAGTAGCTCCAAAATAGATTAGAATATCTTATTCATTGGCATAGATATGATAATAGTAAATGGACATGAAAGCCATCAAAGAAACTTCCAAATGTAGCAAAAAAATGTGAAGCTTTTTATTGAAGACATCCATCAAAATCAAGGTGAAGAATAACAAGATCCATGAAAGATGATGACTATTTCTTATGGAACTCATCTTTAAAGAGGAGTGTAGAATAGATATTAGTTCGTTTTTGTAAGATATTGGTAAAATAGATTAATAGTCCATAGAATAGTCAATTCAAGAGGATGGATGGTTGATTTAGTTATTAAAAGCAGTTATTATAGGATTACGGTTAGGATCTGGAAATCAATAGCAATTATATAGGAGTTGTAGAAGTTAGTTTGAGGGGCTAGACTGTAATAGTCATGAGCCGGAATTAAGCTTGGTGCTACCTCTTTGTTTTCTTTGTTTTCTTTGTTGTTGAAGAGTAATGGATAGTTTTTGAATAGTGAGAAGTGAGTCTGTGGAATAAATTAGAGATTGATTTATGAGTTATTGATTATGTAATTAGAGTATTATGTGATTGAATTATATCAGAAGTTATTGGAAGATTGATTATGGTTAGAAGATTATGATTGTTGTTTATTGAGAGTTGTGTGTGTTTTGGATAGAAGAAGTCTGTGATTACAGAAATTCTGTGAATCTAGATTGGTTGGAGTGAAGTCTGTTATTCTTGGTGTTGGATGGAATTTATGTGTTTTGAGCAGTCTTTTAAGAGTGCAAGATTGCACACTGTTGTTATCAGTTGATGAAAGAGTATTGTTATTGAGAAGAAGCATTGTACTGTTTCTTAGTGTTTTAGTGGTTTGGAATACAGTTAATTGTATGACCCTAACAAGTAAGCTTATGCGCTTAGTCTTTCTTTGTGTTCAAATTCCCCTATACAAATTTATTCTAAAAGAAATTTATAGAATAAGTAAAATGACAATTACAGGGAGATAATGTCACAAACATATATATTTATTCCAAAAATACTTATATGATTAAATAAAAATAGATAAAAATAGATTAGTTTCATAATATCTTTTTAAAAAAATTCTTAAAAGCTTTATAGATACTACTTTGACTTTATATGTATTTGTAGTAACTAGGTCAATAAATTAGCCATATATCATATGTATTAATAGTTTATGAAATAAGCTAACTATATAGCACATATATGGATAACTTGTCTTGCAAGTTAATACATGTATTTACCAAAGTCAACACGTATTGGAGATCCTATAGAATATTGTCACATAGCTCCTAATTAAAAAGTATATATAGAGGCAAAAGTAAAGCCTTCTACACTCTTGTCAATGTCTTTATAGTCTTTAATTTCTTGTATTTTTGTGGTTAATTTGTTGATATTTCTATTTTCTATCAAAAGATTGTTGAATTGAGATGAAAGTCCTCCATAGATCATGAAGGCCTCTCTAAATTGTTGATATGTAAGAGTAAATTCCATCTTTCAATCCAAATTATAAAATGACCTCAATCAAGAGTTGCTTTTAATTGGTGGTTTGAAATGAAAGAAATAAATAATAAGAATAAAAGAAGAACAAACAAAAAACAAATGAAATAAATAAAATCATTCTACTTTATACAAGACATCAATTTTTAGGTTGCATTCTCTATGTGCTCTTGACTTATATTTTTTTATTTTATTTTTGCTTTTTTAGACCTACTATTAGGCATGTGTTATTATCTACTCTCTTAATTTTTCTTTTTATGTTTTTTTTTATATAATTGTGGATTTTATTGAATTTTTTACACATATAATTTTTTGATTCTAAAGCCATTTTAGCCCAATCGGATACACTCTTTGATCTTATTATGGCCATTTCATAGATTGGAAAAATTTCTAAAAATTAAAATTTTGATTTAAATGAGACATTTTTTCTTTTAGAAAATCTAAATATTATATTAATTATTATGTTGTTGTAAAATCTCTCAAAAAACACTACTATTGCATAGACTAAAAAAATTGGATGTCAATTTGTAGTGTAGTTCTAAATTTCATGGAGCCTCATACTTGCTCTCTATTCTTTTTTTTATTGATATTCATATCTTAGAGTAATGTATCTACTTTAAATCAATGCTTAAAATTATTATTTTTACTTGCAATAGCACAATTATGCCCAAACAACAAATAAAAGCATTGAAGATATATATGTGCACCTACAACAAGGATCAACAATGCAAATTTAGTAAAAGGTATCATCTCTATAATTAAAAAGATACCAATTTCCATCTCATCTTATTGCATTTATGTCAGATCATATACAATAGATTTGATTGTTTGACTCATAAAATCTTCTCTTGTAGTCCCTTTGTACTAGTAAATAATCATGAAAAACTTATCATGTTCTACCTTTGCATACTCCAATCTTTTAAAATTCCATTCTAAATAATACATGTTTTTTCTATTACTACTTTATACTTCAGTAACAAGAAAAAAATAACTATCAAAATTTACTATTAATTTGAAAATAAACCTAAAAAGAAAAATAAATAATTCCAAAAGTTTTTTTTGTATTTAATGCAAAGCACTTAGCTGCTTAGACTCTTCAAGAGAGTGATGGGGCTAAAGCAAAGGAAATCAATCTTTCTAATAAAATACCTTGATTAATGTTTAATTTAGAAATCTTCTACAAATTTCCACTCATAACATACTAAATAATAAAATGTAAATATCTTATACAACTATCACATCAAAAAGATACCTAGTTAATATTATAATTTTTTTTTTTCATCCATGATTAAATTTTGTGTTATTTAATCAAATATCTTTATATATCAATTTTTTTTTGCATCCTCCTATTAAAATTAGAATTTAAGATTGAAGAGAGCAAATGTCAAGAAAATTATTCTTAACTTTGGTTAAGGGTATTTTAGCTCTTCCACAACTTTGGCTATAGTTGTTAGAGAGCTAAAACAAAGAACTATACGGAATCAATTAGACAATATAAAGAAGGCCCTTAATATGATAATAGCAAAAATAATCTCTTGGAAAAGTGGTTGGAATTAATCCTAATGCATGCTCAAAGTCACCATAATTTTCTACTACTATGATCTATTACCATTGGCATCAATCCTTTCAATTGATAACTTCAATAATTAGCCTTACTTTTTTATATATATTAATTATATTTTTACCCTATCTATTGGCCATGGACAATGAGAAAAATAGATTCAATATTGGTATATGAGCTCTTTCTCATTCATGTACAATAATGAAGTAAAAATTTTAAGATACTTTCTAGATACCTTTCTTCTCAAACTGCCATACAACTTAGTGATTATAAACCAATTTCACATGTCAAAATCACTTAAACATCCAAGAGTTTGGTTTTATTTTTTATGTCTAGAAAAAAAACTTAATAAGTCAAATAATTATTGATAAATAAAAAATCAAATACATAAATTTGTAAGATTAAATAATTAAAATAATAAAGTATATTAAATTAATTTTTTTATTCTAATTCATGACTTTGAATTAAATTGATCAAATATCAAAGTTATCAGACACATCCTATATCTTAATAAAATAAAAACAAAACAAAAAAAATCAACACTATTTTTTTATTAGATTTTCCACATTAAATTTTTATATTTGTTAGAATTCTAGAAATTGTGTATATAGTAAGATTGAATTTGGAAACATTATACTAATTAGATACAGTTGAACTTAAGTAAAATTTGGACATATGCTTATTTTTAATGAAAATTAAGAAGATTCGTTATGTGATGGTAAAGAAATAAAAAAAAATATTCCATGATGTAATATTATTTTACGTGATACAATCAAGCCTAGACAGATCTAATAATTTGGAATGATAGTATTGTGGTTATTTGTGTGAATTTGTGTGCAGCGTTGTCATATTGTAACATAACTGTATGGTGAAAGATGATAATATGGATCTTATTATAGAAGAGCCAAGTTTAAAAAAAAGATAGAAAAATATGGATAAAAGATAGGAAGGTAGTAAAACTTTTAGTAGTAATGCTGCCCTTTTAGGAAAAATAGCTTCTACTTACTTGTAGGGCCAAAAATAAAGCAAAATAAGGTAAATTGGAAAAATAAATGATATAGAAATCTTTAGGAAGAAGTTAAGAGTAAATTCTAATAAAAATTACTTAAAAAAAACTAAATGTTGATATCCGGAGAAGGCCGGTTATGAACTAGGGTCGAAATCAGACCCTGAGGCACAAAACTGAGTTTCGACGATGACTCTAGGACTCTTTGGCAGATCGAAGAGTGGAGTTTGATAGCAGATTGAATAAAGTTTCTATAGGTGTTGATTTTGGGTGATTTGGAGTTGTTATGACTTTGTGAGAGCTTTGCAAAGTCAATGCTTGTTTCGGATGACTTGAGTTTTATGAAATAAAATAAGGTTTATATTTTGGGTGATTTCAAGAGTTTTGTAGCAGATCTATGGATGAAATTTTGTGAGTTTATGGTTGTAGTTGTGTTCAATATGTGTTGTGAATTTGAGCTCGATCTAACGGTTGAATTGAAGGATATTGAGGTTTAAGTGGGTCAAGGTCTCAAAAAGTAGAATTTTAGGTCTTGTGAGAGTTTTTAAGATTTCTTGCAATCTACTACTTGGATTGGAGTGAAACTTGTGTGAGAGGATATAAGACTTATTTTTCTATGTGCATGAGAATTTTGAGATCAATTGAATGGTGCAAAAGAGAGATACAAGCTCTTGAAGATTGGCTTCAAGATTAGAGAAGGAGGCCGGCCAATACCCGAGAACATTTTTGAAGTTATCATCAATTTGGTAACTTCGATCCTTTTCAATTTTTTTGTGCTTGTTTTTAACTTATTTTTTTAGAAGTGTGCAAAATTTGAGTTAAGATCAATGGTTTATTCATTAGTTATTGAGGTTTAAATCTGATGTAGGAATTACTAGGGTTTGGTTTAGGATTTGGTTTAGGATTTGGTAAGGGTTTTATTTAGGGTTTAGGATTTGGTTTTGGATTTAGTTAGGATTTTTTTAAGGATTTAGGGTTTTGGATTTAATTAGGGTTTTTTTAGGATTTAGGATTTAGATTAAGGTTTGATTTAGGATTTAGGATTTGATTAGGATTTGGTTTAGGGTTTAGGATTTAGATTAGGGTTTGATTTAAGGTTTACGGTTTGGTTTAGGGTTTAGGATTTGGATTAAGATTTGGTTAGGATTTGATTTAGGATTTAGGATTTGGTTTAGGATTTTATTAAGATTTGATTTAGGATTTGGTTAAAGTTTGGCTTAAGGTTTGTTTAGGGTTTGATTTAGGATTTAGGATTTTATTAGGTTTTAAGATTCAATTAGTTTTGGCCTAAAGTTTGAATGAAGTTCAATAGGATTTTAACTAGAATTAAATTAAGATTGAATTGAGATGTATTCGAGTGATATTTGTGATCCTTCTAATATTTCTTTAAGAATTCTTATTGTTTGTTTGAAATTTCTTTGAGACTTTTTTTTGAATTTGATTAAGCTTGCTTAGCATTATTATGGTCTAATTAGAGCATTGTTAGTATTCTATTAGAATTAGGATTTTGTTATTGCAATTTCCATTCTTCTTTCTGAAGCTAGGTACCTGGTGCATTCTCAAGCAAGACTTTACATATAACGACAATGTCCCCAAAATCCTCTCAATATAGGCATGAACAAAGGCTACTTTTGTAGACAAAAAGGATCCTGTTGGCAAGTGGCATCCCGATTACTATTAAATGCATCCAATGAAAATGATTTTTTATTGTAGTGATTCCTTTTCGTAAGTATTTAACTCCGGTATATTATTTTATTCTTTTTTTTAAAAAAAGATAGCAAAGTTGAATCAAATTTACATGTGCCACCTTTTTAATTTTTTAATATGATCCTACAAATTGAGCATAAAAAATTAGTATCATTAAAAAAATTCTTTTAATTTTAAATTGATTGTATTTGATTAATGGTTAACTTGGTTATAATTTGAATTTTAATATGCTATGGATGCAAGATGTTCTATGAGTGCACACACACACACACACACACACACACATATATATATATATATATATATATATACATAAATTTTATAAAAAATGTGCATAATAAGTTGTGGATTGTTAGAAACAAGCCTATAATTTGATTACATCTTACACTGGATAGATTATGATGGTTAACATGAAATCTATAAATTTTATACTCAAGTTAGTAAATTGCAGTCAATTTTTTATTTTTATTTTTATTTTTATTTCTAGTTCTGGAAATAATATATTTAAGAAAAAAGACTATATTTTTACATAATTCAAATTTCCTTGAAAGTCTAAAAATTGTACATAAATAAGTAGAATTTAAATTGATCTCTTCAGTAATTTCATTAATAATGTTAACAAGTTTACATGTGTTTTTTTTTTTTTTTTTTTTTTTTTTGGCTTTTAGTAAAATTAAATCATTCTTGGTTGGAATGATTTTAGATTGAGATTCAATACTAACTTCAATATGTTTTGTAAACATAAACATTGATAGTAAATTAGAAATAAACACTATTCCCTAGAACAATCATAATGTTTTGGATTTTGTGCATTATGTGAAGTAGAGGGTATGGATTAATAATGTATTCAATCATTGATTTCAGTTACAATCTTATAATTTATTATCAACATTAAAAACAAAAAATTAATAAACTTTAATACAGGTATTAATCTTATATTAGTTTCTTTTACATTGTTTTGTCTTTATACTAATGCACAATACATTTACAATGACACCATAGTACCAAGATTACACCAATCTCCTCATAATTATGATTTTTTTATTACTTAAGCAAAACAATTTATATTTTGGCATACACTAAATGCTTGGAGGACTTAATGAAATCAATGGCACATGAAGTACTACAACAAAGAATCCCACACATCCAAACTCCAAAAAAAAAAAAAAAAAAAAAAAAAAAACTCAAAATCCCTCTACTTGTGTATGTAAAGCCTAAAACTTACCATGGCACTGCTTTATATCCTATTTTAGCAATAGTGCCACTACTAGATATCAAAATGGTTATTTTTGCTAGGATGCCACTTTTAGATATCAAAATGGTTATTTTTGATATGATGCTACTATTAGATATCAAAATGGTTATTTTTGCAATGGTGCCACTATTAAATATTAAAATGATTATTTTTGCTATGGTGCCACTATTAAATATTAAAATGATTATTTTTGCTATGGTGCCACTTTTAGATAACAAAATGGTGATTTTTACAATGGTGCCACTTTAAGATATCAAAATGGTTATTTTTGCTATAGTGCCACTATTAGATATCAAAATGGTTATTTTTGCTATGGTGCCACTACTAGATATCAAAATGGTTATTTTTGCTAAGGTGCCAGTACTAGATATCAAAATGGTTACTTTTGTAATAGTGCCACTATTAAATATTAAAATAATTATTTTTGCTATCGTGCCACTACTAGATAACAAAATGGTTATTTTTGCAATGGTGCCACTTTAAGATATCAAAATGGTTATTTTTGCTATGGTGCTACTACTAGATATCAAAATGGTTATTTCTGCTATGGTGCCACTATTACATATCAAAATGGTAATTTTTTCTATGGTACCACTTTTAGATATCAAAATGGTTATTTTTAAAATTATGCTATTATTAGATATTAAAATGGTAATTCTTGCTATGGTACTACTACAAGATATCAAAATGGTTATTTTTGCTCTACTGCCACTACTAGATATCAAAATGGTTATTTATGCTCGGGTGCCACTACTAGATATTAAAATGGTTATTTTTGCTATGGTGCCAATTCTAGATATCATAATGGTTATTTCTGCTATGGTTCCATATTTAAATATCAAAATGGTTATTTTTGCTACCATGCCACTACTAGATACCAAAATGGTTATTTTTGTAATGGTGCCACTACTAGATATTAAAATGGTCATTTTTGCTATGGTACCACTACTAGATATCAAAATGATTATTTTTGCTATGGTGCCACTACTAGAAATCGAAATGGTTATTTTTACTATGGTACCACTTCTAGATATCAAAATGGTTATAATTACTATAGTACCACTTTTAGATATTAAAATGGTTATTTTTGCTATGGTACCACTATCAGATATCAAAATGGTTATTATTGCAATGGTGCCACTACTAGATATCAAAATGGTTATTTTTGCTATGGTGCCAGTACTAGAAATCGAAATGGTTATTTTTACTATGGTGCCACTCTTAGATATCAAAATAGTTATAATTACTATGGTGCCACTCCTAGATATCAAAATGGTTATAATTACTACGGTGCCACTTTTAGATATCAAAATGGTTATTTTTGCTCTAGTGCAACTACAAGATATCAAAATGGTTATTTTTGCAATGGTGCCACTACTAGATATTAAAATGGTCATTTTTGCTATGGTGCCACATCTAGATATCAAAATTGTTATTTTTGCTATGGTGCCACAACAAGATATCATAATGGTTATTATTGCAATGGTGCCACTACTAGATATCAAAATGGTTATTTTAGCTCTGGTGCAACTACAAGATATTAAAATGGTTTATTTTTGCAATGGTGCCACTACTAGATATTAAAATGATCATTTTTGCTATGGTGCCACTTCTAGATATCAAAATGGTTATTTTTGCTATGGTTCCACTTTTAGATATCAAAATGGTTATTTTTTCTATGGTGCCACTACTAGATATCAAAATGGTTATTTTTACTATGGTGCCACTACTAGATATCAAAATGGTTATTTTTGCTATGGTGCCACTACAAGATATCATAATGGTTATTATTGCAATGGTGCAACTATAAGATATCAAAATGGTTATTTTTACAATGGTGCCACTATTAGATACTAAAATGGTTATTTTTGCTCTATTGCCACTACTAGATATCAAAATATTTATTTTCACTAGGATGCCACTACTAGATATAAAAATGGTTATTTTTACTCTGATGCCACTACTAGATATCAAAATGGTCATTTTTGCAATAGTGCCACTACTACATATTAAAATGGTCAATTATCCTATAGAGCCACTACTAGATATCAAAATGGTTATTTTTGCAATGGTGCCACTACTAGATATCAAAATGGTTATTTTTACTCTGGTGCCACTACTAGATATCAAAATGGTCATTTTTACAATAGTCCCACTACTACATATTAAAATGGTTATTTTTGCTATGATGCCATTACTAGATATCAAAATGGTTATTTTTGTAATAGTGCCACTACTAGATATCAAAATGGTTATTTTTGCTATGGTGCCACTACAAGATATCATAATGGTTATTATTGCAATGGTGCAACTACAAGATATCAAAATGGTTATTTTTGCTATGGTGCCACTATTAGATATCAAAATGGTTATTTTTACTATAGTACCACTTTTAGATATCATAATGATTATTTTTACTATGGTACCACTTTTAGATATGAAAATGATTATTTTTGCTATGGTACCACTACTAGATATTAAAATGGTTATTAATGCAATGGCGCAACTATTAGATATCAAAATGGTTATTTTTGTTATGGTGCCACTACTTGATATCAAAATGGTTATTTTTACTCTGGTTCCACTACTAGATATCAAAATGGTTATTTTTATAATAGTCCTACTACTACATATTAAAATGGTCAATTTTGCTTTGGAGCCACTTCTAGATATCAAAATGGTTGGTTCTACTATGGTTCTACTTTTAGATATCAAAATGGTTATTTTTGCTATGGTGCCACTTCTAGATATCAAAATGATTGTTTTTGCTATGGTGCCACTACTAGATATCAAAATGGTTATTTATACTATAGTACCACTTTTAGATATCAAAATGGTTATTTTTGCTATGGTGTGAGTACTAGATATCAAAATGGTTATTATTGTAATGGTGCCACTACTAGATATCACAATGATAACTTTTGCTATGGTGCCACTACTTGATATCAAAATGTTTATTATTGCAATGGTGCCACTACTAGATATCAAAATGGTTATTTTTTCTATGGTGCCACTACTAGATATCAAAATGGTTATTTTGTTCAGGTGCCACTACTAGATATGAAAATGGTTATTTTTACTTTGGTGCAACTATTAGATATCAAAATGATTATTTTTACAATGGTGCCACTACTAGATATTAAAATGGTCATTTTTGCTATAATGCCACTTTTAGATATCTAAATGGTTATTTCTACTATGGTGCCACTTTTTGATATCAAAATCATTATTTTTGTTATGGTGCTTCTACTAGATATCAAAATGGTTATTTTTGCTATGGTGCCACTTCTAGATATCAAAATGATTATTTTTAAAATCGTGCCCCTATTAGATATTAAAATGGTAATTTTTGCTTTGGTGCCACTATTAGATATCAAAATGGTTATTTTTGCAATGGAGCCACTACTAGGTATTAAAATGGTCATTTTTGCTATGGTACCAATTCTAGATATCAAAATGGTTATTTCTGCTATTATGCCACTACTAGTATAACTTTGTCTAATTTACTTATTATATTGCCAGGCAATAATCTTACCAGTGTGACTTTTGGCTTCGAAATCTTTCTATTATCACCCAAGATACTTACATTAATATTTCTAGAGTTTTGTTACATATGATGAATAGATTATGTATCATAAAATAAATGCACATAATTACAATAAGAAGAAAAAGATCACATAGTTGGGTACCAATGCATCCTTTATTAGTATAATTTTACCATCAAAAATTGATGAAGAAACTTTAAGTGAATGAATTTTGACAATAACTTACAACAATGTAATTGTGACCTCAAAAATTTAATTATAACTTTTTTGTAGAGAGCAAGAAATGTTGCACATTAAAAAATGCTTGTAAATTTGACTAACAATTAATATTGTATGAATTTAATGCTCTTTCATTCATGTTCTTGAATCCTTATTTATAAATATATATAAATTAAATAATAATCCTTAAGTATTGTAATGTAAATTATTATCATTGATTCTATAGTACTAAAATAATCATATAAATAAGTACAATATTAATTATATATGAAGATTTACATTATTTTTTTAATAAAACTATGGACAATAATTTTAGGCATGTAATTTTACTTTATAATAATAATTTTGATTGATTTATATAAAAATATTTTATAATTATTTTATTAATAAATCCAAAAAAATACATTTAGTTTAAAAAAACTAATCAAATTACCATTTTTAATAGAAATAAAATAATAATTAAGCATATAATTTTACTTTATAATGATACATTTGACAATATATATCTATCTATTTATTCAACCTCCCATCCATCTATTATCTATCTTTATATTTATTAAAAAATTAGTTTTTGATTTGAATATGGAATTTTGGCACTAATAATATTTACATCTCTAATTTAAACTTTTGCAATTTTCTACTAACATGGATGCAATTATTTGCTATTGATTTAGACATTGATATTGTTAATTTTATCTAATTACCGCAATAAATTAAAATTTTAAAAAATATAGCCAAATTTATATAATTTTTTTTATTAATATCATGCAAAAATCATTAAAATAATGATAATAAAAACACATATAAACAAAAAATCATTTTTTATGCATACATACAGTATATATATATATATATATATATATATATATATATTATAATTTGATATTTAAAAATATATTCACTAAATTAATAATAAATATATTCATAACTCAATTATTCAATGTTTTATGTGACAGTTCTTTTATTAAATAAAAAACTAATATTAAATATTTAGATTTTCTTTATCATATTACTCCCAAAATGAATCAAAACACCTCAATGCTAATAAATATAAAGACGTAATTTCTTTAAAAGTTTATTGTAAGAGTAAGTCTGTTAAATTCTATTTTTTGAAGCCATGCTATATGTGATTCATTATGCTTGCTTAGCATCTAAAAATTACCTAATGCATGATCCTTGGGATGAGGCATGGCTACCATGGAAGTGAAGCTTTTTCCAACAATTCGGAAAGCACTGGCCTTCCACACAGATAAGATCGAATAATGCATCAATTCACTAACCTTGCTTACAGGTTTTTGACTACAGTATTTACCGAATTCAACCGCATGATTCAAGCTCATTTCACAGAAGCTTAATCTAGGCAGTCTGAACATGAGAGCCACTGAAGTCAAGTTATCTCACAGAAATAAGATGCTTATGGTCAACTTTCAGAATCCAGCGTTGGGTAGAACTCGAACCCTTCAGAATGTTTGTTTTCATGCAACGAACAGCAATGGAACTTCCAAGGCAAGGAAACATCACACAGATTGTGATGTTAAAATAAGTATTGTGCAGGAATATGGATACCGTCTAAACCAGATCGGTAGCGTAGCTTTTGAAGAGTGGTTGAACTTCTGAGACTGTTGACTATGTGGAACATTGCTGTGCTGATTATTCACACTGGGAGTTACTTCAGGTCTTTCCAACAGTGTATGTCAGAGGTAGTGAACCTCAATTAAATGATGATCATGTTAATTGTAACTGAACGCATCTAATCACTCGAACAGTGCTACACACTTTTCTTCGGCACTTCGGTCTAAAAATATGTCGTTTTCGGGTTGAAGATGTCACACAGTTGGTCCAATTCGGAAGGCAGAAAAGGTCAGATGAGAACATTGTTATGGGTGACTATATGCTTTGGACAGCGTGCGTCATTTGTGATGCGTGCTGCGAAAGCTAACATCGACTGCCAACGATCAATGGGAGGCATAAGTGAAATCGCTACAAAAGCAAATGCACATTCTGGATTGCTTATTTTTTTATGCAAGCTGGAACACCACAATTATTGCAGCTGATGCGGCATTAATGTTCCACAAACTCGGGAATAATATCCCTCAAGAATCTTTCGTCCGGACTATGCGCACTTGGCGATAAGAATTCCTTTCAAAACTTTTGCGAAAGCAAACTAGCAAAAAAATGGGAATAGCCACAACATCTAACTAAGAATTCATCACGACTGTATACAAAGTCGGTGCTAATTACAGCAAACATTACGAAGACTATCAATATCTCCCCATACATGCACCTGCTGTAATGATCTCTCTCAGTTGTCAACCACACACGCAGTGCTACCTCACCCAGCCAAATCTGGAGACTGGGGACAACACGGGATTTTCTACAAACATGGCTATCTGTGACTTTCGATTTCCTCTCAAAGTCGAGCAAGCTGGGTATCACAAACTTGGTGATTCATGTGTGATTACGTTGCAGGGGGAAATAGGCTCAAGCAGGACGTTTGGTTCTGTCGAAGTTGCGCACTAACGTCGTCCTATGCACTGACGCAGCATAAAAGTTCGAACTCTGCACAGATGTTCCAAGTCTAGCTCTTCTCAACTGGGAAAATGCTCAGGACATCTGGAAGACTAAAAGGGCGCTGCAGAGGAATAGTGATTCCTACTCAGGTGAGCTTAAGGCAACGTACAGAAAACGTGAAACATGATCTGGATTTGATCATCAGACAGTCTTACTCACCTTTTGTTGCGATGCTTCCAATTACTTGACACAGGATACCAGAGCTGCTGCACTCTTTCGGAAGGCATGCTGAACGGCATAACTCTTGCGCAGTCATTCAGCTTACCAACTCCTCCTTGGATGTTTCGTTCTGGTGTCAGTTTTCAAAACAATCAAAACCTCTTGGGTGAAGGCTACTCGATTCAAAGATTCCGTGGCTGTCTCTCTCAGATAGAACAGCACCGCCTCTCTCGCAGAAAGCTCGTTCACAGCAGCACAAAGCTAGTCTGGTCATTTTTATACTTAATTTCAGCTGCCAAGAGGACCAATCAGTGGGCCCCGCAAACAATTATAGAATTGCAGTTTTTGCGTTTTGCAGAATCATCAAGCAGTCAGCCATCCACAGCATTCGATGTGCCACGACAAGGTCCTATATCGGGAAAGGCATTATTCTTTGCATTCCTCACTACTGCTGATGCTAATGATTCGTCATCAGCCTTTCTTCTCAAATTACATTGAAGGTCAAACAATCTTCTTCTCTTTGCGTGAAAATGAACTTTCAATTAGTCACACAAAGTCTTTCACATATCTCAGAAAAGACACAAACAGTAATTTTTGTTCTTCCGAAGAAAGGTCATTCAAACGGTGCCTATGTTTTAGCAGAACTGGTACTAATGTAGCCGTTTGAGTAAAACATAAACCCACGCACTATTCAATGCTTATAATAGATGCATCTTGTTCCAAAAAAAGACAGCACTAAAATTTTTATCTCATCAAAACCTAATGATCTGAAGTAAACGAAACCTAGATTCATGAATATGCGTTACACGTGCTCGGAATATTTGAAAAGGTACTGATTCAAACTAATTGCACGCACACAAACGATAACAAGCTGCAAGTTGTAGTTCCTCTATTGGATATTGCAATAGATGAGACTGTAGGAACATCAATCATTAGGTATTGTTGGATTCTGCTTGCATCAGACAATAAACCTGTCTGTACACATGTCTGTACCATTATTACTATTATAGCTATTTTTCCATTTATATTTGTATCAGCACTGATTCGGCGTTGTCGGGAACCACAGAATAAGAGGAACATCCAAACGTGGAATCCTGACCTGTCTGTGTTATCCAGCGGCTTTCTGGCCTTCACTGCGATGCCCACATGGCATTTATGAGCCGCTTTTGGACAGCTGTAATAATACAATGGTAGTGAAAATATCAATGTCAACAATTAAATAAGCGTGAATTTTCACATTTTCACATTCGGAAATGTATTTAGATATAAACAATAGGGCACTTTGAAGTGGGAAGATGGTTTGGGGAATTTTTCTTCCTGAAGAGGAGAACCCAGAGGGCACATCATGTATTTTTGTCTAGTAAAATGTAATATTATATCTATGTATATATATATATATATATATATAGATATGTAATTGTATATAATGAAAATTTTAATATGAATCTAGGTGGACTAAGGCATACACTTTTGGTGATCTTATATTACTATCCTTGGATGCCTAAACACACTATGATTGAATTGGTCCACATCAATTCTTCTAGTTTCTTTTTTCCATTTATTTCTCCCATTTTGCCTCTTTTTGATGCAATAATATAATCCGTTACACAAACTTGCAATTGTAAGTCGTCACAATAATTCGGGTGATATTTGATATTATCCAATGATTAATTTGTAAATGTTAATTTTTTGGTTTAAATGTTACTTAAAATGTTTATTTATTATTAAAATTGATTATATACATACATACATACATATACATACATATACGTACATATACATATGTGTATATATATAGATTATATACTGCAAAAATTACATCCATTTTTTTATGACCATTTTCTATTTAGAAACATTATATAAAAGTTAAATATATTTCAAATAATTATTACTATTCAGATGTTAAAAAACGTGTTTCTTAATTATAAAATATTCAGACGGATATATTTAATTATGAATTAAAGTAAAATTTATCCTTCAAGTGCTATGATTTTTTTAGAGTTCTTATTATATAAAATAATCTAAAAAAATAAAAAAAATACAATTTAAAAGTAAATATTCATAAAATAATATAAAAATTATTCAAAAGATCTATTGATAAAGTAGCCTATCTATATTTTTAGTTGATTAATAATCTTTAACCACTATCAAATGGTATTTTTGATTTAATTTTTTTTGATGGAATATTGTTTTGTTGTCAAAGACAGAATACTTAAATGGTAAAGAGAATAATTAAATAGATTAAATTCAAGTGTAAGATGAAATGTTTTTATAATCTGATTTTTTCATAATTTTGATCCATTTAAAAAAAATAAGTAATCAAAAAATCATTACACTTGTATATATTTTTTTACAAAAAAATATAAGACTTTTATAATTGATATATATATATATATATATATATATATATATATATACACATCTTTATCTTATTACAAAGATTAATACTTTTAATTTTATTATTTTTCTTGAATGGTATAATATATAAATTTGTTATATTTTTTGATAAAAGTATCTTTTTTTTAAATTAAAATAAAATGTTCTTATTATTTAAAATTAATATTATTATTATTTAAAATTAATATTCTTATTATTTAAAATTAATATTATTACTTTTTATATTAATGTTAAAATTCTTTTGAGCCAATTAAGATTTTGAAGATTAATATGCTTTTCAAGCTATTTCTAAATTTTTTTTATACAGCATTAAGTTTAAAAATTAAAAGATGATAAAATTTTTTTAAAAAATATTTATATTTTAAAAATAAAAAACTTACTTTATTATTTAAATTTAACCATATTAATAGTTGTATAAAGATAGAAAAAAAATAACAATCAAGTATAGAATTATAAATAAGCTTTTATAAGATATTGAATTATAATTAAGGACATAAATCACAATAAAACTTTGAAGAGAAAATTTAGTCTTATATTACTAAAAGAAAAAAAGAAAGAAAAGAAGATATAAATAAAAGATAAGAAGAAATAAAATGGTTATTATCTATTGCAAAGAAGCTAAAGAGTCTTTATCTAAGACTTAAAAAAAAGGTATTGATAAAATTAAGGATGGTTTTAATCTTATATATATATATATATATATATATATATATATATATATATACATATACTAATTACAAAAAAGGTCTTATAGAAACTTTTTAAGAATTTCAAGATTTGTAGCTAAATTTTCAAGTTATAGGTTGTTTTTAATGCAATTTCTTGAAAGAATAAATTTTTAAGACAAGTTTCAATAGCTACTTGGAATATTTGTAAAAAATTAAATATCTAATCTATGTCTAAAAACTTTTAATTTTAAAAATAGTAATAATATCTTCTCCATATATTTTTACATATGTCAATTAATTTTTATTTATCTCTATATACTTCTATTTATTTTTATTTGTTTAAATAAAATATAAATGGTTTATATTATCTCTTCTTCTATGCAATAAGTTCTACAAAAATAATCAAATTAGTCTATAAGTTGATAAAGTCTAAGAGTCTTAATATGATATTAAAAACAAACTTAAGAAATTTGATGGTATAAGAGCAAAGTTTTAAGAATTCATCAATAAAGAAAAACTAGATATTGAACTTCAACCTTAAAGCTATTCAATTCTAAGATAAGAAGTTAATATTATTTAAAGACTACTTTAATGTTTTACTTTATTATGGTTTTTATCTCTTTTTTAATAATATATTATCTAATATTAGATAATTTGGAGATTTTTTTGGCATAATTTCAATCTATATAAGAAAAACATAATATAATTTATATTAGAATATACGTGATTTATAATTTGTAATAAGAAAAATAAACAATAATAATATATGCTTCACAATTTTAATGAATTGTAACTGTTATAAAGTCGGATAATGCTACATTTATTAGCCAATTTTTCTATGGATTTTAATATGAGCTAAAGAAATTTATGCTCAACATACATGTTCTTAAGATATTGAGTGAAGAAATTGACTTTTCTATAAAGTGAGATAATTAACTTTTAAAATTTTAATCTAAGAATTGCACAAGTAGTTCACAATGTTTTTATAATTCACTAGAAAAATCAACATCTTTTCAACACATATATTGAGAAGTGGAAGAAAATAAAATTGAAGTGGTATATTTTAAACTTTTTATTGAGCAAGTAAAGACTTATTATTATCAAAGAAGATTGTGCTTATATTGTAGAAAATCTCAATATTATCCAAAGAATATTTAAGCATACTCAATATTGTCCAAAGAAGCAATGCAACTACAAAATGAAGAATATGGCTATCAAAAAAGATAATATGTCAAAAATTAAGTTTATCTAGCTATAATAAGGATTATATAGCCAAAATCTTGTACAACATCTTGTAAAGTTTATATTCTCTCTTCAAAATCTTCTCTTTATTTTATAACAAATGTTTGATTAGAATTTAAACATAAAAAAGCCTTTATCTTAGTAGACTCAAGAGCCTTAGCTTATTTTTTAGATATTTTTTTTTAAAAATAATATAGCATATTTTTAGAAAATAAAATTATACTTATATTTATAGAAAGTATAGATGGTTGTTTTTTTTTTTTTTTTTAGATATATTATTTATAAAATCCTTGCTATAAATATATCAATTAATGGTCATAAGAGCTTTGAGATATTTAATATCATTAGATCCCTTTGTAGTATAGTAATTTTAGGTTTATTAAGGCTATAAAGGTACATTCCTCAAATAAATTGGATTTCTTATAATCTTGACTTTTTTTAGAGCATATCTAAGAGTTTTTTTTAATCAAATAAAAATTTATAATTTTAGTGCAACTAAACCTTTATTTGTAGGTGTGAGAACTTTCTTCTATGCTGTAAAATAAAGATCACATTGTGTAATTTATGCCACATCTATTTTTAATAATAAAAAGGCTTTAAGTAAAATTCTAAGCGAATATTAAGATTATTAATATATTTTTGAAAAAAAACTATGGATATTCTTCTAAAGCATTGTTTCTATGATTGTCCGATCAACCTTAAAAATGAATCTTAACAACTATTTTGATTAATTTATAATTTATCACAAAATAAATTAGCTAAACTCAAGAATTATTGTAATGAGAATCTAGCTAAGAATTTCATATATCATTCAAATTTCATATAAAAGCTTCTATTTTATTTATAAAGAAAAAAGATGGATTATTGTAAATGTGTATAGTTATTAAAAGCTTAATAAGATTACTATAAAAAATAGGTACCTTCTACTTTTGATATGTGAACCTAATCAATTAAATTAAGCTAAGATCTATATAAAAATAGATCTACAAAGAGTATATAATTTGATATTCATAAAAAAAGAGATGAATAGAGGATTCTATTTTGAACCAAGTATAGACATATTAAATATAGTTTCATTCTTTTTAGATTCAAAAATACATAAGTTACTTTTTAATATCATATAAATGATATTTTTCAAAAATATATAGATGATTTTTTCATCTATTATCTAGATGATATTTTAATCTATTAAAAAATATTAAATAATATAAATTTTATATTTTTATTATATTATAAATACTTAAAAATAAGAGATTTTATGCCAACATAAAAATATTGAGTATTTTATAATATTTAAATTGACTTCTAAGGATACATCATTACAAATGATGGTCTTATAATAGATCCTAAGAAAGTTCAAACTATCAAGAGTTGGAAGATTTTAAAAATAATAAGCAATGTTTAATTTTTTTTTGAGATCTTTCAATTATTATTAAATCTTAATTAATTTTTTTTAAAATTTTGTCTTTACTTATATGTTTGATTTATAAAAATAAAATTAAGTGGAATAAAGAAATAAAAGAATCATTTAAAGTTTTAAAGATATTTTTTATTTTTCCACTAGGTTTGTATTGCATTGACTTCACTAAAGTATTTTTATTAAGAATATAAGAATCTTAAGTATTTTAAGTTACTACATATTTTGAATTATTACTAAGCTTGTTCGAGCATATTTTTGTGAAGATTTGAATTTAAGATTTTACATTGGCCAAAAAAACAACAAATTTTGTCAAATGCTCTTTTAATACATTTTCATCTTTTGCTAAAAGAAGAAGATGCAACTTTTGATCAACAATAAAAATTCTTTTGAAGCTAAAATATTTTTATCTTTAAATAATAAAATATAAATTGATTCTAAAATCAACTTTTTTTAAGTAAATTTAATTAAGTATGTCCTCTAATTTTCTTGCTTATGATATTAAGAATAAATAATTTCTATTTTATAATACTTTTAAATTTGAATTCAAAAATAATCTATTTTATTTTAAAAGATGCTTATATATTACAAAAGATAAAGCATAATTATGCACTCTTCAAGCTCATCATAATTTTTCACTTGTAAGATATTTTAGACATAATAAAATATTAGAATTAATCTCAAGAAATTTTTGATAGCATCAAATGTAGAAGACAATTAAAGTCTTTTTACAATAAAAAACTCTTCAACATCAACCTTATAAACTTCTCAAACCATCATCAATTCCAAAGCAACCATAGTCTTTTGTTTCTATGGATTTTATCACAAATCTTCTAGTCTTAAGTTTATATGATTCTATATTTATGATAATATATTATTTTACTAAATTGGCATATTTTGTACTATATATAAAATTTATCATAGGTAAAGAAAAACTAAATTTATTCTTAAAAATATTTATTGCTATTATAGATTATCAAAGAATATTATATCAAATAAAAAGACTCAATTTTTATCAAGGTTTTGGAGAAGTATTTTTAAAATATTGAAGATGGATTATTAATTAAGTATTTATCAAACTAATAATTTGAGCTAATAAAAATATTCCATTAAGATAAAATCTTAGATAGTTATTGCATAAATTTTAGTAACTTTTTTTGATTGATTGGATGAAGATTATGATGGATGGAATTGAAATACATGCATAATATAATAGATAAAGACAAAAATAGATAAAAACTATGATGTATAAAGATTCAATTAAGGAAAAGTTTAGGATTAAGATGGCAACTAAGATTTGCAAAGGGGAAAGATTTAAAAACTTTCAACCTTTTTTCTTCTTAGATTCTTATATACATTGGTATTCTTTATATAATTGTTGATATTATTTAAAAAATATAGAAGAATGTAAGAGATTAAAAATTAGACTATCAAGGCCAAAAAAGGCTTATGATATTAATTTGAAGCCAATATATATTATTTATATTAATATATATTTAATATTATAATCCTTGATGTTGAAGGAGGTAAAATCTCATATTGCTAAATCTTGTATTATGTAGATAATTTTGAGTTAAACTAGTAAATAGATTTTTTTGATTAAGTGATTGTATATATGGATTTCTATTAGATCTACGTAAAAGAATTAAATCTACTTGTAGATCTAGGTTTCAAAGGTTTAAGATGAAAGACATATGTTTAGACCAAAGATTATCTCTAAGATAGTAACTAATTTTTTTAAAGATTTGAAGGGTGTGTGGTTATAATCATCTTTTATAATAATATAAATATCTCATATTTATATGCGCATAAAATTATCTTTGGCTTTTTATCTTCAAATTGATGGGCAAATGGAACAAGTGAATTGAGTTTTGAAGTAATATTTGAGGTGTACCATGAACTACCATTAAGATAATTAAACAATTATTTTGCCATTATTAAAATTTACTTGTAATAACACAATATATTCTTCTAATCAACAAAAAGCTTCTATAAAAATTATATTTATTATCCTTAATTTCATACTTTTGACTTTTTAAAAATTAATAATTTTATGGCAAAAGATTCAACAAACTATTTATCAAAGTTATATCCAATAATAAAGGCACAAATTAAAAGAAGCTTAAGATCAATAAAAGATCAATGCAAATTCCTATCATAAGAAAAAATCTCAATTCTATTATTATAGGCAACAAAATACTACTATTTTGTTATAGTATCAAGATTAGTTTTTTTTGTGACAAGTTGGATTATTATAGACTTAAAATATCTTTTATTTATAAATAAATCAATCTAATTTCCTACCAATTATACCTAAAAAAGTCTATGAAGATCCATCTTGTATTTCATGTATATGTTTTTGAGCCATAAAAGATAGTAGATATATTGGAAAAAAAAATATCACTTCTTCCTATAAAAGTGGATAATAATCAAGAATTTGTGGCTAAAGAAGTCTTAGACTTATGAAAATATCAAAATATATTAGAATATCTTATATATTGACATAGATATGATAGTAATCAATTTGCATAAAAGTTAGTAAAAAATCTTGTATATTGGTGTGCATATTATAGTAATAAATACATATAAAATTTAGTTAAAAATCTTATAAATGTACAAATAAAGGTTGATATTTTTTATCAATGAAATTTATCAAAAATAAAATAAAATATTAAGTAATTTCTTGATATAAAATAAATAAGATTTTGTAAAACTTGTATTCTATTTTCTAACTTTATTTATAATTTTTATGCATTAGTAGGACTAGAAAGATAGAGAATCAACAATCAATAGATTCATGTCATGGAAATATACATGTAAGCTAGTAATTACTTGTATAAATAGGTAGAAATAAGTAGAAGTAGGTAAAAGTAAGTTAATTCTATAATATCTCCTATAAAAGCTTCCTAGAAGCTTCATAGACATTACTTTGACTTTATAGGTGTCTATAATTGATTTTTTGGATTAAAAAAGTGGTCAATAAGTTGGCCATATGCCACACATATTATTAGCTTGAAGACCAAGCTAACTATGTGGCCCACACGTAGGAAAATTTGCCTTGAAAGTCAAGGTATGTGTCCTACAAAGTCAAAACATATTGGAGGTCCTATAAAATATTGCCACATAGCCCTTAGTTAGATAGTATATATAGAGATAAGAAAGAAGCCCTCTTCATTCTTATCAACTCCTTTCTTGATTTTAGTCTAGTTTCAAGAGTCTCAAGTTTTCTTGTCTTTTAGCAATAAGCCATTCCAATTTCTTTTTAATATATGTACTTCCTTATTTCTATTTTGTTACTCTTTCTTTAACATGGATTTCATTGATTTATGCATCATCTTTTAGTTCATGTCCTTGATTGATTGACAAGAATACACTTACACTATCAGAGCTTTATCTTGTCATGATTAAGAGTGGATTATCACTTTTTCATGATAAGACATAAGCATATTAGAAGTTGCGGATTACCCTCTTCTAAACTAATATTGTTCTTAGTATTTTTTTTGTCCTCAAATTCTTTCTTCTATTGATCTTGAGTGATATTAGATATTTTTTTGAGTGTTATTATAGCAGAGCTTATTGAAATGAAGAATACAATGGTACAAATGTAAGAGCAATTGAGGGAGTTGATACTTGCGATGCATCAATTTAGCTTACCACCACAAGGATCAACAAGAATAGTAGGAAGTGAGGATATAGAGATGATTAGAGTTGCTTCAACATGAGCACCAAATCATGTCAATCCATCCATAGTGGAACATCCTTCAAGTATTAAGAAATTAAGATTTGTCATATTCGAGAAGTTTGATAATACAAGATCCAAATTTTGAGGATTTATCAATCAAGTATAACTTGTGATTGAACTTCAATTTCAAAGCTATCCAATTTCAAGATCACAAGTTAGATTTATTGGTACACTTCTTTCAGGTTCAGCATTATCATAGTTTTCATCTTTTTTTTAACAACAAAATCCAATATTGAATAATCTGGAGGCATTTTTGGCAAAATTTTGGACCATGTATGGAAAACATGTTGCAACTTGTATTACAACCAATAAGATCCATATTTTGTAATAAAGTAATCAATCTGTAACATTATATACTTCACAATTTCAACAACTTGCAACTGATATCAAGTGGGATGATGTTGCACTTAATAGCTAATTTTTCTATGGATTATAATATGAAATAAAGAAATTGATGTTCATCTTATTTGATCCTCAAACATTGAGTCAAGCAATTGACTTTGTTGTAAAATGCAACAATTGACTTTTTGAATTTCAATCTGAGAGTCATATAAATGGGCCTCAATGTTACTACAATTTGATGGCAACACCAACATCTCCTCAACACATACATTCAAAAGTAGAAGATATGCAAATTGATGCGGTATGTTTTAAACCTCTTACCGAGCAAGAAAAGACTCATTACCATCAAGAAGGATTATGCTTATATTGTGAAGAACCTAAACTCACTACTCAATATTGTCCAAAGAAGCAACAAATTCACAAAATGAGGAGCACATCTGTTAAAGATGATAATGTGTTGAAAAACAAATTTGTCCAGCTACAATAAGAACTGTGCAGCTGGAGTCTTATACAATTTCTAATGAAGGTCCTATCCTCTCCTTAGAACCTTCTCCTTGTTTTATGATAGATATATGTTTAGGACTTAATAATTATAAAGCCTCTACCTTGATAGATTCAAGAGTCTTAGCTTATTTTTTAAACATAGAATTTGTTAAAAATCATAAAATATCATTAGTACAAAAAATCAAACTTATCCATGTAAAAGTTATAGATGGTCATCCTTTATCTTTTGGAAATATTACTCATGAAATACTTCCTATAGATGTAGCAATAAATGATCATAGTAGTTGTGTAATCTTTAATATAATTAGATCTCTCTCTAATTGAGTCATTTTAGATTTATCATAATTAAAAAAATATAATCTTTGCATAGGTTAGATTTTTTGTATTTTTGACTTTTCTAAAAGCATAATTAAGAGTGAAATTAATCCAATAGAAAATCATAAGTCTAATATAATTAAACCTATGTTTGTAGGTGCAAGAACTTTCTTGCATGCTGCAAAAGAAGGATCACCTTGATTCATCTGTACCACACATGTTTCTAATAATAAAAAGACTTTAAGTGGCATTTTCAACCAATTTCAATAATTTTAAGATGTATTTGAAAAGAAAAATGTAGATACTCTTCCAAAATATTGTCCCTATGATTGTTCAATTGATCTTCAAGAAGGAGCACAACTGCCATTTAGACCAATCTATAGTTTATCATAAAATAAATTAATTGAACTCAAAAAATATATTAAAGAGAATTTGGCCAAGAATTTCATATGCCATTCCAAATTGCCAGCATAAACTCCAATCTTATTTGTAAAGAAGAAAGATGGGTCATTGCAGATGTGTATTGATTATTGAAGACTCAATAAGATCACTATCAAGAATAGATATCTTCTACCCTTGATATCCATACTTCTCGATGAATTGAATCAAGCTAAGATCTATATAAAAATAGATCTACGGAGAGCATATAATCTAGCACATATTAAAAAAGGAGATGAATGGAAGATTATATTTCGAACTAGGTATGGACATTTTGAATACAACGTCATGTCTTTTGGACATACAAATGCACCGACAGCTTTTTAACATCTATTGAATGATATTTTTTGAGAGTTTTTAGATGATTTTATTATCTGTTATCTGGATGATATTTTGGCCTATTTTAAGAATATAGATGAACATGAACTTCATGTTTGTCGTCTATTACAAAAATTAAGAGATATAGGATTCTATACCAGGATAGAAAAGTATGTATTCTACACTACTCAAGTCGACTTCTTAGGATACATTGTTTCAAATGATGGACTTATGATGGATCCTAAAAAATTTCAAACTATTATAGATTGAAAGATTCTAAAAACGATAAGAGATGTCCAATGCTTTTTAGGCTTTGCCAATTATTATCAGATCTTCATCAAAGACTTCTTTTGAATTACAGCTCTACTTACGTGTTTAATTTGTAAAGACAAACTTGAGTAGAATAAAGAAACTGAAGCATCTTTTAAAGCTTTGAAGTCAATCTTTATTTTTGTACCAATCTTGTATTGTGTCAACTTTTCTAATGCATTTTTTTATGGAAACAAATACATTAGAGTTTGCTTTGTGTGTTGTATTATCACAAATAGGAATAAATGATAAACTTCACCTATTAGCTTTTCATTCCAAAATTTTTTTAGTAGCCAAAATTAACTATGAAATCCATGACAAAGAGCTTCTTACAATTGTGGATTCATTTCAAGAATGGCATCATCATTTAGAAGACGCTTTTAATTCAATCACCATATATATGGATTATAAGAATCTCAAGTATTTTATGTCAGTACGTATTTTAAATTGTCGCAATTGTTTATTATAAACTTTAAGACAATGTAATTGAGACAAAGATCCTCAAGAACAACATGTTTTTTCTCAAATAGATGGCGAGATGGTCGCCATGTGTGAGTCATCAGATTGACTCACTAGTTGTTTTAGGACAAAAGAATGCATGTAGAGTGCCAAAATTACAATTATTAGGTAAAGATGTGCTTAGAAGATATTAAAGAAAGAAGAATAGTATTAGTGGAGAAGAAATGGAGTCTTAGTAAATCTTGGAGGCAATTATTTTAGTTGGTTTCATATTTTTACTTATTATTGAGGAGTAAGGATTAGTTACTAAAATCAATATTTATATTGATCTTATATTTATATGTATTACTTATACAAAAATTATAAATATTAGTTAGTAGTTAAAAGAAGCATGAAAAAGAACCTCATGTCTTTTTAGATATTTATATAGAAAGTAGAATTTATAATAGATTTAAATTAATTCCATTACTATAATAATATAGAAAATTATATCCTTAAATTGCTATTAGCAATATATAAACATTATAGGAATTTTTAGAATTTATTTAGAAATTATTTAGAATTTTTAGTAGATTCAAATTGATTTTTATCACTATAAAAAATCATCAATATAGGAAATTATATCTTTAAATGGATATTATAATTATAGAAATATTATAAGAATTTTTAGAATTTATTTAAAATTTATTTAGAATTTTCTATGAATTTTTAGGGTAATTTTCAAGACCTTAGTATAATTGAGTTTTACCACTTGGGAAGCCATTATGAAGAAATGGAGCAAGGTTTGAAGGCCACACAATGTTTTGAGGCTAATTGGGTGTTTTTGAACACCATGGTGAAGTCAAAAATATAAAAATATTAATTCTACTAGTAGAAAATAGGAAGACCAGCAGCTAGTATAGTCCTTGTAAGAAGGGAGGTGCACAAGTCTCATATGAGTTGTAGCACCTTGGATGTAGGTAGGAAGATAAGACTAAGGCCTCAAGGTCTCTATAGAAAACCAATAGATACTACATGTGAGCCTTGGTGAGGTTCGAACCCTTGATCTATAAGCAAGTTACCCTCGAAGTAAAATATTTTTACTTCTCTTTTTAATTATTTACTTCCTATTTTTTAAAACTTCATAATTTATTCATAGTAATTCGGGTTTACATTTTTCTTATGTCATTGGAAAGATAATAAAATTATCTATCTAAAAATTTACTTTTTACTTTTTACTTTTACTTTTTATTGGATGAAAATATAGTGAACAGCCTGTGACTTAGTTTTTGATTGTATACTTGCTTCATGTCATTCATTTCAATTGTTTTGTAGTTGTTCATCTTTTGTTCTTATTAATTGCTTACTTTCCTTTATACCACCAATTAAAAGTAATTCTTAATTGAGACCATCTTATAATTAGGATTGAGGAGTAAAATTTACACTCACAAACGCGTTTGGTATCTCGACCTAGTATCACGGACATACATATAATTACCTATATGAATAGATAAAAGTATGTAAAAGTAGATAAAAGTAGGTTAATTGTGTAATATCTTCTAGAGAAGCTTCTTAGAAGCTTCATAGATGCTGCTTTGACTTTATAGGAGTCTATAGTTGACTTTTAGGTTAGAAACTTGGTCAACAAGTTAGCCATGTACCACACATGTTGGAAGCTTAAAGAACAAGCTAACTACGTGGTCCATCCATAGAAAACTTGCCTTGCAAGCAAAGGCATGTGGCCTAGAAAGTCAACATATATTGGAGGTCTTATAGAACATCGCCACGTGGCTTCTAGTTAGATAGTATATATAGAGGCAAGAGTGAAGCCCTCTTCACTCTTGTCAACTCCTTTCTTGCTTCTAGTCTAGTTTCAAGGGTCTCTAGTTTTCTTGTATTTTGGCAATAGCCATTCTAATTTCTTTCTTAATATACATATTTCTATTTTGTCCTATTTCTTTGAGAAAAGTCTCACTTACTCTTTAGCTTTCATCGAGTTCTTGTCCTTGACAGATTGACAAGAGTACACTTACAATATGAGAGCTTTGTCTTTTCTTGATTAAGAGTGGATTACCCCTTTTTCTTGATAAGACATAAGCGCATTAGAAGTTGCGGATTACCCTCTTTTAAACTGATATTGTTCTTAGTATTTTCTTTGTTATCAATTCCTCTCTTGTATTTGTTTTGAGCGTTATTAGACATCTTCTCTTTTCTAAGTGCTACTATGGCAGAGCTTGTTGAAATGAAGAGTGCAATGGCACAGATGCAAGAACAATTGAGGGAGTTAATGCTTGCGATGCATCAACTCAATTTACCACCACAAGGAGCAACAAGAATGGTAGGAAGTGAAGATATAGAGATGATTGGGGCTGCTTCAACATCTGCACCAAACCATGTCCCTTCTCCCAGAATGGAACACCCTTCGAGTGTTAGAGAACCGAGAGTGGCCTTGCCCGAGAAGTTTGATGGTACCAGATCCAAGTTTCGAGGATTCATCAATCAGGTCCAATTAGTGATTGAACTTCAACCCCAGAGCTATCCAACTCCAGGGTCACAAGTTAGATTCATTGGTACACTTCTTTCAGGTTCAGCATTGTCATGGTTTTCATCTTTTCTTGAACGACGAGATCCAATATTGGATAATCTGGAGGCTTTTTTGGCAGAGTTTCGATCCATGTTTGGAGAACATGATGCAATTCGTGTTGCAACCAACAAGATCCGTATTTTGCGACAAGGCAATCGATCAGTAACATTATATGCTTCGCAATTTCGACAACTTGCAACTGATATCAAGTGGGATGATGCCACACTTGTGAGTCAATTTCTCTACGGATTACAATATGAGGTAAAGAAATTGATGCTTAATTTACCTGATCCTCAAACATTGAGTCAAGCAATTGACTTTGCTGTGAAGTGCGACAATCAACTTTTTGAATTTCGATCCGAGAGTCGCACAAGTAGGCCTCAACGTTACTACAATTCAATGGCAACATCGACGTCTCCTCAACACATACCTTCAGAAGTAGAGGATATGCAAATTGATGTGGTACGTTTCAAACCTCTTACTGAGCAAGAAAAGTCTCGTCGTCGACAAGAAGGATTGTGCTTATATTGTGGAGAACCCAAGCACACTGCTCAACATTGTCCAAAGAAGCGACGTAACTACAAAATGAGGAGTACGGCTGTCAAAGAAGACAGTATGTCGGAAAACGAGTACGTCCAGCTACAATAGGGACCGTGCGGCTGGAATCTTGTACAACTTCTAATGAAGGTCCTATCCTCTCCTCAGAACCATCTCCTTGTTTTATAATAGATGTGTGTTTAGGACCTAATAATTACAAAGCCTCTGCCTTGATAGATTCAGGAGCCTCAGCTTGTTTTTTAGATGAAGAATTTGCTAGATGTCATAGAATATCATTAATACAAAAAACTAAACCTGTACACGTAGAAGTCATAGATGGTCGTCCGTTGTCTTCTGGAGATGTAACTCACGAAACACTTCCTGTAGATGTAGTAATAAATGGTCATAGTAGTTGCGTAATTTTTAATATAATTAGATCTCCCTCTAATCCAGTAATTTTAGGCTTATCATGGTTAGAAAAGTATAATCCTCGAATAGATTGGATTTCTCGTAAACTTGATTTTCCTCGGAGCATTAGTAACAGTTCTATTAATCAAGTAAAAAACCATGAGTCTAGTATAGTAAAACCCGCACTTATAGGTGCAAAAGCATTTATACACGCAGCAAAAGAAGGATCAACTTTTGCTATTTATGCTGCACCTATTTCTGAAAGCGTAAAGACTTCAAGTGGCATTCCAAGTCAATATCAGGATTATCAAGACGTTTTTGAGAAAAAGAATGCAGATATTCTTCCTGAGCATCGCCCATACGATTGTTCAATCGATCTCAAGGAAGGAACTCAGCCACCATTTGGACCAATTTACAGTTTATCGCAAGATGAGTTGGCTGAACTCAAGACATATATTGACGAGAATTTAGCGAAGAATTTCATACGCCATTCAAAATCTCCAGCAGGAGCTCCAATTTTATTCGTAAAGAAAAAAGATGGATCTTTACGAATGTGTGTTGACTATCGAGGACTCAACAAGATCACAATCAAGAACAGGTATCCATTACCTTTGATATCAGGACTCCTTGACCAGTTAAATCAAGCTAAGATCTATACAAAAATAGATCTAAGAGGAGCATATAATCTAGTACGGATCAAAGAAGGAGATGAATGGAAGACTGCGTTTCGAACCAGGTACGGACACTTTGAATACAATGTCATGCCTTTTGGACTCACGAATGCACCAGCTGCTTTTCAACATCTCATGAATGATGTATTTCGTGAATTCTTAGACAATTTTGTCGTCTGCTACCTAGACGATATCCTGATTTATTCTAAGAATGTTGAAGAACATGAAATACATGTTCGTCAAGTATTACAAAAACTTAGAGATGCAGGATTGTACGCCAAGATAGAAAAGTGTGTATTTCACACTACTCAAGTTGACTTTTTAGGATACATCATTTCAAATGATGGTCTTATGATGGATTCTAAGAAAGTCCAAACAATCATGGATTGGAAGATTCCAAAAACTGTAAGAGATGTCCAATGTTTCTTGGGATTTACCAATTACTATCGGATCTTCATCAAAGACTTCTCACGAGTTGCAGCTCCACTTACACGCTTGACTAGTAAAGATAAATTCCAATGGAATCAAGAAGCGGAAGCAGCATTTGAAGCCTTGAAGACATCGTTTGTCTCTGCACCAGTCTTATATCGTGTTGACTTTTCCAAGGTATTTTTTATGGAAACAGACGCATCGGATTTTGCCTTGGGTGCAGTTTTATCACAAATGGGAACAGATGATAAACTTCATCCGATAGCTTTTCATTCAAGAAAATTCTCAGCAGCCGAGATCAATTATGAGATCCACGATAAAGAACTTCTTGCAATCGTGGATTCTTTTCAAGAATGGCGTCATTATCTAGAAGGTGCTTCTAGTCCAGTCACTGTGTATACAGATCACAAGAACCTCGAGTATTTCATGTCAGCACGCATGTTGAATCGTCGTCAAGCTCGTTGGAGTATGTCTTTGTCAAGATTCGACTTCATTATCACTTATCGGCCAGGAAAACAACAAGGTTTGTCTGATGCCCTGTCTAGACGTTCTTATTTTGCACCAAAAGAAGGAGATGCAGCTTTTGAGCAACAAAGAACGGTCCTCTTGAAACCGGAGCAATTTCATCTTAGAGCAGTGAAATCAACACTGACTGTTGATTCAACTTTTCTCAAGCAAATCCAGTCCAGTATGTCCTCAGACCCTCTTGTTCATGATATCGAGAATAATTCTTCCAAGTCTCACGATTCTTCTAAGTTCGAGTTCAAGAATAATCTATTATATTTTGAAGGACGCCTATATGTTCCAGAAGGAAAAGCACGTTTGCGTGTTCTTCAAGCACGTCATGACTTTCCAGCAGCAGGTCACTTTGGATATAATAAGACTCTGGAACTCATATCAAGAGATTTTTGGTGGCCACAAATGTGGAAGTCAGTCAAAGACTTTGTACAATCATGTGATATTTGTTCAAGATCAAAAATTCCTCGACATCGACCTTACGGACTTCTTCAGCCATTACCTATACCAGAACAACCATGGTCTTCTGTTTCTATGGATTTCATCACAGATCTTCCAAACTCAAGATCTTATGATTCTATATTTGTGATAGTAGATCGTTTCACCAAGATGGCACATTTTATGCCATGTACAAAATCTATCACAGGTGAAGAAACAGCTAAGCTTTTCATTGATAATATCTATCGCTATCATGGATTACCTAAAGATATCATATCGGATAGGGGAACTCAATTTGTGTCGAGATTCTGGAGGACTCTTTTCAAGATTTTAAAAGTGGACATAAAGCTATCTTCAGCTTTCCATCCTCAAGCTGATGGACAAACAGAGCGCGTAAACCAAGTCTTGGAACAGTATTTAAGGTGTACCATCAACTACCAACAAGATGATTGGACAATCCTTCTGCCATTGGCAGAGTTTGCTTATAATAATACAGTACATTCTTCCACGCAACAAACACCTTTCTTTGCCAATTATGGCTATCATCCACGACTTGATACTTTTGATTTTTCAAAAGTTGATAATCCTGCAGCAGAAGATATGGCAAATCGGTTGTCAGAGTTACATGCAATAATGAAGGCGCAGTTGAAGAAAGCTCAAGAACGACAAAAGATAAATGCAGATGTATATCGTAAAGAGCAACCACAACTCAACGTGGGTGATAAGGTATGGCTACTTCGTCGCAATATCAAGACCACTCGACCTTGTGACAAATTGGACTATCGTAGGCTTGGCCCCTTTTCTGTTTCTGAACAGATCAACCCAGTTGCATATCGGTTACATCTACCGGAGTCAATGAAGATCCATCCTGTATTCCACGTGTCTCTTCTTGAACCATATAAGACAGTGGATATACAAGGAAGAAGACAAATGCCACCGCCTCCTATAGAAGTAGATAATAATGAAGAATTTGAGGTGGAAGAGATATTAGACTCAAGGCGGCGCCGAAATAAGCTGGAATATCTTGTTCATTGGCGCGGATATGATATTAGTGAGCGCACATGGGAGCCATCTTGGAATCTAGGAAATGCATCAGCTAAAGTCAAAGTTTTTCATCAACGACATCCATCAAAACCAAGATGAAAACCTCTCTTATAAAAGAGACAAGATTGAGGCAAGATAACATTCAATTTCCTATCCTTGTTTGTAACTTCTTTACATTTGTGACGCTAATTAGATGGAGAGCCAACAACCAGCGGATTCAACTCAAGAACCTTCGTTTGCTGACTTACCGGATGAGACATTGCGATTGTCACAACCTTCAAGACGACGCAACCGAGATGAAGATCCTCAAGAACGACATGTTCTTCCTCGAATAGATGGAAGTTATGAAGGCCTCAACAGTGATCAAATAACAGGGTGGTCTTCTCGCCCTGGAATGGGACACTATCGATGGCTAAGAGGACCCATCAACTATCTTCGAAGAGAACAAAGATCAGAGTATGTAGCAAATACAATTCGCCGCATATTAGATTTTCTCAATATATAATCACCGCTCCTCGTGGAACTCGTCCCTAGAAGGGGGGGTAATGTCACGGACATACATATAATTACCTATATGAATAGATAAAAGTATGTAAAAGTAGATAAAAGTAGGTTAATTGTGTAATATCTTCTAGAGAAGCTTCTTAGAAGCTTCATAGACGCTGCTTTGACTTTATAGGAGTCTATAGTTGACTTTTAGGTTAGAAACTTGATCAACAAGTTAGCCATGTACCACACATCTTGGAAGCTTAAAGAACAAGCTAACTACGTGGTCCATCCATAGAAAACTTGCCTTGCAAGCAAAGGCATGTGGCCTAGAAAGTCAACATATATTGGAGGTCTTATAGAACATCGCCACGTGGCTTCTAGTTAGATAGTATATATAGAGGCAAGAGTGAAGCCCTCTTCACTCTTGTCAACTCCTTTCTTGCTTCTAGTCTAGTTTCAAGGGTCTCTAGTTTTCTTGTATTTTGGCAATAGCCATTCTAATTTCTTTCTTAATATACATATTTCTATTTTGTCCTATTTCTTTGAGAAAAGTCTCACTTACTCTTTAGCTTTCATCGAGTTCTTGTCCTTGACACCTAGGAAGAGACTCCTAATGTTTGATAATTTTATTAGAGATAGGAACAACTCTTGACAATGTTCCAAATATTTTATTTCAAAGAAGTTATAAAGGTCTCAAAAATGATCAAATAACAGGGTGGTCTTTTCGCCCTTGTATGGGATACTATCAATGGTTGAGAGGTCCTATCAACCATCTTCAAAGAGAACAAAGATCTTAGTATGTGGCAAATACAATTCGCCGCATGAAAGACTTCTTCAACATATGATGACCATTCTTCATGGAACTCGTCCCTAGAAGGAAGGTAATATTATGGACATACACATGTAAGCTAGTAATTACTTGTATAAATAGGTAGAAATAAGTAGAAGTAGGTAAAAGTAAGTTAATTCTATAATATCTCCTATAGAAGCTTCGTAGAAGCTTCATAGACATTACTTTGACTTTATAGGTGTCTATAATTGATTTTTTGGATTAAAAAAGTGGTCAATAAGTTGGCCATATGCCACACATATTATTAGCTTGAAGACCAAGCTAACTATGTAGCCCACACGTAGGAAAATTTGCCTTGAAAGTCAAGGTATGTGTCCTACAAAGTCAAAACATATTGGAGGTCCTATAAAATATTGCCACATAGCCCTTAGTTAGATAGTATATATATAGAGATAAGAAAGAAGCCCTCTTCATTCTTATCAACTCCTTTCTTGATTTTAGTCTAGTTTCAAGAGTCTCAAGTTTTCATGTCTTTTAGCAATAAGCCATTCCAATTTCTTTTTAATATATGTACTTCCTTATTTTTATTTTATTACTCTTTCTTTAACATGGTATCTATTGATTTATGCATCATCTTTTAGTTCATGTCCTTGATAATTCAACTAAGAAGCTATTGCTTGTTGAATTATCAATCAATGCATTTAAATTGTCACAACCTTTAAAATGATATAATAGAGGTGAAGATCCTTAAGAACAACATCTTTTTTTATAAATAAATGGTAAAATATAACGTGTTTGGTATCATGACATTAGAAAAGACTACAAATGTTTGAAAATATTATTAGAATTAAGAACCATCTTTGATGGTGTTTCAAATATTTTATTTGAAAGAAGTTATAAAAGCCTTAGCAATGATCATATATCATGGTCATTTACTTGCTTTACTATGAAACACCATCAATGGCTGAGAGAAACTATCAATACAATTTTTTGCTTTGTTTGATGTGACAAATACAATTTTTTTCTTCTTAGACTTCTTCAACATGAAATTACTACTTATTGTGGAATTTATTCCTAAGAGGAGTAATGTCATTGAGATACTTAATTACCTAGATAAAAAGTATTAGATAGAAGATAAATGTAGATAGAATTTGATAATATCTAATAGTAAAGCTTCTCAAAAGCTTCATAAATGTGGATTTTACTTTATATAAGTTTGTAGTTGATTAATAGGTTGAAAACTTAACTAATAAGTTAGACACATATTGCACATATTCATGGCTTGTGGTATAAGTTGACTATATAGCGCTCATGTAGAAAACTTGTGTGAATTATCAAATCAACTCATTGGTTGTTTTAGAATGAAAGAATACAATTAGAGCCTTGAAATTATAATTATTAGATAAAGATTAGAATAAAAGATTTTAGATAAATGCAAAATAGTATTTATAGTTAAAACACAATTTAGCATAGAAAATCCAGTAGAAAATTCCAACTTTAAGAAGGCATATTTGGAGCATCAATTTATCATCTTTTTATTAACTTTAGAGCATCTTAAAAAAAATCTAAAATAGTCAAAATTCTCATATGATGTAAATTCGAATATTATATGATATATGATATATGATATATTACATATGGAATGCCATACAAAACATTAATATAATATGAAAATAATACCAATATAGTTTAGATATGGTAGATAGTACTATCAAGTATTTAGATAGATACCTTAAGTAGATATTGCAGCCAAGTATTTTGGATCTTAGCTTATAGGATAATAAGAATCCAACTTCAACTTTGATTTTAATTTTTTATTTATTTTATTTTTAATGTATATGAATTGGAGCTTCAAAATTTGAGAGACTTGCAACTATATTTTTTCATGGTTCTTATGAACTAAAATAAATCCCACTAGTTTGAAAGTCTATCTTGATTTAAAATAATTAAATTATTTAATAATTTTAATAATTTTTTATTATTTTTTGGTTAATATTCAATAGATTTAATAACTCTTCAATTTTAAGTTAAATAAATCCTTCTAGTAAGTGATTTATTCTAGTTCATAACTCTTAATTAACTTATGAATTGATTACATAAAAGTATTCTTATTTCTAAACATTTCCAAATTTTAAATTTTTATCTAAAAAAAAGTTCTCATCTATAAATGATTTTCATCCATAAATGAGAATTCATCCACTTCTAATCAACATTCATCTAAAAAAATCATCCATTCAAACCCTAATTCATCAAATCCATGATCTAACTTAATTTAAGTAAATTCAATCATACAATTGATACTCTTGCCTTCTTCCAATGTTGACCTTGATTGCTTGAAAGTCAATCAACCTTGTTCTACTCTTGAGATGACCCGTGTGAAGTACTCCACCTTATGGTCCAAGTCCTTGAACTGGAACCTTAAGCCTCCTTTTTGATAACAATGAAGCTCTTGAACAAGGCAACTTCCCGCTTAGGAGCTGAACGCTGGTTTACTGCTGAATGCTGGTTTGCTGCTGAATGAACTTTCTAGGGCCCCAGCTCCATGAAGCTCACCAACTTTGACTCTAACACCTCTCACGCTACTAATCATCAAGAACCTTCTCCGATCATAAGCGGATAGGTCAAGTGGTTGCAAAAGGCTTTGGTCGGAAATGGAAATCATTGCAGCGGCTACCCTTAAAAGATCCGTTGTTGGAATTTACAATATTGAACATAAGGACACAAAACAATTGCTTGCAGGCAAGATTCCTCTAAGTCTGGGTACATAGTAATTTAGATAGGCTTCTATTGGATGTCAGTCTGAGCAATCCACGAGCCTCACACTTCACAAGTGGCAGCTCCGATGGCTAATATGTAGTCTAACCCTGTATATGATAACAGCCTTCTACAACTATAAAATTATGCATTCTACTGTGCATGATGAAATTATGCTAATGCGGTTATCTTCTTAGTGATACTTTAGTTATCTAGTCAAAACTCCATTGATGTCCTGTAACTGGAACTGTCGATACCTACCACTGACTCCATAACTTCATTGAGGATCAGTAGCAATATGGGAATGTTGGTCGCAATCAAACTCTACTTTGATTCTCTAATCACCGTAGCTGCAAGAGGACAGCTAAGGGAGGAGAGGTTGTCGGTAAGAGCTTGAACAGAGTGCATGTATCATCGGCCACCAAAGTAATTGGCAACTGTGGTTGCAAGTAAATCGGAGCAATACAACGGAACAAGGCAAGTTGCACACACTTGCAAATTGCAGCTAGAGAAATTAGTATTCCACCATCAGAAGTATGTATTGTCAACTCATAGAAGCGTGAAGGAATCATCACAACGCTCGCACCACCTCAGCCTTACTGCCGACTGCTAATACATGGAAAAGAAACCGAACAACCTTTAGCTGTACAAAAACATCCCCCACACAACCCCAATGCGATTGCAGCACAAAATTTCAATTCAAACAATTGAGCTGATCACACTACCACTTGACCATTGCAACACTTAGAAGGGTGAATCTGATGAGTCACATCAAAGCCAATTTCGTATCTATACAAAACCCCCATACTTAGGCAGTACTTCTACAACAAAGACAAGGACATTTAGCTGAGGTTGATGGCAACAATATGCTAATAGGATGCCTTACAAGATGTCTTCTAAAATTAGGATTTAAAAATTAAAATTCCTATAAATAACTAAAATTAATCTACTAACTCTATTTTGTTTTAATTTAATATTTTTTACATTCATCTTCAACTAACAATTTCTACTTGGTACTACTATTGCCATACCAACTATGAATTGATTTGGTAATTCACAAGGTTCATCCAATTTAATCTAGCTTCATCTACAAAATCTTCATTTGTTGTAAATTTTTATATCTATGACAATTTCTTTTAATTATGAAATTTTGACTTATACATTATTTGTTTAAATTTTTATGAAAGAGTAGTAAATATCAAAGAAGAATTTTATTTGCCTTGGTCATGCCACTCTTCAACTACCAAATAAACCAATAGAACAGTCAAGTGGAACTTGGTTCTTTGATGATGGATGAGCATTGTTGACCCAATCCATTTTCTATTCTTCTTTGCGTTTGTTTCCTTCTAATTTACTACTAGAATATCTTAGCTACCTATACAAGTACTAAGCTACTAATTCTACAAGGTTGACTAGTACTATGTGATCTAAGAAATTTTTTGCTAAAGATATTTAAGGCCACTATAACCTCAAGTTGTATTAGTGTTATATCACCCACACAACTTGGACAAAAGGAATATGGGCATTTCTACTGAGTCTAGCTTACATTGCAACTGTATACAAAGATTATATTACATACAAAAAAAACACAAAGAACTCAAAATATTGTCAACCACAAGCCTTCTTATAACTCGTGTGTTTGATTCTTTGAATAGTACATCTATAGATTATGTTCATAAATTTGATGTTGATTGGAAGTCTAGGGAGATGATGTTATTGGTTGCCTTTGATCAACTACAATATGCGCTCTTGTAGTGTCTCTATGCTTGAATGAGAGTTGACATCTTATGTCAATTATAACCTCAGTCTAAGCTTCCAATACCATGCTTCTTCTTCCTAGAATAAGTCACTTTGGAAGGAAAAAATGAGCCCAAACATAAAATCATAGTAAGTCAATAAGAAGGAAGATTGTTGCATTGTAGCATTTTGCTTCCTAATCGACTACCTCTACTTTCTCCGCATGTAAAAACTAAAATCTATAATAATTTTCTTTGTTCACAATAAAATAAACTACTACATAGTAGCATATATGAGTCACCAAATTGATTCATGAATTATTTTAGAATAAAAGAATATAATTAAAATACCAAGTCTAATTGTTAAGTAAAATATCAAATAAAAAAAAGCTAGATATAAGCAAAATAGTGTTAATAGAAAAAATATGATTAATATAAAAAAATCTAATGGAAATTCATATCTAAAAGATATCTTAAGAAGCATGAAATTGGCATTAATTGTATCAACTTAAAAGCATCTTAAGAATATCTTAAAAGAATCCAAAAACTTCAAAATTCTAATATATACAATTCAAATATAGCTATATATGATTTGGATATGTAGTCAATATAGGACTAGATTCTATATGGAATATGCATGCTATATAATATAATATATGAAGGTAAACTACAAGTCTAATATATAATATAGTATATGGTTTCAAAATTAGCAGAGTATATAATAGCTATATAATAGTATATATGATAAATTATATGGTAGAAAATATTATAGAAAATATTGTCCAATACATGGTCTAGTATATGGTCTAATATACTATCTAGCCTTCAATAGCTTGTAAGATACTTTGATATCAAGCAAGCAATATCTGATACTGTGGACTTTTAATACCAAAGCTTCTCCATATACAATAATCAATATAAATTCTATTAAAATTATTTGGAATAAATTAAAAATAAGAAGCTTTAAATAATTTTATAAGATAGTATTTAATATTCCATATTATATTTATCAAAAGCTCTGATTTATTCAGCTGTTAACTAAGACACCAAAAGTACCATCTCTTTAACTTTTGGCATATTTTGTTTGCAAAAAATGATGTACATCCTACTTTCATAACCCATCTGATTTTTGTAATATGGTATCAAAGTAAGATAAAATGAATTATGAATGAATATCATTGAATAAAGTTTGAATAAAAAATAGATGTTTTATATGGACAAAAACTTAGATGATCTACTTATTACTAGAGCTTTGTTACATTTGGAATGCTGTCAAAACTAAAGAGCTTCTGGAGTTATTGGAGCCTTATTAGAAATCTATTAGAACTATTAGTATCTTTCTCAAGTAGCTAGAGCTGGAATTTAATTCTATTGATGCTAATTTTTATTTGATTAAATTCTATCTATTGTTGGTAGTAAAAATAAGTCCCTTTTTTAGCTCCAATATAGCTTGGTACTTCTTTTTTCCAAATATTTCATTTTGTAGACCATTTGTTAATTGTTCTCTTATAATTATTTGTTGTTATTGCATTAATTATATTTGGCAATAGAATCTTCAATAGATTATTGTATTAATTGATTAAATAAGAAAAATTATGGTATATAGATATTTATTATGAAACACTTGATGTATATTTGTAAGCTCTATATACATATAGATGGAATATTAAAATATCTTACAAATATTCATGAAAAATTAAGATAAGAATAAAATAAAGCAAAAATACAAGTATTGATTGTACTCAATAATAAGTCTTTGTAATTAACTCATATACATATATGCAATATTGCAAAAGAAATATAGGATATATTGATTAAGATCCATAAGGCTTTAGGAGTTATTATTGAAATATTTTTAATGAAAAAATTGTATAATATTTGATATATGGATGAAAAATCTAAAGATTTTTTTTTTAAAATATTTTTATTTTTAAAGATTAATATATTAAAGCCAATGGTAATATGGGCAAATGGACTATGAAATTTCTTATACTTATTGCATTACCAAAATCTTTAGATCCACTTATTTTTTCAATTGCATTAAGGAAAAGAAAAGAGATCACGGAAGAAGTAGTATGATCTATTTTCTTTGAAAAGAAGATGCAAAAGAAGAAGAAGATTAGTTCTTTATTTACTACTTTAACCATATATACAAGAAAAAAAACAAGTCTTAAAAAAGTACCATTCATAATAAAAATAGAAGTCTAAAATTGATAAGTCTAGAAGTACTTGTAGGACTTGTGGACAAAAGGGGCATTGGCAAAGTAATACAGAATGTTCTAAAACAAATAGCAATGATATAATAAATACCAAAGTTATTGTTCTTTCAACTTAGGAAGCATTATTTAATATACATACTATGATTGCATTATTTTTTTTAATAACGATATATATGCATTGATAGTACAACAGATGTACACATGTGACAGACATATACATGTAAATTAATAATTACTTATATGATTTAGATAATAATACGTAAAAATAGGTCAATTCCATAATATCTTCTATAGAAGCTTCTTAAAAGCTTTATAGATGCTACTTTGACTTTATAAGTGTCTTTAATTGATTTTTTAGATTATAAACATAGTCAATAAGTTGGCCATGTGCTATGGATGTTGATAGCTTAAAGAACAAGCTAACTATATGGCCCACATATAGAAAACTTACCTTGTAAGCTAATACATGTATCTTGCAAAGTCAACACATATTAGAGGTCATATAGAACATTGCAGTGTAGCTCCTAGTTAGATAGTATATATAGAGGCAAGAGTAAAGCCATCTTCACTCTTATCAACTCCTTTCTTGTTTCTACTCTAGTTTCAAGAATCTCAAATTTTCTTGTCTTTTAGGAATAAGCCATTCCAGTTTCTTTTTAATATACGTACTTCCTTATTTCTATTTTGTCACTTTTTCTTTGACATGAATTTCATTGGTTTATATATCATCTTCTAATTCATGTCCTTGATAGAGTGACAAGAATATACTTATAATAGCAAAGCTTTTTCTTATCTTGATTAAGAGTGAATTATCTCTTTCTCATGATAAGACATAAGCATATTGGAAGTTACAGATTACCCTCTTCTAATTGATATTATTCTTAGTATTTTCTTTGTCTTCAAGTTTTTTCTTCTACTTGTCTTAAGTGATATTAGATATTTTTTTGAATGTTATTATAGCAGAGCCTATTGAAATGAAGAGTGCAATTGCACAAATACAAGGGCAATTGAAGAAATTGATGCTTGCAATGCATTAACTTAACTTACCACCACAAAAATCAATAAGAATGGTAGAAAGTGAAGATATAGATATGATTAGAATTGCCTCAACATTTGCATCAAATCATGCCCCTCCACCTATGGTGAAACATCTTTCAAGTGTTAAAAAATCAAGAATTGCTCTGCTCAAGAAGTTTGATGGTACAAGATCCAAATTTCAAGGATTTATCAATCAAATATAACTTGTAATTGAACTTTAACTTCAAAGCTATCCAATTCCAAGATCACAAGTTAGATTCATTGATACACTTCTTTCAAGTTGAGCATTATTGTAGTTTTCATCTTTTTTTGAACAACAAAATCTAATATTAAATAATCTGGAGGCATTTTTGGCAAAATTTTGATCTATGTATGGAAAACATGATGCAACTTATATTGTAACCAATAAGATCTATATTTTGCAATAAAAAAATTGATTTATAACATTATATGCTTCATAATTTTGACAACTTGCAACTGATATCAAGTAAAATAATACTGCACTTATTAGCCAATTTTTCTATGGATTATAATATTAAATAAAGAAATTGATGCTCAACTTATCTGATCCTCAACATTAAGTCAAGCAATTGACTTTTCTGTGAAGTATGATAATTGGCTTGTTGAATTTTAATCTAAGAGTTGTACAAGTAGGCCTCAACATTACTACAATTTGATGGCAATACCAACATCTCTTCAATACATATATTTAGAAGTAGAGGATATGAAATTTCATGTGGTATATTTTAAACCTCTTATCGAGTAAGAAAAGATTCATTGCCATCAAGAAGGATTGTGCTTATATTGTGGAGAACCTAAATACATTACTCAATATTATCCAAAGAAGCGATGAAACTATAAAATGAAGAGCACAACTATCAAAGAAGACAATGTGTTAAAAAATGAATTTGTCTAGCTACAATAGGGACAGTGCGGCTAAAATCTTGTACAATTTCTAATGAAAGTCCTATCCTCTTTTTAGAATCCTCTCTTTATTTTATAATAGATGTGTATTTAGGACCTAATGATTATAAAGCCTTTGCTTTGATAGATTCAAGAGCCTCAACTTATTCTTTAGATGTAGAATTTGTTAAAAGTCATAAAATATTTTTAATACAAAAAACTTAACTTATTCATATAAGAATCATAGATGGTCATCTGTTGTTTTATTCATGAAACACTTCCTATAGATGTAGCAATAAATAATCATAGTAGTTGCATAATCTTTAATATAACTAGATCTCTCTCTAGTTCAATTATGTTAAGCTTATCATCGTTAAAAAAGTATAATCCTTGTATAGATTAGATTTCTTGTACTCTTGACTTCTCTAAAAATATAACTAAGAGTGAAATTAATCCAATAAAAAGTCATAAGTCTAGCACAATAAAACTCGTGTTTATAGATGCAAGAGCTTTTTTGCATGCTGCAAAAGAAAGATCATCTTATGTCATTTACGCCACACCTATTTCTAATGATGCAAAAACTTCAAGTAGCATTTCAAGCCAATATTAAGAGTTTTAAGATATATTCAAGAAGAAGAATGAAGATATTCTTTCAAAACATTGTTCCTATAACTGTTCATTTGACCTTGAAGAAGGAGCACAATTATCATTTGGACTAATCTATAGTTTATCACAAAATGAATTAATTGAACTTAAGAAATATATTAAAGAAAATCTAACCAAGAATTTCATATGCCATTCCAAATTGCCAACAAGAGCTCCAATCTTATTTGTGAAGAAGAAAGATGGATCATTGTGAATGTGTATTAATTACAGAAGACTCAACAAGATCACCATCTAGAATAAGTACCCTCTATCTTTGATATCCAGTCTTCTCGGTGAACTGAATCAAACTAAGATCTATATAAAAATAGATCTATAAGGAACATACAATCTAATATGTATTAAAGAAGGAGATGAATAGAAGATTATATTTTGAACTAATTATGAACATTTGAATACAACGTTATGCCTTTTGGACTTACAAATGCATCAACATCTATTGAATGATGTTTTTTGAAAGTTTTTGGATGATTTTGTTGTCTATTATTTGAATGACATCTTAATCTATTTTAAGAAAATAGATAAATATGAACTTCATATTTGTCATGTGTTACAAAAATTAAGAGATATAGGATTCTATGCCAAGATAGAAAAGTGTGTATTCCACACTACTCAAGTTGACCTCTTAAGATACATCATTTCAAATGATGGACTTATAATAGATCCTAAGAAAATTTAAACTGTTATGGATTAGAAGATTTCAAAAATAGTAAGAGATGTCCAATACTTTTTGGGCTTTATCAACTATTATTGGACCTTCATCAAAGACTTTTTTCAAGTTGCAACCCCACTTACATGTTTGACTTGCAAAGACAAATTTAAGTAGAGTAAAGAAATTGAAGCATCTTTTGAAGCTTTGAAATCAATCTTTATTTGTGCACCAATCTTGTATTACATCGACTTCTCTAATACATTTTTTATGGAAACAGATGCATTAGACTTTGCTTTGGGTGTCGTATTATCATAAATGAGAACAGATGATAAACTTCACCTAGTAGCTTTTTATTCCAAAAAATTTTCAAGAACTGAGATTAACTATGAAATCCATGACAAAGAGCTTCTTATAATCATGGATTCCTTTTAAGAATAGTGTCATCATCTAGAAGATGCTTCTAATCTAATCTCTCTATATATGGACCATAAGAATCTTGAGTACTTCATGTCAGTATGTATTTTGAATCGTTACCAAGCTCGTTGGTCCATATCTTTATTAAGATTTGATTTCAAGATCATATATCAACTTAGAAAATAACAAGGTTTGTCAAACGCCCTTTTTAGACGTTCTTATCTTGCACCAAAAGAAGGAGATGCATCTTTTGATTAACAAAGAATGATTTTTTTGAGGCCAAATCATTTTCATCTTTGAATAATGAAATCAATATTGACTGTTGATTCAACCCTTGTAAACAAATCCAATCAAATATGTCTTCTAATTCTCTTGTTTACAATATTAAGAATCCTTCTCTTAAGTCCCAAGATACTTCAAAGTGTGAGTTCAAGAATAACCTATTTTATTTCAAAGGTCAATTATATGTTTCAAAAAAAGAAGTACGATTACGTATTCTTCAAGCACATTACAACTTTTTAATAGTATGACATTTTGGATACAACAAGACTTTGAAGCTTATATCCAAAGATTTTTGGTAGCCACAAATGTAAAAAGATGTGAAAGACTTTGTTCATTCATGTGACATTTGTTCAAGATCAAAAACTCCCCATCATTGATCTTATGGACTTCTTCAACCATTACCTATTCCAAAACAACCATGGTCTTCTATTTCTATGGATTTCATCATAGATCTTCTAATCTCAAGTTCTTATGACTCTATATTCATGATAGTTGATCATTTTACCAAGATGGCACATTTTGTACTATGTACAAAATTTATCACAAGTGAAGAAACAACTAAACTCTTTCTTAACAACATCTATTACTATCATGGATTACTCAAGGATATTATATCGGATAGGAGAACTCAATTTGTATCAAGATTTTGGTAGACTCTTTTTAAGATTCTAAAAATAGATATAAAATTATCTTCAATATTCCATCATCAAACTCATGGACATTAGAGTGTATTAATCAAGTTTTGGAGGAGTATTTAAGATGTACCATCAACTACCAATAAGATAATTAGACAACTCTTTTACCATTGGCAGAATTTACTTATAATAATATAGTACATTCTTCTATAAAACAAACACCTTTCTTTGTCAATTATGGTTATCATCCACGACTTGATACTTTTGACTTTTCAAAAGCTGATAATCTTGTCGTAGAAGATTTCATAAATTATTTGTCAAAGTTATATGCAATAATAAAGGTGCAATTAAAAGAAGCTCAAGAATAACAAAAGATCAATGTCAGTGTCTATTGAAAGGAACAACCACCATTCCACATGGATGACAAAGTATGGTTACTTCATTGTAATATCAAGACCATTCGTCTTTGTGATAAGTTGGACTATCGTAGGCTTGGACCATTTTCTATTTTTAGATAAATTAATCTAGTTGCATATCATTTACATCAACAGAAGTTAATAAAAATCCATCTAGTATTCCATGTGTCTCTTCTTGAACCATATAAGACAATGGACATACCAAAAAGAAGACAAGTGCCACCTCCTCCTATAGAAGTGGACAATAATGAAAATTTAAAGTGGAAGAAGTGTTAGACTCAAGGCGGTGCTAAAATAAGTTAGAATATCTTGTTCATTAGTGTGAATACAATATTAGTCAATGCATATGAGAGCTAGCAAAAAATCTTGTAAATATAGTAAAGAAGGTGGAGACTTTTCATCAACAACATTCATTAAAATCAAAATAAAGACCTTCTTTATAAAAGAAACAAGATTTAGATAAGATAACATTCTACTTTCAATCCTTGTTTAAAGCTTCTTTGTATTTTTGATGCTAAAGAGATGGAGAACCAACAACCAATAGATTCAACTGAAGAGCCTTCGATTGCTGACCTACCAAATGAGACATTGTAATTGTCACAACCTTCAAGATGATGCAATCAAGATGAAGATCTTCAAGAACAACATGTTTTCCCTCAAATAGATGGCCACATACAACGTATTTGGTATCCCGACCTTGGAAGAGACTCATAATGTTTGGTAATTTTATTAGAGGTAAGAACAACTTCTGACAGTGTTTTAAATATTTTATTTAAAAAGAGTTATGAAGGCCTCAACAATGATCGAATAATAGGATGGACTTCCTGCCCTAGTATGGGGCACTATTGATGGCTGAGGGGGCCTATCAACTATCTTTGAAGAGAACAAAGATTGGAGTATGTAACAAATAAAATTTGCTACATTTTAGATTTCCTCAACATATGAAGACCACTCCTCATGGGACTTGCCTCTAGAAAAGGAAGTAATGTCATGGATATACACATGTAAATCAATAATTATTTATATGATTTAGATAATAATAAGTAAAAGTAGATCAATTCCATAATATCTTTTATAGAAGCTTCATAGATGTTGTTTTGATTTTATAAGTATCTTTAATTGATTTTTTTAGGTTAAAAATGTAATCAGTAAGTTGGCCATATGCCACATATGTTCATAGCTTGAAGAACAAGCTAATTATATTACCCACGTGTACAAAAACTTGCCTTGTAAGCTAAAGCATGTGTCTTACAAAATCAACACATATTAGAGGCCCTATAGAATATTGTCACATAGCTCCTAGTTAGATAATATATATAGATGCAAGAATGAAGCCCTCTTCACTATTGTCAACTCCTTTCTTGCTTCTACTCTAGTTTCAAGAATCTCAAATTTTCTTGTCTTTTGACAATAAGCCAATCTAGTTTCTTTTTAATATATGTACTTCTTTATTTCTATTTTTTCACTTTTTCTTTGATACGAATTTCATTGATTTATGCATCATCTTTCAGTTCATATCTTTGATAATACATCAAAAGAAATAAAAATAAGCTTCTCAATTTTGATAAAAATATCACTATCCAACTCCAAAGCTATAATAGTGGCATTAGCAAATCACAAGGCTTTGATAAAATACATCTTATAATTTTAGATCCTACAAAAAAATATAATTTTGTAGTTGTGAAGGATGTCCATTGGATTCCTAGAGCATGTGATACTTTGTTATCAGCTGCAATTTTGTAGAAGAAAGATTATAAATTTAACTTGGATGTCAATGGAATGAACTGGATTCTATCTTTAGGTAACTTACTCACTCAAGGCACATTAGCTGATAAAGCTTATCTTATATCTTATGAAATTGAAGAAGTTGCCACAATTTTTAGTTTATCTATTTTAGATTGTAAACTTATTGAATGGCATTAAGAATTAGCATATGCTTCAATGCATATAATACAAAAGATAGAACAGATGAATTATATTAAAGGATTAAAGATTAAAAAGGAGAAAGATAAAATATCTATATGTGAGTCATGTATTGTTGGCAAGGCTCATATGCAATTTTATTTTATACAAGTATAAGCATGCCAATAGTATTTTAGATGTAATAAAGTTTGACCTTGGTCTTTTTGATATAACTCGCTTTGATAGTATCAAATAGTCAATTGTATAGATTGATGAATATTCTAGCTATTGTATCCTTATATTTCTTCAAAGTAAAGACCAAGTATATATTTCTTATAAGACTTCAAAAGCAGAGGTACAAAGAAAAAATGGAAGAAAAATAAAAGCTTTTCTCATTGATCAAGATATTGAATTCTTACATAGTAAGCTTCATTCTCACTTTAAAGTTGAAGGCATTTAGCATATAATCATTCTTACATATATACATGAAATTATCATCATAGCAAAGCTAATGATGTAAACTATTTTTGAAGGAGTACAAATACTTCTAAATAATGCTAAACTAGATCATTAGTATTACATATTTGCAACAAAATTTGTGACTTGGATTAGCAATTGCCTTCTACTTGCAAGACTTAGTGGTAAGACACCACACAAAGTTTTTTACAATAATTTTTTTTTTTTTTTTTTTTTTTTTTTCAAAATACCCATTGCTTTTTTTTTCTTACTTAGTATCACATACCAAAGAAAAAATATCAAAAGCTTAATGCAAAGATAAAGAAGGGTATTTTTGTTGAATATTCAGAAGTAGCAAAAGATTATGAAATTTTTCTACTTGAGAAGAAGAAGATGATCTTCAGTTGAGATGTGATTTTTTTTATAACAAAGATGAGTTACTTAATAAATCATTGAGTCCTCAAGAAAAAATTAGAAAAGATATGGATTATAGAAATAATCTTGATTTTCTAGATTTTTAACATTCAAATGAATTAGAAATATTTCAAACTCAAGCCTCAAGATTACATATGTATAATGGGTTGGATGGAAAAAAGATTGAAGAAGAAGCAAATCTTATACCAATATAAGTAGAAGAATTCCAACAGCTAGAAGCCAAAGCAACCACTTAAGTTCTACCACCAAGACATTATTATGTAAGTAGCATTGATCCAATAAATATTATAAGTGGTAGTAGAATGCATCACATGCCTTGAAAAAAAGAAAACAACTTTATTTGAAGAGATTATAACTTGCAGAATGAAAGAATAGATTTGGTTCATATTGATGAATATATAGAATCATAGACTGTTGAATAAGCCATGAATTCACTTTTTTGAAAAGAGTGGAATCATGCTATGAAAGAAAAAATTGATTCTTTCAAAAATCATGATATATGGGAATTTTAATATTTATATATTGATAAAAAGATTATGGATTTAAAATATATTCTTTTTAAAAAACTTACTAGTAATTGCTCTATTGAATATTTTAAAGCATAATTGATTACAAAGGATTTTATTCAAGTGAAAGATCTTAATTACCAAGAAACTTTTGCACTAGTTGCTTGCTTTACAATAATTCACATATTTATTATAATTATTGCTATCTTTAATTAAAATATATTACAACTTGATATTATTTCAATTTATTTAAATAATAAAATTAAAAAAAATGACATTTATATGAAGTTTTCAAAAGGTTTGGAAGTTCTATTAGAACACAAAAGCAAGGTGTTATAATTGCTAAAGCCTTTATATGGTTTGAAGTAATCTAGACATAGATTAAATAAAAGTTTGGATAAATCTTTATTGAATCTTGATTAGAGTGCTCAAAATCAAATCCTTGTTTATACACAATGTACATTGAAGGATTAATTTTTATACTAATTATCTATGTTGATGACATACTTATTAGTGGCAAGAACTTTGAAATCCTTATGAAATACAAGGATAAATTGCAAGAATGCTACAAGATGAAAGACCTTGGTGAACCTAATGATTTTCTTTACATTGATTTTTTGCAAGATAAAAAAAAATGATACTATTAATATGAGCCAAATTAAGTACATTTGTCAAAATTTGAAAGAATTTGAGATGAAAGATACAAAGGCAGTTGGGAAGGTCATACTTTGAATGGTTTTGATTCTCGATAGAATCATATCTATTCTATTTATGATAGAACAGTAGTCTATAGTGTATTCATTATTACTTTGGTTAAGGTTCCAATACACTCTCTTAGCAAATATGCAAGGTCAATATGATTTCTCTTCCAAAAATACAAAGTGATAGTAGATGCGTGGTGATATTTGAATCAAACAAAGGCTTTCTAAATAGATTTGTGTACATCTCTTATGTAAGGCAGTAGATGAATTGGAGCTTTTGAAGAGAGGCAAGTTGGCATAGAAAATAGTACTGCACTGTTATATATTTGGTACAGTTATAAAAAAAAATTGTGTCAATTAGGGCAAGCACAAACTAGTTGTCACAAAAGATTTGAATGGATGTTGTAAGGTCTTGTCACAGAGTGTAAAGAAGATGCCATAGCCATAGTCATGAACTTTGTTTTTGTACTAAATAGGATTATAGTTTTTTGACAAGTTGAATTCTAGCTTCTTGCATTGTAAACAAAAATGAAGCATTAACTAGATGTAAAGTGGCATTGATCAAGTTTGTCAGTTCAATCTATGTCATTGTAGCCAAACAAAGGACAAAGAACACATTTGATGTTACAAAAACACTTGATATAGTATTCTAGAATACTATAGAGGTACTAGAAGGCATGCTTACATGCTTAGATGTGAGCAACACTAAGATTGTGTATATATTGTTCAAAGAGGCCTAAGATAAATGTAAGGTTGATTTGTATATATATACAAGCTTAATTCAAAGAAGCCATACATTTGGCATAAGAAAATGTGGAATAAAGACTACAAACTTTGGCTTTCATTAGACAATCCAACATAGAAAGCTTGGTACTTGATACAATAGAAGTAGATACCAATTGGGAGTCATAAAAACCAAACTCATGTAACTCATATTATCCATACAAGATTTGGTTGATGCGGATCCTTCTTTGATTCATGTCTCAATTAATTTATAAGTTAAACAAGTCATGGTTAGGGCCAAGGTTGGAGAGGAAAAAATGGCCATGGATTTTTTTTTAACAAAATCCAATAGTAAAACATTATTACTTGCAATTAAAGTGTAATCTATGTAAAGCATGAGGATAGCAAAAGATGAGCCTTTTTGGAAATAATATACATTTGTATCAGCCATAGAGTTTTCAAATCCAAAGGTGGCAAAAAAAGTATTAATCACTTTGTATCATTCTTGGGGTGACTATTTCAGCTCATACTTAAAAAACTTTGAAGGCTTCAAAGAACTCACTTTTATAATGGAAGAGGCAAAGCATTATATAGTTGTCTATGAATATAATAAAATATTCAAATCCAAAGAAAGTTGAGATAACAATGTAGCCACTTGGATCAAAGTGGATAAGCTCAAGTAAATAGAAGGTTCAAAATATTGCCACTTTGGAGAATTTGGTGGTGGCTTGCTTTCTATAGAGGAATGTAGAACATATATGTGGTAGAATTTTACTTATTAATAACTCTATGATAGGTCCATGTTTTGTAAGTTGAACAAGGTAATTTGAGTTTATATGGCCTAAATATCAATACCATAAATGTGCTTTAGTGTTAAGCATTGTGTGATTAGCTTAAATTATAGTAGATTCATAAATTGTTGAATAATACTTCTCGAAGCATTTTTCAGGGATTGTCTTAGAATCAGATATCACTTAGCATGTTAGCTCTCTTACTTGGATATTATACTTGCCAAAGATTGGATAGAAGAGCAGTGCCTTGTTCTGTGATTGGTCTTAATGTAAAAGTGCAAAGATGGGCCACAAAGACTAAGTACAAGACATCATTGCTTTGAAATCACAAGGACGGTTGTTAATAAGAAGGTTAGCTCCAATGAATATTAATGAAAATAGTTGCATACAGATATTACTAAAAATAAATAAATAAATAAATAAATAAATAAAATAAAATAAAAAACAAATTGGGCTTTCTAACAATAACACTGAGTTGAATTGATTTAGTGTGAATGGATGTAGTCGTATCAGTGGTAACATCAAGATAAGGTCTTCATTGTTGATATTGAAGTTAGATGTAGCATCAAATTTTGAGGTTTGTTGTATGCAAATCTAAGGTTGCAAAGAAGAAGCCATAGCAACTAGGTGTGTATATTGTTGGTTATTTGATTTGTTTGTGAGATAAAATAGTTTGATTCTAGAGTTATCCCAATAAGTATAATTTATCAAAATGTAGAGATTCAGCAAGTACAAAATCATCATAAAAGAATAATCATCATTTTTGATTTTTTGTGAGTATTCTTCTACCATTTTGGTCATAAACAATGATTAAAAATAAGTTTTTTTATAAATTTAGAACATCCAGAGTGTTGGTAAGTCGAATGGTGTGTCCATTCATCATTATGATTTTGACTTCATCATATCCAAATACGAGAAGTGTAGTATTATCACCAAAATAAACTTTATGTTCACCAAGTAATAAAGGCTCAAACGTGATAAATTAATTCTTGTTATATGCTAAGTAATATGTTACATCGATGTCAATAAATCATTAGTCATCTTTGAATATTTTTAGTAGAATTGATTTTGCTAAACAATATACTTGTGTGAAATATACAAGTATATAAAATATAAAGGATATTTCTTCAATATTTTTAAATTTCTATATATTCTTATATTTCTTGTTTTCAAAAAAAATTGATGTTGTATTTGCAATAGCTTTGGATTTGTTTTTAAAACAATCCAAGCTCCAATATTCCATTTTCTTATAATGAGGATATGGAGTGGTTGGTTTTGTTTTTATTTTTATGTATTTTTAGTCTTTTAGTGATGGTTTTGAAGCATTTCTTAATTATGACTTGTTTATTCATTTGCATCCTACAAATAGAGCTTGAAATTCTAAAGAGAAATATTTTATGGCTATTTCTTCTTGAAAGAGGATTGCAATCAATTGTAGTGATGTAGCAACTCCTATTGTTTTTAGTATTTGAATGATTGTGCCATATTGTGATAGCATTGATCTCATTAATATGAGAATTTCCATTTGTGATGGAATGATTACTTCTATAGACTGACATTGTTGGAGAAAAATTTTGAAGTTATGTAGATGTTGAGTTATTGGCTCTCCTACCTTCATCTTTATTGTTATGAATTTCTCTTGTAGGTGTGCTTGAGTGACAATGCTACTTATAAAATATGTGGTTTTTTAGGAGAGCCATGCTTTGTTGGCTATTTTACATGCTCCTACATGAAAAAAGATGGAATTATCAACACAATCCCAAATGGCTATAAGTGCAACATGGTCTTTCTTCTTCCATGTTTGTATTTCAACTTGGTTTATTGGTAGTGATTGTATTGTTGAATTTGCTTCTAAAATTGGTGTAGGTTCCTTTTCTTTGCTAGAAACTATCTCTCACTTCTCTTCCATTTCAAACTTCATTTTTATTTTTTGTCTAAGAGCCATCGAATTTTGGCCACTCTTTGGTGGTGAGGCTATTGGAAGCCATACTTGTGAGAGAGAGAGGGTCTATTAGTGCCCCCTAGTTTGTGTGCAAAACGTCTTTAGCAGCACAACCCTTTTTCTTGTAGGCTAATTCTTCTAGTTTCCTATGTTTCTGAACTTGATTCTTCTAAGTTCTATTGATATTGTCGCTCTGATACCATATTGGAAGTATTACTGTAAGACACTTTGTGTGAATAAAATTATTTTTTATTTGATTGTTCTTTACAGAATATATTCTGTTGGGGAGGTCACGCTCTAAACGGTCGTGACTCCCAGTAGAGTCGTGTCTGTTCCGTTTACGACGGAACAGTAGTCTACAGCATGTTCGTTACTACTTCGGTTAGGGCTCCAATACACATCGCATGTTGCTTTCGGGAAATGACTCGAGTAGTGAGGATTTTCATGTCGTCAGCCTGGAAAACTGCGATGACATCAGCTTTTGAGGGATATTCTGCATTCGAATATCTTCTTTCAACCAGTCGCGCTGAGTGACAAGCACAGTTCTGTATGATGACCTCCGCATTCCGACCGACGATGCTGAATTCTGATTGTGGCCGTTTCATCGGGTTACCACGCTTGTGATATTGCGGGCACCAGCGAACAAGACAAAGTTGCAGTGAAATCTGCGCCTGATATTCCAAGCTTGGATTCCTGCCTGAGCAAGAGCTCCACCGCTATATTGAGGATCGGGATGCCCAGCTACATGAGGATTGACCTGAGCAAATGCTGTTTGTTTTTAAACATGAAGGGGATTTTTTATTTCTCGTTCATTCGGGAGGAGACAAGTCAAGATGCAAAGCAGACCACGCTTCGGAGTTTTCCTGAGGCGCATTACAAACGATCATGTCAGCCCGGAACTCGCATCCTTCGAACAGCTTCTGGAGGGGTCAAAAGCTCTGGTTCCGTATGAGGATGAGATCATCAAGACACGGAATTTTTTTTGTCGTTGTTAGTAAGTACCCATTATATTTAGATAGTGACATCATGACTTAATGTCTCTCAATGTCTGAGGTTGACATCAACCTTGTAATACACACTTGGCGAGTATCAATAACATGATGATTACAGTTGCATATGACTTTCTGTTCTTTCAGTTTGTTTTTCTCTCCTCTTTTCAACTTGATGCAACCCTTTCAACAGTTGACAATGGCTTCTGCAGGGCTCACTCCGCAACACAGCGTTCTGCAGGCTGTAGCACACAATTCCTGCTCCATATCCAAAAGGGGGACTGTAACACTTGCTTAGAGGATTGATCCCCTGTTCATCTTTTGTTCTTTTCCGAACTTTCACAAGTTTTGTTCCCAACAAGCCCACCTACAGCTGCAAGGAACTGTCAAAATGAAATGATAGTCTGTTTTTTGTTGTTGGAGGATTTGATATTGCACAATTTGTGCATTCCAGTAAAACGTGTTGTAGTTTTCAACACCCTGTTGATTGGCAAATCTTAGTGGATCTGTCAATAATTTTTTTCAATAATATCTGTCAATAATATTTGTCCCCTACCTAGTCAATCAATAATCTACAACTATCACAACAATGATAGTCATTTGACTAAATAAAAAATTCCAATCAATAGTTCAAAATCAATCTTTGATGCAAGATTGTATGTTGATTATGTGATTGAATCTAAGAATACACATTGTTGTAGTTTGAATCAAAATGGATTGGCAAATCTTAATAGATTTTTCAATTGCATATTTGACCAACTTCGTTATGTGATTCCAATTACTTCTTTAAGTATAAAATTGATATTTTTAAATATATACATTATAGATATAAATATTTTTTTAGTAATTTAAAATTAAAATTAAGATATAAAATTTTCATCCTTGAAAAAAAATTAGAAGCAATAACATTCAAATCTTAAAAAATATGTAATGATATATGCTGATGGAGTGTCAAAGACAAGAATTCAAAGAATGCAAATATAAAAATAAGATATTTCTTAAATAAGATAACAAATATTAAATAAATAAATATATATATTCAAGAAGAAATAAAAATAGCTATTGCCAAAGATTGAGACATTAGAGACTGTTAAAACTAGATTAGAAGCAAGAAAAGAATTGACAAATGTAAAGACGGCTTCATTCTTGTTTTTATATTTACTATCTAATTAAAAGCCATGTGACAATGTTCTATAAAACCTCTAACATATGGCTAATTTATAAGACAAGTTTTCTACATGTATATCATATAGCCAAGTTATACTACAAGTCATCAATATGTGCAGCATAGAATTAACTTGTTGGCCACATTTTCAACCTACCAATTAACTGTAATATGTATAAAAGAAAATATGCATTTAAAAAGCTTTTAAGAAGCTTTTAAGAAGTTTCTCTATAAGATATTATAATATATCTATTTTAATCTATTTTTAACTATTTAAATTATTTAAGTAATTATTAGAATAAATATATATATATATATATATCTATGGCATTACTCCGCCTTCTAATAACAAGTTCCACAAGAAACAATATAAACATATTGAGAAAGTCCAAGATGGAATAAATTATAATTACCACATACTTTAATCTTTGTTTTTTTTTAAGGTAGTTCATAGGTCTTCTCATCCATTGATAATATTTCATAGTATAGTGAAAAGACCATCCTAATATTAAATCATTATTAAATATTTTATAAATTTCTCTAAATAAAATATTTAAAACATCATTAGAAATAGATCCTACTTTCAATAATATCACCAAATATTAAGTTTTTCTTCTAAGGTTGTGATACCAAATGCATTGTATTTTACCATCTATTTGAAAAAAAACATGTCGTTAAGGATCTTTATCTCTATTATATTGTCTTGAAAGATATAAAAATTACAATGTTTTATTTAATAATTTAGCAAATAATAATTCTTAAGTTGAATCTGTTAACTTTTGATTTTGTATCTAGTTAATATTATAAATACAAAAAAAAACCACAATTAAAAGTAAAAGATGGAATATAATCTTTATTGAATCTTGTTTTTTTATAATAAAAAATTGTTTAATTCTTCATTTTGATTTTAATAGATATCATTCATAAAAAGTTTTAATCTTCTTTGTTATATTTTCAAGATTTATAGATGGCTCCCATGTATATTTACTAATATCATATCTAACTCAATGTACAAGATATTTTAACCTATTTCAGCGTTGCTTTGAATCTAAAACGTCTTCTATTTCAAATTCTTAATTGTTGTTCATTTCTATAGAAAAAAGTAGCATTTGTTTTTTTTTTAATATATTTATTATATTATATGGTTTAAAAAGAAATATGTAGAATATAAAATGAAACTTTATAGACTTTGATAGATATAATCAATGAATAAGTGGATTAATCTACTTATAAATAGAAAATGGTCTAAATCTATGGTAATTTAATTCGTCTCAAAGATGACTAGTCTTGATATTACAACAAAATAATCATATCTTATTACTAATGTGGAATTAATTTTATTCTTTCATAATTTATATCTTATGTTGTAATATATCTTACTATATCTTCATAATATGCATATTATATTGATTTTTCTATAATTTAGGCCACCAAAATTCTCTAGATATTAATTTTGGTGTCTTATTATATTTTAAATATTTTGCAGCTAGAAAATTATGACAAGCTTGAACAATATGTAATTTTACTTTATTTTTTTGAATATATAAGTATCTTTTAAAATAAAGTAGATTATTCTTGAATTCAAACTTAAAAGTATTGTGAGACTAAGATTAATTAATCTTAATGCCATAAACAAAAGGATTTGAAGACATACTTGATTGAAGTTGTTTAAAAAAAGTTGAATTAATAATCAATAATAAATTCATTATTAAAAGATAAAACTTCTCATATTTCAAAAAAAATTGTGTATTATTCATTAAAAATTACATTTTTTTAATATAAGATAAAAAAATCTAAAAACAATTGACAAATCTGATTAATTTTATAGCCAATATACAATCTTGGATTCAAAACTTAACAAAAATGTATTCAAGCATGCTTAGTGGCAATTCAAATCGCATGTTGATACAAAATACTTGAGATTCTTGTAATTTGTATAAACAATCACCAAATTTAAAGTGCTTTCTAAATAATGGCTCTATTTTTTAAATAAATCTATAATTACAAGAAGTTTTTTTTAGAATCTTATAATTAATCTTTGTTATTCAAAATTTTCTTGAAATTAAAAGCAATAGGTTGAAATTTGTCATTTGCTCCCATTCGTGACAATATTGCACTCGAGGCAAAGTTTGATGTATCTATTTCCATAAAAAATATTTTTAAAAAGTTAATATAATATAAAATTGTTGTAAAAATAAAAAAATATCTTGAAAGCTTTAAATATTGCTTTAGCTTCTTTATTCTATTTAAGTTTGTTTTTACAAGTCAAACATCAAAGAAGAGCTACAACATGAAAAAAATCCTTGATAAAGATCTAATAATAATTAGTAAATTCCAAAAATATTAAATATCTCTTATTATTCTTAGAATCTTTCAATCTATGATAGTTTGAAAATTCTTACAATCTATTATAAAACCATGATTTGAAATTATATATCTTAAGAAGTCAACTTGAATATTGTGAAATACACATCTTTTCATCTTGGCATAAAATCTTCCATCTCTAAATTTTTGTAACATTTGAAAAATATGAAGTTAAAAATCTTTTGTATTTTTAAAATAAATAAAAATGTCATCTTAATATTAGATGAAAAAATCATCCTAAAATTCTTTTGAAAATTATATTTAAAAGATATTAAAAAATAACTAGAGCATTTATGAATCCAAACAATATGACATTATATTCAAAATATCTATGCATAGTTCAAAATATATTCTTTAATTAATCTCCTTCTTTGATACATATTATATTGTATATTTTTTATAGATCTATTTTTTATGGATCTTAATTTGATTCAATTAATCAAGACGTCTTAATAACAAAAATAGAAGATATCTATTTTTAATAATTATCTTATTAAGTCCTTGATAATCCATACATCTAAAGAGATCTATTTTTTTCTTTACAAATAAGATAAGAGCTTCTATTAGAAATTTTAAATGGCATATGAAATTCTTAGCAAAGTTTTTATTAATGTATTTATTGAATATAATCAATTGATTTTATAATAAGCTATAGATTGGTCCAAATGGCACTTAAATTACTTCTTAAAGGTCAATTGAGTAACTATAAAGAAAATATTTTAGAAGATTATTAACTTCTTTTTTTTCAAAAATATCTTGATAATCTTTATATTGGCTTGAAATATCCTTTAAAATCTTTATACCATTAAAAAAAGGTATAGTATAAATGACAAAAGATTACATTTCTTTTACAACACGCATGAAAGTTCTTACACTTATAAATAAGGATTTGGTTGTATTAGACTTATGATTTTTTACTTGGTGAACAAAACTCTTAATTATATTTTTGAAAAAGTCAAGATTATAAGAAATTCAATCTATTTAAGAATTATATTTTTTAAATTATAATAATTCTAAAATAATTGAATTAAAAAAAGATCTAATTATATTGAATATCACAAAGCTATTATAATCATTTTTTGCTACTTCTATAGAAAATATTTCATCGCTAATATCTTTGAAAGATAATAAACAACAATCTATGACTTCTACATATATAAGTTTAGTATTCTTTGCTAAAAGTATGCTATAACTTTTAACAAACTCTTCATTTAAAAAATAAATTGAGACTCTTGAATTGAGCAAAGCACAAGATTTGAATTTTTTAGATTATAAACAAACATCTATTATAAAAAATAAAATAAAAAATAAAAAAGGTTTTGAAGAGAGAATATGACTTTTATTAGGTATTGTATAAGATTTCAACCATATAATCTCTATTATAGCTAAACAAACTTATTTTCTAACATATTATTTTTTTTGAAAACCATGCTCTTTATTTTGTTGTTGCGTTGCTTCTTTAGATAATATTGAATAGTGTACTTAGGTTCTCCATAATACAAGCATTATCCTTTTGGATAAAACAATGAGTGATTTCTTATTGAGAAAGAAATTTAAAAGATACTACATCAATTTACATGTCTTCTACTATCAAATGTATGTATTGAAAAGACATTGGTTGCTATTGAATTATAAAAACATGGAAACCTATTTACACAATTCTTAGACAAGATTCAAAAAATTAATTATCACACTTTATATCTTAGTCAATTGTTTGATATAATATATAAAGATCAGCTAAATTCAACATTAATCTCATTATGTCATCCTATAATTCCTAGAAAAATCTATTGATAAATAAAACATCATCCTATTTGATATCTATCACAAGTTTTTAAAATCATAAAGCATATAATATTATAGATTGATTGCTTTGTTGCAAAATAGAAATCTTACTATTTGCAATATAAATTATATTATATTTTTTTATATGAATCAAAACTTTTTTAAAAAAAACCTCTTAATTAACTAATTATAGATCACATCATTCAAAAAAAGATAAAAACTATGATAAAATAGAACTTCAAAAAGTATTTTAATAAACTTGAATTATGATCATGGAATTAAATAGCTTTCAAATTGAAGTTTAATCACAAGTTATACTTAATTGATGGATCATCAAAATATCGATATTAAGCCATCAAATTTTTTAAACAAGGCAATTTTTGGTTCTCTAGTACTTGAACAATATTCTTCTATAGGATAAATAATATGATTTAGTATAGATATTGAAGCAACTCCAATTATCTCCAAATCTTTACTTCTTATCAATCTTATTGTTCTTTATGGTGGTAAATTCATTTGATGTAATGTAAGTGCTAATTCTATTATTTGCTTTTGTATTTATGCTATTGAATTCTTTATTTTAATAAGCTCTACTATGATAAAAAAAATGCATAATATAACTAAAGATAAGTAAAAAAGAGGACTTAAGAAAAAAAAAATCAAAAAAAAAAATATCAGTTTAAAAGTGGACAATCTAAAATTTCAAATAAACTTATGTCTTATCAAGAGAAGAGAGTAATATATTTTTAATCAAGAAAAGAAAAAGCTCAGATATTATAGGTGGACTTTTTTCAATCTATCAAGGATAAAAATATAAAGAATGTAATTAAACAACTAAAACATCTTTGTATTATAACACAACTATATAGTGAAAGATCAAAATATGGATTCTACCATAGAAGATTTCAATTAAAAAAAAATGTAGCAAAGTATGTATAAAAGATAAGAAGATTATAAAAAAAATTAATGTTAATATTTATTTTTATAAAAAAAAGACTTCTATTTATTTTATGAAGCGATGAATAAAATAAAAAAAATAGATTTAAAAAATAAATTATATAGACAACTTTAGAATAGAGTTAAGAGTTGTTTTTAGTAAAACAAATTTTAAGAAATTAAGAATTAATATCCAAAGACGACCAATTATGAATTAGGATTGAATTTAGACCTTAAGGCTTTAAAGTATATATTTATAATGTTTTAGAGGTTTTTTTGCTAATTGAAGAGTGAGATTATAGAAAGGGATTTAGAAAGATTTTTTTAAAATTATTTTAAAGTAATTTTAAGGTATATTGAATTTTAAAGAGCTTGTTCATGTAAACAATATTTTTATTAATTTTGGATTTTTAATATTTGTAATTATTATAGCAAATATATAAGTAAAATTTTGGATATATTTAAATGTACTTGTAATAAATTTAATTTAAAAATTTAATGTCAATCAAATTGTTAAATTAAAGGATGTGAGAATTCGATTGGAATAAGGTCTTGGATTTATAAATTATAGAGTGAATGAGATTTTTTATAATCTTAAAGAATCAGCTTCTTTGATTGAAGCAAAAGTTTTTGAAAGCATAGTGGCTTGGCTTTCTATACTCTTGTAAAAATAGAAAACCATTGAATGGTTCAACAAGGAATAATTTTTGCTACAAGATCAACATTTAGGTTAAAAAATGAAGAAAACCATCACCTAAGATTATTAGGATGTTTTTTTTTTTCAATTCATAAGTTTGATTTTTTTAAAACTTTGTGTATTTGTTGTTTCTTCTTAATTAAAATTTAGAAGTAATTTTAATCAAATACAATGGTTTAAATAATAATTAATAAAGCTTTAAAATTACCTCAAAATTTCAGTTAGGAATTTTTTAGGATTTTTTAAGATTCTATTTGAATTTTCTTAGAATTTACTTAGGATTTTTCAAAGTTTTTATTAGGATTTGTTTAGAATTTCTTTAGACATATATGAAGGTTTGATTAGAATTTACTTAGGATTTTTTTAAGATTTATTTTTTGATATTTTTTTAAGATTAATTTATTATTTCTTATTGATTTTTTTATGATTATTTTTAAAAAATTCTTTATCATTTCTTAAAAATTCATTAAGTATTAATTAGGATGGCTAAGATTTAACTAGGATTTATTTGAGATTCTATTAGAATTTTTAGGACCTTTGTTATTGCAATTTCTAATTTAACTTCTAATCCAAGTGTTGGCTACATTTTTAAGTAAGACAACAAATAATATGACAATATTTTTCGAATAAATATGACCAAAAATAAACAAGTATATATATATATATATATATATATATATATATATTCAAGAAGAAACTATAATGGCTATTACCAAAGACTACAACACTAAAGACTCTTGAAATTAGTTTAGAAAGAAGAAAACAATTGATAAGAAACAAGATGGCTTCACTCTTGCCTCCATATATCTATAAATATATCTACTTCTACCTATTCATATTATTTAAGTAATTATTGGAATAAATATGTATATTCTTAACATGGAGTTTTTAATTGAATATTTCAATATCTTATAAAGTAATAGAAAACTATTTGTTTAAAAAAAGAAAAAATATTATACTTGGATACATATCAAATATATATGATCATATGTTTATTGATATGTATTCAATTGTTCAAATTAAACCAACTAAACATGCTACATTTATCAAATGATTATAACTAATATACACTAGATTAATAAATTAATATTGATATTATATCAATTTGATGTCACATATTAGAGTGTATCAATTTAGTTTTTTTAAAAATACTATGTAGAAACAACCAAGACATGTCCTACTTAGGAATTTTTCATACATAAAAAAAAGATTGTAATTGATTAGAATCAAAAATCTTTTTTAGTTTGGTTTATATATAGAAAAAAGATCTAAGGTGCCATAAGAAGAGAAAATATATTGAACTACAATATTTTTATTTGATGTGAATAGTGTTGTTTCATGAAGTTTTTTTTACTAGACATGCCTCACAAGGTGGGTTTACAAATAGTTAAGAATATTTAACAAAAAAACTAGTAAAACTATTTATTAGAAAATTAAAAACATTAAACCATTTATATTTTTCATCATTGTTGTATGTATGACATGAGTTGACATACTTAGAATTTGAATAAACAAATGGATTGTTGCTATAATATATAGAAAGTGTAATTATATTCAGATAAAATTACATCAATAGCCAAAATATATAGATAAGATATATATTCTCAAGAAATATAAATATTGGGTTATATATATATACAAAATATTTTCTATATTAACTTATATATTCCTCTTATTTGTATATCTATTTTGAATTAATATTTTAAAAAAATTAAAATAATAACTAAAAATTTTACATTCAATAATCACATAATAATTGTCTGTAGAATCTATACATAAAAAACCCCAAATGTAAACATTATACCAATATGATTTTTTTAATTTAAAAATCACTTTATTTATGTTAATTATTTTTAAAGACAATATGATATTTATTACTTGAACAAAGTTTTATATTATTTACTTGAACATACTTTTACATCATTTAATTTTATTATAATTCTGTAATACTAGTAAAAAACACATCCCTTGGTATCCAAATATTATTATGACATTAACATTCAAAAAAAATTGTAAATAACCATATCAAAGAATTGATTACAAGAAAACTGTTTTTTTAGGAATTGTCTCTATTTGGAATATATATATATATATATATATATATATATTCTACTAACATAGTCAAATGTTTTGGATATATATATTTTTTTGTAACATCAAAATTAATTTAGATTATTGATTGACATTTTTATATAAAATAAGAAAGAAAAATAAACCAAACATGATACAATTTTATTTTCTTCGGTTTTTTTATTTAAATTATTTTAATAGTATGTATTATTCAAAGAAAATCGTTAATAGAAATTGTTCAAAATTCATGAACGGGATTCCTGAATTCCAGGTGGTGCTGAAATAATAACCAACTACACAATTTATACATTTGAACAACGTTTGATATGAAGAAGAATACACAATGTTCGAAAATTATGCACATACTGGCCATTTCTAAACGTACATTTAGCTCAAAAAATTACACAAAGCGACCGAAGCAGATACCAGAAAGGAAGTATGATTCTTTGTTCTACTCAGTCTTCCATAATTCTTCCAGTTCAACATTCTACTTCACTACGACACTGACCACTGTTTGTCTCATGATTCTTCCAAATTTCTAGATGCTCTCCATATAACTGTGGAGGGTAGTGCGTTCACGGAAACTATCGACACGTTGACATTCATTAGTCACCACCTGAGCATACACAGTACAACGTCGGTACACAAATGCTATTTACACACAACGAAGTGCAAATTCCTTGGTACAATCTCTTCAGGCTTTGTGGAATGGTAGTCCAAAGCCTACAATGGCACGGGGTATGGACAAACGCAGCTAGCCTAACATCGAGAGATCCAAAAAAGCGAGAGTCGGTCGAACCCGAAACCCGATCAGTTTACAAATGTCCAAAGATGCGAAATTTCTACCGTCCAGAGTGCCAAACCCGATGTGGACACCTAATCCTGAACTGCTGCCTGAGAATATGCATCCACCAAAATCCCCTCCTCCATTGGACCTGCTCTGGCTTTTGCCTGCTGTGGATGTACCTCCTCCAAAAGCTGCTGTTCAAGTTCCACTCTCGCTTCTGCCTGGTATGGGTTTTCTTCATCAAGCAGCTGCTGCTCAATCTCCACGCGTATCGCTGCCAACTCTCCATACTGCTCATGAAGCTCATCACTGCCTTTCTTCGCCAGAAGAGTCCACCTAAACGCACTCGCATGGCTTGCACGCTCCAATATGGAAGCCAGCGGCACAAAACCATCCGTCTCTTTACAAATCCATCCATGGGCTGCTCGAATGGCTGCACCCAGCGGTGCTGAATCTATGGAAGCTCAAACCACAACTTCGGAGATTAGAAGAATCCTCAACCTCGTCCCACCAATTATTTCCTACAGCTCCCAGCGAACCAGTGATATGCATCACAAAAAGAGATGTCAACTACCTGGGCAATGTGCAGTGTAAACATCGCACCCAAATACGGACGCCAGCAAGGTCAACAGGTGCTTGTTTCTAGAGCCTCCACCAGTGGCAATGATACGATTGGGTGGGCACGGCATGCCGATACGTTCAGCATGTGCTCTCATGGCCACAAATTGACCTTCCACGATCGCACGAACCTACAGGTGAAGAATGTCAGTTTCAGACCAGAGAACACAACAACTGGGCATCTTCCACAACTCATCAAGCGAACAAGTGCAAAGAACCACCAATTCCTTCAGCTGACCTCTGCAGCAGCATCAAAATGTGGGACCTTCTTAGCCTTCTGGACGCTGTAAGCGGTTCTGGAGCCTTGCCCAAGAATATAACGATGGTATCCAACTGCAACACAAGGTAAATAGTGTCAGGATCTTCTCTAATGCATCTGAAACTATTGCACTCTTCGTGTAACTGTCTAAGGATCCGGGAATGAAAAACAATGCCCCAGATGCTGATTTCCATCTGATGACACAAGGGCTGGGGAGAAATGGAAACAATTTTCACATGGTTAGAACTCCACCTGGTAGAGGAGGCAGACTTTCCCACTCTTTGTAGTAAAACCCCATTCTCCCATCTGCATAGTACCATCAGTCGATTAGATGTTTCTCCCAAGTATGCAAACGTGGTTTAGCACGTTCAGTCTGTTACGGCTCGAACTAATATCGTTTCAGCTTCGGATAACTAAGAAGATTTATGCTTCACATTTTTTACATATTGTACGGGGCTTCAGCAAAGAGCAAGTGTATATAGCCTGTTCAGCTGTAGTGATTCAAGCAAAAGATGAATGATGAACCAAGTAAAATCTCCACCATTCAGCCACAAGCATGTCGCTCACTGTTCAAAGGGGATGTTGTGTCTAGAAGTTCGTTGAACCTCTCCCACGACCCATCGGCATATTGATCTCGTATCTCTGAGAAATCAACAGTTTTAAGGTCAGTACTTTATCGTAGCAGGAATCCAGACGACAGAGCTGCAAGAGATCATGTACCAAGAGCAACGATAAAATCACATTACACTGCTCCAGATTGTTCAGTTTAAATTACTCAGTGACCATAATGTGTACCTTCTCTGGAAAGTGATCCATTTTTGTGAACTAGCATAGCCACGTAACTACTTGGATCAACAGGGTTGGGAAACACATGTCCATCCAAACCCGGATAAGGGTCGTTGGTCACGCCAAACACCTGCAGCTCCGTATGAGTTAGAGAAAAAACATACAGAATCCAACAACTTTGTGAACCAGAAGAACGAGCCCATGTGCAACTCGCCACAAAGAAGATCTCAAAGTGCCAGTAGAATTAACTCACTGTGTCACCAGTACCCAAGCTTATCGCAATGTCACCAGGATGGGTCATAATCAGACCTGCACTCATGCATCATTTGATGTTCAAAACCTTCATAAACAGAAGCAAGCTCCGTGAATCCAAGCGAAACAAAAACTAGAGACAAACACAAGTCCACTCATCCTCTGTAGTGGATAGTGACGGAATGGATGAGTCAGAAGATAGCAAAAATGCATAGAATGGTCACGGACCTGCCAAGCTGCATGGATTGTCTCCGGACCAATGAACAACTTGACAGCTTGAACTAAACTTGTAGCTGCAATTAAACATCAAGAATCATATCATTCTCACGAAACATGATGAAGATCATCCAGAAACAACAGATCAGATCAACCATGAAATTGTGTACAAGATTTGTACCGGTCCACATAGTAAGGATGCAGCAGTCCAGCGACTGAATGTGGGACCGCCAAGGGCCCAAGCTTTTCTTCCAACCGAGGTGCTGTTGCCTGTCAAAGTGTACACAACATGCTGTTCAACATCCAATATTTCAGGACGAGTTTAGGATTGCAGCCTTACGAAGCACTGAGAAAAATAATGCGTTTAATGGTAACAGCCCCACTGGAAAAGATATCTTAGAAAGTAATGTACTTACGTTCAATGCATCTGGAGACCAAGTACGTTGATGTAGGTCCATAAGGGTCATACCAGCAGCATCACTGTGATCAATAGCCACATAGTCACCCACCAGTAATGATGCCATGAAAGAGCTGATTAAAGACACTCTTTCTGTTTCATGATATATGTCTGCCTGTGTTTCATATATCTTTCGGATTTGTGGCCCCGTATATCTTTCTAGAGATCGAGAACCTGCCTCCGGAGTGATAACAAATTAGCGGAAAAATCTTTCAACTGAATTAAACAAGTTTTATGAATTTTTAATATAACTTTAAAAACAAAACAAAACAAAAGAGAGGAATCTTCAGTTTTCATTCTTAGAATAAACTGGACAAATAGAAAGGAGGAGAAGGAAAAATAGGAAGTGAGGAAGTGAGGAGAAGAAGAAGACGAAGAAGAAAGAAATTAATCAGATTGAAATGCTAATTGCAGTAATGAAACACTCTTGCTCAAAAGGGACAATGAAAAGAGAGTATACTCTCATAGACATAACATGGGCTTTAGTGATCACCCCGTTCCTTACCTGTTAAGGCAGTGACGTGAGCAGCACCGCCAAGAGCTTCCTCTATTGCAGAGCACTGTTTTGAGGTGGTACTGTCCATCCACATTGGTGAATCCTTTGTTGCAAAAGCATTTTGAAGTTGCGCAACTAAACTCTCAGAAGGATTCAAATTCTTCAGATGTGAAGTTCGGGCCCCTTTGGCCCAGTAGACACTGCCATGCTGTTGAGCACTTCCAGAAATGGCGATAATTTTATGAAAGGGAAAATCCTCCTCCGCCAGTTTAGCCAGTATGCGGTCAAGTGCTTCAACCCACATGAGGACGGGGCCAGTGGTACGTCCTTTGACTGCAGGTGACCATGACATGAAAGGTTACGATGACACGAAAAGAGACAGTTTAATAGAATTCAAGAGCACCATTCAAAGTGTGAATAGGTTCAAACCGTGGTAGTCTAGAAACGCACTGAGACGATGAACAGGGCACAGAGCAACGAACATTTCCAAGGAAAGACAACCAGTGCATGAATAGGTGGCGGGTAACGGGGGCTTCTGTTAATCGATGCAAGGGATGGGTGCATTGTTCCTCCAAGTTCAAAATTCTGAACTTAGATGTCACTAATACTTGGCAAATATGTACCCGCACAGAAAAGGCAATCAATAATCAAATGACATTATAATTTTTGGTTATTAACGCAGGTTGGGAACCCTGTAAACAAAACATGAATCAAAAGACAAAAAGCACTCTGGCACCATAAACCGTAAGCGCCGTGGATTACCGTGAGGGTCTCGATGAACACCATCCTTGGTGCCATAATGCGAAAGATCGGTGTCGTAATGCACCTTCGCAGTTGAATACAAGCGCAACTGGGTATCAATAACAGTGGCCTTGAGTGATCTAAAACCATCGATGAAGAAAACGTCTTAGTTGGGATTAACTCTTGTATTTTAGTGAACCTAGCTCCGACATTGCATCATGCAGGAAGCTTGCAAAACACTACCACAATCACATGAATGTGTCCAATTTTTCGTTGGTACACAACTAACTGAAAGCTCCGCCATAGATAATTCACTAAACCAAACACTCAACGTAGTTAACCAACCCAAAAACTACGAACACGTTTCGCTGCAAAATTCTCTTATCGAAAACCCAAAGGTCATGGCAACGCATAAACTAAACCAACAAGCTCAACCCCCAGCGCACATTAATTGTGAAGGGAGAAGAGAACGAACTGCGTGGAACTATCGAAGCCAAGAAACAACCCATCCTCCGGAATGCACCCCACAATGACAGGTACGGCGCCCCTGCTTCGAATTCGCGCGCTATGTCTGCACCCACCGAAGCGCAGACGCAAGGTGCCACGTGACGAATAGCACCCCAAAGCGGTCGGTACCGCGCCCAGGCGACGGATTCTCCCAGCATGCGAGGCGGAGCTCAAGTTGCGCGCCACCCCCCACAAATTAACACCGGGAGGACAGCAGTACCCCACGGTGGCCTGCATCGCACCCGAATCCCACTCACCTCCAATCGCAACACGCGAATGCAAGTGGCACTAAAATGGGAGGAGAGAGCAGAGGTAGTGCCGCGGAGGTTCCAAGACTAACCGAGGGGCGTTATCCACAATCAGCCCTCCCCTGCCCTGCCCTGCTTTTCCTGCCTGCCTGTCGCAGCTCTGATGCTTCCCAGATTCCCAGACAGCGCGTGGGAGGTGGGGGACTATGGAATCAGCAGCTGCCCCGGTCCAGTTCCATTCCAAGCGGCGAGGAAGCCAGCAAAGGGAAAGAAACAAACGAGAAGAACTTCGAAGTCACGGAGTGGAAGAAATAGCAGGCTGGCAGTCTTCCCTACGACTACTACGACTATTACTACCACTGCTCATCTCCAGATTCCCGAGACACCTGCTGCTCCATTGCTCCTCCATTCTTGCTTCCCCTTTTCCCCTCCTTCACTCCGGACCCACGAGGATCCGGGTCCCGAAGAGCGGGGAGGCATCCTCCTCTCCTCGCGGCTGCTTCACAAGCCCCACCTGACATGCACTCCGGAGATCGATCCCTGGATGGATGCGTGGATGTCTGCGTGAGTGGGTGAATGGATGCATGACGTCGGCATTCCAGCAAGCCGATTTGGATAAAAAGACAGGGACGGCGATAGGGCCCCACTGGGTGGGCACTCTTGCGTGGGGTTGTGTTGTGTTGTCATTCTGTTTTCGTACTTGGGGTGCTTTCATGCTCTTCTGGGTTCGATGTCTTCTCATGGGATTCTTGTTGCTTGATTCACTCTCTTCTTTCCAGAAAATCAATGTGGGCTTGTAGGAAAAACTTGTTCTGTTGTGTGTGTCTGTGTGTGTGTGTTGTTTTTTTTTCTTTTATCTCTTATCTCTCGCTCTCTAGCCCCCCCCCCCCCCCCCCCACATGTACCCTCTGCATGAATTGATGTGGGAACTCTATCATTGACTTATCTTTTTATTCTCTATAAAATGTTCGCCAACTTATTCTTCTGGTCTAACGCCACCGCTTGGGAATATTTTATGATAATTATTTCTAAAAAAGGTACTTCTTCTATAGCCTTTTTGAAACTTCTGTTTTCTATTAGAATCTTTAAAAATGAATTCCATAGAATTTTAGAACCTTTTACGATCTTCAGCACATTCTATTAAAAGTTTCATGGAATTAAGATCTCAAAGTACAAATGAGATCTAAAATGGAAATATACCCAAATCATGCTAACACAATTTATGCAGCAATCTATGTATGATGTTTTTATTCCTAGTGACGGTGGTTTAGATCCATTTGGTTTTTGATTTGAGTATCTTATTTTTTATTTATTTGGATTCTTGTATCATAAAACATATATAAAGATTTTTTTAAATTTACCTTTTCAAAACCATAATTACTATATTGTATCAAAATAATTTAAATTCTCTCTTTAATAATAAAGCTACCTTCACCAACAAAGCTTTTTATGCATATATGTAAGAAATTCACTTTAAAATCGCATAATTCTAAAATGACACATAAATACATTGCATGTATTTTAAAAGATGCATATTCATTTAATTTTTTTGGTTTGATAATGTCGTTCTATTTTTTTATATAATTTTTCTTTTAAGTATATAATTTTAAGAACTGAAATATAATTTTTAATAATTAAAAATATGTATTTTTTTGTAAAAATTATATTTTGATTTTATATATATGAACATATAATGAAATATTTAAATTATTTGATTTACTTTATTTAAATTAATTATTTTTTTAAATGTATAATTCAAATATGTCTAATTTTAAAACTCATATCAAACATACTATATATATAATATTTAATTAATAATCTAATTAATATTAGTATTATAAAATTGATAATAAAATAAGGTATTTTTAAACTCAATTTTTACTTGTATACATATTTTTCATTACTACATTTAAAAAGGACGAGCTATTAGATATTTTTCAACTTACATTTTATTAAAATAAACATAACAGAACAAGATGATTTATTCAAGTACTACATTAAATACAAAATAGAATATAATTCTTAAATATTCAATGAATTTCAGCCAACTTCTAAATTTACATTATAAAATTTTAAAGCATTGATTTGAGTTGAACTAAAATATCAAATAAGTATATAAATATATAAATAACCTTATCAAACATATTTTGCAATTACAAAAAAAAATTACAAGTAATATTAATCAAATTTGATACTTACTGTTGCATGACAATCACTAATGATTACATGCATACATATGTTGTTATTGGAATCTGTATTAATAGAGGGCATTTCTCCTTATAAAAATCATGAAATGTATGTATGTCTATAAATTCTCATGTCAAATTTTATGTTTTTTATTTTTATTTTTAGATCCGAGCCTTTATTTTATTTAATGTTTTAACCATTCATTATTTTTTTACATTTTTTTCTCTTACATTTTAAGTTGTGTTTTTCATTCTTAATTACTTCGTAGATGAACTTCTTTAGAGATTCAAGACAAATCAGGGACCTGGTGATGTTCAAAGAGCCTCAATGAAATATTGTATCTATGTTTGAAAGCATTCAAATTTATCACGTCAACTTCTTAAATGTTGGTAGGAGCTTCTAATATTGTTTAACTTTTGAAATCTTAAAAATATGACTGGTCTTAAGAATAAGCTTAATTTTTAAAGATGATTCACTTCAAGTGTATTTGCTTTAGATACTTTATCTTCATATTTTTAATTGTTAGACAACAACTCATTCCAATATCTAAAATCAAGTTTTAGAAAGTTAAAAAACTTGATAATATGGAGGGGTGTAGAAGATATAATTCTTTTATGTTGTGATTAAAATTGGGACGAAAAACAACTTTAATTATGCTAGAAATCTATTAACAGAATAATTCTCGTTCTGTGGCTTCACTGTCTTAATGTTAACAGTCAGTGTGTCAATGCCTCAATTTCGTGGATTGTTGCCATCACATCCACCTGATATTGGTTAGTCTATAATTTCACAATTCAACTAATCACATTGAAGTTTAGTATTGTAATTTTTTAATTACAAAATTAGTAACTTAAATAATATTCTTGAAAAAGAAGTATTTAATGTTTCTTTATTAATTTTGATTAATATTGCTTGTAATTGCATTTTAATCATTGTATTTATATCTATATCTATATGTATATACTTATTAATAGACTTATTATTAATATGGATGATTTGTATATTTGGTGTATTAGTAGAATTAGTTGTTTGCCTTTGAATTCTCAAAACAACCACATTTATACAATGATATCATACAATCATTTCTACTATATATATATATATATATTCATATCTTAATAACAAATCTTCCTTATATTAAGTTATACAATAATTGTGATAGATTACCAAAATAACGCCTCTTTTTTAGGGAATAAATATTTCACAATGATTGCAACATTACTTTCAAGAGCAAAAAGTACACCTCATGAAAATACACATACTGTTAAAAGTTTATTAACTACACATCAACCAATTACATCTTTTAATTCTATTGTATACAACCAATACATAGTACAAATAATTAAAAAAAAAAAAAAAAAAAAAAAAAAAAAACTACATGGTTTAAATTATCATCAACATATGAGATAAGACACTTTATTCAAATCAATGTCAAAACTTGGACTATATTATTTTTATCTTTTTTAATGTTTTCATGTAAATTTCACTTATTGGGTTTAGGGAAATAATGTTGGATTTGTATTCAAAAAATTAAAATACATTAAGATAAAAGTATTAATGTGAAGAGAAGATAGTAAAAATAACACAATCAGAAAAACATAAAAAATCTATGTCAAAATACGATTGTACCGTCTACCAATGTCATGTGTAGTTTTAGATATTACCATCTTAAATTCACTTAACTTGTGAAATAACCACTTAAAGTTCTGTAGATGATAAAATAATACAAGATATTTCAATTAAGATTTTAATAATGCATTTAAAAAATATATATGAAACTCTTTGAAATAACAATGTGGATATTCCACACCTTCCAAAAAAACAAAAAACAAAAACAAAAAAGGGTGGCGTTGGCTACATTTTGACTGATATGGCAAGGTTGGCAACATTTCATCTTTTCCGCACAAAAAACACATAAATGATTGTGGAGTTGAATTCCCCAATTTGTTGCACACGCTACTTCCAAACCACAAGCCCATGATTGCGTAATTGAAAGTGTCTGTAACCCGGACAGGGAGACGTTATTCTACATGAAATGTCCACGCTCAGCAAAGAACGATTAGTTATTGCAATTGAATACAAAGCGAGAAGACCACATGGAGAAGCTACTTCGTTCAGAATGGTCACCCACGCAATGAGAAAAAGGTATGTTGAAGATGAACAAAACAATCAGTTTCACAATCAGAAGTTAAATTAGAAACATACTATCTAGACATATTGCAAGTACTACGAGTGTCGTTTATGCCGAGAATGACTCCAGAACAGTTCTAAGCAGGTCTTGTGACGAGGCCCACTGTTTATCACTAGCACTCACAACAAATAAGAGGACAACATTACCACTTGCTGTTGCAGCCGCTAAATTGTGTGCACCTGTCAATGCAAAAGGCGTCTCCAGTTGATAATTGTAGTACTGCACAAAAACATGACCACAGTATGATGTAAGAAAGTGGCCAGTCCTACAAATGAATCTATACAAGTGCTTGGTCAATTATAAAAATGTCTATACTCATGCAGAACTCCTAAATAAGACTCGTAATGCGCCGAAGTCTGCACACGGATCTTTTTATGTAGGACATGCATCAAAAAGCTTAGGATTCAAATATAGAAAATGTTACTGGGAAGACGAAGCAAAAATTATTGATTTAAAGATACTGTAAAGCAGGTGAGCTTTCTTGTGCAGGATACTGACATATGGGTAGCACTCGACTGAGAATCTGTCGCACAAACCCTTCTGAGCTCTGTCCAACAAATTCCAACTTCTACTGAGATCTAATCAGAGTAGCAATCTTTGAAGCATGTTTTTTAAGTTTTTAATAATTTTTACTAATTTTAATGGTGTTTACTAATAGATCTTGCATGCTGTATATCATATATTCTAGAGCACTCACTACCAAGTATAAAATTTACATAATTTAGTGTTGTCTCGAGATCTTTCCTTATCTATGCGTGTTCAAAAAGAGGATCATAAACGGCTGATTTTGAAATTTGGGTTTCTGGTCTCTTAGGGTCATTTTAGGTTAATTAAGGTCCAAAATAAATCCCCAAACTACTCGCCATTGGGAGAAAAGAATAGATGTACATGGGATATTTGAGCTCAGGCGTATGTATGCATCCAAAAAAAATCAGTTTATTTACAGATCTGAAGGGTATTTGAATGTAAATTTACGAACTGCTACTAAACTCCTGCTAGCATCATTTAAAACCTTGACACCTCTAAGCGAATCAAGTTCTTCACCGAGTCATAGTCATGCTGAGTTATGACAAGCTTCAACATGGGGAAGCATGCAGAAGACTTGAACCAGTTCAGAATTTAGTTTTATATGAAGTAGTTATTCCAGGTGTCAGTCATCCTCAAACAAAAGCGAAACATTCCGGTTCAGATAGCGATACAAATAGACTACCGCTAATCTTGAAATCATTGGTGAACTTACAGTAAGATCGCCTTTCTTTTCGACGCTAGTCTCCAGCACCTCATCAGGGTCAAAGCTGTTGCCAGTCACAAACGGGCCTAAGGCAGAAATAATCTTTTCAGGGGGGCCAATCTCCTCAATACTGGCGTTAGCCTTGTTTGTAAGACGGACCATAGGAGATACGACCACTTGTACAGTTCCTTCTTTGGCATTTTCGAATTTGACCTCCACCCATGGTTCTGCGCATTTAGGCTGACAATAATTTCCAGAAAGAATGTTGGCTACTCTTACTGGTTTCCATGCTGGGGGTAGAATGAATTTATACGGTTTCACGTTCCCTGTTATGTATGCACACACCGTCAACAAGTGAAAAACATAGACAGAAACCTTTGAAACGTCATCAAATGGGGCTGATCTAATCAGAGTAGCAATCTTTGAAGCGAGGAAGACTAAACGGGGTGGAAACTTGGCAATACAGTAAACACCCGAAAGTCATTTCATTCCCTCCAACTCCAACCATAGTGCCTCCCATACTTTTCAGAAAGGGAATTAATGCGACATTTTTGAACAATTACTTACTGATGTAGTATAGGATATCTGCACCGTTCAAATTGAGACCTCGTAACCCCCAAAACATACAATGCTCCTCTTGGATTGGACTTTGCACATCATTCAAGGTTGACCGAATTGAGAAAGCCATTTCCAGAATGTTGTTCTTACATAACTTGAAATTTATGGTGTAAAAGACCCATATGAGAATTGCGAAATTCAAATTTTAGGATTCCAGACCCAGAAATGAAGAAGGAATAGGGTCCGAGTTACTGACCAGCTCGAAGAGCGGGAGTGTCTTTGGGACTAGCCACGAATTGCACGTAATTAGGATTTCCCTCTGCAGGTGGCAAAAACGCTCCTACTTCCACTTGCGTGTACGCCTCAGCGCTGTTGCCTACACCCAGTATCAAACTCGAGGCCACCCCACCGAGAAGCAGCTCTCGCCTGCCAATCGTTACCACCTCTCGGCTGTCGGGAGATGACAGGGATTGCGCAGTGCATAGCTGAGAAGTGGATTGATTATTGGATAATGAACAGGAAACTGCGGGGTTGGAAGAGGAAGAGAACGAGAACCGGCCGAGGGAGGAAGAGCTTGGCCACAGCGGTTTGCTGCTGGTGCTGCACGACGCCATGGCTGATGCTGCCGCTGGAATGCACGGCATTTTCTACACAATAACAAGACAATCAGAGGAATTGCTACTATCGAAGCGTCGGATATGTCTGTGTCGCAAAACTAGAGAGGAACCCGAATTGGAAGCAGGGAGACTAAGATCTTTCTCTTCCATGGAGATTTAGAGATGATAATCAATGGAGAGAGATGGAGGAACTCATCTGCACACGCACATCCACAGTCTGGATTATCATATCCACTGCTGACAACCGGGCTGAGAACTAGGCCGCATTATATCCGTCGCTGTCAAAGCGTTGTCCACCTTGCACAGAAGCTTGGATTTAGCACTCGCTGGTTGCGGCTTGTGGCGTCCGTCGAAAAGGCCAAATTATCATCGATTGTATCTCACTAAAGTTTCAAACTATCAATGGATTTCATCGTAATAATTTCAGATCCTTGTCGACGTGGTCGATTGGGTCTAGACTCCAAACTCTGGTCCATCTCATTATGTAGGCAAGGATGAGTGAGCCTTAGTACTAATATAAGCATTCTTCGTTAACGCCGTAACGAAGGTTGCGGAAGGAAATGCTTCACCATCTTCTAAGTGTCGATCCTTTGTTGTTTCACGCTTACCGCAAGACTGGGCATTATGAATATCTCCAATGACGTAGAAACTGACCGAGTTTGCGACACCTCATCATACCAAAATTCACAACTAAAGCCATGATGAAATGCTCTTCTATCGTGGAACATCAATCGTATTGAGAGTATACTTGGACAAATTTCAATCCAAGAATACATGCTTTCCAGTCCCAATTTCTGCTTGTTTGTAATGGAAGCGAATAGTGCATTCCTTCACAACTGAACTCCATATCTTACGCATCTACAGAACGTCGAAAAAAAAAAAAAAAAAAAAAAAAAAAAAAGAAAAAACAACAATAGCAACAGTTTATACCTCCTACGAGTTTCGAGAGCTTAAAGGTTAACTACCCAGCAAAATGTTCGTGAAATACTTCTCCAATGCGGATCAGTTCATTTAGGATCGAATGCGTCGTTTATACAAACAAAAGCCAAAATGGGGGGCAATAAATTGCAAGGCACTGAGTCATCATTTCTAGCATTCGTTCCAGTTGTGTGAACGTTAGTCGTACTGCTTTCACCAACAACAAATCCAAATGATAACAAAATTCTTCAAACAGAGGATCTCAATATGGCACAGTCAAGTGCCAAGCTTGCCGTCACAAACCACTACAACAAATCTGCGAAACTACATAAACCTGGAGGAAATAGTTAAAGGTCAAGTTCAAATCCAAATCTCAGCACGCATGTCTAACGATGTATTCACCTTCTAAAGGTAATTGGTTCTATTTGCTCTCCTCTCTATATTATTGATAATCCCGGTAAGACCAAAAGAAGGTCGATCTAAGAAATTCTCGTACATTGATTCTGTCTTAAGTAGAGGCTCGAAATAATTTCCATACACGTACTCCGGAACGTACATCATTTCCTCTTCATTGAAAAAAATAATGTGACCTTGCCATTCCCACGTTCTGTACTCCCCGCTCGACTTCACGTCGTAAAATACACAGACTTGGTGATCTCCCACCTCAACAGAATTTCCACTATTTGGCTGCAGGCTCTCCCAGTTTCCACTTGTGATAATTTCTATAATCTTATCCGATAATGCGGAGGTTTCACGCTGAAGATCTGATCGCATAACAGGCCCGCTCGTTTCTGCAGCAGCTGCAATCCCAACCGCTGTTTCCACCTCGTTAACATCTTCTAATTCAAGACCAGTAGGCCGACCCATGTTGAACCCACGCAGCCACCACACAGTTCTCCACCGACAATACCACTCGTCTCAATAAATCGCTCTTTCCTACAACACAAGTTCATTGCATTTAGTCCCTTCCCTGGGAACACACTGCTTTCGGGCTTTCAAGTGATCAAACCCAACATTTCTAATCAACATCGAGATTACTCCACACCATGGAATTAAAAATTCTTCAGAATCAAAGCCCCTGTCTAGCAGACTCACGGAATTCCTAACCACACTCCGGGGAACACGAAAACCAAGGGCTCAGGGCAGTGAAACCACTTGTTCAATAGGATCCAAGCATTTGGCTGGGGCAGACTCCGACAACCACAAAAACCTCCTCGCAAACCAACAACAAAACCCTAAATTACAGAGAGACACCGCTTCAGAAACAGAGTGGCGTCATGGAATCGCACTTGAGAAAACAATTCGCAGGCAGCGCCAATTCACATCGGGTGTCCGGATCGCATCCGCGAAGACGACAACGACAACGATTGCTCAATCTGCGAATGGCCCAAAACGAAGGCGACGCTGCTTCGGTATACAACATAACCAAGCTGAAGTGTTCCCTCTTATCTAGGGTTTTACGACGACCGCCTGCAGTCGATCGAGCCCACTTCTGTGGACCGGCTTCCCCGCTCACTCCTTGCATCCCAAGGTGTCCGTGGAGAACGTGGTGGTTGCTATTATAAAGTCTCGTCCTAATGCAAATCCACTATTGTATTCTTCTTTTATTGAAATTTGCTGGATTTTGAAAATTGCCGCAAATAGCTTCTGTTTGATGAAGATATGGGAATTTTTAGTAGGAATTGGTTTTGTTAAGATTTTAACGTTGTTGGTCATCACCACAATAAATGTTTGGTGTTATTTTGGATTTATAAAGTTGTGAAAAACTTAAAATAACCAGATTGAAAAAATTTTAACTTTTTATTAGGACATACATAGAATTTCGTTTTTGGAGATTTTAACATTTTAAAACATATTTGGATTTTTTTTCTTTTTAAATAGTAGAGAAAGCATGCATTTAAATGATAATTGTAATCATAATATGAATAAACATAAAATTTCTAACCAAAATCAACAATTTTATAAGCATAAGCATTCTTTAAAAAATATCAAAAGTCAGCACAAATATTTTTTTAAATTATATTTATTATTATTGTAATTAATGAACATTAATAAATTTTATTTATAATATTTTTGTATGTTATACAATAATTTTCTTAGTTCATCCTTCAGAAGATGCTTAGGCTAATGGATGGATCTTTGCTACCAATTATAATCTCCTATATTAAGATTTTTAGACCATTAGTTACTTTGATTTTTATTAATAAATTTGCAAGTATTTTTACAAACATGTTTATTATTTCAATTAAAATCATCTCAAAAAATAAACTTTTGATTTGAACACATATGTCCCATATCCAAATTTGGCTAAAAACTAATGTCATGTTCTAAAACAATTGTAGCTTTTATATCTAGATTTTATACATTAACTTCTAAAAGATAAAATGATTTGGTTAAAAAATAAGAAAAGTAATAGCTTTTATTTGTTATTATATATACAATAAATTGAGTTTAATTATGAGACATTTAATAACTTAAAGTATTATTATTTAATCTTAGTTTACGTTTTTATTTACATCTTTTCGTATTTAGGACCATATCAGCTAAATATGATGTTTTTTTATTCATATTTATCTAATTTCTATTTTTTTAAGAAAATTAAAATTTTTAACTTCTTTTGTTTTCTTCTTTTATTAAGAATATTAATTTGTTAAGTTATTGCTTACAATAATAATATTAATAAATTTAGATAAAAATGAAATAATTTTATATTATATTAAAAAATATGTTAACCTAAATTATTAATTTAAATAATGATTTTATATTTTATTAATCATGGATTTATAATAAATAAGATTTGAAAATATTTTGAAACCTTTTGAATCTTTTAAAATCTTTTAAGAATATATATAGTAATTCAAAATATTGTTATAATATTTTAAAATTTAATTTAGCTTATATGTATATTTTAAATAGGATAATAAATAGGTACTTAGTCTAATAAATAAAGTTATTAGTATGTAGTTTAAGAGTCTTTGTTGTAGAGTATTTTTTTACAAATAAGTTTGTTGAGGAAGAATTCTCTAAATATGTATGTGAGGCTCATTTGATGCAATTTCTTGTTATTCATTGCAATTACTTTTGCAACTTCTATTCTTATTCATTGTTGTACCACTTCACTTATTGCTGCATTTGTTTTTTTGTTTTATTTTTTGTTTTTTTACTTTTTAAGGCGTTGCTACAATCTTTTGCATACATTTCTATTTATCTTTAGTGATCTTATATTAGTGCCAAATTTACTTGAACCATCACATTGTTACCATAGAATTGTGCCATAAGATAAAAAAAATGTAGCTACATAAGTATTAGAATAAATTTTTTTAATGCTTAAAATATTAGTTTTGCAATAATTGCTTATATTTACAAATATTTTGATATTAAATGGAATTAAATGTAAGATCTATTTGACGTAGATTATTAATGGCTAGTAGAAAGCTATGTATTCTAATAAGATCAAGTTAAATTGATTGGAGTCAAAGACATGAATCTCAAAAAAAAAAAGAATCTCAATACACTCTTGTGTCACTCAAAAAGACTAAGAAATCATTCAAAAATGGTAATATATTAAATTAAAATAGCTATTGCCAAAGATAAAAAGACTACAAAGTCTTGAAACAAGACTAAAGACTAAAAAGGCATTGATAAGAGTGAATAAGGCTTTATTCTTGCCTTTATATATAATACATAACTAGGAGCTATGTGGCAATGTTCTACAAGACATCCAAAACATGTTGACTTTGTAAGAAACATATTTTAAGTTACAAAGTAAGTTTTTTCTATACACCTCATATAGTTAGTTTGTTCTACAAGCTATCAATAGATGTAACACGTTATTGTATTGTAATACAACTATATAGTAAAAATATAATAAAAAATAAATTTCTAATTAATATTTAATTATTTTTATTTAATAGAAATTTAAGACATTTAAACATGGATTTTATAAAAGCCTCTTAGTTTAGTTTCTTATCTTAATGGCTAGTAGATTAAAGGTTGATTAGTAATTTTACCTTCTAGATTGTAGAATTTCTTTTAATACCTAAGAAAGGCCATAAATTGATAAAAATAGGATAGAAGAGATAAATAATTAATATGGTTGTTATTAGAATTAAGTTGATAGTAGGGTCGGCCTAAAAACCCCTCTGATAGGTTGGATTGATATCTGAGGGTTGACCATTTGTCGAACAAGATCAAAATCAAATCCCTAGCAACTAAAATGGGTGCCTAGGAAAAAGTAGAGATTCATTTGTAGATTTGCAATTAGAAATTGTGAGCTAGCTTTAAGCTTATTCTAAAGGTATAAGACTTGTTTTCATAGGATTTGGAATGACTTTGTCCAAAATGAGGATTTGTGTTAGTGACTTGAGATTTATGTGGTATAATTAAGGCTAGCACTTTTGGCTAGTTCATGCAATTGGTATCACATCTATAATTCAAAATTTGAAAATACTTGACTGATTAAGTGTGTTAAGTAAGTGTAAAATTTTGTATTAATCTAATTATCCAATTGAGAGATATTTGGATTTTGATACAAGATGGTATCAAAAATTGGCGGTTTGGGGTTAAATAGGATTTCTATGATATCTAAATATCTATTAGTTGGATCAAGGTGAAATTTGGCATAGTATTAGAAGACTTTAAGATCAAGCTACATACCACTTTTGAGTTTAAGTTAATAGTTGAAGAAAGAAAAATTACTACTAGAATATCTATATCAACTTTTAAGTTGGTGGCTAAGTAACATAAGTACAATTTTTTGGACTTTTTTTCACAATTTTTAAGTTGGATTATGTTGAAAAATTTTAAAAATATAGAAGACTTATAGTGGCTTTTGTATGTAAAATTTTGTACAAAGTGGATAGCCAAATTAGGAATTACAATTTACCAAAGGTTACTTACTAGGGTTAGGGCTTACGAAAAAAAATCAAAATTATCTAATTTTGAAAGTTACAAGGCAATTGGAATTTGTATATATTTGAGGTTACTAAAAAGAGTATTTTTGAGGACTTTATATTGGCTTTAAGTACTTTTGAATTAAAATTTGAATTATATTTTTTTTACATAGATGAAACCAATTAGGATTTTTTGGATATTTGTAAAACACAACTTCACCTTTCATAGCTAGATGCCTAGTGTATTTCCAAACAAAAAAACATATATTATCACAATGTGGTTAATTTATTGACCAAATTTTTAACCTATTAATAAATTACAAACATGTATAAAGTCAAAATTACATCTATGAAGCTTCTAAGAAGCTTTCTAAAAAATAATATGAATTAATCTATTTTTATTTATTTCTATCTAATCATATAGATGATTATTGGAATAAATATTCATCTCTTGGATATTATTTCTTCTTTTAGGAATAAATTCCAGAAGAAGTGGTCATCATATGTTGAGAAAATCTAAGATGCAAAAAATTATATTTACTACATCTTTTGATCTTTATTCTCTTTGAAGATGGTTGATAGGTCTTCTCAACCATCAATAGTTTTTCATACCAAGGCAAAAGGACCATCCTATTATTAAATTATTATTGAGACCTTCATAATTTCTTTCAAATAAAATATTTGGATCACCATAAAAAAATCACTCATACCTATAATAAAATCACCAAATATTAGAAGTCTTTTCCAAGTTCATGATATCAAATACGTTGTATCTTACCATCTATTTGAAGAAGAGCATGTCATTCTTGAGGATCTTCATCTCAATTACGTAATCTTGAAGGTTGTGATAATCACGATGTCTTGTTTGATAAATCAACAAATAATAGCTTTTAAATTGAATCTATTGGTTATTTATTTTTTATCTTTTTTAATTCTATAAATATATAAAAATTAAAAATAAAGATGAAAAAATATATTATCTTCTTTGGATTTGATTTCTTTTATAGTAAAGATTTTTTATTCTTCATTTTGATTTTGATGGATGTTATCAATGAAAAGCTTCAACCTTCTTTGCTATATTTATAAGATTTTTTGTTGACTCTTTTATATAATTACTAATATCATATCCATTTTAATAAATAAGATATTTCAAGCTATTTTGGTGATGCTTCAAATCTAAAACTTTATCTATCTCAAATTCTTGATTATTATCTACTTCTTTAGGAAGAAGTGACATTTGTCTTCTTCCTAAGATATTCACTATCTTATATGACTTAAAAAGAGATACATGGAATATGAGATGGATCTTCATAGATTTTGATAGATGTAATAAAAAAACAATAGGATTGATTTATTTACAAATAAAGAAAGGTCCAAGTCTATAGTAATCCAACTTATCACTAAGGCGGCTAGTCTTGATATTAAGACAAAATAATCATATCTTGTCGCTAAAGTAGAATTGAAGTTGATCTTTGAAATAGGCATCTTCATTGATTTTTTATTATTTTTAGGCTTCTTTTAATTCTGCCTTCATTATTGTATGTAGATCAAATAAACAATTTAATAAATCTTCTATCACAAAATTATTAACTTTTAAAAAATAAAAAGCATCAAGATGTGAAAGATAATCATAATTAAAAAAAAATAATATTATTATAAATAAATTCTATCAATAGTATATTATTATAAAAAAAACTCTATCAATAGTAAAAAATTTGTTCAATTATCTTGTTGGTAGTTGATGGTACACCTTAAATATTATTCCAAAACTTACTTTATGTACTCTGTATATCGATCAGTTTCAAGATAAAAGGCCAAAGATAGCTTTATATCTAACTTTAAAATCTTAAAAAGCATTCTCTAAAATCTTAGTACAAAACGAGTCCCTCTATCCAATATAATGTCTTTGGATAATCTATAATAGTAATAGATGTTGTCAAAGAAAAACTTACTTATTTCTTCACTTATGATAGATTTTGTATATGGTAAAAAATATGTCATCTTCATAAAATGATCTACTATCATGAATATAAAATCACTCAAACTTGAGATTAAAAGATCTATGATAAATCTAAAGAAACAAAAGACCATGGTTGTTGTAGAATAGGTAATGGCTAAAAAAGTCCATAAGATTAATGTCAAAGAGTTTTTGAACTTGAAAAAATATCACATGATTATACAAAGTCTTTAATTGCCTTATACATTTGAGGCCACCAAAAACCTCTAGATATTAGCTCCAAAGTCTTGGTATATCTAAAATATCTAATTACTAAAAAATTATAATAAGTTTGAAGAACACATAATCATGCTTTACCTTTTGAAATGTATAATCATCCTTTAAAATAGAATAAATTATTTTAAAATTCAAACTTAAAAGTATTATAAGATTTAGAAGAATTACTCTTAATATTATGAATATGAGGATCAAAAGATATACTTGATTGAATCTACTTGAGAGAGATTCAATCAATAGTCAATGTTGATTTCATTACTCAAAGATAAAAATGCTTTGGCTTCAAGAAAATTATTTTTTGTTGATTAAAAATCACATTTTTTTCTTTTGTTGTAAGATAAGAATAATTAAAAAGGAAATTTGACAAACCTTATTGTATTTTGGATCAATATGTGAACTTGAATAAAATCTTGATCAAAATATGAACTTTATAGTCTTCATTATTCTTAATATAGATTAAGTTGTCATTTAAATAACAAACAACAAAATCATCAAGAAACTCATAAAAAACATCATTTTTTAGATGTTAAAAAGTAGCTAATGCATTCAAGAGTCCAAAAGGTGTATATGGTTCAAAATATAGTTTTCTATTCATTTCTTCTTTTAATACATATTAAATTATATGCTCCTTATAAATCTATTTTTGTATAGATTTTTGCTTGATTTGGTTGATAAAAAAGTCCTAAAATCAAATATAGATGGTATTTATTTTTGATAGTAATCTTATTGAATCTTTGATAGTCTATATACATTCATAGAGACCCATCTTTTTTCTTCACAAATAATATAAGAGCTCTAGCTAGAAATTTAGAATATCATTGTTGTATTACGTATATTCTTATTTAAAAATATATTGGACATCTTGCTACAAAAAATAAGTAGAAATATAATAAAAATATTATTAAATCTAATAGAGTATTAAATAAACTTGAAATAATCTTTAATAACCTTATTTAACCAAATTATAACCAATTTAAAATAAATTTAAAAGAAATTATAAAAAAAAAAAATAAATAAGTCATAAATTAATTTTAAAAAAAATAATATAAAAATATTAATGAAATATAAAAATAAACCTTTAAAAAAATAAAAATAATCTTAAAAAAATATAAGAAACATAAAATTTTAAAGAAATAATAAAAAAACTTAAAGAAATATTTGAAATAGAAATTCTAAATAAATCTTAAATAAATTCTAATTAAAATCTAATTTAATTCTTAATAAAATCTTAATGAATCTCAATCAATTCGTAAATCAAATTTTAATGAAATCCTAATAAAATCCTAAATTTTAGACTAATTCTAATGAAATCCTACTAAAATCCTAAATCTTAAATAAATTCTTAACAAATCCTATAGTAGATTAAAAATTCAATAAATAATGATTGAACCATTGATTTTGATTCAAAATTTGCATACCTTGTAAAAATTTAGTTAACAAAAAAGAAAAAAAATATGAAGAAGAATGCACAAACTAAATATATGATAATCTTAAAACTTTGCTTAGAGATCACCCAGCCTCCTTTTTCAACCTTGATATTGATGTTTCTTAGCCATGATCTCTTAATTTCACTATTTAATTCATTACCAACTTTGTACAATTATTGAAATAAAAATAACTATCTTTGAGCAAAATTATATTTCAATCTATTTGGTGGATTGAAAGATATCTTAAAAATCCTCATCAATCTTCTAAATTCTAATTTCCAAGACTATAATCCACAAAAACTCTCATATACTTCAATCTAATTGCTTGATTGATATAAAATTTCTTAGAAACATTTACAATAAGTATAAAAATAAATTATCTTATTTTATATGTAAACACGCTTTGTAACTTAAAAAATCCTAAAATTTATAAAATTATTTTTATTTCTCAAAATTCAAATCTATGGAGTATATTATTAATTTTGAAAATCCTTCAAAATCTCAATATTAATCAAAATGACATAAAACTAACATTCAAATTTTTTTCTTCAAGTCCACTCTCAAATCTTACTCTCTAATTTACAAAAGAATCCTAAAGTCATAGTAGGTGCGTGGTTTTATGCCTCAAGGTCTGATTTTGATCTAGGTTGACAACCGGTTCTCTTTAGGTATCAATTTTTGATAATTTGAGATAAGTTTTATTTTAATCTATTCTTAATTATTTTTTTAACATAACTATATTAATTTTTTTCTTATATATTTTAATTAGGCTCATTTATGCATCCACAAAGTAAATAGAAATCTCTTCTATAAAAATATAATATTAAAACTAAAGTTTTTACTACCTTCTTATTATTTATTTTTATTTTTTATTATACCTTTCTATTAGACTCTTCTATAATAACATCTATATTTTTATTTTACACCATATACTTGTATTATCACATGACAATGTATGAAGTTCTTAGCAAGATTTTCATCAAATTCATTTTGTAATGGGCTATAGATTGGTCCAAATGGTGGTTGAGCTCCTTCTTAAAGATTGATGGAACAATCATGGAAATGATGTTTTAGAAGAATATTCATATTTTTTTTTCAAAAAAAATTTGATAATCTTTGTATTGACTTGAAAAGCGATTTAAATTTTCTTTCCATCAATAATAGATGTGGTGTATATAGAAAAAGTTGATCATTCTTTTGCAACATGTATGAAAGTTCTTGCACCTATCAATAAAATTTTGGATGTATTGGTCTTATGGATTTCTACTTGTCTAGTAGAATCTTAGCCTAAACTATGAAAAAAATTGAGACTGCAAGAAATCTAGTTTATTTGTGGATTATATTTTTTTAGCTATAATAATCTTAAAATAATTAGATTAGAAAAAAATTTAATCATATTAAATATTACTAAAATATTACAACCACTAATTGCTATATCTAAAAAAAATATTTATATATAACATCTCTAAAAGACAATAAATAACCATCTATTACTTCTACATGTATAAATTTGATTTTCTTAACTAATAATGTTTCTTATTTTTAGATAAAATATTTGTCTATAAAATAGGCTAAGGCCCCAAAATCTAAAAAAGCTAAGACTTTGGGATTTTTTGATCCTTAATAAACTTTTATTGCAAAACAAGGTGAAAATTTTGAAGAGGGAATAGGACCTTTACTAGATATTATGCAAGATTTCAGCCACATGGTCCTTATTGTAATTAGAGAAATTTTCTTTTTGACAAATTTTCCTCTTTGACAACCATGATCTTAATTTTGTGATTGAATTGCTTATTTGAATAATGTTCAATAATATGTTTGGATTCTCCATAATATAGGTATAAATATTTTTGACAACAATAAGTCTTTTTTACTCAACAAGAGGATTAAAATGTACTATGTCAATTTATATAGGCTCTTGCTTAAATAAGTATGCTTCCAAAAACTTAGAAAGTAATACCATGATTTTAACTTATATCTCTCTAATCAAATCTTTGTTCTTAGCATCTTTCAAAGAATTGATTATTTCATATAATTGCTTAAGCAATAAATTACTTTAATGAATCTACTCTCTACACTATCAATAATAAATCTTTGACATTAATTTTTAATACATATCAAAATTGATTAATAATGGCCTTTTCATTTCAATCTACGTCATAAATAAGATTTTGGAATTCAGCAATATATATTGTGGTTGAATGTGATCCTTATCATAGAAATGCAAGCTTGATTTTTGCTACTTTTTCTTAATCACTTTCTTTAAATGTAGCCATAAACACTTTTAAAAATGAATTCAAATTACATAGCAATTGTGAATATTTTTCTATTAAAGTTACAAACCAAAAAAGATTACTTCCAAAAAAAAATGCTTTTATGAATCTAACTTGAATAAATCCATCAAGGTACTTAGAAAGATGCAATCTTAGATAGAGTTTTAATTATCATAAAAAACCTTAAAAAATTTTATCTTGTTCCATCAAAATTCTTTGACATACTTATCCTTGTCTCCTTTATACTTGTAGTTGTAAGACTACTCAAATTCAGTTTTGAACTTCATCTACTTGCTTCTCTTAATTGCACAACTTTTTAGTACAAACGTTAAATTTCATTATTGACTTCTTCCATGGACGTAGGAATAGTACTTCCATGATTCATGTTGGTAATATATGAAATTTCTATCCTAAGAATATTGATAAGCTTGTGAAGATTTGTAATAGTTGCAAGTCTATTCTTACTTTTGCTAAGAGTAGCATCTATATTTTTTTTCTTTTATAGACAATTTAATTAAATTCAAAAAATTAAAGTAGAAATAGTAGTGGAATAATTTATTCACTTCTAAAAAAAAATAAGAACAATGAGTTAGGACTCTTGTCAAACTATCAAGGACATGAATTTCAAAAAAAAAGAATCTGAATACACTCTTATGTCATCCAAAAAGAATAAATATCACTTAAAAATGATAATATATTAAACTTAAATAGATATTGCCAAAGGTAAGAAGATTAGAAAGACTTGAAATAAGACTAAAGATTAAAAAGACATTGATAAGAGTGAAGAAAGCTTCAATCTTGCCTCTATATATACTATGTAACTAGAAGCTACATGGCAATATTATATATGACCTCCAATATGTGTTAACTTTATAAGAAATATGTCTTAACTTGCAAGGTAAATTTTCTATATTTGTGCCATATAATTAGCTTGTTCCACAAGATATTAATAGATGTGATACGTAGTTAACTTGTTGACCAAATTTTTAACCTACTAATCAATTACAAATGTATATAATGTCAATGCTATACTATAAAGCTTCTAAGAAACTTGTCTAAAAGATATTATGAATTAGTCTACTTTTACCTACTTATATATAATCATATAGGTAATTATTAATATATATATATATATATATATATATATATATATATTTGTAGTAATGGATGGATTTGATATTATAAATAAATAAATAAATAAATATTATCTAATTATAGTTACTAATAAATTCTAAATCATGATTATGATTTATTTATGGTCTAAATTTATATGATTATCCAATGCATAGATTATGTTACTATAATTTAAAGAAATAGAAATGTAGATTCATTTTATAAGATTATAAACAAGAATTTCATAGAAGCATTAAATTATTATAACTTTTATAAACATGCATATTTATTTTAATAATTATTTAAATAATATGAATATATATAAGTATGTAGAAGTAGATAAATTTGATAATATCTTTTGAATAAGCTTCATACACACAACTTTGCCCTTTTACATGTCTATAGGTGATTGATAGGTTAAAAACAATTCCAACAAGTTAAAAACATGTTATACATGTGGGCCACTTATAATAAGTTGGATGTGGCATACATATATGAAGCTTGCATTACAAATTAGTTATGTATTCTAGAAGTTTGACATGTATTAGAGATCTTATAGGACGTCATTATATAGTGCCTAATTAGATAGTATACATAGATGCAATAGTCAGGCCTTTATCATTCTTATCAATTCTTTTTTTTGCTTTTAGTCTAGTTTCAAGAGTTTTTATTTTTGTAGTCTCTGAAAATAGCTGTTTTAGTTTTTTTTTGAACATATATATATATATATATATATATTTTTTTTATTATTATTATCTTTTCTTGAGAAAATTTTAATTTATTTATCAATATTCTTTGAATTTTAGTCCTTAAAAGATTAAAAAGAATATACTTATAACATTAAAGCTTTGTATTTTTTTGATTAAGTGTGAATTTCTTATTTCTCTTGATAAGACATAAGCATATTAGAAGTTGTAGATTTCCTACTTCTAAATTGATAATATTCTTAGAATTTGCTCAGTTTTCAAGTCTTTGCTTGTATTTATCTTTAATGATATTAGACATCTTTTTTTTTATTATATTATCATGATAGAGCTTATTGAAATAAAGAGTATAATGATAAAAATGCAAGAATAAATGACATAATTAATACTTGCAATGCATTAATTCAATTTACAACCACAAAGACAAATAAGATTGGCAAGAAGTGAAGATATATAGATAATTGGAGTTGCTTCAATATCTACATCAAATCATATTATTTCTCCTATGACGGAATATCATTCAAATATTAAAAAATTAAGAATTTTCTTACTTGAGAAGTTTGATGGCTCAAGATTAAAATTTTGAATATTCATCAATCAAGTACAATTGGTGATTGTAATTTAATCTCAAAGCTATCCAATTCTAAGATCACAAGTCATGTTTATCAAAATATTACTTTTAGATTCTATTTTATAATAATTTTTATTTTTTCTTAAATTATTTGATCTTTAATTAGATAATTTAGAGGCTTTTTTGATAGAATTTTGATTTGTACATGGAAAATATAATATAATTTATATTATAATCACCAAGATTTATATTCTATAAGAAAAAAATTGATTTCTAATATTATATGCTTTATAATTTTGATAATTTGTAACTGATATCAATAAGAATGTTGTTGCATTTATTAGTAGATTTTTTTACAAATTACAAGATAAAATAAAAAAAATGATATTGAACTTATTTGATCTTTAAACATTGTGTCAAGCAATCAATAATATAATAAAGTATAGAAATTAATTTTTTAAATTTTGATTTAAAAATTGTGCAAGTAACCCTCAACATTTTTACAATTCAATAGCAACATCAATACCTTTTTAATGTATACATTTTTACAATTCAATGGCAACATCAACACCTTTTTAATATATAAATTTTTACAATTCAATAGCAACATCAACACCTATTTAATATAAACATACAAAATTGATGTGATATATTTTAAACCTCTTATTTGGTAAAAAATAACTCATTGTTGTCCAAAAGGATTGTACTTTTATTATGAAGAATCTAAGCACACTGCTTAATATTTTCTAAAGAAATGATGCAATTATAATATAAAGAATATAGTCATCAAATAAGAGTTTTTAAAAAGATTTAGCATACTTTGAATAAAAAGAAATTAAACTTTTACATGTAAAGGTAATAGATTGTCATTTTTTGTCTTTTAAAGATGTTATCTATGAAATCTTTTCCATAGAAGAAGAAATAAATGGTTATAATAGCTTTGCAATATTTAATATAATTGGATCTTTATCTATTTCAATCATTTTAAGATTATTGTGGCTAAAAAAATATAATTCTTGGATAGATTGGATTTTATTTAGTCTTGATATTTTTGAAAGCAAAATTAAGAGTTTAATTCACAAAAAAAGAATCATAAGTCTAATATTATTCTATTTTGTAAAATTTACTTAAGAATATACCAAGCACCTGGTTATGAAAGGTATATTAGAATTTTTATTCTTTTTACAATTTTTTAAAGTCTTCTTTTGGCTTTGATTAAAGATTTGAATAAAAATTGTTAAAAAAATAAAAATAACATAAAAAAATATAAAAAGAATAAAAAATTATGAATCAATTTAAAAATATATATATATATATATAATAAATAAATTCTAAAAAAATAGTAAAAATATAAACCTCAAATAAAACCTATTCAAATTCCAATGCAATATTTAACAAATCTTAAATAAATTCTAAAAAAATTCTAAACCAATCTGAATAAAATCCTAACTAAATCTTAATATAATTCTAAATCAATCCTAAACAAATTCCAAACAAATCTTAACCAAATCTTAATTAAATCCTTAAAAGTTCATGAACAAAAAAACTCAAATAAATGTTAACTAATTTCTATTATTGTTTTAAAATCTCAATAAATACTAATTGAGCAATTGATTTTATTTAGAATTTTTCCTACATTCTAATCCATAAGAAATTAATAAGTATGCAAAATTTGAAAAAAACTAAATTAATTATTAAAAAAAAGCTCTTAAACCTCTCGGATGTTGGTTGTTTTTTTTTTTCCAACCTAGATGTTGATCTTTCAATAGCAATATTTTCTTACTATACCCTTCAATTGCTTTAAAAATTGGCTGATACATAGATTTTTATGTCTAAATTACTTTCATCAATTTTTGCTTTGATCAAATTAACAAATTTTTGAGGATTATAAAAACCCTCACCGATCCTAAATTTTAAATATTCAAGATTTTAATCTAATGAAACTCTTGTATCCTATAATCTCATAGTTTTGTTGATATCAAATTTTTTGAATACATTAAACATAATTATAATAAAAAAATTCTAAAAATTTACCTACATATGAGCTACAACACTTATATAATATTTAATATTATAAACCTCTTTTACTTTTTAAAATCCAAAACCACTAAATACATCTTTTACTTTGAAAAATCCTCAAAAATTCAATATGTCTCCAGTTCATATGAAACCAATTCTCAAAAAACTTCTCACTAGTTTCTGTTCTAATCCTTCTTTGTGATCAACAAAAAAATATTAAAATTATCATAGGTATGCAGCTTTGTGCCTTAGGATCTGATTTCAACTTTAGTTCACAACCGGCCTTTTCTAGGTATCAATTCTTAGTATATTAGAATAAATATTGCTAAAACCTATTCTAAATTTTTTTATAAAGATGCTTATATGATTATTTTTTTTTATCTGTATTATTTTTTATTTATTTATGGCATTACAAAGTAAGTAGAATAGTCTTTTATAAAAAGTAGCATTAACACTTATTATTTTTCACTATCTTCTTATCTATTAATTACATTTTTATAATAATTTACTAAAATATTTTAATTTATGCTCCTCTATAATATTATCTTTTATTTCTTCTTCCATTCAATGGCCACTATTATATTGTAATTATTTATAGTATGTAAAAATTAATTAAAATAGATAATATATTTATAAGTATTGAAGTACTTTAGAGTGTTTAGTAGGTTAATTTAAAAAGAGTTGATGTAAGAAAATTTATTTTGAGGTTTATCTATGTTGATTATTATATTTAAAATATATAGGATATAGATATCTAATATAAAAATTAAGAAAAAAATTGGGGCTCAAAGATGAAGATCTAAACCTCTAAGAAGCTTATTTGGAGGGATGAAGGTAAGATATGGATGGATAAAGGCTAAAAGTAAAGATCTTTATTCTTATTGATTGAAGGCTATACCAAATGGGCATTCAGTAAGTTGTTTGTGACCATAACAAGGGTTTTGGCAACTTCAAAAGAGGCATATGAAAATCAAAAGCAAGGATTGTAAGATTTAGGATTTGGGCTATACTTTATGGGCAAATTTTAGAAGATTTGGAGTCAAGATTATGAATTTATAGCCATTTGAAGTTAAGGTGTCTTTTAAGACATATTGTTGCTGTTTTAAAGATATGAGGAGTTTTATGATAGATTTTGAGATTGAAAGGTGCAACTATAAGGGTGATTTTAAGGTCTATATTTTTTATGAAAGAATTTCTGCCTTTGGAGTTTGTATAAAGAAGTTATAGAGTGTTGAAGTTAGTACATGTAATTCAGAGGTAGTGAGTGAGTCATTTTGTTGATAGTAATGGTTGGAGCCATATCTTTAGTTTTCGGATGAATTTTTGGCTCAAAATTTTGAAAAAATGTGTGTTATTATGTTGAAAAGCTATATATAATAATTTTATGGTATTTTATCACTTAATTTGTGTGATATAAAGAAATTTACATATGAGTATATATAAGCAAGGATTTAAAGTTACTGTTAGAATTTTTGCAATATTTCAAGATCCATAATGAATTTATAATTGAATTTTTTTGTGGTATTTGTTAAAAGTACATCAATACTTTATATGAAATTTGGATTTTTTTGGATGGTCCAATCTTAAGATATAAGCTGTTGAAGTTTAGAAAAAATTTACATTAAGGATATACAAGTTTTTATAATATTTTTATCACATTTATGGTGATCTTTGTTACTTAAGGCTTACATATTGATGTAATTGCTTCTATAGGGACAATTTTATATATAGACTTGGTTTTTTTTAATTTAAAAGCTTGATTGAGTATTTAGTAATAACTAGAAGCCCAATGCTTTTTTAAGGCAAATTCTCTCTATCCTAACACCATATTATAACACAACAATATAACCAAGTCTTTATTTGTAGATGTAAGAACTTTCATGCATGTTGGGAAAAAAAATGATTAACTTTAATCTTTTATGCTATATCCATTTATAATAATGGATCATTTTTAATTGGCATTTTAAGCCAATATTAATATAATTAAGATGTTTTAAAAAAATGATAATAAACTATTGGAGCATTGTCCATATAATTGTTCAATTGACCTTCAAGAAAAAATTCAACCACTAATAGGATTAATCTATAGCTTATGATAATATGAATTGGTTATAAGTAAGGAATACATTGATGAAAATTTGACTAAGATTTTTATACATTATTCAAATACTTCAACATGAGCTCCTATCTTGTTTGTAAAGAAATAAAATAAATAACCTAGATGTGTGTCAATTATCAAAGATTTAATAAGATTATCATCAATAATAGGTATTTTCTACCTTAGATATTCAAACTTCTTGATCAATTGGATGAAGCTAGGATTTATACAAAAATAGATCTATAAAGAATATACAATATAATATACATCAAAGATAGAAATGAATAGAAGACATCAATTTAAACTAGGTATGGATATTTTAAATATAATGTCATGCCTTTTGAATTCATAATTATATTAATTGCTTTTCAATAATTTATAATTGAAGTTTTTAAAGAATTTTTAGATTTTTTTTTTATTTTATTTAGACAACATTTTAATCTATTCTAAAAATATCAAAGAGCATAAGTTTTATGTTTTTTATGTATTATAAAAATTTAGAGATCTAAGATTCTATACCAATATAAAAAAGTATTTATTTTACACTACTTAAGTGCATTTTATAGGAAACATTGTTTCAAATTATGGTCTTATAATGGATTTTAAGAAATTTTAAATTAATATGTATTAGAAGATTTTAAAAATAATAAAAAATATTCAAAGTTTTTTGAGATTTTCCAATTACTATCATATCTTTATCAAGAACTATTTTCAAGTTGTAGCTCTACTTAAATGTTTGATTTGTAAAGACAAATTTAAGTAGGATAAAGATGTTGAAAGAGTATTTGAAGTTTTTAAGACATCTTTTATTTTTAAACCAATTTTATATCATATGGATTTTTAAAAATATTTATTAGAAAAATAGATACATATCACTTTTTTTTAGATGTGATATTATCAAAAATAGGAGTAAATAAAAAACTTCAATTAGTAGCTTTGTATTCAAAAAATATTTTTTGCAATAAAGATTAATTACAAGATTCAAGACAAAGAAGTTCTTGCAATTGTAGATTTATCTTAATAATGGCACCATTATATAGAAGGCACTTCTAGTCTAGCCATCATATATACAAATCACAAGAAACTTAAGTACTTTATGTCAATATGTATTTTAAATTTTTAACAAGCTTGTTGGAGTATGTTTTTATCAAGATTTATATTCAATATTATTTTTTGGTAAAGAAAAAAACTAGATTTTTTAAATGCTCTCTCGAGATGTTCTTAACTTGCTCCATATTAAATTAAAAAAAAAAAAAAAAAAAAAAAAAAAAAAAAACTTTCAAGAAAAAAAACTAATATTTAGAAGCAAGAGAAATTTTATTTTCAAGCAATGAAATCAACATTAACTATTGATTCAATCTTTCTTGAATAAGTCCAATCAAGTATGTCCTTAGACCTTCTTGTTTATAATATTATAAATAATCTTTTTAAATCTTATAAAATTTTCAAGTTTTAGTTCAAAAATAATTTATTTTATTTTGATAGAAGGTTATATATTCTAAAAAATAAAGCAAAAATATGAGTTCATTAAGTTTATTACAAATTTTTATTTTTAAGGTATTTTAAATCCAATAAGACCTTAGAATTAATCTCAAGAGGTTTTTAATGGTTTTAATTGAAAAAAGTAATTAAAAACTTTGTACAAAAATATGATATTTATTCAAGATCAAAATTTCTTTGACATCAATCTTACAAACTTTTTCAACTATATATATATATATATATATATATATATATATATATATATCATCTCAACCATAATCTTTTGTTTCTATGAAATTATTTTTTAAATCTTTTAATCTTAAGATTTTATAGCTTTATATTTATGATAGTAGATTATTTCACTAAAATGGAGAATTTTATATGATATACAAAATCACATGAAAAGAAAAAACTAAAAGTTTCATAGAAAATATTTATTGCTATTATAGATTGTCAAAAGATATTATATTGAATAGATAGACCTAATTTGTATTAAGGTTGTGAAAAATATTTTTTAAGATATCAAAATTAGATATAAAATTATCTTTGTTTTTTCACCTTGAAATTAATAGAAAAATAAAATGAATAAATTAAGTTTTAGAACAATGTTTAAGATATACAATTAACTACCATGAAGATGATTAGACAACTCTTCTACTATTAGCAGAGTTTTTTATAACAATATGGTACATTCTTCTATTTAATAAATACTTTTTTATATTAATTATGATTATCATTTATAATTTAATACTTTTGACTTCTTAAAAGTTGATAATAAACTATTACAAAATATTTGACAAATTATTTATTAGAGCTACATGTAACAATGAAGACATAATTAAATAAAGCTTAAGAATGATAAAACATCATCATAGATGCCTATTATAAAGAAAAACTTCAATTCCATGTTGACAATAAAATATGAGTAATTTGTAATAATATCAAAACTTTTCTTTCTTATCTCAAGTTGGATTATAGTAGACTTAAATCATTTCTTAATTGTAAAAAAATTAATCCAAATGCTTATGAATAAGAATAATATCTACCAGAATCTATAAAGATCTATCAGTTGTTCTACATATCTCTTTTTGAGTCATACAAGATAGTGGATATATCAAAAAGAAGACAAATATCATCTTGTCTTATAGAATCAAGAATTTGAAGTTGATAAAGTTTTAGAGTCAAGATGATACCAAAATAGATTAGAATATCTTATATATTTGGATAGATATAATATTAATGAATGCATATGAAAGCCATCTATAAATCTTGCAAACATAGTACAGTATTGTATTATGTGGCGTTTGGCTTGAGAATGCATCGAGTACCTGGCTGTGGAAGATAAAAGCAAAAATTGCAACAACAAGCCCTTACAATCCTAACCAAACCCTAATCAAATCCTAAATAAATCTTAACCAAATCTTAGTTAAACCCTAATCAAATCCTTAAAAATCCTAAATAAACTCTAACCAAACTCTAACCAAACCCTAAACAATCCTAAAAAAATCTTAACCAAATCCTAAAAAAACTCTAAACAAATCCTAAAAAACTTTAAAAAATCCTAATCAAATCATAATCAAAACCTAAACAACCTTAAATAAACCCTAATCCTAAATCAAATCCTAATCAAATCCTAAATCCTAAATCAAATCCTAATCTAATCCTAATCCTAAATCAAACCTTAACCAAACCCTAAATCCTAAACCAAACCTTAACCAAACCTTAAATCCTAAACCAAATCTTAAATCTTAAATCAAACTCTAACCAAATCCTAATCTTAAATCAAATCCTAACCAAACCCTAAATCTTAAATCCTAAACCAAATCCTAAATCCTAAATCAAACCCTAACCAAATCCTAAAACCTAAATCAAACCCTAGTAATTCCTACAACAAATTTAAACCTCAATTATTAATGAATGAACTATTGATCTTAACTTAAAATTTGTAAAAATTTTAACAATTAAGTTGAAAAAAAGCACAAAAATATTTGAAAAGGATCGAAATTACCGAATAGACGATAGCCTCAAAAACGTTCTTGGATATTGGCCGGCCTCCTTCTCTGATCTTGATGCCAATCTCTCAAAGCCAATATCGCTTCTTTTCACCATTCGATTGATCTCAAAATTCTCATACACATAGGAAAACAAGTCTAATATCCTCTCATACAACTTTCACTCCAATCCAACAAGTAGATTGCAAGCAATCTTGAAAATTCTTACTGGATCTAAAATTCTACTTTCTGAGACCTTGACCCACTTAAACCTCAATAACCCTCAATTCAACCCTTCGTTCAAGCGCAAATTTGCAACACATATTGAACACAACTATAAATATTTATCCACAAAATTTCACTTGTAGATCTATAACAAAACTCTTGAAATCACCCAAAATGTAAACCCTATTTTATTTCACAAAACCCAAGTCATCTGAAACAAACCTTGGCTTTGCAAAGCTCTTACAAAGTCAATGCAAATCCAAATCACCCAAAACCAATGCTCATTGAAATCCTATTAAGTTTGTTCTCTAACTCCACTCTTCAATTTGCAAAAGAGTCTTGAAATTGTCATAGGAGCTCAATTTTGTGCCTTGGGGTATGATTTCGACCCTGGTTCATAACCGGCCTTCTTCGGGTATCAATAACTAGTTTCTCTAAATAATTTTTGCTATAATTTACTCTTAACTTCCTCCTAAAGATGCTTATATCATTTATTTTTCCAATCTACTTTGTTTTGTCTTATTTATGGCCCTACAATGTAAGTAGAAGTCACTTTTCTAAAAAGGCAGCATTACTACTAAAAGTTTTACTACCTCCCTATCTTTTATCTATATTTTTCTACTTTATCTTTTAACTTGGCTCTTCTATAATAAGTTCCATATTATCATCTTTCACCATATAGTCGTATTACAACATGACAATGGGAGGTTAATTTTTTTTATTACTAACACCCATCAAAATTAAGATGAAGAATCAAGAACTTTCTTCCTATAAAAAAAAAGGAGAATGTTTTATTTAAAAAAAGTTATGATGGCCTTAATAATGATCGAATATGAGATTGGTCTTCTTCTAATATAAAATACTATTAATGGTTAAAAAGACATATTAACTATCTTTTAAGATAGCAAAGATTTGGATATGTGACAAATATAATTTCTTGCATCTTGAATTTCTTCAATATGTGATAATTTTTCTTTGTAGAATTTGTTCTTAAAAAAGAGATGAAAGGAGGAAAGATGTTACAAACATATATATTACTTCAATAATTATCTAGATAATATGAATAAGAAGTAGGTTAAAATAAATAAATTTGATAATATCTTGTAGAAATTTTCTTAAACACTTCTTTGATATGGCTTTTTTTTAATATGTGTAGAAACTTGGCCAACAAATTAGCCATTTGTCGCACATGTTGGTAATTGTAATAGAAGTTGGACATTTGGCACACATAAAAGAAGCTTATCTTGAAAATTAAATACATATCTTAGAAATCAGACATGTGTTGGAGATCTTGTAAAATGTTTCCACATAATTTCTAGCTAGTCAATATATTTAGAAATTATAGTAAGGTCTTTCTTATTCTTATCAAGTCATTTTTTGCTTCTACTCTAATTTCAAGAGCTTCTAATTTTCTAATCTTTGATAATAACCATTCCAATTTCTTTTTGAATATACATATTTACTTATTTTATTTTTTTCATCTTTCTTTGAAAAAAATCTAACTTGTTTATTTATATTCTTTGAGTTCTTGTCTTTGATAACATGGATGTCAATAATGTGATATTCTAATAAGACAATAACTCAAGGCAACCTTTTGAAAAGATAAAGAAGTACTTTGAGAAACTTGACTTGTAAGCACTCCAATATCAAATATAATCTGCAAACTTCAACTCAATAGAACATATGTGGAAGCATGTCAAACATTGTTTGTATGCTTGGCTAATGAAGCCATTTAGGATTTTAGAATTGTAAGAGAAGGTAGAAGAAAAGTTGAAAGAAATCAATAAAGAGGTCATTTCTCACCTTATAGATAGCATATGGCATTGTAAGGAGTTATTTTTTAATGCAAAAGAAGAGCCAACAAATCATTGGCTTATAAATTAAAAAATCATCTCAATATGCTCTATGTACATATTGTCTTATTATTCTTTGGTGATACAACCAATTATTGTGATACTTACACAAGACATAAAAGTGATAATATTTAGTTTATTGTTTAAATTATAGGCCATTTATTACTATAAAGAGGTTGTAAAAAGGTTAAATTTGGAATAAGTACAAATATCACAAATTTTAAGTCATATATGTATGTATGTATGTATGTATGTATATATATATATATATATATTTATTTATTCTTTTTTTAAAAAGTAAATTCTTTTAGATTTTTTAATTTAGTATTGACATGTATCATTAAACTATACAACACCTAAAAAGTTAATTGTTTGAGTAGAAAAATTCGAATATCTTCACAACTACAAAACAAAAGAGGTTTTCTAGATCACTTCCCAGTGACCATCACACCAAGATTGTGGTTACACTTTCAGTCACTTGGAAGTCAGGAACATTCAAAATTTCTATTACAAAGTACGTCTTCTTAGCTTTGATTTGCTTAACCTCCTCACTACACATCACATGGAAAAGGAACAGATCTTGAGAACAAAAACTAAATGAAACCAAGGTGAACCATTTAAGAAATCGTTTGAGTGTTTGGGGTAATATGGTTTAGTGAGGTATTAGGACAATGCCAACACTCCACCTACAAAAAATAAAAAGGGAGCCAATAACCGCCTTCAGGGAGACTTGGGTTTAATATTTGAGAATAATAAAATTGTATTCTACACTAACCTTCAGCTGATCCGTCTTTGCCAGTGTACTGATGCTCTGAAGACAAGGTAGCCATCTAAGCTTCTAAACGAAAAGGAAGCTAGGATACGCTATTTTTAAGTACACAGGCGATTGTACTTTAAAATAGCGTATCAGCTTGAATTTTTCTTATCATTGATGAACAAAATTCCAAAGAATTTTGTATACCGTAGTACGGCTCTATGCAACGAGCAAAACAGACGCAAAGTGCGGACCGGATTTATGTTGAAGTTTCTACAATACTGAGTTGCCAGTAAGTGACACTAGGCTCCAATCAAAAGCCTCACGGTCCTGGTTGTGTGAGATGCGGTTCCGGGCTTCTCTTCCCATTAAAGCAAAACCTTCCAGGACACGAGTTAGAGCAGACCACCAACCCTCTTCTGTTGCTTGGCGTTGAAGTAGTGCCTCCCGAATGCTTGTGTCATGCTGACCAACCAAGACCTGACAAGATGTTCGAATGTTAGCACCAAGTTCCAAAAGGACATGCAAAACAATCGAGAGTTTTGAAAGTGGAAGTGAAGACTTGCAATAAGCACAAGTAATCGAGCAGTCAACTGTAATGCCATTGCTGAATTTATAAGGAAGTGTTCGAGGAATTTCCTTCAAAAAAAGAAAACAAAATGTGATTTCATGAATCAGGAAAATAGGAATTGAGTCCCAAGCCTTCCAAAATGTTACGAACATGAAATTTTTAGTACGCCAGAGTCCGTAGTTGTTCATTTATTATTACGCACAAGTAGCGAAGAATGTACCTGATGTAAGGTTCTAGTAGCGTCTCGTGTAACCTCTAGAATTGTTTCCTCCCCATCTACACAAGCGGAGCTCAAGTCATTTTGGTAAGTTGTGAGACTCATGGCTAGGGCCCATTGAGCAGCTCTTGCCCATCTCGAAGTGGCCTCCCACTTTACCTTCTGAGTGGTAGCATCCTTCTCAATCTCTGCCATCCTGTCAACATCTCCTCTTGCTATTCTTTGCAAATACCTTGCATTAGCAGCTCCAGTGCTCCGTACCATACCTGGTAAAAGAAGAAATCAAATCGTTACAGGATTTGCAACGGTTGGTCGCCAAGTACACTATAATTGTTTAGATCTAGAGCTTTCATACTGCAAAATCTACCACATTTCATTAACTTACATCCAGACACGTTAAGTTTTTGCCTCTCCCTCTAGTGAAAAGAATGGGATACTTGGGGACTTCGGATTTTGAAAGCCAAAAACGAGGTCAAAACTGCGAAAAGGATGACCGAGAATGTTCTAAGCACCTGCAAACATGCTGCCTTCCTTCGTTATCAATTTCTGAGGAGTGCCCATTTCAACCACTCGTCCAGCATCAAGGACCAAAATCCGATCACTATCGATGATTGTATTCAAACGATGTGCAATGATGAGCATAGTGCAAGATTTAAACTCCTCACGAATCGTCTTCTGGATAAGAGCATCAGTTCCAACGTCAACTGCGGCAGTAGCCTCATCAAGAACCAGTATTTTTGCTCTCCGAAGGAGCGCCCGGGCAAGGCTTAGCAATTGCCTTTGTCCAACACTGAAATTCTCACCACCTTCCGAGACCTCAGCTTCTAGTCCAAGAGTATTTCTTCGCACGACATCCTTCAAATGAGCTCTCTCAAGGGATTCCCACAAATCTGCATCGGAGTGTTCATTGAAAGGGTCCAAATTGAAGCGGATTGAACCAGAAAAGAGAACAGGAGCCTGGGGAATGATGCCAAGGTTCTTGCGTAAATCGGCCAGGCCTAGTGTGCGAATATCAATACCATCGATCAGGATCTGACCACTCTCAGGTTCAACAACACGGAATAGCGTATTGAACATGCTAGATTTTCCGGCCCCAGTTCGACCAACAACACCGACTTTCTCCATTGGACGAATCTCAACTGAAACACCATGTAATACAGGCGGCAAATTGGGACGATAACGCATTACAACATTCTTGAACTCAACTTTGCCCGCAGATGGCCATCCAGGAGGTGGTCTGTGATTTTCGATCACTAGTGGAGCTTCCTGCTGTACGTCAATATAGTTCCCAACTCTTTCTACTGCATTGAAGCTGTTTTCTGCAAGACTCGCTAATCTTAAAACTGCAGTCATCAGATTAGTAATGTTCAAAGCGTAAGATAGTAGAAGACCCATTAGAGGAGCAAAAGCAGCAGGATCTCTCGCCCTCGCATTTCCAAAAACAGCCAGACTGCCTGTCAACCATATCATGAGACCTCCAAGAAACTCCAGCCTCACACCAAGCCACCGGTTCGAGCTCATTGTGACAACTGTGAATCTAGCGTTTGTGTCCATGGCCTGGCCATTCATTCTAGCCATACGATCATAAGCTTTGTATGCCCTGATGGTTGATAGACCATTCAGTGCCTCACCAAACTGGGCATATACTGGCGACCGAGTGATGGAGTCCATACGTTTCACTTCTCGTGCTGTAGCTTGAAAATACAAATAAGCCGAGTAGAAGGCTAGCAGCAAGGGTAGTATTGCCCAAAGAGATATGGTGTTTACATATCCAATCAGGAAAAATGTAGAGATAAGTGAGAACCAGGAAGTCAAGAACATGTTTGCGAACATAGCAACGTTACGATCAATGTCTCCTGTGTCTTTAGAAAACCTGTTAATTATTCGACCCACAGGATTGGCATGGAAGAAGGACATTGGGGCTCTAAGCATGGAGCCTAACATGCCATTGTGTAAACGTTGTGCAGCTGAAAGACTCGAGAACACCAGCCAGAAGGAATTTCCTAGAGTAATGCATACCTGCACAGAAATGAAATGACCACAGGGAATGAAAATCTGACTGACAGAACAGCCTAACGAAATCCAGCCTCATCATGGAAAGAAATATGTGGAAGACGGAAATGACAGTCATAGCGAGCGCGAAAGAGATTTGTGGTATAATTGAAGAAGAACGACAAGGCCCAATGCAATTGCATGCGTCACTGTCCATGGTGTAATTGATAGACCTCTTAAAAATCTAGAAAAACGTCAAGACAAAGGCGATGAACCTTATACCTGACCAAAGGAGAGACCAGAGTAAACTTGAAGATAAAACATGGGCCCATGAATTTTCGGTGTGGTAGAATCTGTCCAAATAGATAGCCACCCACTTGTGCTAAGTCGGAAGGTTTCAGTCGCTAAATAGCAAAGAAAGAGCAAGCCCACCACCCATGCGCCCCCCATGGCCGCTTTGTAACGTGAAAGAACCTTCCATGAAATGACTCCTGTTTCACGCTCTTCAGTTTTGATGAGAACAGACTTCTGCTTTATCTCTTTGTCAGCATTTTTGCGGTCATTCGCCGAGCTTGACCGACGCTTCAACGCTGGACCTTCGTGCGCCTTAGGACCTCCATTCATTTCTGTAACCAGAACAATCAGGAATATGGTACATGAAGGACAACATAACAGATTACGAGGAGTGATCAGGGACACATGCTACTCCCGTAGCTGATGGCTTTAACACATCTGCTCCACATTGAATATAAATATACAATTTATATGCATAGTCCAAGACAAAGCTGACTCACAACCTTATGAGTGCATCAGGTGCATGTTGTACAATGCCAGGCCTAAAACTATGCATGAGGTTCCTATTATGCACCTAAACTGACCTGGAGCTTATTGCACAGTTCAGATGTAATGAACGTGAAATTACAAGGAGATATAATTATCACTCCTGAGGGGAATGAACAATCAGTTCATTTAGATAATAATCATATGAATAATATGAGTTTTCACACATAATTCTAGAAAAAGACGGACAAGCCTGTTACCTCCACTGTATTCCTCTTCGCCGCTCTCATCGTCAATCGAGTCTTCCAAGCTCCCCGCTTTCTCCATCAGCTGATTAAAGAGCGGCCCGTTGGCCATCATCGATTCAAATGATCCCTGTTCTTTGATTTCACCTTGATGAATTAATATGATTTTATCCACCCGTGACAGGAAATGAAGCTGATTAGTAACCAGCACTCGCGTCTTATTCCGAAGTTCATCCTTGAGGCATGTATCAAAAACTTGTCTCGCAACGTGAGCATCCAAAGCGCTTAATGGATCATCAAAAAGGTATACATCCGCATCAGCATACACTGCTCTCGCTATAGAAACCCGCTGTTTCTGTCCACCACTAATATTAACCCCTCTTTCACCAATTTCTGTATGATCCCCTCCTGGCAACAAAGAAAGATCGCGTTGAAGACCAGCGACACGAATAGCCCGGTTGTATTTGTCAGCGTCGAAAGGAAGTCCGAAGAGTATGTTGTCCCTCACGGTTGCATTAAATATCCATGACACTTGTGGTACATATGCAACTGTGCCGCGAACAATAAAATTTCCAGTCCTTGTGGCCATCTCACCTAAAACTGCTGATAGTAGTGACGTTTTACCTTCTCCGGTACTCCCCACAATAGCCACTAAGCTGCCCACTTCAACTTCAAAGTTGATATTCGACAGAGTTGATTGCTCATTGGTAATTTCCCATGCAAATGTCCCATTTTTTACGGAAATTGCTGGTAGACCTGCCTCCAGTGGCGGATTCAAAGACAACACTCTTTCCTCGGCTAGAAGCAGCTCTTGGAGACGCTTCAGAGAAACGTTTGCATTAACAGCGGCAGTAATGAGAGTTGGAAACATGAACAGAGGGAACCGCAAAACCGCAAAAAGGGATAAAGACGTGAAAGCCTTCGCAGGCGTTAAAACGCCACCAATGTACGTGTAAAATCCAAACGCCAAGACAGTAACAAGAATAGGGACACTATTCAGACAGAAAGTGTTAATAGCTGACAATAGCTGGGCCTTTCGAAACCAGGTGATTTCATCATTCCGAATTGTGAGCACCTTTGTCTTGAAACTGTTCTCCCATGCGTAGCATTTCACAATATCCATCGCAGGGAGTATTTCATTCATAAGCCCGATCCTTTTGTCGGTCCTTTGCAGACCTTCCTTTGTCAAGTTTCGCATCTTCGTAACCATAAATGTCTGAAGAGGAATCATGACAAGAAGAACGAGGGAGCCGAAAATGGATGCAATTCCAAGCTGTAAACATGAGATTTGAATGTCAGAGCTTTCAAATTAGCAAGGCGAAGAAAAGAGAGCTAAGAGGTAGAAATTAAAGCCTGCTGCTGTATTTCAATAAAACAAAAGTCTATCCGTGCACCATATTCTTCTTCATAAATAATCAAAGAACACGTGCTAAACTCGTTCTTTTACATAACTTGAGTTAAAAGTAATCTAGTTCTTGATAATTGAACCAATCCAAGGGCAAGTATAAAAATGAAGTACAGGTAAAAACATCCTAAGCGACTGAACTTGGAATAAGAACCAATTACATCAGAAATTTTCCCTGCTGTTGAGTATCCAAATCCACAAATCAGCTCACCATCAATCACAGAATATGGCTCCGATCACAATCCATTTAACATGTTCAGATGTGAAAGTCCCCAAAAATATTTATTAAAGCGAAAGCCAAATAGACACAAGCGTACCTGTCTATATAGCAGAAAAATCGCAATAATTATTCGTAACGGAGAAGACCAAAGAGAATGAAGTTGCTGACAAATTTGTTGTAGAGCCTCTGCATCAGTTGTCATTAAATTTGTGATTTTCCCTGCAGTGAAGCCCTTTCTACCAGCTTGTGTCAAACGTAACGACTTACGAAAGACAGCTGCAACTAAAGTCGACCTTGTGCGCATACCAACTCTCATCACATTCTGAAAGTATTGCCCTTCACAAACCACACCCAGTAAAACACCAACGAAGATCGACGCTGCATAGGCATACCCATGCCATACAGGTTCCCGGTTCTGCAGCGATTCCAAAAGCAAACCTAAAAAGACTGGACCTACGAACTGAGCTGCATCATTTCCTATTTTAAATATTCCCCCAAGCCAGAACCGTGCCCCCAAAGCCTTATTCAATGATCTCAACAACCAAGGATTTGGTTTAGCGCGTTCCTCCTCCCATGCTTTTTGAAAATCACGGTAGAGCTGTTCAGTCATATCCCAACTATCAAGCAGCCAAACGTCTTTATCAGTGAGAGGTCTCTGATAACCCAGCTTCATGAGAGGTGACATCCACCCGAACAGAAGAAACGTGAATATGCTGGCCTTTCTCTCAGGACACACCTCCCGTTCTCCCGCAAGAGGCTCATACACACCACCATCCACTTGCGAGTCCTCAGCGTCAATTGGAGAGTAGCCAGTTTGAGGCACCAGATTTGGGAAGTGCAAGAGGTAATATATACTTAAGAGAGCGGATGCAACATACTGGCATATGGCAACCTGCAGTGCAGTCTTCATATAGAAGTTTTTCAGTGCTAAAGTAAATTGCAGCATTGTAGTTTGAGCTACAACCAAATACAAAATTGCGAATCGCACATACCACACAAGGGTTTTTGTGTAGCTTTTCAACTCAAAACCAAGCATCACCAAAATAGTGATCCAAGTTAAGCTGGTCAACGTGAGGGTTGTAATCTGCAAGCATTACAACAAACGATAAGTTGACCAAATATGTGTAACCGTCCACATGAACATACGATTCTTTGTGGCTAATCTGTTTTTTCTTGCGAAGCTAAGCACAAACAAGTAATGAGCAGTACCTCAAAAGGTGGCATGGAACTCTCTCCATCCAGGTTGACAGTCGAGATTCCGAACATAATTTGAGTAATTGGAGCCACGGCACAGAAGAAAGACAAGAGAAATCCGGGGCAGTAGCGCCATGGGTTGCTGACCTTGAATCGCTCAAGAGAAACGCCATAGACTAGAGCCCGAATGCGATGAATCGTGAAGATGAGTAGCACAACAGAAGACAGGTTAATAATAATACTGTTTACAAGACAAGGCGTGTAAGCTCCGAAGCCACTCGGCAACTTGTTGGCCCAGACTCCTGACTCTAGAGGCCTGCAAAAGGATGTGAGCAAGGCCTCTCCCATGGTTGCGTTTCTGGGGACTCACAGCGCAGCAAATGCTACCTCATCTTCGCTGCATTGCATCTACTCATTTAGGTCGAATGAGTCACGGAAGATTCTGTGCGCGGGAAAAATACGCAGATATACTTCCTACAGCAATAAAAACAAGTAAGCGGTGATGTGATCGCCCTAGAGAAGACACAAAGGAGTTTGAGCTGTGTAAATGGACAATAGCACTGCTTTGTAGCAGCCTGAAATCGATAACTCCTCTTTACTGTAAGAGCATTACAGCATCGACACGTCGAAATTATCCTTCGGACATCTTAGTTTCCAAACCGATGAATCATGGGCAAGCCGATCACTTAGTGGATACGAAAAGACTGACGGCAAGTGTGACCAGAGGCTGAAAGATTGAGAGTTTCTTCGCACACAAATTGACCTCGCAGATGGGTTCTGGATCTGAGGATGGACAGTACCTTCGACGTCGCTTGCTGACAAAACTCCAAAACAAGTTTTAAAAAAACAAACCATCTCTTTTCAAACAAAATGATCCCCCTGCCCACCCTCCCCTGTCAATCACGAAAACCACTATGCTATTAGGGACTTCCAAAGAAGTTCCTTTGAAGGCCCTCGATTGATCTGCCAGTACGCCAGAACCTCTTAAATGAGCGGCAGTGGGAAACCACTATTCACTTCCGCAAATACGCACTTCATAAATAGCAAAGAGCCAGAATCTGACAACTAAGGCCATGGGAGCTCCCTTCGCAGAGTCACTTTCGTTACGTCCAGTAGCTGTTCATTTGTAAAGCTTAAACATGTATAACGAACTCGGCGTCAACACCAGATGATGCAAAGGAAGCTTCCCTTGACCTTTGATAGAAAACCTGGCGATCATTGGATGAGATGTCGTACAATCTGGTCAGTCACGCCAGCTCCAATCCAGATATATATTTTTGAAGTCTCACTCACTTGAGATGAAAAAGTTCGATACTCTGCAACCAAGAATTCATTCTTTCACCAGAGAGAGGCATGAGCAGAAAGTGCAGAAGAAGTTCCGACCTGAACCACATGTCTTATGTGCAATGCCTCAGATGAAGCCTCGAATTCATGAATCAAGCACATTGTTTATGTTGATCATGAGATTGCAACACCAGGCTATGAAATGCTTTGCGCTGCTCATGCAAAAGAACTAATTACCGTTCGCCAAAAATAACAGTGTCGACGAGCGTGCGCTGGACTGAAGACTGTCAACCTAAACTCTGTAGCTTTATTGTTCCCCTGATGAATAGCAGTGAATGCAAGAGGTCGATCCCAGTGTCTATTGACTGAATGCAGCTGTGATTCAACCTGCTGAAGTTGTCGGCGTGCAGTTCATTGAAACCCTAAACCAAAACTACGTGAATACTCAAGAGCGGCGACCATGCGTCTAACGTTCGATCTGGATGAAGAGTTTGCCCTTCGCAATTGATCTCTTGCTATCGTCTTCCGCAAAAGCGCACAATCTGAGGCCAAGTTCTAATCAAGTGAGCCTTCACAAACCTTGGACAAAGTTACACGTTCTACTCAAGCAACCGCGATTTAATTTCAGGAGGTACGACATCCATAGTCCAGACGTGGTTTTGCACTGAATGATGGTCACATAACCGGAAACTACAATAAAAAGCTGCTCGCATCAGCACCTCAACTACAAACAATGCTGCGTGATCTGCTTCTGAATTCCACCACCTCCACCTTACACAAAGCCTCCTCTGCGGAATATATAAAACTGACATCAGAAAACTACCAGACAGAACCGAAGTTGGCTGCTCAACTTCTGATGTCCTTCCTTGCATCTCCTACATCGTCACGAAGATCATCGAATGCTCCGGACGTCAACTGCAATGTGGAAATATGCTGCAAGTCGGCCTGCCACTCGAGTTTCCATAGCCATCTCGATCAGGAAGAAACCCTACCGCCTTTCACGGTGGCACCATCTCCATTTGGATGGTAACAAAAACGGACACAGGGGTTCACCGGTTACCCTTCTCCGTTCTGTAGAGGTTTGCTTGGACACTTCGTTGGACACCGTCTTGTAGCATAATTGTTCACTAATTCTTCTGCATATAAAGATATGACCTTTGGAGCATAACTATTACAGTATTTCGATTTGATGCATTCTGGAACAGTACATGCATTTATATTGAACACATCCTAAGATTAAGTGCATTCCAAGTGGACCTGCAGGAACTTCACAGAATGTCACATCCTGAGAATGAATTGATCTCCTTGTCAAATTAGTTTCGACTTCAATTCCTCAACTAACTAGGTGAATTAACTCGCTTCCACACCTTCACTCCCTGCAATCACTGGTATCATCAATGAGAACATATTTGCGGAGAGTTAAACCCTGGGAAGTCTTGTTTTGATTCTCCGTTAAACCATGCATTTTTCGATATAGTATTACTCTCAAAAGTGTGAAGGGATTGCTGAGGATAGACTCTTGAGAGCAACCCTTTCCTCTTGCTGTTTGATCGGCCTTGGTGTGCCTGAAGAACTGCCTTTTTCATCTAAAAGATACCCTTTCTAAAATCGTGGCAGTCTGCAGCTAAATACAGCTATGGCATACCTGTGACATAAGCAATGTTGGATCTACTTCACATTTTTGGGCATCTTGCAGTTGCAATTGTCCTGGCCGAGGGAAAATATCGTGATTGCAGCCTGCCCGTCTACTGATACTGGCCAGCCAGTTTGACGTTGACAGATCCGAAGAAAGTCTACGTAAAATGTTCCCCACTGCCTATTCAGATGACGTGATAGTATGGTTGGGTTCTGTTAGTCAAAGCTCAGCAGTTGCAGTTGCCATGAGCATTGACGTTACGGCTTAGCGTCACTTGCACATCTTACATTTGAAAACGATTGGTCAGATCTACAAGGTGCAAAATTGACTGGTTGTTGCAAACTTCTGTCAAATTATGATGTGCTCTTGACAAGCATTAAGAAACCATGTTTGTGTTACTACCAGGATGTGCCTTCTTGCAAGTTATGGGTTCTTTCCCAAGAGAATATTGTGCATGAAGCCTTGTGGGGAACATTCTCCAGTCCCTTCATGAAACCAAGTTTGTCTTAAACGGTTCAAACCTCTTGACAGTAACACTGAACCCACGTGTTGTTGATCTCGCTTCTATTGATTCTTTTGTCGTTGAGTTTCCAACAAATGGGGAGATCTTTCATGACTACTATGATTGTTGCAATTTCAATATTAGTTTGCACATTTGACACGTTCATTCATTTACAATTTCATGTATTACCGTAAGAATTTGAGTAGCAAATGTATTACTCACCTTCCTATCTAGATTGTGCTGGATAGGAGGGAATTTTTTTTTAAAGTATAAATAACATAATCAGCTCCGAGGATGACATGTTGTCCTGCCTATGTAGCATAGTGGTAGTGCATTCCCTTTCCTTTAGTAGAGCCCTTGCTTAGGATTTTCTTTTTATGTTGGTCAATGATTTTTGCTTTCATGTGGTTGTAGCAATGGTTGGGAGACATGTGCAACGTAAATATCTGCATGGGCATTTATTGAGTCACTTTGGTTAAGTGGTTAAAGCATGTGTTGGTGTGGTGTGGTAACACAACTATATAGTAAAAGAAGAAAGCAAAGATTATATTATAAAAGAGCTTAAATGAAAATACTTTAGCAAATTATTTTAGAAACATAGATAATAGACAAAGAAGTAGGAAAAATTAATAAATGCTAATACTACTTTCTTGAAGAAGAGACTTCTATTTACTTTAAAGTAGCATAAGTGAACCAAATCAAAATAAATAAGATAAATAATTGATATGTATATTTTTAAAAAGAGATTAAGAATAGATTTTAGCAAAAATTACATCAAAATATGAAAAATTGATACTTGAAGAAAATTGGTTGTGAACCAAGGTTGAAATCCCAAGGTACAAATCTACACAAAAATGGCAACTTTAAAGTTCCTTGGTTGATCAAAGAGTAAATTTTTGAGAGCAAATTTATAAAAAGATTTTTTAATATTAATTTTATGTAATATGAAGGTATATTAAGGTTTTAAGAGCTCTTCAAATTAAAAGGTGTATTCAATGGATTTGGATTTTAAGAAATAAAAAGAAGTTCACAAAATTAATGATTTTGTAAGTATTGTAGCATATTCACAAGTAAAAATTTGTGAATTTGTCATTGTGGTTGTTTTAAATGTATGTGGAAAATTTGATGTCAATTGATTAATTAGATTAAATATTGTGAGAGTTTTTATAGATTATGATCTTAAATAATTAAAATATAGAATTACCAAGAGTTTTTCTGATTTTACACCATCTGATAGTTCAATTAAAGAAAAAAATTGTAAAAGCTATTTAGACTAAGGAATCTATATATTAATCAAATTTTCAAGAAATTGAATAATTTAGAAAGAAAAATTGTTGTTGAAAGATCAACATTCAAGTTAGAGATGAAAGGTGGCAAACATCTAAAAGGTTTTGACAGCTTTTCTTTCAATTGGTAAATTTGATTCTTTTCAAATTTTTTATTCTTATTAGTTTCTTGTAGATTGAAATTTGAATGAAATTCTAATAAAGATTAATAATTTATTTAGTATTTATTAAGGTTTTAAAATAATTATAATAATTAATTAATATTTATTTTAAATTTTATTAGGATTTGGTTAGGATTTGGTTAGGATTTCATTAAGATTTTATTAGAATTTGGTCTAGGATTTAACAAAGATTTGATTATAATTTAATTAAGATTTATTTAGAATTTTTATTTTTAGTATTTTTTTTGGATTCTTTATTATTTCTTTAAAGATTTTTATTTTTAATATTTTTCTAAGGATTTTATTTTTATATTCTTTAATATTTCTTTATATTTTTTTTAAGTTTAATTTATGACTTCTTTATATTTCTTTTATAATTTTATTTTAAAAAAAATTAGATTAGATAAAATTTTATTAGAGTTTTTGAGGATTATTTAAAATTTAATTAAAATTCTATTAGACTTGATAGAATCTTATTGTTGTATTATCTATATATATTTTTTTAAAACTAGGTGTGTAGTGCATTTTAAAGCAAGAATTCACATTATATGATACTAATATATGATTGGAGATTTGAAAATTATAAAAGGTGCAAGGATATTAGATCCAAATTCTTTGGGTCCTCTCATAGTAATTGATTCTTTAGAAGTAATGTAGTATGATTGTCAAAATTATATTATACATTTCTTGGAGAGCATAATGCACTATTTTCTATCTATTTTTGAGTAGTATAGAGTAGATTCAAGTAACTAACAAAGTTAGAGCATAGATTAGTAACAACAATATTGTATATAATCTTGATGTGGGATTGATGAATCATAGTATAAAATATTATAATTCCAAAGAGAATGCCAACACACCTAGATATCTATTACATAGCCACAACATAAAAATACAACTAAGTATATATTATTTAGATAGAAGGAACTCAAATCATATTAAAGGCATCATTTAGACTTAGAGAGCAGTTATCTCAATACCAACAAGAATAGGTATAACAAAGGAGTATAAAGGAAGAGTCAACAACAAACAAAAAATAAGCCTAAATTCTACTTCTAATCATGCAACAACTACAAAAGAGAATTCACTTCTCACTATTAGTATTAGTATATTAATATCAAATACCAATCTTCCATAAGCTATGGAAAATCCCATCAACATTGACCACTATGTCTAACCAAATGATACATATAATACAGATTCTAAATTATTTTTAAAAAAAAATTATTAATTGAGATATTTTTCAATTATTTTAGAAATAAGTACAAACACATTACAAAAAGAGAGAAGATCTTATAACCAAATACAATAATTTAGGCATCACACATAAACTACCAAAGATGGAAGACATTGCAATGCTCATCAGGTGGATGTGATCAAATCTTTTTTGATTTCTTTCAAATTGTTACCTTGACCTTGTAGAGCTTCAAAATTCAATTATAGATGTGACATCCATTCAATTTCTATCCTTAGAATAAGCACAAACTACCTCACATCTTGATCCAAAACCATTAAGACTAATTAATATCAATATCCCACAAGTCATAACACAAAAATATCAATAAAAGATGATAGAGCTCAATAACTTCATAGTATTGAGATTGATCATGGATCACAATCTATAGATTAAAAAACTTACTACCTAGACTTGTACCACACTATATCATATCTTTAAGTACCTAACTATCTAAAAATAATAATTATGTTAAGATTCAGTTTATCTACTGAGAAGGTGTCAAATAAATCCTAATAAGTTATAATTATAAGTTTAATAACAAAGAGATGTGATTCTATCTCCGGACACCTTACTATGAATTAGATCCATTTGCTATTTACAAATATCAAAAAATGACATAATAGGTCCAAATTTTGGGCTTATTCTATGCACTTAAGATCAAAGAATTTGTCCACACCATTCTAGAGCAAATCTTTGATATTTTGAAGGTAGAAAATATCAAACTATATAGAGCCAAGTACTCAAGACTTTGAGCTTGTATACTTGTAAATAATATCAATTCTCTATCAAAGTCCATTTGCATCTCTAGACTCAATATGAAAGATCCTACTAAACAAAAATAAACTCTAGCATTCAACAACTTTATTGTCCAATGTAGCCACTGCCAATTATATGAATTTAATATCAATGAATGTGCTTTGATTCAAAGATCAACAAAAGATCAAATTGGCTCCAAGGATTAAAAGCAAATCAAGTAAATCTCAAATATAGACTCAATCTCATAAAGCAACAATATAAGTGATAGTCATAATGCTAACAACAAACTCAAAGACAATGCAAGAACTCATATCTTATAATTCAAGAAATACTTACCATTAGGTCATCACATATCTTTAGGTTTTATTTGGCAAATTATTAAATATAATGTGTAGGATAAGGTAATAGATTCAATATATAAAAGTACCATACCATATCAAATAACATATATCTACCATACCTTCTAAAAAGCACTCAACTAAATTGCACAACTACAAAGAACAAAAAAATTGGTATTTGTAGTATCAATGATTATATACAAAACATAAAAATAAAAATAAAAATAAAGACTTTGAAATCCTCCTATCTATCTAAGCAAAAATCATCTTCCATCTCTTTCTACCCAATATAATAGTTGGATAAAACCAAATAGATACAAAGCAAAGCTTCTACATGCCTAATCAATGAAACAATGCTTCAACTCAAACTCAAACTTATACTCAAAAATAAACATCAAAATCTTCTTCATCAATGAGAGGATGTCTGTAAAAGGTACAAATGGCACAAATTCTTAACATAAGCAAAACTTTATATTATTATAACACTCATTGAATTAAATAAAATAGTATTTTTATTACACTTCAATCATAGCTATAGTTGACAAATCCTCTCTAAATAAATACAAAGTCAAATTCTAATTATATTAATCCTAGATGTCAAAGCATGGATAATTGGTTACCAAAGTTTCATCTTTTTACATGATCTTAATCCATCACGTGAGTTTCACTTTGATTTTATTACATTATTGGTGATTTTCAAATCTCTAATTTCAACTAATATCACACCTTCTTACAATTACAATAGAAATTCTTACATTCAAGAAGTAAAATTACTTTAATAATGGAACCAATCTCTCTTGCTTCTTTAAATTTTTAATATTTAAGTTGCAAACTGACTAGTATTAGAAAAAAAAGACAAGAACAAGGAATTCTTTGCAAAAATAACATATAGATCCAAAGTCCTACTTTTGCAAGAATACATGTATTCATTAGAAGAATGTCCAACCAAATCAAAACAAATAGATTTTTTTCAGGATATTACAAATACACTATATAGAAGATCAAATAAGAAATTGAACAAAAGAATTTTATCAAAAAAACTAATAAAAATTTAATTAAATGAGATGAATATAAGTTAAACACTAAGAAAGGTGAGCTAAAATTCTAAGACATGTATTGTTGAGACTGAGGATCTTCTTAGCCTCAACTCTAATATATATTAGGTATTAAGATTTTTTTCAAGAAATTTCTATGATGCTTGAAGATGAAGCAATCCTAAAAAGCTTCTCAAACAACTTTTTTAATCCTCTTAAAAAATATTAAAATTTACTAGAATATTTTGAAAATCTTTTAGAGCTTTTAAAGAATATTTTTTAAATCTTCTATTAAAATATTTTAAAAATCTTTAGAAACCTTCTAGATCTTAATCAAATATTTTCAATATATTTTCAAAATCTTCTTATTGGATGTTTGTAATATTATTTTTCCTTCTAATTCTAAATTCTATACAAAGCATCAGTTTTATATCTACAATAAAAATGCTCAAATCTTAATCATAAACTTCAAGATTTTTTTATTTGAATTGAATATAATATAGACATTTCTTCATTTAAAAAGGTCCAACTTCATCCTAACAATGATCTTGCAAAGGTTACAAAAATTGGAAGGATTGATTTGGTAGTAATGATATGAAAAGTACCACTCTGGCTCTACTTTGAAATTTATGATCTAAAGTCTTTCTAAACATTTTGTCAATTTGATACATAAACTAGATACACTAAACTCTAAGATTATTGTGAATAATACTTATTTTTTTCTTTGTATAAAACTTCCTAAGAATAATTTCATAAAAAAATCATCATAAAATAAAATTAGGTTTTTGAGGATAGTATTGATGAAACTCTTGTACTTTCTGCAACATTGTCAAATTAAGTATATTCTTGCTTGAAAATGCATTGGGCACCTAGCTGTGGAATATAAATAAAAGTGCACCAATAATCCTATTAAGTCTAATAGAATATTAAATAAACTTTAAATAATCTTTAATAATCCTAATCAAATTTTAATCAATCCAAAATAAGTTTAAAAAAATTTAAAGAAGTTACAAAAGTAATACAAAAAAATCATAAAATAATCTAAAAAAAAAACATCAAAATAATAAAAAAAAATCTAAAGAAATATAAAAATAAACCTTAAAGAATTAATAATAATATTTTTAAAATATTAAAAATAAGAATCTTAAATAAATCCTAAATAAATTCTAATTCAATCTTAATCAAATCTAAAATCAAATCTAAATTAAATCCTAATCAAAATCTTGATTAAAATCTTACTAAATCTTTATCAAATTCTAAATCAAATCTTAATTAAATACTAATTGAAACACCAATTAAAACCTTAATAAATCTTAATCAAACCGTAGATCAATTCCTAATGAAATCCTAATGAAATCTCAAATTCTAACCAAATCCTAGTCAAATCCCAAATCTTAGATTAATTCTAAAAAAATTCTAATAAAATCTTAAATTCTAATTAAATTCTAAATTAATCCTAAAAAAAACTTAATAAAATCCTAAATCTTAAATAAATCTTTAATAATCCTACAATAGAATGAAAATTTAATAATTAATAATAAAATCATTCACTTTTATTCAAAATTTTCTATTTTTATAAACCTAAGTTAACAATAAGTAAAAAAAAATAAAAAAGATTGTACATACCAAATAGACAATAATACCTAAATTTTGCTTAGGTGTCGGCCCGTCTCCTTCTCTAAACTTAATTTTGATATTCTAAAACCATAATTACTTCAATCACAAACTACCAAATTTTCACCTATAATCATACTACAAAACTTATAAAATCCTAAAATATGCAAACTTATTTTTATTTCTCAAAAACTAAACCTACAAAGTATTTTACTTACTTTGAAAATCTTTGAAAATCTTAATATTAATCCAAATGATATGAAATTAACTCTCAAAAATCTCTTCATCTATCTATGCTCTAATTGTGCTCTTTGATTTGCAAAAGAAATTTGGAGTCATTGTAGGTACATGATTTTGTGCCTTCGGGTCTGATTTTGAACTAGGTTCACAATCTATCCTCTCTAAGTATTAATTTTTTATAATTTAAGATAATTTTTATTTAAACCTTTGTTAATTCTTTTCAAAAGATATCTATATTATTTACTTATCTTATTTACTTTAATTTGAGGCATTTATGTTCCTATAAAGTAAATAAAAGTTCTTTCTACAAAAAACATCATTCAATCTAAACTTTTTACAACCTTCATGTTATTTATCTTTATTTTTTTTACCACATCTTTCTACTATATTCTTCAATAATAACATCCATATTTTTATTTTTTACCATAGAATTGTGTTACCATAAGATAATATATTAACTAGATTTTTTGCTAATTCCTTCATATATTCATGACATCATAGTCGTGCCAATTAATAAAATACTCGAATGTATCTCTTCTTTGCCAAGAATCAAGAATATTTTTTACTTCATATTCTATATTATTATCTATTTCAATGCAAGGTGGTTATTTTTGTATTCTTTTTGAAATAGTAGGTAGTTCCAACTAAAAAGCCACTAAATTGATTTGCTTTTGAATACAAAGTAGTCATAATCTTTGGTAGTTTAACTTATTGTAAAGCTAATTGATCTTGATATTTTGTCAAAAAAACCATACTTTATCTCCAACCTAAAAAGTAAGGGATTCTTTTTTAAATTCATTTAAAGATGCTTTATAAGAATTTCGAGTTGCTTGTAAATGGAGCTTTAAAGTTATTTGGAGTTGTAACAATTATTTTGCAAGATCTTCAACTATTGGATTTTCATCCTTTGGTTTATCTAACACATTTTCTATCATATACAAAATTTATATCAAGTAAAAAAATAGCTAAGCTTGTCTTCGATAATATTTATTACTATCATGGATGTCACGGACATAATCATCTAAGCTAGTAATTACATATATAAGTAGGTAAAAGTAAGTTAATTCTATAATATTTAATATGAAAGCTTCCTAGAAGCTTCATAGACGCTACTTTGACTTCATAAGTGTCTTTAATTGACTTTTTAGATTAGAAACGTGGTCAACAAGTTGGCCATGTGCCACACATGTTGTTAGCTTGAAGATCAAGCTAATTATGTGGCCCACACATAGAAAAACTTGCCTTGTAAGTCAAAGCATGTGTTCTACAAAGTCAACACATATTGGAGGTCCTATAGAATGTCGCCACGTAGTCCCTAGTTAGATAGTATATATAGAAACAAGACTGAAGGCTTCTTCACTCTTGTCAACTCCTTTCTTGCTTCTAGTCTAGTTTCAAGGGTCTCTAGTTTCTTTGTCTTTTGGCAATAGTCATTCCAGTTTCTCTTTCAATATACATACTTATTTATTTATATTTTGTTACCTTTCTTTGAGTGAAGGCTCACTTGTCTGAATTATTTTTTCATCGAGTTCTTGTCCTTGATAGATTGACAAGAATACATCTATAATATCAGAGCTTTATCTAATCTTGATTAAGAGTAGATTACTCCTTTTTCTTGATAAGATATAAGCATATTAGAAGTTGCGGATTACCCTCTTCTAAACTGATATTGTCCTTAGTATTTTCTTTGTTCTCAAGTCCTCTCTTCTATTTATCTTGAGTGATATTAGACATCTTCTCTCTTCTAAATGTTATCATAGCAAAACTTTTTGAAATGAAGAGAGCAATGGCACAAATGCAAGAACAATTGAAGGAGTTAATGCTTGCGATGCATCAACTCAATTTACCACCACAAGGAGCAACAAGATTGGCAGGAAGTGAAGATATAGAAATGGTTGGAGCTGCTTCAACATCTGCACCAAACCATGTCCTTTCTCCTATGGTGGAACGCCCTTCAAATGTTAGAGAACCAAGAATTGTCCTACCCGAGAAGTTTGATGGCACCAGATCCAAGTTTCGAGGATTTATCAATCAAGTGCAACTTGTGATTGAACTTCAATCCCAAAGCTATCCAATTCCAGGATCACAAGTTAGATTCATTGGTACGCTTCTTTCAGGTTTGGTGCTATCGTGGTTTTCATCTTTTCTTGAATGACGAGATCCAATATTGGCTAATCTAGAGGCTTTTTTGGCAGAGTTTTGATCCATGTATGGAGAACATGATGCAATCCATGTTGCAACCAATAAGATCCGTATTCTACAACAAGGCAATCGATCAGTAACGTTATATGCTTCACAATTTTGACAACTTGCAACAAATATCAAGTCGGATGATGCAGCACTTATTAATCAATTTCTCTATGGATTACAATATGAGGTAAAAAAATTAATGCTCAACTTACCTGATCCTCAAACATTGAGTCAAGCAATTGACTTTGCTGTGAAGTGCGACAATCGCCTTTTTGAATTTCGATCTCAGAACCATACAAGTGGACCTCAACGTTACTATAATTCAATGGCAATACCAACACCTCTTCAACACATACATTTGGAAGTAGAAGATATGCAAATTGATGTAGTACGTTTCAAACCTCTTACTGAGCAAGGAAAGAATCATCGTCGTCAAGAAGGATTATGTTTATATTGTGGAGAACCAAAGCACAGTGCTCAACATTGTCCAAAGAAAGGACGCAATCACAAAATGAGGAGTATGGCTGTGAAAGAAGACAATATGTCAGAAAACGAATTTGTCCAGCTCCAATAGGGACCATGCGGTTGGAACCTTGCACAACATCTAGTAAAGGTCTTATTCTCTCCTGAGAGCCCTCTCTTTGTTTTACATTAAATGTTATTTTAGGACCTAAACATTACAAAGACTCTGCCTTGTTAGATTCAGGAGCCTCAGCGTGTTTTTTAGATGAAGAATTTACTAAAAGACATAGCATATCTTTAGTAAAGAAAACTAAACCTGTTCATGTAGAAGTCATAGATGGTCGTCCGTTGTCTTCTGGAGATATTACTCACAAAATCCTTCCTATAGAAGTAATAATCAATAGTCATAATAGTTTTGTAGTATTTAATATCATTAGATCTCCTTCTAATCCAGTCATTTTAGATTTATCGTGGTTAGAAAAATACAACCCTCAAATAGATTGGATTTCTCGAACTCTTACTTTCTCTAAAAGTATAACTAACAGTGTAGTTAATCAAGTAGAGAGTCATAAGTCCAGTTCAATTAAACCCGTATTTGTAGGTGCAAAAGCTTTCTTGCATGCTGCTATGAAAGAATCACCATATATTATTTATGCCACACATGTTTCTACTAGTGAAAAGATTTTAAGTGGCATTCCAAGCCAATATCAAGAATTTCAAGATGTATTTGAAAAAAAGAATGTCGATACACTCCCGGAATATCGTCCCTATGATTGCTCAATTGACCTTCAAGAAAGAGTACAACCGCCATTCTGACCAATCTATAGTTTATCACAAAATGAATTGGCTGAACTCAAGGAGTATATTGAAGAAAATCTATCCAAGAATTTCATACGCCATTCTAAATCTTCGGCAGGAGCTCTAATTCTATTTGTGAAGAAAAAAGATGGATCATTACGGATGTGTGTTAATTATCGAAGACTCAACAAGATTACCATCAAGAACAGGTATCCACTATCTTTAATATCTAAACTTCTTGATCAGCTAAATTAAGCTAAGATCTATACAAAAATAGATCTTTGGGGAGCATACAATCTAGTATGCATCAAAGAAGGAGATGAATGGAAGACTGCGTTTCGAACTAGGTATGAACATTTTGAATACAACATCATGCCTTTTGGACTTACAGATGCACCAGCAGCTTTTCAACATCTAATGAATGATGTTTTTCGAGAGTTTTTGGACGATTTTATGGTCTATTATCTAGACAATATCTTAATCTATTTTAAGAATCCAGAAGAAGATGAACTTCATGTTCGTCATGTGTTACAAAAATTAAGAGATGCACGACTCTATGCCAAAATAGAAAAGTGTATATTTCACACTACTCAAGTCAATTTCTTAGGTTACATAATTTCAAATGATGGACTTATGATGGATCTTAAGAAAGTTCAAACTATTATAGATTGGAAGATCCCAAAAACGGTAAGAGATGTCTAATGTTTTTTAGGATTTGCCAACTACTATCGGATCTTCATCAAAGACTTCTCTCGAGTTACAGCTCCACTTATACGTTTGACTTGTAAAGATAAACTCTAATGGAATCAAGAAGCGGAAGTTGCTTTTGAATCTTTGAAGACAGTGTTTGTTTCTGCACCAATCTTATATCGTGTTGATTTTTCCAAGCATTCTTTATGGAAACAGATGCATCGGACTTTGTTCTGGATGCGGTTTTATCACAAATGGGAACAGATGACAAACTTCATCCAGTAGCCTATCATTCAAGAAAATTCTCAGCAGCAGAAATCAATTATGAGACCCAGGACAAAGAACTTCTTGCAATTATGGATTCTTTTCAAGAATGGCATCATTATCTAGAAGGCGCTTCCAGTCCAGTGACTATGTATATGGATCACAAGAACTTCGAATAATTTATGTCAGCACGCGTATTAAATCATTGCCAAGCTCATTGGAGCATGTCTTTATCAAGATTCGAGTTCATCATTACTTATCAGCTAGGAAAACAACAAGGTTTGTCTGATTCCTTATCTAGACGTTCTTATCTTACACCAAAAGAAGGAGATGCAGCTTTTGAGCAACAAAGAAAGATTCTCTTAAAGCCAAAGCAATTTCATCTTTGAGCAATAAAATCAACATTGACTGTTGATTTAACTTTTCTTAAGCAAGTCCAGTTAAGTATGTCTACAGACCCTCTTGTTCATGATATCAAGAATAATTCTTCTAAATCTCATGATCCCTATAAATTTGAATTCAAGAACAACTTACTCTATTTCGAAGGATGCCTATATGTTCTTAGAGGAGAAGCACGTTTACATATTCTTCAAACTCGTCACGACTTCCCAGCAGCAGGATATTTTGGATATAATAAGATTTTGGAGCTGATATCTAGGGATTTTTGGTGGCCTCAAATGTGGAAGGGAGTTAAAGACTTTGTACAATCATGTGATGTTTGCTCAAGATTAAAAACTCCTTGTCATCGACCTTTTGGACTTCTTGAGCCATTACCCATTCCAAAACAACCATGGTCTTCTGTTTCTATGGACTTCATCACGGATCTTCCAATCTCAGATTCTTATGACTCTATATTCATGATAATAAATCATTTTATCAAGATGGCATATTTTGTACCATGTACAAAATCTATCATAGGTGAAAAAAACAGCTAAACTCTTTCTTGAAAATATCTATCGCTATCATAGATTACCCAAAGATATTATATCAGATAGTGGAACTCAATTTGTATCAAGATTTTGGCGGACTCTTTTCAAGATTCTTAAAGTGGATATAAAACTATCTTCGGCCTTCCATCCTCAAACTCATGGATAAACGGAGCGTGTTAATCAAGTTTTGGAGCAATATTTAAGATATACCATTAATTACCAACAAGATGATTGAACAACTCTTTTTCCATTGGCAGAGTTTGCTTACAATAATACGGTACATTCTTCTACAAAACAAACACCTTTCTTTGCTAATTATGGTTATCATCTACGACTTGATACTTTTGACTTTTCAAAAGTTGATAATCGTGCTACAAAAGATTTAGCAATTCATTTATCAGAGCTACATACAACAATAAAGGCGCAGTTAAAAGAGGCTCAAGAACAACAAAAGGTCAATGCGGATCCCTATCAAAAGGAACAACCATCATTCATCTTAGGTGATAAGGTATGGCTACTTCGTCGTAATATCAAGACCACTCATTCTTGTGACAAGTTGGACTATCGAAGGCTAGGACCATTTTCTATTTCTGTACAAATCAATCCAGTTGCATATCGTTTACATCTACCGGTGTCGTGTTGTAACACGAGTATACAGTGAAAATAAAAAGAAAGGGGAATTTTATTAATATTCAGTTACCTCGAATAATGGGAGCATCGACCAACTCCAGTACAAATACTGAGTGGTCAGGTTCAGTCACTCCGTTACAGTCAGCCGGGGCATACTGAAATGCTCCATTCAATTCCAATAACGGGAGTGAGCAGGAAGAGAAGGACCAATTCACACGACGGGTTCGAGGAGCCAATTGGATCCAATTTCGATAATCCAATCAGGGTCCTCTTATCCAATATGAGACCTGAATTGGCCGGTCAACCCAATGCAGTCTAATAACGGAAAATCCAGGTCTTACTACGGGTCTTAGCCAATCTAACGCGAGGACCAATTTGACCCAATTACGGGAACATCCAGGTTACTACGGGCATCTTTCCCAATATAGGACCTGAATTGGTCGGGCGACTCAATGTGGTCCCGATTACAGGGTTTTGATTCTGTTTCGGGCTGTCCTGTTCTCTGTGTCGTTTCAGAGAATGTTGTTTACGGTAAATGGATCTCTTAAAGGTAAAAACGGAGGAGAAGGCCTTGATGACGTGAGCCAATTTCGGATCTAAGCTCTGACGGCGGGAGCCAATTCCGGATCTAAGATGGAAGATTGAAGAAATTCAGAGGATAAGGTTTTTTTTTTCGGGGAATCGGGGGGGGGGGGGGGGGGGGGGAGCGAGTTTTCAAGCTTTTGCAAGGTTACCAGTTCGGTTTTCATTGGAGATTTTTTGAAGATCAAGGGAATTAGAGAGACAAGCTTCATGCTTCGGGTCGGGAAAGGAAAGACATAGAATTTGGTTTTTCTTCTTCGTAGAGTTTTGGGAAGACTGAGGCAATCGCTGCTGAAGTCAGTGTTGTAATGGTGAATTGGGATTTTTAAATGAAGTGGGTTTGAATACTCTTGACTGTTTTGTAAAAATCGAGTTACGTCTGTGATTGAAGGATTAAAGGGGTGTCTATAGGATTGAGTATGCGGAGTGAATGAAATTTATTGGGTTAATCTAACAGGACAGTCAGTGGATACAAGATCGTAAGTACAAAGGGGTATTGAAGATTAACAGTTTGGGTTGTTCGGGGTTTTCTGTAACGTCTAGAGACCTATCGGCTGGGAAAAAAAAAATAAAAATAAAGACTTCGACAAGCAGTCGAAGAGCATCCGTATAGATTTACGGTACATTGTTGTAGTCGTTTATATTCCAGCAGTCAAAAACTGATAGACTGCTTGACTATCGGCGAATCTCCATACTACCTTCTACAGCCAGACGCCCGACGCGTTCTCGAGCAGGAAAGCACGTAATATGACACCGGAGTCAATGAAAATCCATCCAGTATTCCACGTGTCTCTTCTTGAACCATACAAGACAGTGGACATACCAAGAAGATGACAAGCTCCACCTCCTCCTATAAAAGTGGACAATAATGAAGAGTTTGAAGTAGAAGAAGTCTTAGATTCAAGGCAGCGCCGAAATAAATTAGAATATCTTATCCATTGGCACGGATATGGTATTAGTGAACGCACATGGGAGCCAATAAAGAATCTTGCAAATAGAGCAAAGGCGGTAGAGGCTTTTCATCGACGACATCCATCAAAATCAAGATGAAAACCTTCTTTATAAAGGAAACAACATCTAAGCAAGATAACATTCTACTTTCAATTCTTGTTCGTAGCTTCTTTGTAGTAGTGATGCTCAGGAGATGGAGAACCAACAACCAGCAGATTCGACTCAAGAGCCTTCATTTGCTGACCTGCCGGATGAGACATTACGATTGTGACAACCTTCAAGACGACGTAATCGAGATGAAGATCTTCAAGAACGACATGTTCTTCCTCGAATAGATGGCGAGATATAACACGTTTGGTATCTCAATTTGGAAAGGGACTCCTGATGTTTGGTGATTTTGCTAGAGGTAGGAACAACTCCTGATGGTGTTCCAAATATTCTATTCGAAGGAAGTTACGAAGGCCTCAACAATGATCAAATAATTGAGTGGTCTTTCCGCCCTGGTATGGGACACTACCGATGGTTGAGAGGCCCTATCAATCAACTTCGAAGAGAACAAAGATCAGAGTATGTGGCGAATATAATTCGTCGCATCATAGATTTCCTCAACATATGATGACTGCTCCTCGTAGAACTCGTCCCTAGAAGGGGGGGTAATGTCACGGACATAATCATGTAAGCTAATAATTACATATATAAGTAGATAAAAGTAAGTTAATTCTATAGTATTTAATATGGAAGCTTCCTAGAAGCTTCATAGACGTTGTTTTGACTTCATAGGTGTCTTTAATTGACTTTTTGGATTAGAAACGTGATCAACAAGTTGGCCATGTGCCACACATATTGTTAGCTTGAAGATCAAGCTAATTATGTGGCCCACACATAGAAAAACTTGCCTTGTAAGTCAAGGCATGTGTTCTACAAAGTCAACACATATTGAAGGTCCTATAGAACATCGCCACGTAGCCCCTAGTTAGATAGTATATATAGAGATAAGAGTGAAGGCTTCTTTACTCTTGTCAACTCCTTTCTTGCTTCCAGTCTAGTTTCAAGAGTCTCTAGTTTCTTCGTCTTTTGGCAATAGCCATTCCAGTTTCTCTTTCAATATACATACTTGTTTATTTATATTTTGTTACCTTTCTTTGAGTGAAGGCTCACTTGTCTGAATTATTTTTTCATCGAGTTCTTGTCTTTGACAATGGATTGCCAAAAGATATTATATCAAATAAAAAGACATAATTTTTAGATTTTGGAGAATTCTTGTTAAAATATTGAAGGTCAATATAAAAATATCTACAATCTTTTTATTTTTAAACTCATGAAAAAACAGAATAAGTGAATCAAGTTTTAAAGCAATATTTAAGATATGCTATTAATTATCAATAAGATGATTGGATAATTCTTTTGCTATTGATAAAATTTGTGTAGAATAATTTAATATATTTTTTTACTTAACAAACAATTTTTTTTGTAAATTATGGTTATTATTTATAATATGATATTTTTGATTTTTCACAAGTTGATAATCTTGCAACAAAAGATTTAGCTAATCATTTGTTAGACTTATATATAATAATAAAGGTGCAATTAAAAGAACCTCAAGAATGACAAAAGATCAATATGGATGCATATTGCAAAGAACAACTACAATTCAACATGGGTGACAAAGTATGGTTATTTTGTCTTAATATTAAGACTATTTGCCTTTGTGATAAGTTTGGTTATTATAAGCTTAGATTTTTTCTTATTTGTAAATAAATCAATCCAATTGCTTATTGATTACACTTGTTGGAGTCAATGAAAATCCATCTTATATTCCATATATCTTTACTTAAGCCATACAAGATAATTGATATACAAAAAAGACAATAAGTGCCACATCTTTTTATAAAAATGGATAATAATAAAAAATTTAAGATTAAAGAAGTCTTAGACTTAAGGTGGCATCAAAATAGGTTAAAATATTTTATTCATTAGAGTGGATATGATATTAATGAATGAAAATGAAAGTTAGCCAAAAATCTTGTAAATACAATAAAAAAAAATGGATATTTTTTATCAACAACATCCATGAAAATTAAAATGAAGAATAATAAATCTTTGCTATAAAAAAATATAAATTACAAAATATTGCATTCAACTTACTTTCTATATTGGTAATTTTTATATATTTATAGCACTAGTAAGATTAAAAAAAAAAAAAAAAAAAAAACAATAGCCAATAGATTCAACTTACAAACTACTATTTTTTGAATTGCCAAAAGTGACATTGTGATTATCACAATCTTTAAGATGATATAATCGTGATAAAGATCTTTGAAAATGATATGTTCTTTCCTGCATAGATGTCAAAATGTATTACTTTTAATATCACAACCTTAAAGAAGACTCCTAACGTTTGGTGATTTTATTAAAGATAAAAATAATTCTTGATGGTATTGCAAATGTTTTGTTTGAAAAAAGTTTTAAAGGCCTCAATAATGTTCAAATAATAAGATAATCTTCTTGCTTGGGAATGAAATATAATTAACGATTGAAAGAATTTATCAACTATTTTTGAAGAAAACAATGATTAAAATATGTAGCAAATATAATTTTCCACGTCTTAGACTTCTTTAATATGTGATTATTATTTTTTGTAGAACTCTTCTTTAAAATATTTATATATATATATATATATATTACAAATATATTTATAATTATTCAAATAATATGAATAAATAAAAATAAATTAATTTAATAATATCTTATAAACAAACTTCTTAAAACCTTTATAAACAAAATTTCACTTTTATACATATCTATAAATGATTAGTAAGTGAAAAACTTAACAAACAAATTAACCATCTATTAAGCATATTAATAGTTTGTAGTACAAACTAACAATATGATACACATATAAAACGATAAAGTGGAAGACCATAATCCATGTGGGTATGGAATGTTCGAATTCCATAACCAGAACTACTCGATCACCACAGCTGATCCAAAAATTGATACACACTTTCAAACGGGTATGGAAGACAACTACTTCCTGTGATGAATGAAAACCTGCCACGCTGGAAATTTCTTCCTTCCGAAAGCTTTCTACCCCAGCATCTCGCTTCAGTCCTCCCGAACTGGCCAACTGGAACAATCACTGACCAATCGCCAGGACCAAACATATCCCACACATCTTCCAATGAGGAACTGAAATCGGCCAAAGAACAATTCTTTCAATACATCTTACAAGACCTGCCAACAACAAAACCGACAACAGAAGACACCATCTCAAACCTACCAGCAGATCTCGATGTGCAAGCACATAGATCAACCCCATCCAAGTCACCGGTCACATCAAATGACACCTCAGAAGCCCATCTCCAACAACTCCGTAATCAAGTAGGCCTCCGCAGACCCAGAGTTCCAATCAACGTCCTCACATGACACTCAAGCCCCGATCAACCGAATTACTAAGAGAAGACCTAAGGCAAGAAATCGACGAGCTCGTCAAGGCCACAGCCCCAAGCCCGCAATCTTCCCACTCAGTTTCTCCTTACAATCTTTGCTAATTGCTGCGTAGGACATTCAGTACTCAATAATCATATTCACGACGTAGATAGGTCATTACTGCAAGATGTCCAAGTCAATAACCTATAACGCAATTACCCCCCGTGGGTAAACGTAGTGGTTTGATTTCAGCATCCTGGCCTTGACGTCGCGGTGCGATGCACCTTAATTTTTAAAAATAACTCTGGATGGGATCTGTAAGGTAGGGCAATTACTGCGTGAGGGAAAGGTCGAGAGTTCGATCCTCTCCCTGAGCTATGTGAGCTATGCAGCCGCAAATGTTGGAGAATACTACTTGTCACTCTGTTTTTCCCGAAACGAGCAGAAAGAGAACTTTTTGATACAAAATGGTATTGTCGTCCACCTTTACGTTTCAGAAGGGAAGGAATCCAAAATAATCTTATTGCGATATTAGACACTTGCAATGTTTTAGTCACCATCCTGCAACTCACGCAAAGAGATCCATCTTTCTTTTTGCTGCGGTGCCTGCTTGAGATCGTCGAGGGTGTGAAAACGCTGTAACCAACACATCTTCGCCCCCATCATTGTTGTTTCACAAAATGATGAGCATACGCCCATCATATTATGTGATAGGCAACTACGATCCCGGCTTTGACTCCACCAGCGTTACGTTGAAGACGTTGTGGGTGAAACATTCGTTCAAGACCCGCACACATTGTCTTGTCGCAATGTTTTTACCATTGGAAAAATAATAATCCCCAGGAACCCCCTATCCGAAATACCTAACTAAACAATTCGATGACAGAACCAGGAAAACTCGGCGAAAGAGTCACAACAATGGCTTATCATGTCGCGATTGGGCTTCGGACTGACCAGAAGCACTGAAAGAATGCTAGCTAGGATTGATATGAAAGGCGGATGGCAGGGCTGGGTCAATGAGCCCCAATATTCTGGGGCGCTGGAGATGGAGGAGCTCCGTCTAAAATAAAAATTGAAACAGAGAAAGAATGTCAATGAAACTCCCACCAAGTTAGCCAGGAAACAAGGAAATGCAGCTTTTGAATGATAAGAAAGACCCACAGAAATTCTGGAACATTTTACTTGCGAAGAAGGTGGGCAAACTTGAGGGTGAAAGACTCAGTAAAATGTGAGATGCCGCCGCAACCAAGTCCATCCGCCTCGCAGGCGAAATCCTTTTGACCTCATTGGATGCTGGAGCAGCCGGCCCTTCCGCACATGATCGATTGCTATCACACTGCGGAGGGTGGTAAAACCTTGGCCCGGTTTCAGGGTAACGCCCATAGAAGCGGAAAGCAATCCTAAAACCAAAATCCGCCACCTCTTTCAACAACACCTGGCGGGAAGAAAGTGTGGTACAGCGTCCACACAGTATCTTCGACTTCCGGGTTAGGAAACATAGCATCTTGATGAGCTAGTCATGAGTGTTGAGAAGTTAATGCTTTACAGTGTATTGAATGGCAATCAATATAGGTAACATACTACTTACACTAACCTTGCATGAGCATTGCATTGGTAAAAATATTGGTATGTAATACATGCAAAAAACTGGTGAAAACATTCACAATGGTTGTGTTACAGAAGATAAAAAAAACCCAATAAAAATTTTAAATAACTTAATTCGATTTTTTTCCATTATTCTATGATAAAAATAGTTAATATGTACTAATTATACCTGAATTTATTTCTTTTATTGAATACATTCAGGTTGTATGCATGTATATTGCAAATATGACAATTGAATTGAACATTAGTGTTAGCCTAATAATAAGAGAACTAATAGGTGGGCATTCCCTCTTTTACTTCATGGACACCTAGTTCCTCAGTCATGCACCTCCACATACACAAAATAAAATCCATATTTACACTAAAAAGTTTTAGGGTGAATTTATCGTAAAAGATTCATTGAATGAAATTTCTTAAAGATCCACTGAAAAAGACTTCTTAAAGTAAATGAAAGAATTACATGAAATGTATTATGAAAATTTATTCAATACAGTCAATAATTTTTTTAAAAAAAAAGTAAAAAATTTAGAAGTAAAAATTTTAAAAATGAAAGAAAGTAAAAGGTGTCATACTCCATTGCAAACATATATTTATAGTAAATTTATCCCAAAACTTTTTAGTGTAAACAAGAGTTTTTGTTGTGTTTGCACAAGTGAGTGGCACAAGAAGTGTCCACTTCATGGTTTCCAATAAAATAAAATATAAAAATAGTAATAGCAATACATGTATATTCATGTGTTTCTTAAACAAACTCGTGTTTATTTATATATGTGATTATATATATATATATATCAAAAATGCTAATTTAAAAACAATGAAACATATCAAATTTCAGAATTCAAACTTGCAACAAAAAATATCTTGGTATTGTCTTAAACTTAAACAGAAAACTATTTCCTCTTCAATTTAGTTAGCTTCAAACTCTCTTGCTGGACCTAATTCCTAAAAGACATCCATACAAAACTCAATAACATATGCAATAAAAACAACTAAGCTCAAGAAAACAACAAAGATTACAATTTCTGATTTGTGTATTTTGTACACAACTATTATGAAAATTTTATATTAATTAAATATGAAAATTAAAATTATTATTCTCATTCTCAAAACAAGGTTACTTTTTCAATAAATATAAATCAACTAAGCCACAAAAAATATTCCTCAACCATGATTCAATACCTGCAAAAAAAAACATGTATACACTACAGCCTTTACTGACATCAATTTTATAAACAACAAACAGCTATGAATTGCATCATTACCTTCTACGGGGGTGTTTTTGCAACACAGTGAGTGACAAATTGTTCATTCTAAATGTACAGTAGATACTCGTATCCGGAGTATGACACCATTGTTGGTAGACCATCAGCCTCGTTTATGTCGCGAAAATTCTGGATATGTGGGTCATAGAATTCCAGGCTTAGATGTTGTTTTGGGTGGGGGCCGCGCGGACGCGAGCCCCCTCTGCCACAAATTATGACGTGTATGCCCTCCGTAGAGAGATACTAGAGTCACCCGGCCCGATAGTGCAATGGGGCAGGTTCCTCTAGGCCATCCACCTTCCTGATCATGGATCGACCCCGCCCAGGTAAGTAATGATCCCTATGCAGAGCAGAGTCTTTATACTATACTCTGACTACATTGCCTCCGAACCTTATGGGTTATTCATAATTTTGGTTTCGTTCGCTGGCTTGGCCCTGGTTTATCCTTGGCGCCTCATATCGCAACCTAGACTCTTTTTTTTCCCCCCAATGATAGTGCTTGTATTAAAGGATTTGATCTAATTTGTAAAATGGTTTTTTTTATTCAGTTGCGGTACATCTTGTTTGGTTTGTGGTTCTTCATCGCCACATTGTGCCGATGCTGCGATTCATGTCTGGATTGTTTTTTTGGAATTGTGAGGCGATCGTTGAAAGAAGATGAGCATATCAAGAGTTCGCCGTGAGTCAAAGGTGACCAGCAAATGAATTATTTGTCTGGAAGTAGCTCCGCGATTTTGTCAAAGGGATTCTATGGTGTGTTTTGCGGACAAAAGACTGGTGTATACTTGTCTTCGTCGGAGTGCGAGGACCAAGTCCGCAGATATCGAGGATCGAGGTACAGAAAATTCAGGGAATTTGAGGAGGTAGAGTCGTTTGTGAGAGGTGACTTACATTAGCATGTTTCGATCTTGTATGCCCATTTCTTCTTAAAGTTAAGTAAATTGCTGTTTTTCCATCGGTTTAGTGAGAAGATCCGCGATTTGTTTTTCAGTGGGTATGTAGAAAAAGTCTACCACTCCTGTAAGCATGTTGTCTTAGATGTAATGGACCCACATCTCCATGGGTTTTGATTTATCATGGAAGAAAGGATTGCGTGCCGATTGGAGTGTGCTTTGGCTATCATAGAATAACAAGATGGGATTTGGAACTGTGCCATGGATTTGAGAACATAGTGTTTGAAGCCATATTGCCTCTTTGATCCCTTCGGCCAAAGCCTAGGCTTCTGCATCAGTGGAGGACACAGCCACTGTTAATTGTTTTTTCAATGCCCAAGAGGCTGGACCACCTGCTGATTTGAAGATCTATCTTGTGATGGATTTTCAATTGATTTGGCAGTTGATCCAATCCGAGTCTGTATATCTCAACACAGTGGGGCTTTCATTACGTCTACAGAAGATCCCGAGATTCAGTGTTCCTTCCATATATCTGAGTATCTGGTTAGCTGGGCACTCTCGGACTGTGCTTGAATTTGCTGAGCACCCCTGTGGTGAATAAAATTTCAGGTTTTGTGTTAACTAAGTGAATCAACATACCAATGAGTTTCTGGAACTTTTGGGCATCGACCAAGGGTGAACTCTCCTCTTAACTGAGTTTCAAACCTATTGCCATAAGAACCGTTAACGGTGTGCAATCCTGCGTACCAAACTCTGTCAATAGATGGGAAAAGAAGGTCTCCTTTGGATGTCGGATGAACTCTACACCCAAGTAGTAGTTGATGTTCTCGGGGTCCGACATTTCAAACCTTTTCATGGGTTCTGTCTTGATCCACAGGATTTTTTGAGAGTTTGATCCTGTGAGTAAAAGGTTGTCGACATAGAGGATTAGAAATGTGACTCCTTAGAGTCTTGGAGGTAGTATAAACTGCAGTCCGGTTCAGTACGTGAGAGACCATGATTGTCTAGAAATGTATTGATTTTCTCGGACCATGTACAAGGAGCTTGTTTGAGCCCATAGAGGGATTTCTTCAGTCGACAAATTTTTCTGTATGTGATAGTGTCTCGGAAGCCCTCTGGAACTTCCATGTAAACGGATTCCTTGAGGTCACCGTACAAGAATGGGGTCTTAACATCTAAATGGAGGATCGGCCATTGATGACTTGAAGCAAGTGCAATGACAGAGAGAACGACTTTCCATTTGGCGACGGGGGCAAAGTCTTTGTCATAATCGATACCTTTCTTTTGCTAGAAGCCATGAGCAACGACTCTGGGCTTTCCATCGGATCCTGGTTCTACGGAGAAAGTGACGCTATCGTGAAGGCGGGATGATGGCTGTCGTGTCCGATTTGGCATTTGCTGCAACTGCAGCGACGGGGCAATTTTTACGGGTGGCGCAATGTAGTTGAGTGGTGTGGCATGACCTGTTGGTGGCAGCGCCTCCAGCGGGGTGCTACTGGCGAAGTGAGCGGGATTGTGTTGGATCGTATGGTCCGGTGGTAGCGACCTTGTTTTTTTTGGAATTAGTGGTTTCTGCGGGGCTTGGTTGCTCGGTTGGATCAGGGGCCAAGATTCTCGTGGAATGTGAGGCAATTGGTACTTGAATTATGTCGAGGTGGAATGGTCAAATTCAATTTAGAATGCTAGATTCGTAAAATCTAATGTTTCTTGAGATAACTAGCTTGTGTTTGGATGGCACCCAAATGCAGTAACATTTGGTGTTTTGGTCGTAGCCGACAACAAGGCATGTTTTAGAGAGCAGCTATAGTTTGTCGTGGTACTCCTTTTCTACCCAAACATGTACGATAGATCCAAAAATCCGCTAAAAAGAAACATCAGGTTTTTTATAATAGAGGCGTTGGTATGGTGTTACCTCAAGAAGAGCCTTGGTGGGTGATTGGTTAAGAATAAAAGTTGCGGTGTTGACAGATTTTATCCAAAGAAAACTGGGTGTGATGGCTCGAGTGGTCATGTTATGCGCCATGTCAAGAAGATTGCAGTTCGTTTCTACTCGTCGACTATGACTAGCATGCAATCGGAACCACCTGGAGATGTGATCGGGAAGGGACCACACAATTCTATGTGAGGTAATTCAAGAATTTTAGTTGACTTTGTAACACTCATTCTGGAGAATGCTTCTTGATGTTGCTTGCCCGCTTGACAATGTTCGCAGACTTCTTTGTGTACCGAAATGTATGGAATTCCATCAACCATGTTTTGAGCTGATAGATCATGAAGTCTCGGGTTGATAGTGTACCCTAGCTTGTAATGCCACAACCCGATTGTGTGTAGTTCCGTCTAAGTCAGATTGGTTGCGATCTCTGAATTGCTTGTGTTGAGTTGATACAATCCGTTCCGTCTATTTTGTGTACCTTTAGCTGTTATGCGATCATGAGATCCATTGTACAAAATGCATTTTTAGTTGCTAAAACATGCTATGAGGCCTCTGTTGGTAAAGTAGCCAATGGACAAAAGATTCTTTTGTAATCCATGAACGTACAGAATATCAGATACTTCTTTTATTTCTCCCAATGGGAACTTTAGATGTACAATGCCGCAACCGGCTATCTGGTGGCTGTGACCTTCTGTTGTTTTCACATTGCCACTAAATCCTCCTAAGCTATCAAAGTTGTATCGCCCTCTGGAGACATGTTGTATGGCCCCGGAGTTGAGGTACCATCTTGGATCGTGGTCGTGAGCATTCAGTGAAGAAATCGCTGCTTCAAATAGCTGGTCATTGCTGGTTTCTTCGAGAGGAATGGGGTCAATATTGTCATCAAGTTTGGCCATGAGGTCTCATCGTGAACTATGTTCGCGGATTGAAAACGTAATCCTAGCTTTGACATTTTGTCCGCTTTGAGTTTCCTTATGTTACTAAGTCTTTTGGGATACATATGTTTCGGATGACCATGTTTTCAACAGTATGTGCATTGAATTGTGTTCGATTATCTTAGCGTACTGGAATAGCCGTGGTGAGAGCTGAAAGTGCCATAATGACGATGAGATTAACTGCTTTTGTGGTTCAGGCGGAAGTAGAGAGCTTTGCGAGTAGTGTTTCGCCTTTCGGGTCTCGTTCATCTACGGCTCTCCTCGAGCGTGAACCGAGACTGAAGTTTATCTGGGATGGGGTAACCTCCGCCGCTGGTGTAGTTACTCAAGAAGTTTTCGTAGGAGTCAGGTAGAGCTTTGACAACAATTTGAACAAGACCAGAGTCATCTACTTCGACCCCTATGGCAAAGAGCTCTGCGAGAATGCGTCGAAATTGTGAGAAATAACGTTCGACTCTATTGTGCTTAAAGAATATGATGAAATCAAGTCTGTTCTTCAGGCCGAATTTTTTTCTGTCATTTGCACATTAAACGAGTCACGTAAAAAGTCCCACAATTTTTTTGGTTCGTAAAAGTCAGTAACGACGGCTAGCAAGCTGGGCTTAATCAATATACTGAGTATGTACATCGGACGTTCATATCTATCATCTTTGTATTCCTCATCTGTAAGGTCCTTGGAATACTGTTTTTCCTTGCCTTTAGAAGATGATTTGGTTGAGGGAGGAGATAGGATCTCCGACAATCTCTCTCGTTCTGTCACTCTAGTGATCATGTACTTCCATAGGTGGAAGATCTTGCGAGTTTTACCTCCTCAGGGACCACATTGTCGTTCGGCATGGTTTGTACTACTAGTGGATACAAGAGAAAGAAATAAAGAAAAAAAGAGAGGTCTAACGACTCTCTGATACCATGTTAGATAAAGCATCAAACACATTCATATCAATGAAAATGAATCAAGAAGAGATCTATTTCACGATGCAGAGGGTCTACATATACTAAGTCTAATGTCTGGATGCACAGAGATCATTGGTGAACGTACAGATCACTTCGTTATTGTGTTCAATACCCTAAGACCCTAAACAAGTTATTTTGACAATCTAACCATCTTTGAAGATGTTGAAATCCTTGTCTTTAGAGTCTAGGTCTCTCCAAACATAGCGGATAACACAAATAGTCCCACATTACCACCAGGATGTATCAGAACCAGTTGTCACAGTCGTGCCCCTTCACCTGTTAGAACAGAGTTTCAACGTAATGCCTCTATCCGGAACAATCGATCAGCGTAGTTGGATCCTGTTTCGTTCAACAAGACTAATTAGTAGCCTCCACATTTACCACACTAGTCACTCGGAAGGAGGGCAAGGTGTGTTTTGTAGTAGCGTACAATGGTATGTACGTGGGACATAGTAAATCTGCCAATTGTTACAATTTTAAAACTAATCATTCAAACTCCAAAATATTTTCACCAAAAGAATCTACAGTCCTCATTGGAAATCTCGCAACCTAAGTCAATAAATTGTGACATTTTGTGCATTTGTGTATTGAAGAGTACAGAGTTGGCCACGTTTATCGGTCGTCGACCCACTCAGAACCATCGATCCAATCGATCTGAGTGCACCCCAGAGCCTCTTCGAATGAGAGGGACCGCGCATAGGGTACACGCCCAGACATATTTGCTCCTGGCCCGCTGTTGTTAAATTCTCCAAAGTAGACAGACCTGATAATCAAAATGTAAACAAAACTTACATCGGACTTCTTTCGTGCAAGAGCCCTGATCCTCGCATGCTTGACATGCAGATCGGACATCATACAGATTTCTAGATTATCTCTTGTATTTCTTTCATGCAATCTTAGCCCTATAGCCCATGAGTTGTTTGATGCTTGCTTTGGTGGACAGCACACAGCAGGATGTTAAATCTATCTACGCTATCAGCCACTTTGCAATAGAAAATCATCAAGTTTACGTTATGGCGACAAGCAAAAGGTACTCACGAGTCTGCACTGCTGTTTCCCCAATCGTTCCATCCGGCGCTATCAATGATGTTATCCATGAACGATGAAGCAAACACAACACGAGCGTAAGGGCGCCATGCTCGCCCCAGCAATATCTGCCCAGTTCCAACGATGGAACAATTCACGAATCCGAATCCTGTAACATTAAATTTGCTTGCCCGGGATTGAGCTGTGATGGATCCTGCTTTGCTCGCAATTGAGTGAATGGTACATCGCTGCGGAAGTCAGCAGATTAGTATTTTCTACACTTCTGTTTAGCAAGTTCTGAAAATGAATGACGTAAATTTGTCCAGGTTCTACTTACCTCGTAGAGGGATCTAGCATTGCCGAAAATAAAATCGACTGCACCCTCGATATGACATTCTCTGAACAGGTGACGACCACTGTAATCGTACAATGTATCTTGATATCCATAAATTCCACATCCGTAAAAGGCACATTTGTCTCCCTTAACCAGAAGTGCAACTGCCTGCCCGCCGTCTTTTACCCCAGGTAACGGTATTGGAGCAGTGTTCTGTTCACGATGAATAGGGTTCACATGGTAAGTTTTGTGTCCTTAAGTGGATCATGCGTGATAAGCTCATATTTTCTGTACGAGTATCTTAAATGATTCTTTATTAACAAAGATGTGAGAAGATACCCGGAAGCTGAGGTTGCGCCCAATGAAGTAATTTCCATCCACAGTCACTGACGCCGTATGAATGGTCGATCCATTAGTTAAGGTCTGATTATCGTTCCAGCTGATGATAGTATGATGCAGACCAGCTCCTTCGAATGTAATATATGGTTTGTTGTGCGGCACATGTACTTTCTCACTGAGAGTTATCAGTAACAATCAAGGTTCTGTGAGTAATGGCTTCTCTCGTCCTATTGTCAACTCTTACTCTGATTTGTTGAGACCACCAGTCACAGTAAAATTTCGTGTTCTTCACACCGTTTTTTACTTTCCAGGGATGAATGATGCGAATACCGATCAATTAAAAGCTAAAATCATCAAAGATTGATACATCTTTCGGGACGGAAACATTTCCCAAGGAACTCGAATCGTTTTCAGCAACATAGTAAGGCTATAAACACTATTTGTCATACGAGCGTACGCACAGACTGCAAGCATTGACATAACCCTTGCAGCCTTCTGCTAGAAATGCTCGGAGGGTCCGACCAGGCCTGTGTAAGAGAGTTTGATTTGCAATGTCAAAAGGCCACCATCAAACTAGTAGGTTAACTTACATGTACGTTCCCGCGTTAATGTAAATTGTCACACGTTTTTTATTGTAGCGCCTGACAGCATTCACGGCTTCCTGGACGGTCCTGGTGTCCCCCGATCCAGAAATATCCACAAACATGTTCTGCTTGCTCTCTAATTTCCTCTTAAGCTTCACAATGTCGTAGGAGTATATTCTGGCAGAGAACGATGTGGAATTCGCGCCAAACACTAATCGTGTTGAAAATGTGGTTATATCACCAGACTGGAGTTTCTGCTTACCAAACTGCAAGGGATTAAGCAGCTTTTTCTCCGTCACCAGTAGACCAAATATTCCAACAATAACCCCGATTCCAACACTCAAAATAATAGTGCGAGTGCTCAAGAACTTCATCGTCAATTGTTAAGAGCTCCCACTGGAAAACCTTCAACAAGTTCTACATCCCTCGGTAGGTTTTCACAGCCACTGTGCGGGTTATCCGTGCCGTCTATGCATTACATCACACGTCCAAGTCTCATCGACCACATGCGTATTCCAACGCGTTCTGTGCTATCGAAATGTTAGCAACAATTCCTCTCACATACTCACAACTCACAGACACGTAATTATTGAAGAGGAAGCACACGAAGTCTTCAGACCTTGCAACAGCATACTTCACACGCATTAGTTCTCTACATTACAATTTGGCATCTAAACGTTTTCAAGCTGTTTTACGAATGCGCGACTAGTGGTTTTGAGCATGAACCCTGCACACTCCGTCAATCATAAGCTGATCGCTCTGACGAGCCGCTTGGGTGTTCGCTTCTTACCCACCGCAAACTACCGCAAATTGCCGCCGACTATTGGCGTCACTCGACATTCCCAACTAGATATATGATGATTAGTGTTTCAGCGTCGTGTTATTTCTTTGTTAAAATATTTTTTCATCTCATGATTCTTTGTAATTTCTAATGAGATAATTAATTTTAAAGTTGATAAAGTATTAAAGGAAATAAAGAGTACAAATAAACATTTCAGAATATATATATATATATATATATATATAATAAGTTGGAAGATAAATGTTTTTTTGCATCCAATAAAAGATATGGTGACACCTTACTTGAGTTTTTTTGATATTGCCTTAGTTAAAGATAAAAAAAGGTATTTTGTTATTAAAGAAAGTTTTAATTAAGATGTAACAATATTTTACAAATTTTACATATGTATTAATAGATGTTGTAGAATATGGAAGTTTATAAGTCTTGTGGTTCTCAAAAAGCATCCACATGGTCTTCTTATTAGCCACTATATGTAGAGGCAAGTCTAATGTCATTCACAATCTTATTGATGTATTCCTTACATTCTAGTTTTTGTTGAAGATTCTCTATTTTTGATGTGTAGAGATTTCTATTTGAGTTTATTTTTGTTTTATAATTAAATATTATCTTAAACTTCTTTCTCTCTTTACTGCTATAGATAAGCTTATTATTATACTAGCTTAATTAATTAAGCTAGAAGTGTATTAGAAAAATATTACTCTATATTTAATAATATCTTTTGATAATATTATTTTTAATAAAATTAATTTAATTATTACTACTTAATTTAAAAGATTCAATGTAATGTATTTAAAAGCTTTTATTTAATGTTCAATTTGAAATCAAATATATTGTGTGTATTTATATATAACAAAATTATTAATGTTTACATGTAACAAAGAAATAAAATGCTTAATTTACTTATCTTTAATTTTAAATATTAAAAATATTTAGAAAAATTAAATTCCAAATTTAAAAGAAAATTTTAAAGTCAAGTTTGGTGTCAAGAGCACACTTAGAACTTCAATGAGGTAGAAATAGTTTCAAGAACTAACAACTAAGATGTGTGCAAAAAAAGAAAGAATAGCTAACAAGACAATGATCAATAGTTTATGTCAAAAACAAAAAGGCCTAAAGGCCACTAGAAGAACTAATTTAAGAGATGAATTGACAAGATTAAGGAGGACCTTAGTCTTGTTTATATTTATACTACTTGCAAGACCTAAGGCTTGAAGTTCCTAAGCTATCTACCACATACTTCTACCAAGTTCTTAGAATGTTCTAAAAAGATCTACCATAATGTGGAAGATTTTTCAAAGATTTTGAAATCTTCTTTATATGTATATGACATTTAGTCAATTATATTATTGTATTAAAAAGTGATACTTTAAAATATGTTTAAATATAATACAAGTATTACTAAATCTAATATTAAAAATTATTTCTTCTTTAATAATTATAGTTTAATTTTTAAATTTATATCCAATAAAAATATATTTTATAAATTTTAAAATATTATATAATAACTCTAAAAATAATTCATAAACATAAAAATTATAATCATGTATATTATAAAATCTATTGGAATAATTTAGCAAAATTAAAATGGTTAAGCTATTCTCACGGACATATGCATGTAATTACATGTATAAATAAGTAGAAGTAAGAAGAAGTAGGTAAAAGAAAGTTAATTCTATAATATCTTTTATAAAAGCTTCTTAGAAGCTCTATAGATGCTACTTTGATTTTATAGGTATTTTTAATTGATTTTTTGGGTTAGAAACATGGTCAACTAGTTGGCCATGTGCCACACATGTTGTTAGCTTAAAGATCAAGCTAACTATGTAGCCCACACATAGAAAAACTAGCTTTATAAGTTAAAGCATGTGTCCTATAAAGTCAGCACATATTGGAGGTCTTATAGAACATCGCCACATAGCCCCTAGTTAGATACTATATATAGAGACAAGAATGAGGCCCTCTTCACTCTTGTCAAGTCCTTTCTTGTTTCTAGCTTAGTTTCAAGAGTTTTAAGTTTTCTTGTCTTTTGGCAATAAGTCATTCCAATTTCTTTTAATATACGTATTTCCTTATTTCTATTTTGTCACTCTTTCTTTGACACGAATTTCATTGGTTTATACATCATCTTTTCGTGCATGTCCTTGACAGATTGATAAGAGTACACTTATAGTATTAGAGCTTTGTCTTGTCTTGAATAAGAGTAGATTACCCCTTTTTCATGATAAGACATAAGCATATTAGAAGTTACAGATTACCTTCTTCTAAACTGATATTGTTCTTAGTATTTTTTTTGTCCTCAAGTCTTTTCTTCTACTTGACTTGAGTAGTACTAGATATTTTTCTGAGTATTATTATGGCAGAGCTTGTTGAAATGAAGAGTGCAATGGCACAAATGTAAGAGCAATTGAAGGAGTTAATACTTACAATGCATCAACTTAGCTTACTACTACAAGGATCAAAAAGAATGGCAAGAAGTGAGGATATAGAGATGATTAGAGTTACTTTAATATCTGCATCAAATCATATCCTTCCACCCATAGTAGAACATCATTCAAATACTAGAGAACCAAGAGTTGTCTTGCTCAAGAAGTTTGATGGTATAAGATCCAAATTTTGAGGATTTATCAATGAAGTACAACTTGTGATTGAGCTTCAACCTCAAAGCTATCCAACTCTAAGATCACAAGTTAAATTCATTGGTATACTTCTTTCAAGTTTAGTACTATTGTGGTTTTCATCCTTTCTTGAATGATGAGATCTAATATTGAATAATATGGAGGCATTTTAGGTAGAATTCTAGTCCATGTATAGAGAACATGGTGCAACTTATATTGCAACTAATAAGATCTGAGTTTGCGACAAAGCAATCGATCTTTAACGTTATGTGCTTCATAGTTTTGACAACTGACAATTGATATCAAGTGGAATGATACTGTACTTAATAGCCAATTTTTCTATGGATTACAATATGAAGTAAAGAAATTGATGCTCAACTTACCTGATCCTCAAACATTGAGTCAAGCAATTGACATTGCTGTGAAATGCGACAATCGACTTTTTGAATTTTGATCTGAGAGTCGTACAAATAGGCCTCAACAATACTACAATTCAATGGCAACATCAACGTCTCTTCAACACATACATTCAAAAGCAAGGGATATGAAAATTGATGTGATACATTTTAAACTTCTTACCAAGCAAGAAAAGACTTATCGCCGTCAAAAAGGATTGTGCTTATATTGTGGAGAATCTAAACACATTGCTCAAAATTATCCAAAGAAGTGACAAAATCACAAAATAAGGAGCACATTTGTCAAAGAAGAGATTGTGTCAAAAAATGAATTTATCTAGCTACAATAGGGACTGTGCAGCTTGAATCTTACACAATTTCTAATGAAGGTCCTATCCTTTCCCCACAATCCTCTCCTTGTTTTATAATAGATATGCATTTAGGACCTAATAATTATAAAGCCTCGACCTTAATAGATTTAGGAGCCTCAGCTTGTTTCTTAAATGTAAAATTTGTTAAAAGTCATAAAATATCGTTAGTATAAAAAATCAAATCTGTTCATGTAGAAGTCATAGAAGGTTGTACGTTGTCTTCTGGAGATGTTACTCATGAAACACTTCCTATAGATGTAGCAATAAATAATCATTGTAATTGCATAATCTTTAATATAATTAGATATCCCTCTAATCCAATCATTTAATGGTTTATCATAGTTAAAAAAATATAATGCTTGCATACATTAGATTTCTTGTATCCTTGACTTTTCTAAAAGCATGATTAAGAGAGAAATTATTTTAGTAGAAAGTCATAAATCTAGTGCAATTAAACCTATATTTGTAGATGCAAAAGCTTTCTTGCATGGTGTAAAAGAAGGATCACCTTGTGTCATTTATGCCACACGTGTATCTAATGATGCGAAGACTTCAAGTGGCATTCCAAGCCATTATCAAGAATTTCAAGATATATTTGAAAAGAAGAATGTGAATACTCTTCTAGAACATCATTCTTATCAGTGCTCAATTGATCTTCAAGAAAGAGCACAACCGCCATTTAGACCAATCTATAATTTATCACAAAATGAATTGGTGTTAGGGACATATTCCTTAGAACTTTCTAGAGAGAAGTTTCTAGAACCTTCTAGAAAACAAGCCTCTGGAACCTTCTAGAAGAGAAGCCTCTGGAACCTTTTAGAGAGAAGTTTCTAGAAGCTTCTAGAAAGGAAGTCTCTAGAACCTTCTAGAAGAGAAGTTTCTAGAAGCTTCTAGAAAGGAATCCCCTGGAACTTTCTAGAAGCTTCCTAGTTAATAGAAGTAGCTTGAGAAGTTTCTAGAACCTTCTAGAAAGGAAGCCTCTGGAACCTTCTAGAAGCTTCCTAGTTAATAGAAGTAGCTCGAGAAGCTTCCTAAGTAGGAGTATATATAGGGATCGAGGCTGAAGAGTTCTTCAGTCTCGACAACACATCTCTTGGAGTTCTAGCTCACCTTTCTGGTGTTGTTCTAGTACTCATCTGTTCAATCTAGTTCTGCCACTTCTTCTTGAACTTCTTGTTAGATTTTAAGTCTATATTTTGTGTCCGTGACAGTTTGTCGAGACTACACTAACTTGAGATATCAGAGCTAGTTCTTTCTTAGTAGAGTGTGGATTACCCCTCTACTTGAAGGTATATTAGCATTTTTTAGAGGTTGCGGATTACCCTCCTCTAAACTGATACTTCTTCTGTTATAATATTGGAGTCTTATTCTTCTTGGAGAGAGTGGATTACCCCTCTTCTTGAAATTCTTAAGGCGTTTTATAAGTTGTGGATTACCCTCCTATAAACCAATATTGCCTCTTATAGGGTCATTTTTGTCCTTCTTTTAGAATGGCCAGAGGTCAAGACATTAGTATGACAGAAAGTTCAGAGTCTAAGTTAGATGCTATTATGAATGCCCTCGCTACGTTATCACAAAGAACTGCAGAGATTGAAAGAGTGGTAGCAAGGCTTCATAATGATGGAGTATGTGGGATAGCACAATCTAAACTACACCAGCCTCAAATTTCGGTACTTGGAGAAACAACTTTACCTCAGGTTCGACAAGAACCACTAGTTCTACAACATAAGGAGCCTCGAGTTAGCCTTCCAGATAAGTTTGATGGAACACATTCCAAGTTTCGAGGATTTGTCAATCAAATCAGGTTGATAATAGTTTTACAGTCCGAACGATATCCAACGGAGGAGTCACGTGTTGGGCTTGTTGGAACCTTACTTACGGGACAAGCTCTATCATGGTTTGCTCGTTTGTTTGAGAAACGATCATCCATATTAAACAACTTCGAAACCTTTTTGGAAGCATTTGCGGAAGTATTTGGTGAACACGATAAGGATCGATGGACTATAACAAAGATCCGGTCGCTACGACAAGGGATGTGTTCTACATCAGTCTATGCTTTGGATTTCAGGCAATTAGTATGCGGCATCAATTGGGATGAAGAAGCGTTGATGAGTCAATTCTATTGGGGTTTAAGAGATGATGTGAAGGATTTGCTGTTAACTCTTCCTGATCCACGAACGCTCAATGAAGCCATTAGCCAAGCTGTGAAGTGCGATAATCGCCTATTCCAACGTTGCCAAGACCAACGCTCAAGACAACATACAATTCGCCATGCTCCAACTATGTCGGCAAGCGGTGTGAATTCGCATTCAGAGGTGGAAGACATGCAAATTGATGCGGTACATATCAAATCTCTTACTATAGAAGAAAAAAAGCGACGTATGGAGGAAAATTTATGCTTGTATTGTGGTGGAGAAGGCCACAAAGTCGGAAACTGCCCCAAAAAGTAAAATCGAGGCATAGTCAAGACTAGGGGAGTATTTGTTCAAGAAAACGAGGATGCCCAGCCATAGTAGGAACCGTGCGGCTGGACAATGAAATATCCCAACAATAATCAGGTTCCTTTCTTTCTGCCTAACCTGCACTTTGTTTTACAATCCCTCTGTTTATCGGCCCTCAAAAACTGAGAACCTTAGTACTACTAGACTCAAGAGCATCTGCTTGTTTTTTAGACGAAGAATTTGCAAAGCGTCATAAGATCCCTTTAGTACAAAAATCAAAACCTGTTCATGTTGAGGTCATAGGTGGGCGACCTTTATTGTCTGGTAGCATCACCCATGAATCAAAACCTATAGAAGTAACGTTTAAAGACCATAGTAGTCATATTATTTTTAATATTATTAGAATCCCATCAAATCCTATTATTCTTGGTCTTTCTTGGTTGGAAAAACATAATCCATTGATAGATTGGAGGTTGCGGAAAATGACTTTTCCCACAAAACCACCAAAGAAAAAACCTAGTAAAAAACCTCGAAAAAAGAAATCCTTATTCATTGGAGCAAGAGCGTTTATAAGATCATCTAAGGAAGGCACTCCATTTGTCATTTATGCGGCTCCAACTACCGAGGAGAAGATCTCAACAGCAAGTATACCGGAGCAATATAAAGATTTTGAAGACGTGTTTCAAAAGAAGAATGCCGACATACTACTGGAACACCGACCATATGATTGTGCTATAGACTTGCAAGAAGGAGCACAACCACCTTTTGGTCCAATCTACAATCTATCGCAAACGGAGTTGGCAGAGTTATGAAAGTACATCGAAGAGAATCTAGCCAAGAACTTCATTCATCATTCAAAATCATCAGCTGGAGCACCCATCTTATTTGTGAAGAAGAAAGATGGATCATTACGGATGTGTGTGGACTATCGAGGCCTCAACAAGGTAACAAAGAAAAATCGTTACCCATTACCCTTGATTTCTAGTCTCTTAGAACAACTTGGACGTGCGAAGATCTTTACAAAAATTGATCTAAGGGGAGCTTATAATCTCGTACGAATCAAGGAAGGAGATGAGTGGAAGACAGCATTCCGTACAAGGTATGGTCATTTCAAATATAATGTCATGCCTTTTGGTCTTACCAATGCTCCATCGGTTTTCCAACATATGATGAATGACATCTTTCGAGAACACCTCGGTGATTTTGTTGTCATCTACTTAGACAATATTCTAATATTCTCTAAAAACGAGGAAGAGCATGAGGAGCATGTTCGTTTGGTCTTGGAGAAACTACGCAAGCGAGGACTATATGCCAAATTAGAAAAGTGTTTATTTTACCAGACGGAGATGGAATTTTTGGGGTTCATTGCGACTACAGAAGGTTTGAAGATGGACACCAAGAAAGTAGAAGCAATCATGTCTTGGGAGGTTCCAAAGACGGTTAGAGACGTACAATGCTTTCTTGATTTTGCTAACTTCTATCGGATCTTCATCAAGAATTATTCTCAAGTTGCTGCTCCTCTCACTCGATTAACATGCAAGGATAAGTTGGAATGGGGACCTTTGGTGGAGAAGGCGTTTCAAGATTTGAAGACAGCATTTACTACAGCTTCAATTTTGGTACATCCAGACTTTACAAAGGCCTTCTATTTAGAAACTGATGCTTCAAATTTTGCTTTGGGAGCTGTGCTTTCACAAATGAGTGAAGATAAGAAGTTCCATCCAGTTGCATTCTATTCTCGAAAGTTCTCTGCTGCTGAAATCAATTATGAGATCCACGATAAGGAACTTCTTACTATAGTGGATTCTTTTGAAGAATGGCGTTACTTTCTTGAAGGAGCTACACATCGAGTAACCGTATATACGAATCACAAGAATTTGGAGTATTTCATGACGGCTCGAGTTTTAAATCAGCGTCAAGCTCGGTGGAATATGTCGCTATCTAGATTCGATTTTGTTATCACTTATCAATCTAAAAGGCAGCAAGGACTATCCGATGCTTTATCAAGGAGATCGTATCTTGCACCAAAGGCTGGAGAAGCAACATTTGATCAACAATATACAACGTTATTGAAGCCAGAGAGATTTCAACTTTGTGCTACTATTGTATCATTTGATGCTGACTTCCTAAACCAGGTACGTGCTATGACCATTAAAGATTCAGTAGCCATTGATATCAAGTAACGTACCAATGATGACAAGTTCAAGGTGGAGGGAGATCTTTTATACTTTGAAGAGCGATTGTACATTTCAAAAGGACTAGCACGACTCCGAGTTCTTAAATCTCGCCATGATTTTCCAATTGCGGGACATTTTGGATTCAACAAGACCTTGGAGCTTATTTCCCGAGATTTTTGGTGGCCCCAAATGTGGAAGGATTTGAAAGATTTTGTCCTCTCTTATGACATCTGTTCAAGATCTAAGAATCCTCGACATCGCCCTTTTGGACTTCTACAGCCATTGCCAATTCCACGTCGACCATGGTCTTCAATTTCTATGGACTTCATCACGGACTTGCCATCATCAAATTCATTTCACAGCATCTTTGTCGTGGTAGATCGGCTTACGAAGATGGCACACTTTGATCCTTGTAAGAAGACATCGTTCAGTGAAGTCACAGCAAGACTCTTTCTCGATAATGTGTATCAATATCATGGACTACCAGATGATATCATATCAGATCGAGGTACCCAGTTCGTGTCAAAGTTTTGGAGATCTCTCTTTGGGATATTGAAGGTGGATATCAAGCTTTCTTCAGCTTTCCATCCTCAAACTGATGGCCAAACGGAACGGGTGAACCAAGTCTTGGAGTAGTACTTACGATGCAGCATCAACTATCAGCAAGACGATACGACTGCATATCTATCGCTAGCCGAGTTTGCATATAACAACACCCTCCATACGTCGACTCAACAAACACCATTCTTTTCCAACTATGGGTATCATCCGAAGCTTGATTTATTGAGTCCGTCAACAAATAAAAATCCAGCAACTGAAGGATTTGCGAAGCAACTATCAGAGCTTCAAACTATGTTGAAGCTTCAATTACAATCTGCTCAAGAATCCTATAAGATGTCTGCAGATAGATTTCGGAATCCAGCACCTACTTTCAAAGTTGGAGACAAAGCCTGGTTTCTTCGACGAAATATCAAGACCAAGCGACCATGTGATAAGTTGGACTATCGAAGATTGGGACCATTTATCATCCAGAAGCAAATTAATCCAGTGGCATACCGGCTGGAGTTATCGGCTTCTATGAAGGTACATCCAGTCTTTCATGTTTCTCTATTGGAACCTTATCGAGAGTCATCTTTTCCTGGAAGAGTGCAATGTCCGCCACCTAGTATTGAAATCGAGAACCACGAAGAATACGAGGTTGAAAAGGTATTGGATTCACGGCGAAGGTGGGGAAAGTTAGAATATCTTGTTCATTGGTGTGGCTATGACATTAATGAGCGAACGTGGGAGCCAGCTGAAAATCTTGCGAATGCGCCACAAAAGGTACAGGAGTTTCATCAACGACATCCCGATAAACCTAAATCAATTCGATGATAGCTTCTTTCTGAAGCTTGTTCTCCCAACAATATAAGAAAAGGGGAGAGCACCAGCAAAATTCATAGTTGATGTAGTTATTTTCTCCAAGATAGATCGTAGTTTGGTCTTTTGATATGGATAGCCAAGAGATAGATACTATGCCAGTCAGAGTATCGCAACCGAGTAGCTCACGAAGGCGACCCCGAGATGAAGAACTACATGTACCATGACAACGACGAAGGATACTGAGTAACCGATCACTGGTGATCGTATTTGAGATCGAGCCTGCTTACGATGGTCAACCAGAAGGCGTGTTTGCAGGACAATTTCACAATGAGGACACGGAAGTTCATGCTTGGTCAGAAGTCGAAGGCGTGGGCCACTACCGTTGGCTTCAAGGGTCGATGAACCACTTACCTCGTGAACAATAGTTGGAGTTCATAGCAGAAGTTATGCGACAGATCTTCATTTTCTTGCGTTGGTACTGATCAACAACATTGCTTCTCAGAGACCTCGAAGCTAAAGGAGGGGGTGATGTTAGGGACATATTCCTTAGAACTTTCTAGAGAGAAGTTTCTAGAACCTTCTAGAAAACAAGCCTCTGGAACCTTCTAGAAGAGAAGCCTCTGGAACCTTTTAGAGAGAAGTTTCTAGAAGCTTCTAGAAAGGAAGTCTCTAGAACCTTCTAGAAGAGAAGTTTCTAGAAGCTTCTAGAAAGGAATCCCCTGGAACTTTCTAGAAGCTTCCTAGTTAATAGAAGTAGCTTGAGAAGTTTCTAGAACCTTCTAAAAAGGAAGCCTGTGGAACCTTCTAGAAGCTTCCTAGTTAATAGAAGTAGCTCGAGAAGCTTCCTAAGTAAGAGTATATATAGGGATCGAGGCTGAAGAGTTCTTCAGTCTCGACAACACATCTCTTGGAGTTCTAGCTCATCTTTCTGGTGTTGTTCTTGTATTCATCTGTTCAATCTAGTTCTGTCACTTCTTCTTGAACTTCTTGTTAGATTTCAAGTCTGTATTTTGTGTCCGTGACAATTGGCTAAATCCAAGGAATATATTGAAGAGAATTTGGCCAAGAATTTCATATGCCATTCCAAATTACCAATAGGAGCTCCAATCTTATTTGTAAAGAAGAAAGATAGGTCATTGTGGATTTGTATTCATTATCGAGGACTCAACAAGATCACCATCAAGAATAAGAACCCTCTACATTTGATATCTAGACTTTTTGATCAACTCAATCAAGCAAAGATCTACACAAAAATAGATCTACAAAGAGTATACAATCTAGTACGCATCAAAAAAGGAGATGAATAGAAGACTACGTTTTGAACTAAGTATCGGTATTTTGAATACAACGTCATATCTTTTGGACTTACAAATGCGCTGACAACTTTTCAACATCTAATAAATGATGTTTTTTTAGATTTTTTTAGACAATTTTGTTGTCTTTTATCTAGACGACAACTTGATCTATTCTAAGAATACAAATGAACATGAACTTCATATTCGTCGTATATTACAAAAATTAAGAGATGCAGGACTTTATGCCAAGATAGAAAAGAGTGTATTCTACACTACTCAAGTCGACTTCTTAGGATATATCATTTCAAATGATAGACTTATGATGGATCCTAAAAAAGTTCAAACAATTATAGATTGGAAGATTTCAAAAATGATAAGAGATGTTTAATATTTTATGGGCTTTGCCAACTATTGTCGAATCTTCATGTAAGACTTCTCTTGAGTTGCAGTTCCATTTATACATTTGACTTATAAAGACAAACTTGATTAGAGTAAAGAAGCTGAAGCATCTTTTGAAACTTTAAAGTCAGCCTTTATTTCTACACCAATCTTGTATTGTATCAACTTTTCTAAGGCATTTTTTATGGAAACAAATGCATCACACTTTCTTTAGGGTGTTGTATTATCACAAATGGAAGCAAATCACAAATTTTACCTAATAACTTTTCATTTCAAAAAATTTTCAGCAGGCGAGATTAATTATGAAATCCACAACAAAGAGCTTCTTGCAATCGTGGATTCATTTTAAGAATGGCATCATCATCTAGAAGGCGCTTCTAATCCAATCATTGTATATACATATCACAAAAATCTCGAGTACTTCATTTCTACATATAATTTAAATCATCGCCAAGCCCATTGAACCATGTCTTTATCAAGATTTGATTTCAAGATCACATGTAGACTCGAAAATCAATAAGGTTTGTCAGACTCTCTTTCTAGACATTCTTATCTTCCACCAAAAGTAAGAGATGCATCTTTTAATTAGCAAAGAACAATTCTCTTGAAGCTAGAGCATTTTCATCTTTGAGTAATGAAATCAATGTTGACTATTGATTCGACCCTTCTAAAACAAATCCAATCAATTATATCTTTTGATCCTTTTGTTCACAATATGAAGAATCCTTCTTCTAAGTTCCAAGATACTTCTAAGTTTGAGTTCAAAAACAACCTACTCTATTTTAAAGATCAATTATATGTTCCAAAAGGAGAAGCAAGATTATATATTCTTGAAACACATCACGACTTTCTAGCAATAGGACATTTTGGATACAATAAGACTTTGTAACTTATATCCAAAGATTTTTCGTGGCCACAAATGTGAAAGGGTGTGAAAGACTTTGTTTAATCATACAATATTTATTCAAGATCAAAAACTCCTTGTCATCGACCTTAAGTACTTCTTCAACCATTATCTATTCTAGAACAACCATGGTCTTTTGTTTCTACAGATTTTATCATAGATCTTCCAATTTTAGGTTCTTATGATTCTATATTTGTGATAGTAGATCATTTTATCAAGATGGTATATTTTGTACCATGTAAAAAATCTATCATAGGTAAAGAAAGAGCTAAGCTCTTTCTTTACAACATCTATCATTGTCATAGATTATTCAAAGATATTATATCGGATAAGAAAACTCAGTTTGTATCAAGATTTTCGTGGACTCTTTTCAAGATTCTAAAAGTAGATATAAAACTATCTTCAACATTCCATCCTCAAAATGATAGACAAACGGAGCATATTAATCAAGTTTTGGATCAGTATTTAAGATGTACCATCAACTACCAACAAGATGATTGGACAACTCTTTTGCCATTGGTAGAGTTTTTTTGTAATAACATGGTAAATTCTTCTACAAAACAAACGTATTTCTTTACCAATTATGATTATCATCTATGACTTGATACTTTTGACTTTTCAAAAGCTGATAATTATATGGCAAAAGATTTGACAAATCATTTATCAGAGCTACATATAAGAATGAAGGCGCAATTAAAAGAAGCTCAAGAACAATACAAGATCAATGCAGAGGTCTATCAAAAGGAACAACCACCATTCCACATAGGTGACAAGGTATGGTTACTTTGTTGCTATATGAAGACTACTTGCCCTTGTGACAAGTTGGACTATCATAGACTTAGACCATTTCTTATTTCTACACAAATCAATCATGTTGCATATCATTTATATCTATCGGAGTTAATGGAAATCCATCCAGTATTCCATGTATCTCTTCTTGAACCATACAAGATAGTGGACATACTAAGAAGAAGACAAGCTCTACCTCCTCCTATAGAAGTGGACAAAAATGAAGAATTCGAAGTAGAAGAAGTTCTAGATTTAAGGCGGCACCAAAATAAATTGGAATATCTTGTCTATTGGCATGGATATAATATTAGTGAATATACATAGGAGCAAGTAAAGAATCTTACAAATGCAACAAAGCTGGTAGAAGTTTTTCATCGATAATATCCATCAAAATCAAGATAAAAAAATTTTTTATAAAAGAAACAAGATCTAGGCAAGATAACATTCTACTTTCAATCAGTGTTTGTAGCTTCTTTGTAGTTGTGATGCTAAGGAGATGGAGAACCAACAACCAACAAATTCGACTGAAGAACCTTTGTTTGTTGACGTGTCGGATGTATTGTCGATTGTCATAACCTTTAAGATGACATAATTGAGATGAAGATCCTCAAGAACAACATGTTTTTCTTTGAATAGATAGCAAGATACAATGCATTTGGTATCACGACCTTGGAAGAGACTTTCGATGTTTGGTAATTTTATTAGAAGTAGGAACAACTCCTGACAGTGTTCGAAATATTTTATTTAAATGAAGTTATGAAGGACTCAACAACGATCAGATAACAATATGGTCTTCTCGCCTTGGTATGGGATACTATCGATGGTTGAAAGGCCCTATCAACCATCTTCAAAGAAAACAAAGATTTGAGTATGTGACAAATATAATTTGTTGCATCATAAATTTCCTCAACATATGATACATGCTCCTCGTGGAATTCATCCCTAGAAGGAGAAGTAATATCACGGACATATGCATGTAAGCCAATAATTACCTATATAAATAGGTAGAAATAAGTAGAAGTAAGTAAAAACAAGTTAATTCTATAATATCTTCCATAGAAGCTTTCCGAAAGCTTTATAGATACTGCTTTGACTTTATGGATGTCTTTAATTGACTTTTTGGATTAGAAACATGGTCAACATGTTGGTCATGTGCCACACATGTTGTTAGCTTGAAGACCATGCTAACTTTGTAGCCTACGCATAGAAATACTTGCCTTGTAAGTCAAAGCATGTGTCCTACAAAGTCAACACATATTGGAGGTCCTATAGAACATCGCCATGTAGCCCCTAGTTAAATAATATATAGAGAGACAAGAGTGAAGCTCTCTTCACTCTTGTCAAGTCCTTTCTTACTTCTAACTTAGTTTCAAGAGTCTCAAGTTTTTTTGTCTTTTGGAAATAAGCCATTCTAGTTTCTTTTAATATACGTACTTTCTTATTTCTATTTTGTCACTCTTTCTTTGACACAAATTTCATTGGTTTATGCATCATCTTTTAGTTCACATCCTTGATAGTTATTTATGATTTCATTTAATCTAATTAATATATTTTATTTCATAATTCAATTATGATATTTTTAAATAATATGTTACTTATTAAAATATTATTTTATTTCTTAAACTAAATAATTATGATGAGATCAAGTATAATTTATATCTTAAATTTTATAATTTAATAATCAATTGTTGTATCAAATATAACAATTTATAATGATGTTTTATGCATAATTATTGTGCAACCAACTTAATCACACTATCTTAAAAAAAACATTGAATTTTTGTAAAGAAATCATTTAATCCTTTAATATTCATTTCAATCTCTATTCAAAAATTGTACAATATTAATTTATTAATATATTAATATATTTGTATTCTAAACTCTTTTTTTAATTATTACTTCAAATTATTATTGCAAATTTCAAAATAAATCCATTCCAATACAAATCAACCTTGATAGAATGGTATTATTTTTAATTAATCATTACATACTTTTACATCTATTTGTATCACAATCACTATAAAATTAAATAATATTTGAACAAAATAATACACTAAGTCAATTGTAAATCTTTACATAGGTGATTTAATCTCTAATACTTATTTGTAGATAAACTTCCAATTTCAGATGTTACAAAAATCTGTTCTCCAATTTCAGCTGCTACATAAATATAGAAGAATCCTCTGTCAAAAAGACTCTAGAGAGTTCAAATAATTAGAGTTCTTTAAAACATGTTTGCAGTACACTTTTTTTTAAAAAAAATTGGATGTGGAACAGAACTATACCATCCTTCTTTCAACCAAATCTTCACACAAATCCAAGAAGCAACTTGACATTTAAAATTTCCATCCGCAGTTTTTTTACACAGTTTCTCCAAATTGTTAACAGCTTGCCATTACACAATCAGTATCATTTGTACAATATATCAAACATTGTTGAAACTATCATGTTACCAACACAGCACCAAATGAGCTAAACTCGCCGGTACAAAGTCCACATCTACCCTCAGAATCCATGAAGTTAATGCAATATCAGACCACAGTAGATATGCATGTATTTTCAAACCCTAATTGTTAAGGGAAAACATGGTAGATTAGCAATACCAGAACTATACAGAGCAAATAGGTAAAAATTGGAAGACAGGAATGATACTTCTGAAAGCCCCTTGAATGACACCTGCTGAAAACTTAATCCTAAGAACAAATCAATGGATAATGAAAAAGCTTAATCATCATCCACGTCAAGGTCTTCATCATCAACTTCATATCCTGCAATAAAAATATACATTAAGACGGCTAGGAATTGCGCAATCAAAAAATATTTAGCCCGTTTCTTTAGAAGGATATCTGACTCACTTCTGGCCTTTTTAGCCGGCTCTTCTCTCTCATTTGATCCTAGCTTCGTTGGCCTCAAAGGGGGAGATGGGGGTGCCTTAGGACGAAATGCAGGATTGGCAAGGATTGCTTGCTTGTCTAACAGCTGTTTACCCCAAGATTCCGCATAATCCACCAAATTTTGGTATTTAAGAATCTCTCCTTTCAACGTTGATATCTCAAATGGCACTCGCAGGTGGAAGATGAGGTGGCCCAGCACAAGGGCATCAAGGCTCGTCGGCCGATTATTGAAAAAGAACTTTCGGTCGCTCAAAAGAACAGAGAGGGCAGAGTAAGCATTACTAGCCTTCCTAAACAGCTCCTCGGACCTTGCAACAGTGTTCTCAGGTGTGATGCCCAACCGCTGCATAACAGCAAGCCGCTGCTTCCAATCCAGCGCCTGAACGAGCCCCCAGGGCAACTCAGAAAAATACACAACCTTGCATTGCCTATCATTATCCCGCGTCCACACTTCAAACGCACTGGCATCCGCAACCCACGATTCCATCATCGCCTTGCAAGTCTCCAGCTCAGCTTTCTCACTGTCGCTCAAGTCCGCATCTAAATCAGCAATTTTCTCCTTGCGCAGAAACTCAATCACTCCCCCGTTCTCGCTCGAGAATCCAACATTCTCCCCATACTCCACACAGGGCAAATCCACCGAATCTGGCTCGACGGCAGACACCTGCTCCCGAAACGAAACCGCAGCAAGTCGCAAGTACAGATACACAGGGAGACAAGCAGGACATACAGTAGGCATTCCGAATCCGGCTGGCCTTGTGACCAGCACCAAATCTACCGAATCACCACTACTCTCCATCCTTGCAGACGATGATGCCGTGTCTACTCGACCTCAGCCCCCCTACTTCAATCTAGCAATCCTCTTTCGGTCTTCCAACCTTACATGAAAACAGCGAAGAAGCTTTTAGGGTTTAGGAGAATCCGCCATTACCATTAGCACTTTGCAATGGCTTGGAGCTCAATGTCTCCAAGCATCATGCATTCTCGCTCAACCCCCGTATACCCGCCGGGTATCGAGATGGTGTAGGAACGTCTACCGAACAAGATCCCTTCTGTCCGTTCGAAATCGTTCACCACCTATTTTTATATTTGGTGAGCGGAGTTGGCGACACGTGCCACCATGCCATCAAGCTCTCTGAAAGGATTTTCATTTCATTGGAGCACCGATGGCTCTGGTTGGTTGAGAGCAACATGTTCAAGTCTGTTATTGATGTATAATAATGTATAATTTAATCAAGAATCACACAACCATATTATGGTGTATTTTTTGAAATTTATGAAAATGCATACATATATACATACATACATACATACATATATACATGATTCATAAGCATACCTACGATGAGGACTTACCAATTCTTGATATTTTCAAAAACATTTTCAATTATACGTATAATGTTCTCCTGCAAAAAGACCAACCCTGCGAATGAACGAGAATTACTTTACAGAAACTTGACCAACAATACAGATGATGTTGGGTACTGCTTCTACATCAATCAGTAATGATGAATTCAAAGAAAACCAAGCATTACTCAACACTTAAATGAGGTACAAGGTCGGACTTAAATACTGAGTGAACAGTGAACGTCAAAGAATACAAAGCCAATTGAATAACAGCTACGGTAATGGGCGATCACCGTGACTTTGGATGAAGGTCAAACTAACAAAGCAAGGGCTGATATGTCAACACCCTCCCTCAGTACCTGATGGGAAAGTTCCATCCCGTGGCAGCGGAAGTGCCCATGATGATCTTGCCTTGGGTACGAGAGCTCCACCAGAGGACCAAGGTTCGGTGAACCACGTAATAGAGTCATGAGTTTGTAGCCGCCAAAGAGCTTGCCTAGGTGGGGTCTAGCTTGAATGTGCCAACATTTAAGGTTCCGGTTTTGGCGAAGAGAGAGAGTTGTGGAGTAGGAAAAATACTATGCTAAGAAAAAAGGAGTTCCTCATGGGGTTTATTCCACTTGGGCTGAGTTTGAGAGAACGGTGCATGGAGTGAAGGGTGCGGTTCATAAGAGCTTCAGAATAAGAGAAGAGGCTGAGCGTTTCATTAGGCTGTACGAATTGATATGTGAACTTGGAGCTTATGAATTGTAATGGATCTCTGAATTTTTCAAATAAGGACTTACGTAGTGGTTTTTTTAAAAGGTCCGCAAGTTGCTCATGAGATGGTTTGAACATAACTTGAATTTCCCCACTCTCCACCTTCTCTCTTGAATAATGATAGTGTGCCAAAATGAGTTTTGTGAGTTGATGAAATACAAGGTTGAATGCCAGTTTAATATCACTTTCATTGTCACAAAAGTTCGTGGTATGAAAATTATGCTTCACTCCTAGGTCTCCGAGTAGAATGTTGATCCAGACAGATTCTCTGGTAGCATCAGACAAAGCCTTGTACTTTGTTTCCGTGCTAGAGGTGAAACAATGGACTGTTGCTGCGAGTGCCACAAGATGGGGCTGCTTCTTAGTTAGAATATGAATCCAATTATTGGTATGAGTCACTGGTGTGTTTAAGTACAAAAAAAGTGGATTTAATCAAAGGTTGAGTGCGTATAGAGCATTGGCAGTAGTTTCATATTAAGTGTGTTCTTACTTGAGAATGCACTAGGCACCTTACTTTGGAAGGTATGTAGAATAGCAATAACAATCCTACCAAGTCTAATAGTGTCTTAAACAAACTTTAAATAATCCTTAATAATCCTAATCAAATTTTAATCAATCCAAAATAAATTTAAAAGTTATAAAAGAAACACAAAGAGGTCATAAATTAATGTTAAAAAAAATAATGAAGAAATCTTAAAGAAATATAAAAATAAACCTTTAAAGAAATAACAATAATCTTAAATAAAATTATATATAGAAACTTTTAAAGAAATAATAAACAATCCAAAAAATATTAAAAATTAAAAAATTAAAAAAATTCTAAATAAATCCTAAGTCAAACCTTAATTAAAATTGTAATTGAAACCATAATAAATTATAATTAATACTTAGGTTAAATCCTAATGAAATCCTATTGAAATCCTAAATCCTAAATCAATTCTAATGAAATTCTAATAAAATCCTAATCCAACTTCAGAAAAATTCTAATCAAATTTTACACAAATCTTAATCAAATCTTAGTTAAACTTTAATCAAATCTTAGTCAAATCTTAGTCAAACCTTAGTCAAAACTTGTTCAAATCCTAGTCAAATCCTAATCAAATCTCAGACCTTAAATCAATCCTAATCAATCCATAATAAATCTAAAACAAAACTCTTAAAAATCCTATAGTAGATTGAAAATTCATTTACTAATGACTAAAATGTTGATTTTGATTTAAACTTTTTATACATTGAAAATACTAAATTAGCAATCAGCACAAAAAAAATTGAAGATCGCACATATCAATAGCAAAAAAAGCTCCCTAAACTTCTCAATTGTTGGCTACTTTTTTACTTTGATTTGAATGTTGATCGTTCAATACAAATTTTTCCTGTTGAACCATTCAATTGCTCTATATTTTGGATTGTATGTAGATATTCTAGTCTAAATTACTCTCATTAATTTTTGCTTTAATCAAACTAGCAAGTATTGCTAGATTGCAAAATCATTCATTGACCCTAAATCTCAATTATCCAAGACCATAATCCACCAAAACCCTCATATACTTCAATCTAACTGTTGGATTGACTTCAAATTTTTCATACACATTTGCAACAAGTAAAAAAACAATTTTTTTTATTTTCACTCTAAAGATCCTATGAAACTCATAAAATCCTAAAATTTATGAACTTATTTTAATTTCTCAAAATCTAAATCCACTAGGTACATTATTAACTTTGAAAATCTTCCAAAATCTCAATATTAATCCAAACGACATAAAATTAATACTCAAAAATCTCTCTTCAAGTCTATTCTTAAATCTCACTCGTTGATTTGCAAAAGAACCTTGAAGTTGCTATAGATGCATGGTTTTGTGGCTCAGGATCTAATTTCAATTTAGGTTGATAATTGATCTTCTTTACATATCAAGTTTTGATAATTTGAGATAATTTTTTATTTAACCTATTTTTAACTCCTAAAAAATCCTATATCAACTTTTTATCTCTTTTATTTTGATTTGGCTCATTTATGCTTCTAAAAAATAAATAGAAGTCTCTTCTACAAAAAACAACATTAAGATTGAATTTTTTAGTATTTTTTAATTATTCATCATTATTTTTCTAATAAATCTTTTTAATATGCTATTCTATAATAAATCCATATTTTTATTTTTTATTATATAGTCATGTTACCACATGATAGTAGTAGAATTTGCATCAAGATGATATTGTAGCATATGATGATTGTTATGCCATTGTTGACTCAATGGCTTTGGTGTGGTGTTTGGCAATATCAAGCTACATTGATCGTAGTGGTTGAGGCATAGATTCAAATAAGAATTTTATTAGAATTATTAGATTCTTGTTTAATTATGACATTAAAGTTTTTGGCCTAAAGTTCATCCTACCAATCACCTTTAGATATGTATAAAGGTGAAATTACATCTATGAATCTTCTAGAAAACTTTTCAATAAGAAATTATTAAATTTATTATGATTTATTGAAATTTTGTTGAGATTTGATTAAGGTATGGTTAAGATTAGATTTAAATGCCTTTAAGTTTAATTAAAATTTAATATTATTTTTATTAATATTTTTATTGAAATTTTCTTAAGATAAATAAGATTTAATTAGGTTTCTTTAAGGTTTAATTAGGATATTTTAGGATTCTTAGCTACTTGAAAATATAAACTTTATATTGTTATGTTATATACAGATGAACTCAAACATGTACTAGATATTTGGTTGTTGAAAGATATAATCTTATCTTAAAGTTAGATTTATAATCCAAAAAAATTGCATTAGATGTTTAGAAAAACTTTCTTTGCAAACTTAAAAAACTCAAGTAAGCTTCTAATTATGCTTCTAATATCTCTTCTAAATCTTATAATAAGCTTTTAATATCTCTTATAAATCTTACAAAAATCCTAAAAAGAAACTTATTATACTCTAATAGGCTTAAAATAAACTTTATAAAATATGTAATAATCTTTATTAAAGCCTAAAGAAATATTAATTAAATCCTTTTTGAATATTTTAATAATGTCATTAAAAAGAATATATCTTTAAAAAAAGATTGAATTTTTATAAGTTTTTTGAAATTTTGATCTTATTGTATCAAACTTTTTTGGCATATTAAAATTTGACTTTTTTATCAGTATAGTTGAAAAGTTTTTAGGATTTACTTGTAATAAAGATATACTTATATTTGCTCCTTTCAATTGCACAACTTCTTAACATAGTTTATATAAAGTGAATTAGAGAAATAGTTGATATGATTGGATTTAAGATGAAGCCAAGTATAAGATTATGCTAAAAGAATTCTATGATTAATTGAATTAATATTCAAAAGACAACCGTTTATACCTCATGATCAAAATCAAAGCTTAGCTAATAAAACAAAAGTCTTGGAAAAAATATGGAAGTATTGAGAGATCAACATGTAAGATTGGCAAGCTAACTTCAAAGCTTATTTTAGAAAAAAATATATATATATTATATTTAGATATAGAAAAAATTTTAAAATATCTATTTAAATTATAATTTCTATTAGAAATTAGGATTTTATACAATAAAATTAGAACTAGTATTTTTGATTGGTTTATGGATTATAAGTAATACCTATAATTAGATTTTTTCAAGAATATAAATAATTATATATGATAGATACATGCAAAAGTTTATACTTTTATGACAATGTAAATAAGAGACATCTAATCAAAATTGCAAGTAGATATAAGATTTAGGATAATTTAGGATTTGTTAGGATTTTTAAAATATCTAAGGATCTATTAATTGAAATAAAATAAAATTTAACATGCAATTAGAAGTCTTAGTAAATAAGCTACAAATCAATTTTAGACTAAAGTTAATAATTAAAAAATGAGAAATTTTTCCTAGAACTTCTTCAAAAATTTGAAGTTGGTAGAGAATTAACATCAATATGATATTGTGGCTTTATTTTATACAATTTTCAAGTTGGGTTAAATTAAAGTTTTGTGGATGTTTAGAAGGATTATGATAATATTATTGTAAAAGCATTTGCACTACATGACATGTTATATTGAGAGCTACGCTTGGCTAAAGTTTGATGATTATTATTAAAATTTATAAGAAAAATTTGAAGTTGCAAAAAAAAACGTAAAGTAACAAAGCAACTAGATCTTATATATTCTTATGATTATTTAAAAGAGATTTTTTAAGCACTTTATATTAATATTAAAATATTTCGATATTTTTAAATAATATTTTTTAAATTATTCAAAACCAAAAAGGATTTCTTAGATAGTTTTAGAATTCAATTCTACCTTCCATAGCAAAGTATCTAGTGCATTTTTAAACAAGTTAATACATAATATGATACCTTTAACCTTAAATCTCATTGTTATTTTTTTATGTGGATATATAAATAATGGTTTTATAATTAGTATTACAAATAAGTGAGATTTTTACTCTAAGAATATTAAGAAGCTCATTAAGATTTATAATAGTTGTAAAAAATGAATCTTCTATCAAATAAACCATCCATGATTTCTAAAATATAATACTAAAAAATATATACATCTAATTAAAGGACAATAATTTTTAACCTTCAATATCAAATGAAAATATCTAAAAAAAAGATAGACTACTTTCTTTTAAAGAATCAATGATATATATATATATATATATATATATATATATATATATATATATAGATTGGTAGTTTGAAACTTTTAAAAATACAATGATATATCTCAAGAAATAAAGTATGATACTTATTTTGAAATGTAATTATTTTTATAAGTTTATAATATTATTAAACTATCAAGAACATAAATAAAAATAAAGTTTTAAAGTAGTAAAACACTCTTACATTTTTAAAAGAAAAAATTAAATAAATCAAAGATAATTATAAAATAGAAATTAAAATGATTATTGTCAAGTATACAAAGATTAAAGAGTCTTGAACTAACACTAGATTACAAAAAATGATAAGATTAAAAAAAACCTCATTCTTACATCCATATATACTATCTAACTAAAAGGATATATGAAAATGTCCTGTAGAACACATATGACATATCCAACTTATAAGAAATGTGTCTAATTTGTAAAATAGGTTTACAACATGTACACTACATTGTCAACTAGTAACACAACTAGTTAAAATGTGTAATATGTAGCAAACTTCTAGACCAAGTTTTTAAGCTACCAATAACCTACAAACTTTTGTAAAGTCAAATTTGCATATACAAAGCTTTTAAAACGTTTTTCATAGAGATATAAATAATTTACTTTATTTTTATTTATTTCTACATAGCCATATTTTTACTTATTAAGTAAATATAATATTAAATTTAGATACTTGTGACACTAAAACTTGCATTTACTCCTAAAATCCATAGATAATTGTTTCATTGTTTTTAGAAGTGCAAAAGATTTAATGCACTATTAGAATAATATTAACTTGTATTTTTTATATGTTGATTTCAATCATTCTATATTTTTTATTTTTTAAATATATATATATATATATATATATATATACATAAATATTTTAAAATATATAAGGTTATAGATTGGTTGTCATTTTTTAAAAGTATAATTTGAAGTTAAAGTAATAAAATAATAAAGTTCAATCTGAATTTTGAGTAGTAGGCTAGAATGTTGGAAAATAAGCTATCTACTCAATCATTTAGAAGTTAAAGTATGTCTTTTTTCTTCATTTTTTCTTTAGACTGAGTAACTTTGACAACTTTGAAAATTTTTAAAAAATCACGATAATATTATTATTGCTATTTTTTATTTCAAATCTATTTAAAATTAAATACTACTAAAAAATAATTATTTAAAAATAAAATTCTTTGATATCAAATTTTTGAATTTATAATATTAATTGTTGGATTTTACCATAAGAAATTATTATAAAGATTTTTTTGGTAATGATAAGAAACTATTTTAGACTATGATTTTTCTATTCTTAATCAATTTTAAGATACAATGGCCTGGTTGTAAATTTAAAAGAATGTCCATTCAAATCTCACAAAGATATTTTTAGGTATTTAAAAGCTATTTTAATAACTATATCTTTGATAAGATTTGGATTTTAAAATTTATAATACAAATTATTTTATGATCCATTTTACAGAGTGGTATTATCATGACTTCTTTTCAATAAATTAGTAAAAAGACTATCTATTCTTAGATTTATAATATATATTTTTGAATGTATTAAGATATTTGAACCTAATCAATTATCTTGTATTTTATACAATTTATACTACACTTAATAAATTTTATGTACGATCATTATTTTAAATTATTAAAATATTAGAATATATCAAATATTAAACTTATTAATCATAAGATAAATAAATATATATGAAGAATGACATTAGTGCATTATACGTTTTCATGTAGCTGTTTTATTTATTGAATAATACCTTAATATGAATAATGAGTACGTTTTAAAAAGTCATAAAGCAATGTAGCTACAATTAATTTATGGTTCAATAATCTTTCAAATTTGGTAGATACTTACACAAATTATGTTTTTAAAATATTTTTATTATACATTCTTAATACATATATATATGTATATGTATATGTACATATATTTACATATATATATATATATATATATATATATTTATATATATAAAATTTTTATAATATTTTTAAAATTTTATACTAACATTATTTTGGATAATTTAAGGATTTAATTAACTCCAGAAAAAACTAAAATATGAGTTAAAAAACCAAAGAATTAAAAAAATATAAATTATATTTTAAATGAAATATAAACATGTCAAAAACATAGTATTTTAGTACTTTATTTTAAAAAAAGAATACACATTTCACTTTCTTTTGTTTTATCAAAAATATGTTTAAGTTTTCCATTAATTTATATTATTTTATTATAAATATTTTTGTAGAATAATTTGCATAATACTATAAATTTTGTATTTACTTAATAAAAGTTTGATTAATATTATAATTTATTTGCCAATTAAATAAATATTTTGCTATAATATGGTATTTTTTAATATAATACTAAAAAAAAGTGGCTTTAAAATATTACATATTTCTTAGAGTATTTATATTCTAATACATTATTTTTTTAATTTTTAAAAATTAAACAAAAAGTCTATAAATTTTTTACATATTTATATATTTATTTATTTTAATAATAAATTTAAAAATTTAAATAATTATCTTTTATATATTATGTTTGAAATGGTTTTTTTTTTAATTTAATTATTACCTCTAAATATAACTTTGAATTTTTAAGTATCTTCAAAAAAATTATTCATATGAATTAAAAAACATGAATGTTACATAATTACACTATTAATAATAATATTTTTTTCTACAAGACTTTAAGGCTTGTTTGGCAATAAACTGATTTTATTTTATATTATTTTAAAATAGTTTTTGCAACGCATTTATGAAATAAATAATTTTTTTAAATATTATTTAAAGTACTTGATAAAAATAGGAACTTAATAATTTATTTATTTATTTATTTATTTTTAATATAAATCTAAATAGAATTATTAGAAATAGCCTATTATATTTTTCAAGTTGTTTGAGAGTAAATTTCATCCTTCAATCCAGATAATAAGATGGTTTCAATGAAGAGTTTCTCATATTTGATAATGTGTAGTAAAGAAATCAAATAATAAGAATAAAAGAAGAACAAACATAAAACAAGTTAACAAGTGAAATCAAGAAATTACACAATCTAAAACTTGGTCACGATTTCTTCATTGAATTTTCATCTTATAAAATATAAAAGTTCAAAGTTCAAAAAAATAGTTTTAAAAAGATAATTATTTTAGCTTCTCAATGATGTAAGAAACATATTAATCCAAATTACTATGAATAAGTTTTAATGGTGTAAAGATAGTAAGTAATTGAATGAAAAGTTAAGTAAAAATATTTTACCTCATAAATAAATTGCTTATAAATAAAGAGCTTGACTCTCACTTAGGCTCAAATGTAGTGTATTTGGGTGTCTTTGAGAGGCCACAAGGCCTTAATCTTATCCTCCTAACTACATTCAAGGTGCTACAATCCATATGAGACTTATGCACCTTTGTTCCTATAAGGACTAGATTAGATGTTGGTCCATATATTTTTAACTAGCAAAACTCATATTTTCACATTTTTGGCCTCACTATGGTATTAAAAAATACCTAAGTAGAATTTCTTCAATAAGACTCTTGTATCCTATAAGCATTTTTAAATTCTAAAAAAAATTAAATAATAAAAAATACACTCCAATTCTAATATTTTTATATTTAAAAATCTATATTATTAACGCTTCCATCGATTAGGATCTATTGGTAGGATCCACAAGTTGCTAATATATTGCAATTTAGGTTTTATAATTCTAACCTACATACTTAGTTGAATTTTTCTACTAGGCTAAAAACAAATTTATCACTATTAATATTTTGGGTTGAATCATTTCAAATCAACTTGAGTTTATTTTTGTTATTTTAGATGTGATCATAATTTGTAATGTGTGATTGAATACCACCTTAATAAAAAATAAAAAAATAAATAAAAAAAAGTATATGATGTATCAATATAAGATATTTTCTAATTATTTTATAAATTATAATAAATAATATTTTTATTATATTATCATTCATATTTATGCTTTATCTTCAAAAAAAATAGATTTTTATTATTTTAATAAAAAAAAATATAATTTCATTTGCGTATGTTTATTTTTTTTTCTGTATTTGAGAAAGTAGTATTTAAAATATTATAAAAAGATTTTTAATATGCTACACTTGTATTATCTACACATTGGGCTTTTTTCATCAACCACAGTTTTGTAGCCTTGTGTATTTTTATTTTTCTTTCTTTTCATGGACTTTGTTAAATTAGAGTGTATATTTTTAATAACTTTAGAGAAGTCTTTGTCTATCATTGAATTGAAAGTTATAAATAGTAGTAGAATATGGTCTTTTCCTAATTAAAAATTAGTAAAACAATTAATACAAATCATTTTAAAGTGTCTTTTATCTATGTCTTTAAATTCTATTTTAATCTTTTATAATATCAAATTATAATTTAGAATTTATAATTTATAAATTTAATTATTTTTAAAAATTATTTTATAAATTTTGTCATTTTTTAAAAATTAATAATAGTCTTTTGTAGTTAAATAACTGATTTTGTGTCAATTTTACTTTTTTCCAAAATCCTCCAATGATCTATAAAATCTTTGAAAGTTATCTATTTTTTCTTTTATTTTTTCTTTGCAGTTACTATATTTATTTGAATCATAAACATTCATTGTTTATAAAGAGTCTCTATATAGACCTTTGAATGTAATTTATAGAAGTTTATTATACATTAATGAATCTATGTTTTTTTATTTTAAATTAAAAATATAAATATTAATGTATATTTTCCTAATCTCTTTACTATTTGGATTTTTTTATATATCTTGGTGCAACTTTTAAGAAATTAAATCATACCTCTTGCTATAATAATCTTTCTAAATCTTAATCTTTCTTATTGTAAAACTTGTTGTTTTAAGTCAATAACATATTTATCCCTATCCGTCTAAATATCCTAGTGCCTAAATTTGATCTTCTACTTGATTTTGTGTCTTATTTTAGCCAAAATAGTATTTTTCTATCCATTTTAATCTTATTGTTATTACTTATATTGATGATATTTTTTCTTTGTTGTGTGTTACTTGAAAAAACTATTTTATATTTATCTCAGTACTTTTTTTTTTCTTTGTACATTTGCTACTATATTAGATTTTTTCATAACATTATGTAATTCTTGCAATTCTTAATATTATTATTACTTGCTAAATAAAATCTACATTTGACAAGAAGATTAATATAGACTATTAAGATAGATTTACTTTTTGATTATAAAACTCATAATTTAAACTTTTAGTTTCTATCTATTTTTTATTTTGATTTTAGATATATATATATATATATATATATATCATTGTCTTAATAGATTTGTATAACTCATCTTAGATTACTTGCCACCTAAAAAACAACTTTTAGGAATTTATTTAATAGACTTTTTGAAATATCAAATCAAAATATTACTTAATATATTTAATATATAAATATTAATTTATATAAATTATGATTTTTTGAAGATCAAAGCTCAGATCCAAGTGTTTAATTGTGCATATTTTTGTAAAGGTCTAAAATAGTAATATTCGTAGTTTAATAATCTATTTTATACTAATCTTTAAATAGAATTAGTTCGTCTTATTTGCTTTCTATTCTTGATTACATTGAGACCTCTCTTGAAGATATTCCAACCACTGTATAAATATCTCCTTGTAGAGCTTGTTCCAAATAAACTCTGCATTCTGGAATTTGAAATTTTGCATGTCTTATTCCAGTGTCTTAAAATTCATGTAAAGTGATATTATTTTATTTTTCATTTCTATTAACAAAATATAAAATATAAAATATTATTAAAACATACTTTGAAAAAAATATGATTATTATCATTATTATTATTATATATTATCAGTTAAAATTAGTAATTATAAATTTCAAATTTAAAAGGACATAAAAACTACCTCATACATACATTAGTTTTTTTAAAGGTTTAACCATATCCATTATGTATATATTTGTACATATACATGTACCAATAATTGTAAAAAGATGCAAGCATGCAAATTTCCAATTAATCTTAATTTATTTCAAAGTGTATGTTGGTGGTGATGTATTTCAAAGTTTTGGAAATATTTCAATTTGATCTCCTCAAATATGAAATAAATAATTAAGAACTACATATAAGTATAGCATTTAAATTTTCAACAAGTGCCTGCAAACTTACTCTCTATCACAACTGAAAAAATAAAAATAAAAATAAAAGTTGCATACAAATAAACAATTTGGACCCAACTGTGATAGACTTAATAGATTCTAACCCGTCATTGACAAATGTTCGTCTTTAGGAAGCAAATTTGATGTAACTCATGTGTGCGGTTGGTGGCACAAAACCTTGTAATGATACAAGCATTGCGAATGCAGCAACAGAAAAAGAAAAAGAAAAAATCAACAACAACAAAAACAACACTGTCGGAGCCACATGCAGGTGTCCAAGCCGCAGTGAATCGATGTCTTCAATTGAGACATTCTTTAACGACATGAGGACCAGTAAAATCATGTTTTTTGTGAATCTGGAGCCTACGGTGATCGACTGGGCCAAAGGATGTGTCTGAGCGTGCTTGCTACAGCTCCACTAGACTTGCTCACGTAAAGCTGGAACCAACAGTTACCCGTGGATCACAAAAGAGCTCACGTTCTTCTGATCTACATCAAAGTTGTTTTCTAGTACCTAATGCCTCCTGCTTAGAAATAGAAACCGATCAAAGTCGATGTGGGTTTCCTATTATAAGAGAAACAATCGAGATGTAACTTCCCCTTTTGTGCACAGTCTCTTTTGCACATCACAAGGGATTTCTCCAATGGTTCAAAGGTTGCAGATCCACATGGGTGTAGATAAAAATCTATGTATATAAAACTTGTTCACATCGGAATGTTTCTGGAAATGGTGACAGCGAGTTCATTTGTAGGGTGTTGTGTGGGCTGCCTGCCACTACAACCCTTGCGCCGCCCCTTCAAGGCAATTTGACGGTTGATGCGCCTTCTTCGTCTCCCTGCAGCGCATCATATAATAAGAGGGAACTCAACACTGAGAGGTGGCGCTCTCTCTCCCCCTCTTAGAGACACAATCCTCATGTCCCTAGTTCATGTCACGGTGATCTCTGGCCACCTCCAGTGGCGGTGGCGATGTTCCCGGAAAGCTTCACAAATTGGGAGGAAATGGAGAGCAGATCAGCCTCTGAATGGCAAGCTGATACTTCTTCACCTTGAACCGTCAGGTACCCAATTTGGAAAAAAGCAGATGCAAAAAGCCTGAGCAAAGCTGCGAGGACCTGTGGCACTGCCATTGGGAGGGTGGTGGCGGCGCCGCATGTCGGACACACACTCAAGAGCTTCGACAACTTGGAATTTGCATTTGCAAGAGGCGAGGATACAAGTGTAATGCCAATGAAAACTCGCATCCATGCCATCGTTCCATTTGTTCCGTTGTATGTTGTTGTTGTTGGATTGTAGTTGTCTTGCCGTAACTCGGCGGCTGGCTTGTCTTGTTTTGCGGTTCTCATCTCATGTATTATCTCCACAATGGACTCTAGATTCAGCCTTACTAGCTTTTGAAGTCCAGATGAAATTTGCTATTGTGAGTTGGGGAGAAGAGCTTTATTGTGATTGTACTCCAGGTTCTAGTTTCTTTCCTGATTAAATTTGATATTTGCTCCATTTTTGAGAGAGAGAGAGAGAGAGAGAGAGGGAGGTGATGTTTTAAGACGAGCAATTCATGGCAAGAGAGACATTAACAGCCCTTATTAAACTTGGTAATATTTTAATATAATTTAGAATTGTGTTTTTCATTTTCTTTTTTAATAATCAACAATCAAGTTGGTTCTTGCATCAGTTGAAAAGCAGGAAGCGTTTATTTTCAGTGTTTGGGATTCATCCACATGTATTATTAGTTGTAGGAATCACTTAAAGAAGGTTTAATGAATTCTCTAAAAACTTGATATGGGACAATGAAAAAAAAATTAACATATTTGCATGCAATGGATTGTTTTACAAGTTGTTATTTTGAAGTTATTTTTGAGGTTTTCTTTTATAGGTTGTTATTTTGAAGTTATGACAAACCTAGAAGCAATCTTAGCACTATGGTTAAGGTGGATATGGTTAACCAAGGAAGAACTACTACTACAGTTCCACCTTAGGAGAATAGATATAAATCATAGATGTTTGTAAAAAGAAAAATATGAAGAAAAAACCTATTAAATGTATTTGGCACACTAATTTGTTTTTGTGGGATATGTATTATATAGGAGATAAGTCCAATTGAAGATACTGAATTCTATAAAAATATGACAAATATGGTAGTGGAGACAAAAGTCCACAATTGACACATGAATTTAGATCCATGATATCCTTAGAAAAATAGCTATTATTTACTATTCTTATTATAGCATACAAAGTGTTGCATTTTGTTTCAAAATTTGATAAAAGTAATCAAAGAAGGATTTTTTTTTTAAAAATTGTCTCTTATGGATGATAATCCACAAGCATCCATTAAAGAAAAATAATAAAAATCTACAAGATACAAGTTTAAAAAGTTTTGCTGAACCAAGTCCATTTTGTATTTGTCTATTAATATAGTTTATAAATTGTGATATATCTTACTTCTTTTTTAACAAGTAGTTTCTTCTAGTAAATTTAAGAGTCATTGCATAATTAATTGCTTATGTTTTTAAGACTTTTCTACTAGCATTTCAATGGTTAATGTTAGATTACATAAGATTGGTTCAATTATTTAAATGTTGAAAACAATTTCATATATATATATATATATACATACTTACTCATTTTATGATTAATTATATACATTGAAAATACTTTAGATTTATCTTTTTATTAAAAATAGAGTTTTTAAGTAGATTGTACAATATATTTTTACAACAAACTTGAGAATTTAGGATTGACCTTATGATAATACGTCTAAAATTAAATTTAATAATATTTGTTAGCATTAATATTTTAAATTTTAATATTTTTCATGTGAATGATCATAAACTATTACCAAATCGGATTACCTAAATGTAGAAATTATTAAATATAATAATAATAAAAATATGAATCTCCCAATGATTTTATAATATACTCTAATAGTTTTAATAACAATCTTACTTTGACCAAAAACTTATATAACTATATTTTAATGTACAATCAAAATCATGGTAATTCCATGAAATACGTGCCATAAAAATTATGCTATAAATATTTAAATATTTTGTGTAGTTGTAAAGGTTTAATTAAACACATAAAATAATCACATTAAAGAAAAAAGAGTTTAGAAATTGTGTTCAATGCCAAGAGCTATGACTAAAAGCATTGATCTTGTACAACTCCTTTCTCCATTATTTATTCAAATCAGTCCATGTGTATATATATATATATATATATATATATGTTAATAATTTATTGTTCCATTATGCAGAATTATTTAATAGTAGTGAAAGGTCATATAAATACAAAAAGCTATTGAAGTGCAAGGGGTAGTCTTTCAATTTTATCTGGTCATATCAAATCCCACATTTTTAAAAACTGATATATATATATATATATATATATATATATACATACATGAATTAAAAATATACATTTACAAGTCTTAAATAAATTAAACTGATATATTTGTTGATTTACAGCAAGTATTTTTTACATTTGATTTTAGCACTAATTTGTATTGTGACATATCTTTTTATCATTCTTGGAATTCCAAGAATTATCCACAAATATATATATATATATATATATGTATGTATAAATATATATATATATGTATGTATGTATAAATATATATATATGTATGTATATATATATATATATATATATGTATGTATGTATAAATTCTTTTTTTCACTTTTTTAAATTTTAATACCAAAATTACATAATATCAAATCAAGATATGATCAGTACGGATTTGTGTTTATAAGAGTGAATCATAAATCTGATTTTACACTCAAACACAATCTTACGAATATATTATTTATTTTTAATAATACATAATGTATACTTAAAAAATAGTTTTCAACAAACTATAATGCACATTTTATAGAATTTTAGAGATTTCCAAAATCTCAAATTTAAAACATTTTATTAAACCAATCTTATGTAAGCAAGATTTAATCAAAGCAAAAAAATTAATTATATAAAAATTATAAAATCTATTGCACTAACTACAAAAATAAAAGATGTTTTTTTTGTATGCATTACAGTAATCAACAAATTTGAATCAATTTTATGTGTGTGTATTGATATATATATATATATATATATATATATCGTTTATTGAGTCAAACTTTCACATGTGTATTTTTGCTTATTGAGTATTTTGAGATGTGAATCACATTTCTTAATTCAAGTTTTAGTCAATTTGTTTGTGTTTTTTTTTTTTTTTTTTTTTTTTTTTTTCTGTTTTGAAACCTTGTGAATGTTTTGAAACAAGTTATATTTAGACACATGAAAGACCACAAAATGATTTTGATCCATACTTGTAGATATTTCCAAAAGACATTACTTTCTTGATACATGATCACAGGACAGAAGCAACTTCTTTATTATCGTCTAGTTATTGCTTACACGCCAAATCAATTGTAGAAGGAGCTTAAATGTCAATTTGTGTAGTAATTACAGATTAGCTTGACAGTTGAAAAACAGACAGAAAGATAAGAACTAATAGCAAAATAAGCAGAAAGGGTAATATCGTTGATTACAAGCAGGCTATTTGTTCAAAATAAATTTTTAATTCTTTCATTGGTATCAAATTGAAAAACCCATGGTGACAAAATTGATTCTTCTTCACAATTATTTAGTGTTTTGTATTTTTGTGAAATGATGGAAATATGTATACAATTTTTTCAGCTAACTGAAAGACTTGAATTGTTTGATTTTCTATGATATCTTGTGTCAGAGTAGTGTACTTGTAACAAACCAGAGTTGTTATGAATAATGTGTCTTAAGTTGGGTTCATTAATTTTATTTAAATAGAATCATACTGTTTTATCTTTGTCTAACTGATCCTCTTAACTTATTTGAGTCCTTGACAAAAATCTTTAATTTTCTTAATAAAATTAACCAGGATACAGTATTCAGATATCTACTTATAATACGCATGGATGGATGTTCGAAAATATGGTTTTTTTGGGGGGATTTAAATATATATCGATATATATATATATATATATATATATTATATATATATATATATTAACATATATAACATTATTAACATTATATATATATTAACATATGACTTTGCATTACTTTTGTGGATTATTCATAAGAAAATAATAATTTAAACAACAATAAGTTGATTTAAATGTTTTTCTAGAACATTTTGCAAGATATATTTTTACCTAACAGACACCTAGATTATAAATAAATAAACTCATAACTTTTATAACCAATATTCTAAATATATATATATATATATTTAAATAGGTGGAACTAAATTTATTTTTAATTTTGAATATCCTACCTTAAATTTTGCTCATTACTATGTCTGCAAAAATCATTATGATGTTTTGCTACAATTCATTATAATTCTTTCTTATACTTGATTTGGGATTTTTTTTGCAGCTCTCTGGTAGTTGAAAACAAATCAACAAGTACACACAAATGTGAATAGAAATAAATCATAAATATACTAAATGCAAGCAATTACTTAAACATAGTCAAACATGCACATTATGCATGACTTTTCCAATCAATAAAGTGAGTTGTTGTTTCAAAATCTATTGTTGCAAGTTCATGCATGCTCATGGGTGTCAACTGCTTAATACCAATCACTCCATTCAATCTTCCCATCACACTCTCAAGGGTAATTGCAAGTGGACGGTGGGGACATGTTAACACTTGGCACCCCATCTTTTTATGCATATTTTGTCCAATTGTGAAGGAACAATGACTCCACCATGTTTTCCCATCTCTTTCATGATGGACACCAAGCAACCCATGTTTCCACTTCATTCACTCCGCTTATCACAACATCTGCAATAAGCAACTCCACATGCTCCAGCAGTTACTGGTGATAGACCTTCACACACCTTCCGTAATTTATGAGCAATTGGCAAAAGTTGACAAATTCATGCCTAAAAACGTGGAAAAACACCCCATGAAATTGAACCAAACATTTATAGAATATCTTTCCATGACTAGATTCATACTCCAAATGTATCATATTAATGATTGTTTTCAAGGTTGGAGCCAATGGGGGAGGACCCACCTTGAATTAATTTAAAGCCAAAATGGAGGTATTTGAGAGGTGGGAAGAGGCAATAAGGTTTGGTGGTTTTCCATATTGTGAAGCAAAAAAGTGGGCAGGCACGTGTGAATGCAGCTGACCTTTTGGTAGAAAGCGTTATACGTATTTCTAGGTCGTGCATTTATAACCACTATGTAGCCATTGAGACCGCGATCTACGAGTATAAAAGTCTTCAAGTACGTATCCATACACCATATAATTGGATATTGTCTCTCCCTTCGATGGGCCTTGGCCTGGTACGGCCCGCGGAGGTAGGCGCCGGTTCGACGTCCGACAGAGTGGTCGGTGATGGGGCGTGTTTGGCGGTCGGTCATGGCCACGCACTTCCTGGCGCTTCATTCATCCATTTGGTGATAGATGAGGACTACGGATCCTTCATTCGTTCGTACTTCCGTCATGGGGAGTTCAAGATATGAGCACGGAGGTGTTGCTGGGCACAACAGCGGCGTGTGGGAAGCCCGATGTCGACAACGGTGCTGTGACTTGGTGGTGGAGCGGGGAGGGTGGCTGAGTGGAGTGAGTTAGGAAAGTCGATGTGCTTCTTTTTTTCCCGTTTTTTTGGTTTACAATCTGGACAGGGCTGGAGAGGTTATTGAAAATGTAGAAAATGAGTTGAAGAAACATTGTTGTCCTTAATTTGTAGTCTTTCTCGGTTCGTTGAAGACAAGATTTGACAATACTTTTGCTGCGCCTTTAAGGTCAGGAGTTTTTGGTCGGGGGTTGTGATTGTAGGAGAAAGGCATCGAAGTATCTGAGGAACGGACTGTCGATGTGGTGGGATGTAGTGGAGTTTCGTTTGTTGAGATCGTGGTTGTTTACCAACTCGTGCAATGCATTTCGGTACCTTGCTGTCTATTAGCATTCTTTTCCGACGTAGAGGTTAAAAGTGCTCTTGTAGAGCTGTAATGATATTCGGAGTGGCTCCCTTCGGAGACTCATGGGACCTGGCCTATATATGGACTAGTTTGTTCGATTTATTGAGAGATAATACATATTGCTACACCGAACATCGCTGCTTGTGCATCAGCGAGTCAGCAATCTGTATTGATGTCGCATTCGCACTAGTGATCAATCCAACGAAACCAACTGTTTCTCAAAGGATGTTGTAGACACAGTGGCTTCAGGGCCACCGCGTAGCAGCGGATAGTGACTGTCCTTTGGAGACTACAGGAAGGAGGAGGTTGCGGTTCCCCATGCATTCGGACTGTACTATTCAAGAGTTGCACAGGAAGCTGGATTTCAGAATGGCCGTAGGTGTCGGCTCCATCGGTTCCCGTAAGTGAGCAATGAGTACCTGATTGTGTTCAAACTTTTGGCGCTCAAGTATCGTGCGTCTGTCCTGAACTGGTAACTTCGCACATGTTTGGGTAACCCATGGTATAATATGACATTAATTTTGTATGTTTGTGATAGGCCAATCTTACTGTTCTTTTACTTTTTTTGGCTTCACATAGTTACGTGCGATGTTTTCAGACAGCGTCTCTCAAGTTATGTTCAGTAGTTCTTTCATCAGCTACTCTTGAATACGCTGTGATGTACAACATATTACGACGGCTAGATGAACAATTACACGCCCTTCTCCACACGAAGGTGTGTTTGTCGCGCATTGCAGGTGCGAAGTAGGATGCACTGTGGTCGAAACGCATCAGTAGATTTTCATTGTGACGCAGAAAGATATTGGACACTTACGTGTTCACCTACATTGCACCTGAAACTATGGAGCAACGCATGCTGTAAATTATACATTCGTAGCTACTCTTGCATGGTGTGATTCCGACTGATCATTTTGCATTGGAACCTGTGCAGATTGTTGGCTGCGTAAGTCGTGTAGCTGGACAACGATATCCTGGACTGATGGCTAACCAAAAATGAGGGTCGCTGATCGATACCTTCCGATGTACCGATTCCGCAGGCTGTGGTGGTTTTCTTCGTCTTGAATTTCACCCTTAGGCCGCGTGCTCACTCGCTCAACTCTGTCAATTCTGATACTGGACTTTCTAGCATTTGAAGCCAGTACCATAGATTTAGATTTTAGCCACGTCCGAAAGTAATGAGTGCAGGGATTTTTGCAAGCCAGGCAGTTGTGTTAGTGAGACATGTCCTTTATTTCTTTGAATCTTGTAAGAGCTCGGCAGACTCTTCATTTAAAACTGAATCGAGCTGTCTCTAAACCTGAAATTCCTTAAACAATCGGTTTAATCTCAGTGTCGGCTAATCTGCTCGGCTTGCAATCGTACACCACAATTATTTGTACATGAGGCAATGGATTCGAAATGTAAGAGAAATTTTAATCAGCGAAGTTCTTGATTCGGTTAGAAATCGTCTCTACGATTGAACTGGATAAAATTGCGAGTCAGCTTTTGAAACAAGAGTTGCGACTGATGAACTGATCGTTATGTGCTCTTGGTCCAATGTTTGTATATTAGAAAATTGTTTGGACCAGTGAACTTAACCAGCATCGCAAGGACTTTTGATTATGCTGAAAGCTATGTAGTTAAGAAAGAAGGTGCCGCCGTAAGAGAACTGATTGTCGTGACCACGAGCAGAATGTATGAGCAGAGATGCTGGCGGCCAGTGATCGTGAGAACCTTCAACACTCAAAAAGAATAGGTTCTGTTGTATACCTCAGCAAGCTAATCAAGAGGACACCCCCCCCCCTGTCAACTAATTCCTGACGAACCATATTTTTTTAGGGTTAGGGCGAGCGTAACTGGCACAACATCCATCCTGATTTCAGAGCGTCCGTTCGCATTCACTCTTCAATGCAGTGCCATTTGAAAGAAAGAGTGCCTCGGGATCATCGCCCTCTTCTAACGTGTCTTAGGTACGCCTTAAGCATCATAACGCGTCGACATGAAATGGCGTGCAGACCAGATTGTAAAGCTGCTGGAGCTAGTCGGTCGTGCAACCTTTTGCAGCCAAGAAACCCCCCCTCCACCTTATCCGACGCAATTAATAACGACCATTTTCTTCCTGTCATTCTCTGTCACAACGTTAATGTATGTACCTGAGATGATTACACTGTCCGATCGCTGCAGCTTGCTTCACTCACTTGGGGTTACTAAAACCTAGGTACCTTGGATCCCTCAACCGAATTTTCAGACAGAAAATTCATATGCTTCCGTGATGTGAGCAAGATAAATATGTATATATATATATGTATATAGAAAACAAAAATAAGGATGAACTAATTGTCTGTAGAGAGTACAAAAGTTGCTGCTGAGTTCTGGGTAAGAGCTTTTTACTTGCAGCAGAAGGTATATGTAAGATGGTGTCTGTGGGCACCTTGCGTGATTAGAGAACGATGTCAAACTATTGATTGTGAGTCTTGGGTTGCACCGTTGGAGTCAATCATAATCCACGAGAGCGTAATTACCAAGATCACCAACAGCGAGGCACCATCCTCGACATGATGCGGCCATTACACAAGTCCCCTCACTACTCAATCGAGATCAGAGACGTATGTAAATTTCTATCCCCTCTCGCTTTTTACCTTTTCCTTTTCTTGTGACACAGAACTGGGTGCACATCATGCTTTGATCGAATATTTTGCTATTGCTGATTCTCTCTCTCTCCCCCCTACCCTTTTAATTTTAATCTTTATAATCTCTTCTTTTGTTTCTTTTATTTTCACATTTAACAGTATGGTAATGTAATGGCTTTTCAGGAAATTGGGAAATGACGTACAATACTTGGAGCACAATGGCTATTCTTATGGTTCCACTCATTTGTCTGATTTTCGTCTAAAGAAAACAATTATCAAATTCGATAACACTTCTAAAGTTCCCATTTTTAAAAAAAGAAAGAAAGAGAGTTGGACCATTTTAGAAAGGCTCAGGTGAGGCAACATAATTGCACATTGCAGACACAATCTGATTTGTTCTTTTTAGCAATGTTTTCTATGTTTACCACCGCTCAGTTGCATGATGGGAACATGAACAATGTTACACTATCACAGATCGAAGCAATGACACCAAATTCAGTAGAAAACTCGAATCAAGCGAGGTATGCCAAGCAAACTTCGCAGCTCTTCTTCAGGTGGGTAAGCAAGCAACATATATTTCTTCTTCAGAACCGAAAGAACAAAACCCCGAGACAGAGAGAGCAGGGGAAGAACTCAACCCAACCAACCCACAACCCCATGTTGGAGGAGAGTGGTCAAAGCCAGATCTTGGGTATGCTATTTTTAGACAATTCGAAGAAGGAAAGTCCAGGATTAGCATGGACTCAACAATAACACGCTGCTCATGAGAGAGGGAGAGAGAGCATCGCACTCTGACTGGCACATCACACAATCCCCTTGACTTTAATCAAATTAGCTGTATAATCTTTTACGAGAATACTGTGTCCCTCATGCGACGTCAGGCCAAGAGAGAGAGAGAGGGGGAGGATGAGGCTTACGAACCGTTCAACTCCCCAGAAATTCGTACACTTGTTTGTCAACTCGGGCAGTGAACAACTGGTGTCTGCCCTGGGCCAGTTCAACTGTGCCCGGGGCTCGAGTTCACGAGTAACCGAGTTTTCGTGTAGGGTTTGGTGCTCCAGTCTGCTCTCGGGGAACGCATTTCCACGTCGCCAGAACGCGTGATGGAGCCCCAATGGCGCAATTCTCTTTTCTGTTGTTTCATGTGTGCATTTTCTGGGAACGGCGGCTCTCCTCCTCCTCGCCTTTCGCTCTCTCTCGCCCCTCGAGTTCCACCACTGGATCGTGTCTTGACGGAGGTCGCATCCGGTGAACTGCGCTGATCCCCGCGATCTCGGCCGACCTCCCCTGATGGTAGCTGACGATTGACTCCATCGTACAGGATAGGAGACGCGTTTATAGAAACACTCTTCCTCGTGTGGGATTGGATTTAAGTGCGAGTGTCATGACGTTCGACGGAGAGTGTTCGGAATATTTGTCGAGAAGTTGAGCGCTTCTGGGAATGTGAGCACATTTTTGATGGGCGGGGACGTGTGGGAAATATCTCTTGGATTGTTGAACTGTTGCAGTAATGTGAACTTGGGTGCCTAGCAGCTGCGTCAAGTACGCTGTGAACCTTGTAGAATTCAATTTCGTAGCGACGAAGATGTAACGAATCCCATGAAGTGCAAGAACCCAGCTGCTCATCACTAGTAAGCGTCTCTCGCAGTTGGGGCGTTGCAGGAATCTTGTGTAACGGGCGATGTAGCAGTAGCACTCAGATTTCGCTGAGGGCTTTCTTCAGCTGAAACGCTGTGAATGGGAGTTAGAAAGAACAGCGAACAAACAGTGCTTCACCTTCCTTGTAAAATCGTGATTCAGCACTATAGTTACTAATCATTCGGCAGCTTGGGATATTCCCGTCTTGAATAATATTGATGGCAGTGTAGTAAGTTTGGCTGTTCGAAACACAGAGAGTGATTTCTATCCTGAGGTGCACTTACCCTTCTCTCTGAATTGGTTGTAAAATTAGTTGCTGAGTTGAGATACTTCAAAGATGGAAAGAGAACACTCGGTCTTGAAGGTTGAGGCAGGACGGGAGAAAGCGTGTTCCAGGCCGCAGTTGGGATGTAGCACACCTATCAAATTCTCTACTATCCGATTGAATATCATCTATCCTATGGTGATGGCAATTGTGCTGTTTCTCGTCGTCACCCAGCTCTTGTCTCTCAGCGGCTTTGGCATCAAGTTCTGGTGCACCGAGACGACAAAGGTTGTCGGGTTAGAAACGCAACTATCACCTTCTCTCCCACAGGGTTCATTTCTTGACGAAAACATCGACACGTCTTCCATAGATTTACGTCACGGAGATGTGCGATTGTTTAAGCCGCACGGACTGGCAACATACTTGTACATTGACATGAGTGCCTATCGAGGAAGCCCGAGGCACTTCTCCATTGTTGGATTGACCGCTAAATCCATAGAAAAGCATCACAAACCACCCTATGCTTGCGAGTGGGTATCAAGTTCCAACGACAAGGTAGTCAAGGGTCACGCATACAAGATTTTGCCTGATTGGGACTACGGCAAGCTGTACACAGTTGTGGTGATCACTTGCGTGTTTGCGGAGGATGTCGGAACAGATGGTGAGGGTGGCGAACTCGTTCTGTATGCCAGCTATGGTGACCGGTACAGGCAGCCGGAAAGAGTCGTGGTGCTTACAGAGGTGAAGGGGGAGTACAATTCGAGCGTCTTCGATACGAAATCTTTCCCTTATGACTATGTTTACTGTGGTTCATCGGTTTACGGCAACATCAGCCCTCAAAGAATGCGGGAATGGATGGCCTATCATGCGAAATTCTTTGGTGAGAAGTCGCACTTCATTCTTCATGACGCCGGTGGCTTTCATGAGGACGTGCGCAAGGTGCTTGAGCCTTGGATTAGACAAGGAAGAGTTACCCTTCAGAACATTAGGCAACAAGAGATTTACGACGGGTACTACCATAACCAATTCATGGTGGTAAATGACTGCCTCTTTCGATCTCGATTCTTGGCGAACTGGACATTCTTCTTCGACATCGATGAGTACATGTATGTAGATCCCAGCACGACTTTGTCGGATGTGCTCAACGAGAAACCCGATGTCTCGCAGATTGTCATAAAACAGGTTCCGATTGAGAGTGGCTTGTGTGTCGCTGACAACACTAGAGATCAACACGAAAGGTGTGGAATCCTATCATGTCTAATCTCCTTTAGGGTACAATTTAAACCTAACAAGTGCATGTTTTAGTCTGGGTTAGAAGGGTGTTTTCTTATCCAGGCGCAGAAAGAAACCTGAACGTGGCCAGAGTGGTGTGAACGTGCGCAGATGGTTAACTGAGAGACTCATTTATCGGAGGGTTTTGAAGCACGGAATTCATTATGACCGCAAGTATGCTGTGCAAGCTCGTCACGCCGAAGCAACTGGAATTCACATGTCAATGAACTTGCGGAGAGGAAAAACTCGTGTCTTGCAGGATGAACGACTTCGTTATTACCATTACCACGGCACCATCACAAACAGAGGTAACCTCTGCAACAAATTTGTTGACTCCAAAAACAAAACGGCTGTAAAGAGTGTCCAACTCAGGCTAGATGAGACCATGATGAAAATGGCGAAGGATGTGAAGTCATACGAGCTCAAAATGATCGGGAAGCAACCATTCGTATTGTAACTGGAGGAGATCTGATCATTGTCACCGGATCATCTTCAAAAAGCTGTTGATGAATACCAAGCATCCGTATGACATTTCCACTACTACGTGCAGGAAGGTGAACTTTATTGCACACACAGGGCTCCTCCCCAGGATGTGCAACAACGTGCACCATTTACAACAAACATCGAAGGCACGAAATCGGCCATTGTCAGCACGAATGCTGTGCACCTTCGAGCACAGAAGCTTCAAAACGAGGTTGTCTTCACTTATGAGGACGGAAGTCGTCAACTAACGAAGACCCACATCCTCACAGGAATGGATCAGCACAGCGACATAACGTGGATTGACACTATGTCTGCGTCGAAGACTGAAGCTTCGTATTCAAACCCAGTTGTGAAGCAAGTAAGCTTTTAGGGAGGTTTCGGTTTCGGTATTATCATGGTCGATAGCCCACTACTTTCGAGGCCGGCTCCTCATTGTACACAATTCCATAGATCTATCAAGAGGGACTGCAGGTTGTTGCATCATGTGCTGCCAGTTTTTTCTTTCTTTGAGTTCCTTCGCTATCAGTCACCTCTTCGTGCGATGTGTTGACACACAATCAAAGCAATATCGTTGCAAACTAGTTTCAACAGTGTGTGGAGATTCGCAAATCGTCACTGTTGTCTTTCGCCTCGTTTTCATCGTCCAGGTTGCTTGGGCTAGTCAATACTTAAACTTATTGTTATGATTACAAATGGTAGTAGTTTTGAAAGAACAAAATAATAATAATATAAAAAGAAGCATTAAAAGAAAATCAGAAGTACCGACACTAACTTTTGATTTCTAAAATAAAGTGTTCCATAGGATTTTCAACTATATGTTTTCTGAAAAGATACGTTTTTTTTTTTTTTTTTTTTTTTTTTTTTTCTTTTTGAATAATTTATGTTAAAATTTTATTCCATAATCATTACTTTTTATTATTTATATTTGCTTCAAATATTATGGTAGGTTTCAAAAAGTTTACAGATATATTATTAAAAGTCGTTCATGGTACTATACAGTCTAACAATGATATTACATGGAAAATCACTTGTTCAATTAACCGCTAATAAATACTCTCATATTTCATTTATTAACTCTATTTTCATAAATTTAATCTAATGGTAACACCAATATGTGGTATTAAATTTTCTAACATATTGTGTAATTGAATGCATTTGGATCGTTCAACTTGTGCTCTTGTAATAACACAATATTATAAGGTAGATAAGTAAATTTAATACAATTTACAGGTTTGTACATCTTCTTTGAATTATTAGATCTTTTAATATAAAAATAGGTTAAAATTTTCTTTATTAACTTCAGAAAATAAAAGAGAGAGAAAAAGAGAAAGGACAAGATTAATAATCTATTACTCAGTAATAATTTTATCAGAAAATTAGAAACACTCCATGATTTTTGTTTGATGTGTGACTTGAGCTAGTCTTTTTCTTACTTATTGACTTATAATGCATATTTCTTTGGTTTTTATATATAAACATAAACATATATATATATATATATATATATATATATATAATTTATAAATATTTTGAAATTCAAAATATTTATTATAATTTATCCCTAAATAAACCAAAACATTCAAGATGTATTCAAATTTATTCCTAAATTATTAAAAAATGATTAAGTCCATGCCAAAAGAAAAGTTTTATAATTACTAATTTTATAAATTTGACATTGGATGATATACAGATTCTGCTTGAAAACCCAATTTTTAAAAATATAGAATGTTTATTTTCAAATTCCTATTTATTATTTATTGTGTCATTTTAGTTGGCATCTTTAAAATCTACGAAAATCTACTTGTAGCAACCAGTAAATGCCATACTTATATATTAATTAGCAATCTATTTAATATTTCAATTTTTGCACATAATTTATTTATTTGAAAATTTTGTAATTCTGGTAAAAAACAGGGATCAATTTTACATTTATCTTATATTCTATTAAATAAATTAATTCTTGTTATAGAAATTTTTATTTTGTTATGTAAAAAATTCTACAAAGTATTACAACACGTGCTATAAAGTATTCCAAAACAAATTCCTAGAACAATTATAAAGGAATACTTTGACACTTTGTGCAAGATAATCTTAGAAAAATAGCCATAAATATCTATTAATAAAACGGTGAAAGAATATTTTCTAAAAGTTTTTCTTTATTTTTTATTTTTTTATTTTTTAAATGTTTAAACAATTGTTTACAATGAGGTTCACTAGCATAATCCCACAAAAGATAGCCACAAAGACTTGCTATGGCTAGAATTCCTAGGACTCTTGAAACTTTCTATAAAACTACTAAACTAACTAATTGTAAATAAAAGTGCACCAAATCATCCTATACAATATATTGGTAGGCATGTTATAAAATTATTTCTACAGAGAAAACTTATTTTTTAATCTCTCTCTATATATATTCCAATAATGGTTTAAGAATACAAAACAAAAAATCTAGCAAGCTTTTATCGAACATATATTTTTTTTCAAAAATTCATTTTTTAAATCTAAAATTCCAATTCTAAAACTGTCAAATATTTTTAAGATTAATTAATTGACTATGAGTTCTTTGACGTAGCTTTAAATTGCACAAGTAAGGAATATATGATTGTAATTCTTTGATTAAATAATTGAAGATTTTTTACTTTTTTATTCTAAATAGATTCAAATTTTTTAAAAAATAGAAAATATTTTTATTTTTTTAATTTTATTTTCATATTAAATTTCATATATGTATACATGTATATATTCTTCTCTCTTTATTTCTAAATTTTATTCAAATTTCTTTACAATTGGTATTTGATAAGTATGTCTTATTGAAATTTGTTAAGATTGTTGTGCAAGTATTTATAACTTATTTTAAGATTTTTTTTGGCTTAAACTAATTTAGTAAGAAAACAGATTTATATCATTAACATATTAGTAATCTATTAAAATCTTGAAACCTCATTAAAAAATACAAATAATTCAATACTTAAAACTTAAATTATTCAAAAACACCAAATACTAAAGATATTAATAATATAGTTTTTAATTCACATTAAATTTTAGATAACATTAATATTATAGAAAATTTTAAAATAAAATCATCTGTGAATCCTCACATATGCTTCTTGAATCTGTAAAGTTTAAAAACAGAAGTCTAGCATCCATCGCTTCAACACAACCCTAACTTTCAATTATTCTATTCATTTTTTACATCACTCTATTCAACATGCTTTACACACATACATACATCCACACATGGAAGTAACAAATCTGAATTTCTAACTCCAATAGGAGTTCATTCATTATAAGAACATCATCCAGGAAAACCCATATGAAATTCTGCAATGAGAAAGCATGAAGATGGAAACTTTGGAAACTTTGGTAGAGACATGTAATACATGCACCTACACCCACAACATCAATAGTGAGTTTTTGTTTCTGTGTTTTTGTTTGTTTGTTTGTTTGTTTTTTTTTTTTTGTTTTTGTTATTTTGGATTGAATTATGAGTAATATCCTGTTCCAAGCTCACTTGGCTATGAAGTTTGCCTTTATGGTGTCCTGAACTGCAACGGGTTGTTTGTTGCTGTCATGTTTCAAGACTAGACTTTAGTCATTAGTTTGCCAATCTTCTGCGGAGACGTTCATGAGAGTTGTAGACACTTACTGTGAGCAATCCGTCATTTTGAAGTGAGATTTCGATGGTGCGTTGTTTTGGAATTTTGACAAATGTAGAACGGTGTTTCGCTGTGAAGGTAGGGCTTGATTCGTTTAGGTTTAAGCTCTGTGGTCTGAAGTGTGTTGACGAGAATGAGGAATTCGATCTTTTGTCTGATTTTGGAAGCTTCGCCCATGTAGGCTGTCATTGAATGCTGCGTTTTGGTTCCGTAGCTTCGTGTTGATCTGCTAGATTCGGTGACCATGATTGCAGCAGTAATGGCTTCCATTTGTTGAATTCGTCTTTGGGTGCCCTCGATGTTGTAAATTTGACGCCATCTTTTCTTGAATGCAACCCTACTCAAAAAATTGAAAGCTTACATTTTTGTTTCTTACAAACGTTTGATGCGTATCCTTGAATTGTGGTATTATCATTTTTTGTCCCAGGAGAGATTATGTTTTATCTGCTATTGTGGTCACCTGCGGAACTCGTATTTGCTTAAAATAGATTCAATGAATCGGGGAAACTTTTACATAATTTTGTGATATGATTAATCTTTGCTCCTTGATCACACACTGGAATTATGGAGCGATTCTTGCTGTCTGAAGTTTTCACAACTGTCCCTCTTTTTATTACCAGCAGATCCTTGTGTTTGTTACACATAGGGTGTTGAGGGGCATAGAACCATCTCTCAACCGAAGGAGATTTGCAGTAAACTAGTTGTAATCATCTTCAGGGCTCTTTTGTCTTGAACTCGGAAATCGTTTAGTTTGACAGTTTGACTGTTGTTAGGGTGATTGCTCTGATCACATATTACCGATCAGAACAGGGGCTGATGAATCTTGTTCGAGCGAACGTAGGAAGTGGTCCACTGTTGTAATCTTATGCATTCCATTAGAATTTGAAGAATCTTGTCAAGATAAGCAGTATGTGATGAGTCGTCATTATTTAACTGCTTGCATTGAATAAATAGGGCGGTGTCACTACGGGTGGAATACGCGAGTTGTAATGTGGAAATAGTCAGGCGCAACTCGTGAAGACGAGGGCAGTCTAAACAACTAGCAGAAGAAGCGAGAGATCACCCATCATGGCACAAGTTTCACCAGCAGTGCAGCGAGAAGCCGAGAACCCACACGACAATAATCTGAAAGCCTCTGTGAAAGGTACAGCCTCCACACAAGCCTAGATGATTACTAGCACCTCCACTACAAATTTAGTGACTTCAATGGCTTCAGGAGATTGATACAGTAGAATTTTAACAACGTTTAGAGTAAGCAATTCTGATATCCAATTATCTGAGACCGCAAAAAGTAATTCTGGGCAGGGGAGAAACCCTCAACTCATTTCAGTTGAACAGATTTGAGAAAGAGGACAGAAGCTCACTATACTTTCTACTTAAATGTGTACTCCGAACGTTTTCGATGCCAGAGGTTACCTGATTCTGACCATGAGTCCACTTATCACAGCATAGAGGATTTCCAGTCGGGGGGGGGGGGGGGGGGTTGTGTTCATGAAGTTTGAAGACGAGTATGGTATTGCATTGATCTTGGTGCAGGGTGTCGGTTTTCTAAACGGAAGATACTAATACAATTTGAAATGTATGTGGTATCAGCAATTGAGTTCACGGGAGTGCACCACGTTGGCATGTTATGTGAAAGCCTTGAGAGGTCGCTCGATTTTTATTGTGGTTTACTAGGTACGAGTACTGCTTTTTGTACCGGCTCTTATGGCATTCATTCTATTGTTCATATTTCAGCCTGAGATGAACATTTTCGTAGCAGTTTGCTCACAAGAGATAACTGAGAATTTCGTCTTCTTACCCATAGCTGCTCGCAACAGAGGGCTCTAATTGGTGATTCTTTGTTAAGCAGGTCTTGAAATCAATCCGACTCGACCTGACGACAAGCTTTCTTTCGGGGGAGTGTGGCTGAATGTTGGGTCACCATCTCAAATGATACACTTGATGGAGTTGCCCAACCCGGATCCCAAAGAAGGTCGCCCGCGGCATGGCGGATGTGACCGCCATGCATGTTTGTCGGTCCAGGATGTTGCAAAAGTGAAGGAGTTACTTGATAAAGCCGGTACGTCCAAATCTGGCACTCATTTTGAGTTGACATACATTGCACTACTGCCTAGTTGTTTACCGAACAATTTTAGAAAAGCGCAGGTTGCTTTGATCATCAAATAACCAGCACTTGCGTACACTTCAACACTGAACGCGTTTAAGTTGTTCCGTTTCAGGTTGCTACGTGGCTCTTTCAGTTGTTTTTGAATCGTTGGTATCAGCTTTATTGTACTACTCTGGTTGTGATTGAATACAGTAACAAAGTTTTGAGATGACGTTGTGCACAGGAATTTCGTATACATTCAGCGCATCTGGAAGACCAGCCATCTTTACTAGGGATCCTGATGGCAACGCTTTAGAGTTTGCCCAGCTTGGTTGAGTTCGATTACTGGTAAATCCTGTACTCGAGTATTGAGTACTTCCAGATGTTCTGCAATGCAAATCAATGTTGGGCTCACGCCTTGTAGGCTCCTATTTTTTAAGTTCCGTTCTTTTTTGCTGTTTGAGTTGATGTTTCATTACTTTTCTACTATGCATTCAAATTGGTGTGAATGGCTACACTTGGGGTTAATCTGCTTTTATCTATGTTTTTCTAAATAAATGCTTGTACCTATGTTTGTTTTGTAGACTGGGTAATGTCTCCAGAGGTTTAGTCATAGTCAACCGTGAAGAACCTCAACATTGTGGAGACTGTACACACGGACGTTGCACAGGCTAAGATTTAAGATGCAAATGAAAGCCTATTTTGAAACATATTATTAGCTTTCTACCTCGACGCATCAATCTGCATCCACCACACAGCAATTGGAGAACAGGTTACTTTGTTCAAATTGTGTGATTCAAGTGATACATTTATATGTGTATGTACACATACACATACATATGTGTACATATACACACGTATGTGCACATATACACACACGTATAATCATTTTCTTTAAACATATACGAAGGTTTGAAATTGTCATGAATTCTTCATCAGGTTCTCCACAATGTGATTTAATTTCAAGCACACTAATAAATACTCACTTTGCTAGATCTTTATTTTATTTTTTTTTATATTTGAATTGAACATAATTGTTGGGAACAAAAAAAACCAAAAAGAAACTTTTTATTTATTCATTTTTAAGGACACAACCTTTGTGAATTAAAATATACAACTATACATTTTGACACTTGTTAGTAAGGGAAAAACCAGTAAAATTTCTAAATTTTAATTTTAGAAATGCAAATGATTAGAGCAATCACAACAAAATGTGTTTTTAGTTTAATGTGTAAAAAAAAAAAAAAAAAAAAAAACACGAATATTTAATGGTTTTGGAAGAAATATATTTGTTTAAATTTATTACTATATATTTCTTGATAAATAAATGGCTTTATAATGAGTTCATATCCATGTGGTACTTCTATAAAAATCTTAAATCCAAGGTTTATTTGAGGATTTCTTTTGTAATCTTGTTGGATTAGTATTTCTGCCATATCATAATCTCTATAAATAAATACCAAACTATTTCTTAACTTAGCAAAAGAAAGCTAATAAATATTATATATATATATATATATATATATATAGATATCTTATCATACAAAGACTTCAAATGTGTTCCAGTTAAACTAGTTAAATATAAGATTAAGAACACTCAATGGTTCTATTGAGATTGCTAATTTATAATTTAAAAGGATGAGTGAAGATCTTTGTTAAATTTTTGATACAATCAAAATGTACAAGGGCTAGTCTTAATTATGATTTAAGATTGTTTGTTCATGAGCATGCTAGCACTTGTTCAAGACATAGGCAAAAAGATATAATCATGTTTTAGTTCTCTTTTAGAACATAATTCTTGAGAGATAAAAAGTTTTTTTTTTTTTTTTTTTTTTTTGTTTGTTTGTTTGTTTATTTTTGTGGTCTTAATATTAGATATTAGAAGACTATAAGTTTTAATTAACCCCACTTTTTGTGAAAAGACAAAAGGATGTTATTTTCTCTTTTGTTGTTTGATTAATAGAATCTACTTTTAAGTTCAATTTTATAGATATAATGGTACTACAAAGAAGTCTAAGGAGCTTCAAAGAGATTGATACAAACACCTACAATTTGGAAGTGACAATGATAGAAAACAAGCTTGTAACAATCTTTGTCCTTGAAATTTAGGCCAAAAGATGTTTTTTGAGATTATAATTTGGCTTTGCCCAGAGCATTAGTTCAATATTGTAAGCCTCTCTTTGCTTTGATTGCTTTTAGATTTTTGCATATTTAAAAAAAATAATTTCAAAATAGCATATTGAATAAAAATGAAAAGTCAATTTTTTTTTTTACTATGTTAGAACCATAGCTATATAATATGTAGATACAATACTTTTGGTCTTGGTATTGATCTCCTCTTTGATAATGGTGGGATTGTTGTTGATGATCATAGTTTCCATATTAATATCTATCTCATCTACAACTCTAGTAATTGAAGGTATTCTCTTTATTCACAAAATTGATGATTTGTATAGAAATCTAAATTCTAAATGCATAAATAAATGATTTCTATTCTTGTTAGACCCACATTCATTTATTTGTTGTAAGAAGAATCAACACTCAAATCATAAAATTCTTCACTTAATTCCTCACATATATTTTAATGATTTACTTTAAAAAATTAATTAATTAATTAATTAATGCAAAAAGCAAGGTTATAAGTCTACAACTTAAGAACAACCTTTGTTCCAACAAATACTATCAATTAAGCAAGGAATATTAGTTAAGGGATATAAATTATGTAGAATACCTCTTTACAACATAACCAACATTCAACAAATGTCACAACCATACCAAACTAGAAACTAAATATTTGTACACACACTTGTAATACACAGCGGAGGAACCAAGTGGCTGACGAAAAGCCACGGAACGAACGACATCGAGTCCGGACGTCGAAGTTCCGTCGTCTCCGTCGTCGACGTCGGTCAGCGACAATGCGATATTCTGTCTCCTCCCAGTTCCTCCGGCGCCGAACGGACTGTGCTGGTGCCCTACTTGGCAGCTTGCCCCGAATCAACGTGCTTCGCGAGAATTGCGGCCGATTTTACGCTCCGATCTTGCTCAGTGGCTGGCTACGTGCCGACCCCAGCCTCAGTTGCGCCCAACGCTCCTTTTCACCACGTCTCGAGCTTCTCATGGCCTTTGGAGTGTTCGCCTGTCGGTGAAAAAAAACAACCGAAGGCAGGGTTTGGCGAGTCAGAAAGGAACTCGCCGTCCCCACTCCATACCGTCATCCCCTCCCTCGGGATCCCACTACTCCCTACCCTCTTTGTATACTGGCTAGAGTGGTCTTTGCCCGCGAAGCAGCCTCCACCGCTCCCCGAAACTCACCCATCGGAAAGTGCATCGAGTCGTTCTTTTATTCTTTTTTTGCGTTCCCACAACTAGTGGAACAACTCTCTGAAAGGATGTGATCGTGGATTCATTCAGACGCAATCTCCTACAGTGATGGAGGATTGAGGCCTCTCGCGTCGCTTCAACGCTGTGGACAACTCCAGAAGCTTTCTCTCTCCGTTTCCCTCCACAGAAATCTACTTCCACTTTCGGACTCAAGGGGAAATTTGAATCATAGCATCTTCTCTTCGCATCGTGGGAAGCAGAATACGGTGAAGGTTCGGCACATTAACTCCAACATTTTGACTGTACATGTCCACCCCTTGTTTCAACGGGTGAGGAACCCTCTGTCACCCGACGTTTCGCCGGGGACCATGTCCGGTCAGTGACCCGGAAAAAGGAAAAGCTTGCATTTACTTCCATTTTCTCCCTCAACAACGAAAATGATAAAAGAAAGGGCTACCAATAACGTTAAACGATTCAAGTAATTTAACTGAGATTCTTCCTCCACACTTTGAACCTTCCATTCTATTTCAAAAAAAAAAATTACAAAAAACCCCCTTAATTAGCACACAGAGAGATGGTAAATATTCGGGTTAAAAAAGTAAGAAAATATTTTTTCCTTTTTTGTTTCCTTCTTATCTAATGACCTACCACGTGCCGAAGAACCCGAATGGATGTGGACGAAAGTAGGGCACGCCAGGTGGCAGGATAGGCGCAAGACATTGGGTTTCGTGACGACAGCCGGATGAGTCATCCCAAAATATTAAAACGAATATCATCTAAAAGGATGAATTAAGGCGTTCCGCTTCTTCTTAATCTCTTTCCTCGAAGAAGGGGACTTTCTGGTTTTTGTCTTTTGTAGTTGTTTGTTGTTGTTGACCCGCCCGTTACAATCTTTTGTGTTTTTTGACGATTGCCGTCGCAATCTCTTTGAGTTGTTGTTGTTGTTTCTCTTGATTCCGCCATGGATTGTGCTTCTCTTCCTTGCCTTTACTCAGTGCATTTGCCATATCTCATGTAGAATTCCAGGTTATTTGAGGACTTCGCGGTCGTTTGACCGCCCCTTGGCGGACACTTTGAGTTGGACGACGTTGCTTGCAAGCTCTGATCATCGGGATAGCAATTTGTGTGGCTCTGCAAGGTAGGATTGAGCATGAGTCGGTTTACGTGAAAGAATGTCAGCGATTTCAATTCAGGTTTTTGTCTTATGGTGATGTGTTGGACGTGGAGGCGCAGGGGTGACGGTGTCGTGGTTTGCAGAGTTTGTGTGAGAGCTAGGAGGTGTTTTAATTTAATTATTATTATTATTAATTTTTTCTTGTTTCTGTTGTGGTTGTTAGGGAGTATGGAGAGTGAATTGTAGCCGGATTGTGTACCTTAATGGTCGTTGTTTGCGATTTTGAAGTCGTTTTTGAAGAGGTTTCTTGGTTTCCATGGCTTGGGGTTTCTGTGTTCCTCGTGCTCGTTCTGATCGCTATCGCCGACTCTCTTGTGTGAATCGATTTTGGAATCGTCAGAGTTGTTTTTTGCGTCTTATTACGACATTGGTGCGGTGTGCTAAATTTAGTCTTTACTTTAGGACGTACTGGTGTAGGTGCAATGTTGACCGGGCACCATAAAGTTGATTTGGATCGTGACTTTTCCCGAGAATCTGATCGGTGCGGACTTCGAAGCTTTGAAAGGTTGCCGCTAGGTGGAGTCAATCCCTTCAGCAAGTTGATGCGGGTGAACGAAGAGTGCAATTCGGTAGACATAGTTTTGTCACGAGATTGCAATGAAGGACACGAAGGATGCCTTAATTAGCTCGAGTGGACTGGAAGTAATTGGCTGTGGCAATTTTAGTGTTATAAGACAACAATTTTGAATACATTGGCCGGTTTCTGCATTTTAATCGCACAGTTGAGGAACCGTCAATGGTGTATGGCGCCAAGTCTATCGGTCACTGAATAAGTCGGCAGTAACTCAGAACTTGGTGTACTGAATATTTTTCATCCCCTTAGATCTAGTGTAGGTGCTTCAATAGGCTTTTCCGCACCAGGTAAATGATGTTTGTTACCGCAAGCTTAGAGCATGCTGTTTCGATGTTCGTTGCTCGTTTGTTCGTACGTGAAATTTACGTGAAATTTACTAGCTACCTATGTACATCACCGGATAGGCTTCGAGACTTTTGGTGTATTTTTTGTTTGTGTTTTTCTTTTTTCTTTTTAATACACACCTTTTCAAATTTTCTACTTTAAAAAAAAAAAAGAAAAAAACTCTTTTACACATTGAGAGGATGCGTCCAAGTTGTTCTCATCAACTTTTAATTCTTGCAAATGTTACACGTATAGTTTTCGAAAGAGCCAAATTAACAGGTTTAATCTTTTGGGTTTTGCGTAGCTAAGCAAAGCTCTGTTTTGCTGGACAGATGTGAGTTTAAGACGTTTGTTGTTGATGACATTAACTAGTCTTTGGTCTTTTGTGTGTAGGAATTCAACCAAAACTAAGATGAAGCCTCCGAGCCGCACACGTTGCGGCTTGGTTTATTTGCTCTTCATACTCTCACTTGCACTAGCACCATCGATTGCTAAGAAGGCAAGAATTGATGGGCCTATCAAAGTGGTTGTGGTGATGGTTATGGAGAATCGTTCCTTTGATCATATGCTGGGTTGGCTCAAGACTTTGAACCCAGAAATTGATGGTTTAACTGGCAAGGAGTGCAATCCCAAAAATACATCCAATCCTGATTCGGAGTTGGTATGTGTTTCAAATATCGCTGAATTTGTAGATCCTGACCCCGGACACTCGTTTCAAGCAATTCGGGAGCAGATATTTGGGAAGAATGAGACATCTGCGATTCCCCCACCCATGAACGGTTTTGCTCAACAAGCAGAGAGCATGGCAAAGGGTTTCTCTAAAACAGTCATGAGTGGCTTCAGGTATTCTTCTCATGACTTCCTCAGTTTTCAGCTTATAGTTTGAGGAGTTTGGTGGTGAACTTTCATTCGGTGTGATGATTTCTTGTTGAAGTTAGCTTCTGTTTCGCAACCCATACACTATGCAGATCGCTTTGATCAACATCCAATTTGATTTCTAGGTGCGTATTATAAATGTCGTATCTCTGTGATATAGGCCAGAAGTTGTCCCCGCATACAAAGCGCTGGCTGCGGAGTATGCAGTCTTTGACCGTTGGTTTGCGTCCGCCCCTACATCCACTCAGCCCAACAGGTTTTATGTGCACTCGGCCACTTCATATGGAGCCATGAGTAACGTGAGAGAAGAGTTAATAGAAGGGTTTCCCCAGAAAACAATCTTTGAATCGATTGTGAATGCTGGTCATACTGTTGGTATCTACTACCAAAATCTTCCTGCGACTTTATTTTTTCGGAACTTACGAAAATTGAAGTTCGTGAACAAGTTCCACGATTATACCCTCAAGTTCAGGAACCATGCAAGGCGGGGGGTTCTACCCAACTATGTGGTAGTGGAACAAAGATACTTTGACACGAAGGTGCTTCCAGCAAATGATGACCATCCTTCTCATGATGTATCTGAGGGCCAAGGTTTCGTGAAAGAAGTTTATGAAATCTTACGTGCTAGTCCACAATGGAATGAGATGCTTTTTATTATTACATATGATGAGCATGGTGGTTTTTATGACCATGTGCCCACTCCAGTGACTAACGTTCCAAATCCTGATGGATTAATTGGTCCTCCGCCGGAATACTTCAACTTCAGGAGGCTTGGAGTGCGAGTCCCTACTCTGATGATATCTCCTTGGATCAATAAGGGTGTCGGTAAGCAGCCACTTTTTTTTTATTGATAATTTTTTTTCGTGCTATACATTTCTTACTTGTCATGACTGTTAGTGATGGGCTGCGTAGCTGGATCGTTTGCAAGTCCTGATGAATTGTAATGTTGCTTTCAAGTAATTCAGGGTAGTGAATGGTGATTATGTGATGTACATAAAATTAAGATCTATGAACAAGTGTGGTATACTTCTTCATTAATAATTTCTCTTCTCCTTTGCAGTGGTACATGGACCGCATGGTCCTACTGCCGATTCACAATATGAGCATTCGTCAATTCCGGCAACAGTGAGAAAGATATTCAATCTTCCGGATGATTTTTTAACTGCGCGGGATGAATGGGCAGGAACATTTGAGCATGTTTTTGCTCAACGCAAGTCGCCAAGAATTGATTGCCCTAGTACAAACCCTTGACCCTTATACAATCTTTAATTCTTCATAGTTGGTGCAGAAGGACATTGCAAATTTGATCAAGCCTTGATGACACGAGCAGATAAAAATTTTGTTAGAGTGTTTTTGGATCTTACAAACCTCTTTCTGTTTTGTAGAGCAAATACCGAGTCCGCCATGGTCATTACGACACTCACCACCAAATGAAAGTGCTCCATTGACGGAGTTCCAGGAAGAGCTGATCCAGTTGGCATCTCAATTAAACGGTGATCACCAGCATCCCGAGTATCCTCATCTCGGAAAGCGAATGAATGTGGGACAGGCCTACGAATATGCTACAAAGGCTGTGGCTAAATTTATAGAAACTGGAAAGGCGGCTCTGAAAGCTGGGGCAGATCCAGAGACAGTGATCATGGTGTCACCAGGTGTAATTGAAATGACAGAGGATTCGGACAACCATCACGAGAGTTTATGATCTTCTTTCACATGAGTCAGAGACCCTCAGCAACTCAACTGTAACTTACACAATACAGCTGGGAATGAAGGGTGTGTTTAGCAGTTACTAACTTCAAGCTGGGAGGAAGTTGAGAGGCGTTTCAAAGGGATGTTTGAATTTCGGTCCAGTGATTTACCTAACGCCAGGATTAGTGGGGGGTGGGTTGTACATCACTTGTGACGTAAGTGCTGAAGGTCCTTTGTCTCCTAAGGGCCAAAATATTTACAATTTCATAACATTGAGAATTTAGATACGTAAGACTTTTGTGAGGTGGAATTTTTCCTACACACTTGGCCAAGATATGTATACATCGATATTACGTGTTAAGGTTTAGATACACAGAATGTTTACAAGGTAAAACTTTTAACTGTGTAGGTTACATTTATTTTTATCCTCAATTATACTATTTATGTAATAATGTAATATATTTCTATTTTATTTAATGTAAACAATAGTACATCTTCAAATAATGCAGAAAAGTAATGAATAATAAACCTCTAGTCTTTTTTAAACTAAAGTACAAGTTTTTTTTTAGCCCAAATAGCTGCAGAAAAATAATTTATGCCAATAACTAACAAAAATTGATGTTCGATTATATTGTAACCATAATATTTGATTGATGTTTTTGGTACAAAATAAACAAAGGTTTTTGTGATGAAAGGACGTCTTTGTTATTTCTTATCTTGTACAAAGAGAAAAAAAAAGTGCTGGAATTTGTTTCTTTATTTATTTATTTATTCATTTATTTTTGTAATAAAAAATGATAATAGAAGTCTATTCTATGTTTTTTTATCAAACATATCTTTTATGCAAACTTGTAGAAATCAGGAAAGTTAACTTCTTTAGAAAAGACTATATATGGTTCTTTTCAATTATACTTTAAATAAGACTAATTGGTTTCAATGATTGTTGCAAGGGATTTAATAAAGAAAACACCTCCTCTTTGAGAAAAAAATTACAAATTCATATTTTAACTTAGCCACAAATAAAAAGAATGCCTCTCAATAATAAGATGCTAGAATATTGCTACAACATTTCATTTCATATTGTATTACAAACTTTTATTTATTATTCTTTCTACACTCATCTACACCTTTTCAAAACGTTTCAAATCTTATCTTTACACAAATGAAATTGGAGGTCTACAACCATACAATACTATTAATGAATTGGTTCCATATAATTTTCTTAATGAATTTATTAAGTCAAATTTTGTTTCTTTTCAAAAAGAGTTACAATAAGGTGATACACTACTAACTAAAGCATCCTAATTAGAAGAATATGGTGAAGGCATAACTCAAGTTTACCGATATCTGAGCATGCATGCTATTATTTCCTATGATAGTTGTAGAGTCTAATATTAGTATATTGTGTGTGATTGATTATTTGTAGGCTACTTTAAATTAGGATTTTTTGGAAAAATATCCTAGTTTCTTCAAAATAATCTTTGGAAGATGCACTAAAATAAGGCTTCAATGGTCTTCTTTTGCACAATTGGAGAGGCGCCTTACAACATGTAGTTATACTAGTCAGACCTTGGGATATGCACATCAATATCACAATTGATAAGGAGTTGTAGATGCCTTAAAAAGCTACTATAGGGACAAAGTTTGGCATCTTATCTAACCCACTAGGTGAGAAGACAGATGCTATCATGACAAAGTGGTGCTTGTTGTGTTTGAAGCTCACTTGCAAAGAAGTCAATCTCATAAGGGGTAAATATAAGTAGACAATGAGTGTAAAATCGTTTACAATTCCATTTTATATTGGCAACATTACGACGCACATAAAGTTGCAGCATGGCGAGGCTTGTCCAAAGTATAGCTTATTTCCTAATGGCAAGAAGTAGTTCTTTGATTGCACAAATTTCAACAACACTCATGCAACTTATTTCAATGGTAAGAATGCACTTACATTTACAATCAATTGAGATGTTATGGACGTCATTATTGATGACATGTTGTTCAATGTTGATGACAAAAAATCTTTGCTGACATATGAACAAGGATGTAATATCTTCAATCTCTTCGAAGATGTAAACATCAATAGCATTGAGCTTGGTGGAGAGCAAGACTTGAATTGAGAAGCTTATAATGTTAAAATTAAGTCTTTACATTTGTTTCATCTTATAATCAACTTTGTATCTTATGGAGTTTTTTTTTTTTTTTTTTTTTTTTTTTTTCAAATGGTAGCATGTCTCATGGATGTTACCAAAATTGAATTGTACATGAGTTGCTTTAGTTGGCTCAATGAAGATTATATTGCTTCGTTCAAAGCTTTTGGATATTGTTGCTCTAAAAAAGAAGACACAACTTGTTGGTATTAATACAAATGGTGAATACATGATGGTATGGCAACTTTTTAGCATTGCAATGAGGATGATAGAGGTGGCTACTAATGGCATTGTTTAAGTGTGGTGTGCTCTCCATCAACTTGACCTCATCGTCCAAGCCAAGTATCTAAAATTATATAACTAGTTTAGAAATGTCTTGATGTGCCTTGTCTTTCATCTTTGTTGGTAGTTCAATCTCATTAAGAGGATGGATTGTATATGTCCAAAGTTTATTGACATGTATTGGTTATCCATAAAGAAACTTTCTAGCTTTTTGCATCTAGGATGCATTATCATCTATGAGTATCTTGACTAAAAGAAGCTAGCATGTATCTCTCGCCTTGCTTGGTGGGTGGTACTACTCTCACTCAACAATGTTGCAAAAGTAGTGTCCATCATCGTGACATGCTTACAATGACTTAGCATTCTCCTCAATTAAGAAAAGTTGTAGTTTGAAGGTTTCATTTAGTAACTCGTATCACTTTACAAAGTGCAAGGACTGCACAATGCTAAAACTCATGCCCAAAATGTCATCTATAGATCCTTCTTTGTGGCTCTCACCAATGTGGAGGTCTTCATTTAAGACTAAGGAATCTTTATCATGAACATAATGGTTGCATTATAGGCAGAAGACACTAAACATGTAGTTTGTTCAGTGATAAGTTTGTTTATTGATCTCATTGATGACATCTCTACTATTGTTGCCTAATGTGATTGAAACAACAATACCATCAATGAAAATATCCACAAAGTCCTATTTCACAATCTTTGTCATCTATGGACATTTTCTTTATACATTTTAATTTTTTGGGATAAGTTGTAGTTGGAATCGACTTGATGGAATACTTAGGCCATTGAAGATATTGAGAATGACGACAAATATAATGGTGAACGCCTACCATAAGAAAAATACTTTTAAGGCTGTTTTTGACAGGTACATCAATTTACAAATAGATTTTAATATTGCATGGACTCATTGTGATGGTCTTTTTTCACAACTTCAAAGGTTCTTTAGTGGAGTAGCCTCCATCTTTCTTAATACAAGCATAGTTGAATTTGACTTCTCCATGATTGGGTAGACAAAAGATAGATATTGCCAAAGCCTTATCAACTTTTTTCTTGAGAGCATTTTTTAATCCAAGCAATTCAACCATGTTTGTCAAATTTGATGGATATGGATGTTTTTGGAAACTATTGTAGTCAATTTTTATCCATCCCTAGTTTATCTAAAATAAAATGTTGTTGCAATCCTAGAATAAGCTAAATTAGATATTTCAAGGCTTTTGCAAATTTAAAATTGCCTTGTTATATGCCTTACAAGCATTGAAAAAGATATAGATAGATGTTGTATAAATGCACTCTAGATGGTACTATTTTACTTTCTCATGACAGGTTTTGTCAACCATTGCATGCATTCTTAGATTAGTTAATTATTCATGAAGAGGTTTGCTGGCATTGTGTTACTAATTCATAGTTTGTTGTATGAAGTAGACTCACTTGATAATCTCAAGCATATTCTCTCTTCATTATAAGCAAAGCTGAAAGATGAACATAAGTATATCTATTATAAATCTACTTCTGTATTTACAAAATGTGATCCCTATAAACACAACATATCTATTTAGGAGCCATGCTTAAAATTATGACTATTGAAAAGTGAGGTGTGTTGATTCATCAAGAGTAAGTTTAATTGTAGATACTAAATTTTGGAGCAGACAATATCTTAGACTTGAACTCCTTACAGCTTCTGTACAAATAAATTTCAAGAAATTTACAAATTTTTCTTCAATTGAGCTAAAGAAAAGGTCAACACTTCAACTTTATTTTGGGATTTTAGTTGCTTTACTGTCCAATCTGTTGTCATTGCTACGAGGACAGTTAGAGATTCTAAGTCAATAATTTGTTGATTATCACAAATATTGGTACGTTCTATGCTCAGTATCTCTAAATTTTAAAAAAACATATTACACAATCATGTCATTGGAATAAGCATATAAGATCTGAACAAAGTTTGTATATCTCTAACTATTATCTATTTAGAACTCAAGCTAAGGTCGTGTTAATAGAAGTGGAATGTTTTTTCAGTTTTAAATTGATTTGAGATCATTTTCATTTGAATAAAAATAAATTATGCATGCATTTTTTACTGTTAAAAATGGACCAGAATATTAAATAATAGATTAATATTTGTACTAAAAACCAAAATATATTTTTTGATGATTTTTTAATTTTAATTTTTTTTTATTGTTTGATTATTTTACAAAAAGAAATTATATGTTTTTTTTCAAAAGGTGTGATTTTTTTAAATTTTTAATTTAATTTTTTTAAAATCACATAAGTTTAAAATTTATTGTAATTATATTGCATTAGACATGTAATATATGAGTGTTTTTCCAAATATTTTCTTCCTCTTTTAAGTGTCATATATATCTTTTAGTTTTTGAAATTTGAAGGATAGGCTCATTGTGCTTTAGTTATAAGAGATGGTTGTTGTCTTTTTTATGGATAGGTTTATTTGCTTCAGCTATTAGTGGATTTACTTTAGGATCAATCTTGTCATGAAAGTTGTTCAAACTTGGTGAAAATACATCAAAAAACTCGCATCACTTACAATGAGGAACTTTGATTCCATTTAAGCATAATTTTTTCATGTATAATTCTATTTGCGATCATAAATTCAACTTATTTCTTATAGGCAATTTTTCACCAAAGTATTGACTAAAATAATAATAATAAAATAAAAAAACAACAAAAACAACAACAAGTGATTATTATAAAAAATAAAAATGAAAATAAAATTTTGTTATGCATATACTCTTTTTTTTTTTTTTTTTTTTTTTTTTTTCATTTTTTTTGTTGGTCAACATTTCTTAAGGAGTGGTCAATTTTTCACTTGGCAACCACAAATCAAAATTTTACAACTTTTTCATGGCCAATGGAACAGGTCTTCATTAGTGAAAATATAGTCAATCTATTCTTTCTGCTCTTGCCTTGAGACCATTGAGCTATGTACTAAAAAGTGTCAAGCAGTGTCCTTGATATGGTGCACATAAACAATTTTGAGCTGTTGTAATTCCTATTCAATGTTCAATACATGGTCTTAAATTAAGCATCCACAGACTCATTTAACACATTACAACCCGTATTTATTTATTATTGATCATTCCAAGTTTCATAAAGAAAAATAAAAATAACAACACTTGTTTCATATTATATTTGCATATTACTAATGGAATCGTCCAAGGTTGATGTTCATTCATTGACACTCACCTGTAACCACTTCAACATGCTTTCAAACTGATTAAACGACTCAATCAACCCAAAGAATTATGAATTTCATATAAAAAGACTGTAAGCCTAACTATTAGAATGAATGAATGAACTATTTGAATGAGAGGCGAATGAAATAACGATGAATGAAAAACATGGATGAATGAAGAACGTATCGACGAACGTGGGGGGGAACAGCAGCCTCGGTTGTTGCTCCATGTGGGGGGGGGGGGGGTCACGTTGCTCGAGATTCTTTTCAATGACGTTGCTCGAGATTCTTTTCAATGACGTTGCTCGTAACGTTGCTCTTAATTCGCCTCTCCAACCACCGAAGCTGAAAATCCTGTAACGAAGTCCTGAGCGTTTCAGTCCGATGTTGTCGAAACTGCTGGATGAAACCCACTTGTCGCATTCTTCACTGTGCACAGGGGGATGCAGGTTCTGGAGGATCTTCCCTCCGGCCATGGCCATTTGGGATTGCGTTCCGCTGATTCTCTAATCAGAGTTTTGATGCTTATTTAATCCCTTGCTTGCCTCATGACTCATGAATGCTGTACGTGTGTGTGAGTGTTTCCTGGTCGCTCAGCTTTACTTGCGACTTCCGAGTCATCTACTTACGAGTGTTTGAGTTCCTTTGTTGTTGCCTTGTTCTCGCAGAGCGAGTCTTTACCTCGAGGACAGCTTGTTCTTGTTCGGCTGTTGAGCTATCTAGCTGCTGCTGCCATTTGTCTTGCCCGTCTACCGTGGTGGTTTTAGTTCTGAGATTGTGATAATCTTCAATCCGCTGTCAACATGGCCGTGAAGGTGTATATTGTGTACGTGTCTGCTGCCTTCGTGTACCGAGTTTGTGCTGGGTTATGTGGTTTTGACAATTTCTTGGTGGTTATGGATCGTCACATTGAGCTGAGTGAGTGCACTGTGAGGTAGTGAGTTGGGGTAGAGGATATGGAGCACGTCAGAAGTGATTTTTGCTTGGCCGTATCACGTATATTGAGGAGATGCATGCATTTTACTCATATTTGGGTATGAGATGCGAGAAATATAGTGGGATGTTGGCCAGTTGCTTGTCTTTCTGAGGTTAGTGAGTGCCGGCCTGGATGATGATTGGTTAGAATGATGAGCAAGGACATGTGGGGATGGTTGCTGCAAGGCGATTATCAAGGCTGGGATCTTGGTTTCCAAGATTTCCCTACGTCAGAACTGTTGACATGCTGGTCAGAGCCAGTTCTGATGCTGCTGCTGCATGGAATTCTTGCTGCAGGTACTATTCCATGTATGGCCACGTCGAGACTCTCGCCAGGGAGATTCAGAAGGGTGCCAACAGTGTCGAAGGCGTGGAAGCGACTCTGTATCAAGTGAGTACTGCTGACTGTGCTCTTGTCCTGTTATTTGTCGATTCCAAACCGTAGACAGCCATAGCCGAGTTTTAAATTGTTGGGGCTCTTTCATGCCTGCTGATAACCATTGCAAAGGCATGCATAATATGGAGTCTAGATTTCCTTTACGACGCCAATAGTGAAGATTTTGCAACACGCAGGTACCAGAGACATTGCCACAGGAAGTGCCCCAGTCTGAAATGCCATCCTGTGTTAAGGCTTACCGGAAGCTGATGGGTTTCTATTTGGTTTTCCGACTTGTTTTGGTATGATGGCCGCCCAGTTCAAGGCCTTCTTTGATGCCACTGGGGGGTTGTGGAGGACACAATCGCTCGCTGGCAAGCCTGCGGGAATCTTTGTCAGCCCTGCGTCTCAAGGAGGTCAGGAAACCACAGCGTAAGCTCCATAGGATCTGTCTTAAGTGTTTTGGTTAATGTTTCAGTTGAACAATGACGCTCATCAGATCTTTCAGTAATCTGTAAACATGTGTGTATCGTCTGATCTTGCCACGCTGTGTGGATTCCAGATTGACTGCTATCACACAATTGACTCATCACGGCATGATCTTTGTGCCCGTTGGATGCACTTTCGGTGCGGGCATGTCTGAGATCAATGAGCCGAAGGGTGGATCAAGCCATGGAGCTGGCACTCTTGATGATGATGGTACCAGAACCCAACCAAGCTTGAGCTGGAGCAAGCCTTCCACCAGGGAAAGTATACCGCTGGCATTGTGAAGAAGCTGAAGCAGTGATTTATTTATTTTTATTTTTATCAGCCTGCTTGTTGAAATCAGTGTAGATTTCCGATAAGACCTCGCATGGAGCATGCTTTTATTTTTATTTTTATTTGTATTTTATTTCATCATGAGGGATACTGAAGATAATAGTTGTTTAGATAATGCACCATCCTTCAGGTTCTGTGGTGGTATTTGGACTCAGTGGGGGAAGAAGCTTATCTTGGATGCCTGTGAATGTGCCGATGAGCCTGGATGTTTGGTCATCCGATGTATCTAGCCCAATTCTAAGTGAATAAATCAATTCCTACAATTTATTATTATTATCACAATGTGACTTAAGTGCCTGCTCTGCCCCCTCATTGAGTAGTACACCTACAAACTCATTCTGCCTTACTAGGTGTGTAGATTGTGTTAGGAGATCAAAAATCTGGTTAGGATGAAGAAAAACGAGGACATATAATCCAACAATCTATAACTTAATTCAAGAAGTGTACAGAATTTGTAATCTTGCGGTCATTGTAGGCGAAAACCTTGGAGTAGAGTGTCCCAGCACCTAGATTGGAATATATTAGTAAAAAAAAAGTCACTGGAAAGCACTTTCTCAGTCATGAGTGATGACACTTTGGAAGTCCCTTCTCGCACATCGTTCAGTTGTCTTGTTTTACGATGCTTTTGTTCATCTAGAATGCGTGACAATTCAATCGTCGTTGGTTTGCGTTAAGAATCCTTAAAATGTCTGCGAACCCAATTCCCTACTCCAGACTTCATGGAAGCTAAATCTAACCAACACATAGAAATACGGAACTTCTACATTACGTAGAAACGCAAAAATAGTTAATGCATGGACGGAGATGGCAGAGAGGTGTTGACAATGAACGAGGAAGAATAAATACTTGTGCAGAGATCCTCGGAGACAGCGGAGAGACGTAGGCCCTGGCGACTACACATACAGGTGTGAAGCAGTTTCACAATCGGTGGGCAGCTTGCGGGTGGAATCTCCGATAATTGCAATTATGCGGGTGGGCCCTGTAGCATGCGTGTATGGTAGACGACGTGGAGACTCCTGGAAATCCATTAGTAGAGATTGTGGGCGACCATATTTCAAGCGCTGCACCGCTGCCTTTTCCCTCTCCCCGCATATTCTGCTTCATTGTTGACTTGGAATTCGTCGTCTGAAGCGGTTTTCTTATATTTTTTCAAATTCGAGCACCGAATTCCAAGTTAACGAATTGGGATCCCGTTCCAAGTAGCTATGGTGCATTCCCATCTCTGCCGCCGTTGCCTCCTCGGGTCTCCTGAGGTCCTCTGCTGCTCTTTGTCTGGGCACTGCTGGGGTTTTCACGGTGGGTAGTGTGGTAATTGAGTTCGTAGAAAACAAGAAGAGGAGTCGGTGCTTGGAATCTATGGAGAAGCAGAGTGAGCGGAAGGGGCCATATCCTGTCACAGCCACGCAGTACCAGGTGTTGGAGGAAGTAGGGCACGGTTTGGGCGCCACAGTGCATCGCGCAATCTGTCTGCCATTCAATGAAGTTGTGGCAATTAAGAAGTTGGATTTAGAGAGCAGAAATGTAAATGTGGTAAGGCAATTGTCTCTCTCCACGTTTTTATTGAATTTCCCTTCTGCTTATTCTTGAGCATGCATCCTTCTTCTGAGTTTTGGTGATGTTTGGACAGCAACTTCTTGTAATGTAAGGATATTATTTTGATGATGAGCAGTACATGAATTGCAGCGTTCCGATTTTAGTGGTCTAGAATTCATTCTGCATCAATGCTGTTGTTCACAAGAAACCGAATCGTATTGCGTTGTTGACACGGAGTTTAAGGTAAGGGTGTAAGAGTCGGGCTAATTAATTTCCAATGTTTGGGCCATGCGAGGACGATGACAACCTGATTTGCTATTTGCACAGGATGACATACGTCGGGAGGCTGTGACAATGAGCTTGACCAACCATCCTAACCTTGTCAAGTCTTACTGCTCCTTTGTTGTGGATCAAAGTGTATGGATCGTGATGCCCTTCATGGCAGGTGGTTCATGTCTTCACATCATGAAGGCAGCTTTTCCAGATGGTTTTGAGGAGCCTGTGATCGCTACTCTATTAAAGGAGTCACTCAAGGCTCTTGAATACCTGCACCGCCAAGGCCACATCCATAGAGATGTAAAGGTAATTCATCAATGCAATTTTGCCCATTATCTTTCAACGTGTATTTATTTTATGTTTTTTTGCTAGAACGTCTTGCTTGGGGATACGATGAAATGTATTTCAACGAGTACCGTTGAGACAGATTTTCTTCCTTATTTCAACGCGTAGTGAAGATCTGGATACGAACAGCAGACAATAGAGTCGTGCTTCTCCGTGTGGTTTCAAAATTCCTTTCACAGGTATGAGAATTATTTTTTACTTGATTATATTGGCAGGCTGGAAATATTCTTTTAGATGGAGATGGATCTGTAAAGCTTGGTGACTTCGGTGTCGCTGCAAGCATGTTTGATAAAGGTGATCGACAGCGATCGAGAATCACTGTTAAGGGTACTCCTTGCTGGTATGTTGAATTGTCTCTCTATGGAATGACTGCTAAATTTCTGTAATATATGCTAAAAGAGAAAAGGCTTACAATACTTGCACCACTGCTTAATTTTTTTGAATCCAGTATTGAGAGATATCGGGTCGATCCCTAGATGAGTTTCGCTGCCTTGCCCATGACTAAGACAGCGAGTGTGATATGTACTACCAAATTTTACTTAACTTTTTAATTTGCCTATATAAATGCTTGCAGGATGGCGCCGGAAGTCATCGAGAAAACTCATGGCTATGACTTCAAGTAAGCTCACACTTTTCCTTGTAGGCTTCTAAGAAGCCAGATTGACGGTAGTAGTGCGTTTACGTACATCTCTCATATATCAGACATAAGTAGTCAAGACGTGACATGATCATTTGATCTGAAGATGCCTGTGAGATTTTCTGCGTAAGCAGTAGGACATGGAGCAAATCTTTATCTGGTGCAATTACTTTGATTCACATATACGACATTTGACTTTCTGCTTGTACGAGTCTAAAACCCTCTGTTGACCAGGAATAAGCGGTATAAGCATTGTATGCAGAGCTGACATCTGGTCCTTTGGGATAACTGCTTTGGAGCTTGCTCATGGTCATGCACCCTTCTCCAAGTATCCTCCCTTGAAGGTACTATTAACCGTAGACGCTTGTAAATTTTAATATCACTCAGATGCGAGTTTCTGATTGTAAAAATAAAAATAACACACACACATACACACATACACACACACAAGCACACACACATACACACATACACACACACAAACACACACACATACACACATATGCACACATACACACATATGCACACACACACACATATGCACACACAAGCACACACACATACACACATACACACACACACACACACACACATATGCACACACACACACACATATGCACACACACGTACACACACACGAACACACACACACTCTTTCTCTTTGTATTTGGATGTTTTCAACTGTGGGAGTTTTTATCACAGGTGTTGCTGATGACTCTCCAGAATGCCCCTCCCAGGCTGGACAATGAGCGGGACAAGAAGTTTTCTAAGGTGAGGTGGTCTCATGTATGATTATTTGATCGTTTGGCATCTGACACTATATACTTGTGGACTAGTTTTCATGTTAATTGTATGAATTATTATGCGAGTAGTCAATCATGTTCTTTAGATGTTGGGAATCCTTGGAGAAGCAATTAGTGGCAATACGCAGTTACCGGTAACCAAAGAAACTAAGAATTGAGAAAAACATCTTTTAGAGCTGCATGGGTGGCGTGCACTCGATTTGATCTTAGGTGCTTCTTTTTTGGAGGGCTCGTTGTTCCTCTGGGTAACTCTTTGTTACTCATTCGTTTTTCATCTGTACAGTCCTTCAAGGAGATGATTAGTATGTGCCTGGTCAAGGAACCAACAAAACGACCTTCTGCGGAGCGACTTCTCAGACATTCTTTCTTTAAGCAAGCTCGGTCTTCTGATTACATTTTGAGGCATGTGTTGGATGGCTTGCCGCCTTTGGGTGAACGAGTTAAGCATCTCAGGGTAAGGACGAATGATTTAGCACAAGGATCGAGATTACATTAATTTTCTATGATAGAAGAAATGTAGATAAGTGTTGAAGAATGTTTGAATTTCTACATTGTGATAGGTTTAACTCGTGAAATATGTTCGTCAGATGTTAGATGCTGCCCAAATTGCAGAGAAGAAGATGCCATTTGAAGAGCAAGAGGAGAAATCCAAGGTTTATTCCATTTCTCAATTTTTCTTTTTGGGGCAAATTGTCACTTTCATAGTGGAAGGGACGTGCAAATCTAGCGTTCGGTGCTAGTTTTTTTCCTTCAAGTCTCGCGTTCTTTGCTGACATTTCCTGTCGCAATATTTGCAGACTGAATATAAAAGAGGTGTTAGCAATTGGAATTTTAATATTGAAGACCTGAAAGCAGAAGCTGCGCTGGTATGTAGTCAAATTTATGCCGTATTAACTCTTGGTTTGGATGGTCTTTCTGTGACAATTTTTTATTTTGTATTTTGTATTTATTTATTTTCCCTTTGATTTGGGGTTTTTGGCATAGTTTTTGTAGAGGATAATTCAGATTTTTTTTAACACTTCATTTACTCACATTTAGCTGTTTTGGCCAGATTTCAGGAGATGGTGGTTATGCCGAGGCTGTTAAAGAGGAGGATGACACTCCAAAGCAACAGACACAAAAAGGACTCGATGATTACCTCCCACCCAAGAACGCAGAACCATCCGCTAGGTGCACGTTTGTTATAGTAAAATATCTATCAAGTGTCTTATTCTAAACTTTTATTTGATGTAGTCCAATGTGTAAAGTTCCTATCGGCAGGCAAATACTTGCAATGGCAGCTCTTTGACTTAATATTAGTAACAGAGGTTGCTGATGTGTTTTTGTACATAACAGTCTTTCAGCACATACTAACGTCGTTTACATGTGTTCCGTGCATGTTGGCTTCACAGAGACAGAGAACTCCGTCAGAGAGGAATGTCAGCAGAAGATCTTTCACGGTGTCGTGAACGAGCGTTTAGCGGACTATTGCCAAGTGACGAGCGTGCCACATCGGATCAGGGACCAGCGAGCGGGTTTCAAGGCGTTCCAAGACCATCATCTGGCATGCCACTTGATCTCGTCTCGCAATGTTCGTCCATGATTTATTTGCAGACATGCTTTCGAGGGCGTTTCTTTGAGGATGTGATGAATTGATCATTATCATACTCTTCGATTATCCATTTATGGACGTCAATGAACTCCTTTCTTAGGTCGTAGGTAGTTGATACCAAGCTGACAACTTGTGTAAAAACATGCGTTGGGATGTTAAAGTTTTATATCATATTTGTGCTACGTTTCACAGGAAGTAAGGAAGGGTCAGAGGAGAAGTCGAAGGGTCCTGCTCAGAAGTTTCCAATTGTTCAAAGAGGTCGCTTTTCAGTTACATCTAATGATCTGGATCTCCAGGTATTACTGCCATGCATTAGAACCTGGTCTATGAGAGTCAGTTGATCATATCTTTAGCTCATGCACGATTGTCATCACTGGCAGAAAACAGCGGAGTAAATGGCATAATTCATGTTCATTGCAGTAGTACAGAAGTTGAAGATTAGCAGTACAATTTGTGTCATTTCTCTATTGAATAATAGACATTCCTGTATAGTAGGCATCATTTTGCATTAATCTACCGGATCTTTTGCCCTGATGTGTGAACTCTTACTCATGTAAGCAAATCTTTTACTCTTCGTTTTTATATTCATGGTTGTACAGGATCCACCTCAAGGTAGCACACGACGAAGAAGTGCTAGCTCACAGGTAGGTGGGGGATATTTTAGGCATCGCGAATGTATGAAATGCCAGATTGGGTTTAGAGTAGAGAGTTATTAGTATTAGCTGATTGAGTTTCTTGTTAAAGCTGCACAATCATGACCGTGGGTATAATCGTAGGCTCTTCAGCTACAAGCACCATCAGTAGCTTCTTCATTGTCAAACGTATCTGGCTCGTCAGTATCACTGGCGGCTTTGTTACCTCACCTGCAAAATGCTCTAAATCATGCGGTTATGCAACAGGTAATTCCGAAACTCCCTGACATTGTGAAATCTACTCTCTGGTTTGATAATCTTGTGCCTAGAGTTGTTTGAACACTGGGGCCTTCAATCGCTCGTCCTTTTTCGTGATAAAAAATTCTTCTGCTATTTCTGTAGTGGTGTCTCCAGTCGTGGAAAGCGTTATTTTCTCGTGCTCAAGCTTCACTCTGCATTTTTTTATCAGGATTGAGAATTTCGTAGTAATTGAATCGCAGGATACCCTCATGAATTTGCTGAATAGCATAAATGCCAGTGAAGCGTCATCCTGTGAGCCTTTCTCTTTTACCCCGGTTCTTCAGTCCCTTGAATGCATATCGGTGTATAAACACCAACTTCGTTACTGTAAGGCCTAAACCATCAATACTCCTAACATCAAAGTTTGTATTTCAGCTCTACGCAGAAGTTCACGGAGCTCAAGTTCCCACTCAGTAAGCACCCATCTTATATTACAACATGTTTCTTCTGCGGTACAAATTAGCTAGTGCCTAATAATGTGGTGTATTAGGTACCAGTCAATCAGCAAATCAATTTACCTTGACTTTTGGGCATTATTTGCAACGTTTGCTGATACTTATCCTTCAGATGACGGAGATATCGAGTGACAGAGAAAAAGAACTTCTTCATCAGATTGCCGAATTCCAGAGCAAGATTTCTGTCCTTGTGGATGAATTGCAGGCTTTGAAACTCAAAAACATGTCGGTAAGTTGGCCTCTTAATTGATTAGTTCATTCCTCCACTTTGGTTTCAAATCTGGTCGGATCTAAAAAGGTGGTATTTCTCACGGTGGCGTGGAAGTTTGATTGACCTCAATAAATGTCAAACTCAACTTGGGTGATGATTTGCAGCTGGAGCGACAACTGAATGCTCACCATAACAGGGAAAAAGAGGAGCGAATACGAAAACAAACTAATATTGGAGATGGATGAGAAATCACCTTCATCAAATAAATCACGAGAGAATTTGCAATTGCAACATGGTCAATATCGCTAGTGCATCAACAAGTAGCCATCTCAAATTCTGCAAAATTTTCTGATGAGCTTGAGGTTTGTATCTCAAACACATCAGATATCATAGATTCACCTCTTCGAACAGACTGAAACCCAGACTCTTATCGCTGAAATCTAATAGGTTTTCAAACATTTCAAAAAAAAATTCACATTGGTAAGAGCTCGTTGAATTGTTGTACAATCTCAAACAACGTTCAGCAATTTTGCATCGAAATGAATACACGTCATGAACTTGTGACCACTGAATGCACATGCTCTAATCAGAGTTTTACGAGCTTTACATCGAACAATAACATGGAAACAAAAGTTCTGCCAACCCACCAACAATATCAATATTTTCAGGCTTTAACGGCAAAATTTCGAAGCCACAATGTGGTGGAGCTAACAGTTTAGTTAATGATCATCACTCCGATATGTTCCGAGGTGAGCAGGTCTCTTGTTGATGACGTCATTTCTAATCTGTGTCTCGCTACTGAGGGCTTGCTGGATTCCAATACGCGCTGCCAATTAACGTTTGTGCTTGTCGATCTAATCTTCATAAATTGTTGGGCTCTCACAGATGAAGTTGTTCACAAATAGACCGTGCACCTGTTAAGGTTCCAGATTTTGTACTAATTTTGCATAGCTCAACAAATCTGGCTGTCATGATGCGTGGATTTGTATAACGAAGCATTGGCCTTCAATTCCAGTTGTTTGAAGCAACTCTGCGCGTATCCTTGGAACCTCAAGCGAGCCTCAAATCATAGCTCTTAGAGTAATGAAGAAGCACTTGGCAAGTGGAGGAATGAAGTCGCTTGAGGTACTCGACAACTCTTTACCACGACTATGCCTCAATGTTGACATGAAGGCCATTAGAGCCACTGCAACATCTTTTAGAAGTCTCCATCACACAGCCATACCACCAACTTCAGTTGATGTGAAAGCATTTCTGTTAAAGGAAAAAATGTGACTGTCCCTAAGTGTTTGCGGTGAAGAAAAGCTCAACTATCGTTTATTGAACATGGCACTTTTGGTCTCGAAATTCAGGAAAGCCTGGGAATCTGTGGACTCGGATTAGAAGTGTGTCGGTGAGGAGTCGTGGCGTGAGGGAGGATCTGGCTGATAATTGTGCAATCGATTAATACAACTCATGGGATGCAAACCTTTGTGAAGTAAATTGTTCCCTCAAGGTGAGACTTCGCTGTTGAATTGCGACTTGGGTCGCGTCTCTTCTAGCATTATTGACGAGGTCTATGTTCCTTCTTTACCCACCTCACTACCTTTGTTTCATTGCACCATTTGCTGCAATCAGCCCTGCTGGTTCTGGAACTCTTCTGCTTCTCGGTGACACTTTGGCTATGGAAAAATGCTGCTTTGTTTGAAAGCCAGCCTTGTGTGAACTCTTTCAGTTTTGAGCCTCTGTGAATTAACCAAACGGCCGTTTCTGGCCTTGCTACTCCTGCAAGAGAGCAACACAGAGGCCTTGCTCATGCAGCAAGCACTGCGTCTCTCATCATATAATGTCAACACACGACCACATTGCTGCAGGTTTAGGCCTCAGGGTATTCTAGCCATAGCTCTGCAACAACGCTTTAGTCTAGTTCCGAGCTTTCACTGCAAACGCTACGGCTCAAATGAGATTGTAGAAAAATTCTTCTTGTAACACCAAATATTAGCTTTATTATAAATAATAATAATAAAAATCTGACACGAAAAACTGTGCATTATTTTATAATAATGCTAATAGGTTAATGACTCAAAACTAATCAGGTTTATTGAAAATAAAATAAGCTCTATATATTTCATTACATGTTTTATACATCAATAAATGTTAGGGTTTTAGATTCAAGATAAATATAAAAATCATAAAATTTTATTTATTTTTTCATAAATTATTTGCTACAAAAAATTATAAGTGTTATTAAAACAATTTATTAACTTTTATTATGATTATTATATGCATTTGTATCTTACTTTAAGTTATTTTTTTAAATAAAAAAGATTCATTTTTTAGTACATTTAAAATCTAAATAATTTTTAAAAAAATCAAAAGATGTCTGATTTTGTTACTCATAAGAAAAAAAGAAAAAAATATTTAATGATTATAAATAAGAGAATATATACTTATATTTGTATCTTTATTTTTAATTAATTTATTTTTATAAAAATTATATTTAAATATATTATAAAATTTTAAATGATTAGTATTTATTATTTTTGGAATAACATTTTTTTAATTTTTTAAATTATTATGGCACATTGTTTATTAACTTAAAAGTTGTAAATCCAATTCAAATGATATTAAATATTTTGAAGCTTTTTAACAACAACAAAACATAATATGGATGTATGTGTAAAACATAGCCTTTCAAAAGCGTCACTTAATTTTTATAAATAAATGATTTTTATTAAGTTTTTAAATTTTTATACTACATACTCAAAATTAAAAGAAATAATTATATTTGTTAAACTTATACACAACATAGAATTAATTGATATATTTATTAATTTTTTATTAGCTTATAATAAATTGATGAATTAATTTTAAAAAATATTATATGAATACAAATATTATATATATATATATATATATATATATATATGAATCAGATTTCAAAATAAATCATGAAATATCATAATTTTACTAAATGATAGCATATATTTATCTAAATATGAATACAGAACCAAATATGTTGCTCTATTTCATCGCAATCTACAATAGAGACCATACATTTACTCATATAAATACTAAGGCATAGATGTTGATCCATTTAGTTTATATGCATTTTTTTCTTTTATGTTATAATTCATTGTTTTAAAATTAAATCAAACAATTAATTGTAATGTTGCTTTACTATAAGGTACCTTCAATCACTTGAAAATCTCACCAAGGCAATGTTACTTATGAAACCATTCCAGAATGAACCTTACCAGCCTTTCCGAATTTCTTAGTCCATTCAAGTGCCAAATTAAGTTAAGCCACAATCTTATGGTGCAATGCTACTTCATGGCGCAATGCCTACTTAAGTTATATCATAATTATTGGCTACCACAATACACACGATATTATATCTCATCCTTAAAATGACGTATCGTCACCTCAAGCATCTTCCATTGCACATTGCTAGATTATCGTCTCGTATCATTCATTAGAAGTCAATTGACGAGATGTCTCTTGTCTTTCAAGTCTCTTCCTAACTCGCTTAAGTTACTTAGTTTCTTAAGATGCCTTAGACATGGGCTTGTGTGCTACTTAGGCACTTGAGTCCTATTGGAATTAAAATATTCTTCAACTTGTTTTACACCCTTATATGAGATTCACCTCAAGATGAAGAAGGTGGTTCTCTCAACCACTCCATTGCCAACATGCCTTGAATTCTCCCTCGACATTTAGGAGTTCTTAGCCCATACTTAATTCAAGCAAGTACAAGGGTTGGGTCCATTAGATCCTTATACTTTCTTCCACTTTGGAGGATAAATGTCCTCATTCATAATTTGGCCTCTTATAAGTGAAGATTTTTCATGAAGTAGAACTTGTTCCTCTTTAGAATGCCTTAGCATTGTTTGCATCCCATGTTTAGGTTGCATGAGGGTTTTCTTTTCTATCTAGTCCCTACTTTTGTTCCTTTACTCAAAACTTTAAGATTTTATTTGTATGAATGAGATAGGATGCTACCTCCTTCTCACAAAATATGTAGTCAACTGTAATTTTCACAAGTTTCTCTCAACTATTGGATAAGAAAGCCCACACTTTCGATTGTAAGTCATGAGAACTTCTACTCCACTTAGACTTGCTATGGCTATTAAACTCCTTATCTAAAGCCTGCCTCACCTTACTATCTTTTTTTTTTATCATATAGAGGTCATTTGTAGTCACCTAATAAGAAATTCATTTGTGAAAGGCCAACCGTTTAGGCTTGGTTGCTAGGAGCTTTGTATCCGCCTCATACAAGCTTCTCAAGGTTGCCTTCTACAAAGTCACCTTGGGTTGAAATCTTTTCAAACCTTTCATTTGTTGAGAAACTTACACCATAATCCTTTCACATTCACGTCCTCAAGCTTTTCTAAGTCTCAGTCCCTTCACTCTCATGATTTGCCCACATTGTGAATCTTGGACCTTGTGAATTTTTTTGAATAATTTACACCTATTTTTGGTGCTTTATATAAGATTTTCTCTGTAACCCTCTCAATCCTACTTGGATTCAAGTTGCCTTCATCTTTGGATCCATACACAATTTCTTTTTTTACAAAATGAAGAATCTTAATTCTTCAATTGCTTCTATGTGGATTTCAACTTCTCATGATCATCCATTTTCTTATTGAAATCAATCACCATCCCTTGCATATGCTTTAAGTTTCTATCATCAGTCCATTGAAATTCATGCAAAGGATAAACTTTAAAGGTGCAAAAATATTGAACTCATCTGACATTGATATGCTTCTTGTCAAGTATTATTGATATTTAATCTATGATTTGGTCACATATTTCTTCTTGAGGTAGAATATGTGTCTTTTCTTTATGGAAGCCTTTGCCATTATCTACAAATTTCTTAAGAATATTTACATGAAAGATCGGATACCACTTCAATCTCTTAGAAATGTCTCACACATAAATATTCTTGTGCAATATCCTTTCAATTACATAAGAGCTTGCCCATTTTTGGATCTACTTGGAAGTGACATACAAAGGTAAGTAAAATTATTCATATTCAACCATACTTTGTCTCTCCTTTTATATTACATATTCTGCCTATACTTATCAACTTACTTCTTGTACCTACTTTGAAGTGCTTCTGATCTTTTCTTAGTAGCATTCATGATGATTTTCCTTTGAGCCATCTACCTTACTCCTTCTGTTGAGTAGAACCTAGAAGTATTATTGTCACTTTTTTTGACTTCAATTAAGTCAATTGGCTTAAGTGCATCAAAGCCATGAATCACTTAAAAAGGTGTGTTACCTAAAGACTCATTCCAATTAGTATTATAATTAAACTTGGCTATGGACAGCTACTTGATCTAATCTTTATAGTTACTTACCACATAGTGTCTCAAATATATTAAAAAAATATCATTGATTTTTTTAGTTTGGCCATTGTCTTGAAGATGCCAAGCCATTATAAATATGATTTTAGACTCCAATTTCGTCATAATATGCTGCCAAAACTGAGCTATGAAGCAAACATCTTTATTGCTCAAAATCTAAGTTGGCACACCATGCAAAGAGATCCAAGAGTCAAAGAAAAGACTTGTTGTTACTTGTAGGATAATTTTTAGGTCAACTTTGGAATGTCTTGGAAACATAGCCATTGCTATGAATCTTATTATCTTTCTAAATTTATCAACCATGACTAATATGGTATTGGCTTCTACGCACTTCGATAAGCTTGTTATAAAATCCATTGAAATGTCTCTATAGGAAAAAGACAAAAGTGGTAGTGGTTCCAAAAGTCCCATATTTGCTTGTGTGGAGTGCTTATTCTTTTGGCACACCAAACAACTCTTTATATATTTTCTATGTCTTTTCTTATGGAAGGCCAATAGTAAGACCATGCCACATCTTTCAAGGTGGACTTTATACCTTTATGCCCCCTACATGTAGAGTTATATATCTTGAACATGACTTTCTTTTTTTACTTGCTTTTTAAAATATAGAGTCACATTTGCTTGAATCAGATAAGTTCGTCTCTTATCGAGAAGTGTTCTATAAGTCTTCTCTATTTTATTGTAGTTTTGATTGAAGCAAATGCTTTCTTGATTTCCAACATGCTTGCATCTACTTTGTAGGTTTTTTTTACACCTTTGATAAAAGGGGAGTTATCACAATAGACAATTGTCCTGAATATCATTGTGTCATGGAGCTTCTCTTCCAAAAACTACTCTTTCCTACTCAACGCATCTGGCACTAAGTTATCTTTGTCTAGCTTATAAATCAACTCAATATCCATTGAGATGATTACATCATGTTATCTTAATTTCTTTGGAAATGCTTGCTCTTTTGACCTGAAGTACTTAAAAGAGATGTTATTGGCATAGACCTTAGTCTTTCTACTACTAAAATAGTGCTTCAAAGTCTTCACCAATGCACAACTATAAACAATTCTTTCTCATGAATGGGCTTTCTCAAGTGACTTCCACTTAATTTCTTGCTCTCAAATGGTATAGGTCTACTTTTTCCATCAAAAATCCATTGATGGCAAAGTCACTTGCAATCATGTGAATCTCAATTTTTTTATCAAATTATAAATGAAACAATACTAAAATTGAAATCAATACTTCTTTGATTTCTTGGAAGGATTTTTCACAGCTTCAGTCTTACTTTATAGAGTTTTTATCCTTCTTCATGAGGCTGTCACGGCCATAATCATGTAAGCTAGTAATTACATATACAAATAAGTGGAAGTAAGTAAAAGTAGATAAAAGTAAGTTAATTCTATAGTATTTAATATGGAAGCTTCTTAAAAGCTTCATAGACATTGTTTTGACTTCATAGGTGTCTTTAATTATTTTTCTGAATTAGAAACGTGGTCAACAAGTTGGCCATGTACCATACATGTTGTTAGCTTGAAGATTAAGCTAACTATGTGGCCCACACATAGAAAAACTTGCCTTGTAAGTCAAGGCATGTGTCTTACAAAGTCAATACATATTGGAGGTCCTATAGAATATCGCCACGTAGCCCCTAGTTAGATAGTATATATAGAGACAAGAGTGAAGCCTTCTTCACTCTAGTCAACTCCTTTCTTGCTTTCAATCTAGTTTCAAGGGTCTCTAATTTTCTTGTCTTTTGGCAATAGCCATTCTAATTTCTCTTTTAATATACATACTTATTTATTTATATTTTATTACCTTTCTTTGAGTGAAGGCTCACTTGTCTGAATTGCTTTTTCATCGAGTTCTTCTCTTTGACAGATTGACAAGAGTACACCTACAATATCAAAGCTTTATCTAATCTTGATTAAGAGTGGATTATCCTTTTTTCCTGATAAGATATAAGCATATTAGAAGTTGCGGATTACCCTCTTCTAAACTGATATTATCCTTAGTATTTTCTTTGTTCTTAAGTCCTCTCTTCTATTTGTCTTCAGCGATATTAGACATCTTCTCTCTTCTAAGTGTTATCATGGCAGAACTTTTTGAAATGAAGAGTGCAATGGCACAAATGCAAGAGCAATTGAGGGAGTTAATGCTTGCAATGCATCAATTCAATTTACCACCACAAGGAGCAACAAGATTGGCAGGAAGTGAAGATATAGAAATGGTTGGAGCTGCTTCAACATCTGCACCAAACCATGTCCTTTCTCCTATGGTGGAACGCCCTTCAAATGTTAGAGAACCAAGAATTGTCCTACCCGAGAAGTTTGATGGCACCAGATCCAAGTTTCGAGGATTTATCAATCAAGTGCAACTTGTGATTGAACTTCAATCCCAAAGCTATCCAATTCCAGGATCACAAGTTAGATTCATTGGTACGCTTCTTTCAGGTTTGGTGCTATCGTGGTTTTCATCTTTTCTTGAATGACGAGATCCAATATTGGCTAATCTAGAGGCTTTTTTGGCAGAGTTTTGATCCATGTATGGAGAACATGATGCAATCCATGTTGCAACCAATAAGATCCGTATTCTACAACAAGGCAATCGATCAGTAACGTTATATGCTTCACAATTTTGACAACTTGCAACAAATATCAAGTGGGATGATACTGCATTTATTAGCCAATTTCTCTACGGATTACAATACGAGGTAAAAAAATTAATGCTCAACTTACCTGATCCTCAAACATTGAGTCAAGCAATTGATTTTGCTGTGAAGTGCGACAATTGCCTTTTTGAATTTTGATCTGAGAACTGTACAAGTGGACCTCAACGTTACTATAATTCAATGGCAACACCAACATCTCTTCAACACATACATTTGAAAGTAGAGGATATGCAAATTGATGCAGTATGTTTCAAACTTCTTACTAAGCAAGAAAAGACTCGTTGTCATTAAGAAGGATTATGTTTATATTGTGGAGAACCAAAGCACACTGCTCAACATTGTCCAAAGAAAGGACGCAATCACAAAATGAGGAGTATGGCTGTGAAAGAAGACAATATGTCGGAAAACGAGTTTGTCCAGCTACAATAGGGACCGTGCGGCTGGAACCTTGCACAACTTCTAGTAAAGGTCCTATTCTCTCCTCAGAGCCTTTTCCTTGTTTTATATTAAATATTATTTTAGGACCTAAACATAACAAAGTCTCTGCCTTGTTAGATTCAGGAGCCTCAGCGTGTTTTTTAGATGAAGAATTTACTAAAAGACATAGCATATCTTTAGTAAAGAAAACTAAACCTGTTCATGTAGAAGTCATAGATGGTCGTCCATTGTCTTCTATAGATATTACTCATGAAACCCTTCCTATAGAAGTAATAATCAATGGTCATAATAGTTTTGTAGTATTTAATATCATTAGATCTCCCTCTAATCCAGTCATTTTAGGTTGATCGTGGTTAGAAAAATACAACCCTCAAATAGATTGGATTTCTCGAACTCTTACTTTCTCTGAAAGTATAATCAACACTGTAGTTAAGCAAGTAGAGAGTCATAAGTCCAGTTCAATTAAACCCATATTTATAGGTACAAAAGCTTTCTTGCATGCTGCTATGAAAAAATCACCATATATTATTTATGCTACACCCGTTTCTACTGGTGAAAAGACTTCAAGTGGCATTCCAAGCCAATATCAAGAATTTCATGATGTATTCGAAAAAAAGAATGCGGATACACTCCCAGAACATCGTCCCTATGATTGCTCAATTGACCTTCAAGAGGGAGTACAACTGCCATTCGGACCAATCTATAGTTTATCACAAAATGAGTTGGCTGAATTCAAGGAGTATATTGAAGAAAATCTAGCCAAGAATTTCATACGCGATTCTAAATCTTCGGCAAGAGCTCCAATTCTATTTGTGAAGAAAAAAGATGGATCATTGTGGATGTGTGTTGATTATTGAGGACTCAACAAGATTACCATTAAGAATAGGTATCCACTACCTTTAATATCTAGACTTCTTGATCAGCTGAATCAAGCTAAGATCTATACAAAAATAGATCTTCGGGGAGCATACAATCTAGTACGCATCAAAGAAGGAGATGAATAGAGGACTGCATTTCGAACTAGGTATGGACATTTTGAATACAACATCATGCCTTTTGGACTTACAAATGTACCAGCAGCTTTTTAACATCTAATGAATGATGTTTTTTGAGAGTTTTTGGACGATTTTGTAGTCTGTTATCTAGACGACATCTTGATCTATTCTAAGAATCCAGAAGAACATGAACTTCATGTTCGTCATGTGTTACAAAAATTAAGAGATGCAGGACTCTATGCCAAGATAAAAAAGTGTATATTCTACACTACTCAAGTCGATTTCTTAGGTTACATCATTTCAAATGATGGACTTATGATGGATCCTAAGAAAGTTCAAACTATTATAGATTGGAAGATTCCAAAAATGATAAGAGATGTCCAATATTTTTTAGGATTTGCCAACTACTATCGGATCTTCATCAAAGACTTCTCTCGAGTTGCAGCTCCACTTACACGTTTGACTTGTAAAGACAAACTCCAATAGAATCAAGAAGCGGAAGTTGCTTTTGAATCTTTGAAGACAGCGTTTGTTTCTGCACCAATCTTGTATCGTGTTGATTTTTCCAAAGCATTCTTTATGGAAACAGATGCATCAGACTTTGCTCTGGGTGCGGTTTTATCACAAATAGGAACAGATGACAAACTTCATCCAGTAGCCTTTCATTCAAGAAAATTCTCAGCAGCAGAAATCAATTATGAGATCCAAGATAAAGAACTTCTTGCAATTGTGGATTCTTTTCAAGAATGGCGTCATTATCTAGAAGGCGCTTCTAGTCCAGTCACCATGTATATAGATCACAAGAACCTCGAATATTTTATGTCAGCACACGTATTAAATCGTCGCCAAGCTCGTTGGAGCATGTCTTTATCAAGATTCGAGTTCATCATCACTTATCGGCCAAGAAAACAACAAGGTTTATCTGATGCCTTGTCTAGACGTTCTTATCTTACACCAAAAGAAGGAGATGCAGCTTTTGAGCAACAAAGAACGGTTCTCTTGAAGCCGGAACAATTTCATCTTCGAGCAATAAAATCAACATTGACTATTGATTTAACTTTTCTTAAGCAAGTCCAGTTAAGTATGTCTTCAGACCTTCTTGTTCATAATATCAAGAATAATTCTTCTAAATCTCATGATCCATCTAAATTTGAATTCAAGAACAACCTACTCTATTTCGAAGGACGCCTATATGTTCCAGAAGGAGAAGCACGTTTACGTGTTCTTCAAGCTCGTCACGACTTTCCAGCAGCATGACATTTCGGATATAATAAGACTTTAGAGCTGATATCTAGGGATTTTTGGTGGCCTCAAATGTGGAAGGCAGTTAAAAATTTTGTACAATCATGTGATATTTGCTCAAGATCGAAAACTCCTCGTCATCGACCTTTTGGACGTCTTCAGCCATTACCCATTCCAAAACAACTATGGTCTTCTGTTTCTATGGACTTCATCACGGATCTTCCAATCTCAGGTTCTTATGATTCTATATTCATGATAGTAGATCATTTTACCAAGATGACACATTTTGTACCATGTATAAAATCTATCACAGGTGAAGAAATAACTAAGCTCTTTCTTGACAATATCTATCGCTATGATGGATTACCCAAGAATATTATATCAGATAGTGGAACTCAATTTGTATCAAGATTTTGGGGAACTCTTTTCAAGATTCTAAAAGTGGATATAAAACTATCTTTGGCCTTCTATCTTCAAACCAATGGACAAACGGAGCGTGTTAATCAAGTTTTGGAGCAATATTTAAGATGTACCATTAACTACCAATAAGATGATTGGACAATTCTTTTGCCATTGGCAGAATTTGCTTACAATAACACTGTACACTCTTCTACAAAAAAAACACCTTTCTTTGCTAATTATGGTTATCATCCACGACTTGATACTTTTGACTTTTTAAAAGTTGATAATCCTGCTACGAAAGATTTGGCGATTTATTTATTAGAGCTACATGCAACGATGAAGGCGCAGTTAAAAGAGGCTTAAGAATAACAAAAAGTGAATGCGGATGTCTATCGAAAGGAACAACTACCATTCTTCTTGAGTGATAAGGTATGGCTATTTCATTGCAATATCAAGACCACTCGTCCTTGTGACAAGTTGGACTATCGAAGGCTGGGACCATTTTCTATTTCTACACAAATCAATCCAATTGCATATCGTTTATATCTACCGGAGTCAATAAAAATCCATCCAGTATTCCATGTGTCTCTTCTTGAACCATACAAGACAGTGGACAAACCAAGAATATGACAAGCTCTACCTCCTCCTATAGAAGTGGACAATAATGAAGAGTTTGAAATAGAAGAAGTCTTAGATTCAAGGCGACGCCGAAATAAATTAGAATATCTTGTCCATTATCGTGGATATGATATTAGTGAACGTACATGGGAGCCAATAAAGAATCTTGCAAATGTAGCAAAGGCGGTGGACGCTTTTCATCGACAACATCCATCAAAATCAAGATGAAAACCTTCTTTATAAAAGAAACAACATCTAGGCAAGATAACATTCTACTTTCAATTCTTGTTCGTAGCTTCGTTGTAGTAGTGGGGCTCAGGAGATGGAGAACCAACAACTAGCGGATTCAACTCATGAGCCTTCATTTGCTGACCTGCAAGACGAGACATTACGATTGTCACAACCTTCAAGACGACGCAATCGAGATGAAGATCTTCAAGAACGACATGTTTTTCTTCGAATAGATGGTGAGATACAACGCGTTTGGTATCACGATTTGGGAAGGGACTCCCGATGTTTGGTGATTTTGCTAGAGGTAGGAACAACTCCTGATGGTGTTCCAAATATTCTATTCGAAGGAAGTTAGGAAGGCCTCAACAATGATAAAATAACTGGGTGGTCTTCCTGCCCTGGTATGAGACACTACCGATGGTTGAGAGGCCCTATCAATCAACTTCGAAGAGAACAAAGATCAGAGTATATGGCTAATACAATTCATTGCATCATAGATTTCCTCAACATATGATGACCGCTCCTCATGGAACTCATCCCTAGAAGGAGGGGTAATGTCACGGACATACTCATGTAAGCTAGTAATTACATGTACAAATAGGTGGAAGTAAATAAAAGTATGTAAAAGTAAGTTAATTCTATAGTATTTAATATGGAAGCTTCTTAGAAGCTTCATAGATATTGCTTTGACTTCATAGGTGTCTTTAATTGACTTTTTGGATTAGAAACGTGGTCAACAAGTTGGCCATGTGCCACACATGTTATTAGCATGAAGATCAAGCTAACTATGTAGCCCACACGTAGAAAAACTTGCCTTGTAAGTCAAGGCATGTGTCTTACAAAGTCAACACATATTGGAGGTCCTATAGAACGTCGCCACGTAGTCCCTAGTTAGATAGTATATATAGAGACAAGAGTGAAGGCTTCTTTACTCTTGTCAACTCCTTTCTTGCTTTTAGTCTAGTTTCAAGGGTCTCTAATTTTCTTGTCTTTTAGCAATAGCCATTCCAGTTTCTCTTTCAATATATATACTTGTTTATTTATATTTTGTTACCTTTCTTTGAGTGAAGGCTCACTTGTCTAAATTGTTTTTTCATCGAGTTCTTGTCCTTGACAGAGGCTCATAAAGAGACTAGAAATTTTAGAAAAGTCCTTTATAAACTTTTTGTAATAATTTACTTGCAATAAGAAAGATTTTAGGCTTTTTTATATTTTGTATACTTACTAAGTATTGATGGCTTGGATCTTCTTTGGATCAAGTTTCAAATCCTCACCATTAATGATATGTCCTAGAAACTCCTACTCTTCTAAGTAAAAGACACTCTTCTCTTTATAAGCGTATAGTAAGTTTTTCTCACAACTTCTTGAGAACAATCTCCAAATGCACTTTATGATCTTTTTTACACTTGAAAATTTTGAAAATATTATCAATATATACCACCACAAACTCATCGCTTTTTCTAAAAAAAAATTGAGTTTATAAACATAATAAATGTTGTTGGAGCATTGTTTAACTCCAAAGGCATCACCACAAACTCATAGAAACCATTCTAGGTTCTACATGTTGTTTTCTTCATGTCCTTTTGGACAATCCTTATCTAATAGTAACCACTTTTAAGATCAATTTGACTAAAATATTTACTACTACTCAGTTTGTCCAGCAAGTTATTAACTCATGGTAGTGGATAGTTGTTTTAAGTGGTGATCTTATTCAAATCACAATAATCAATCCACATCCTCATCTTGCTATTCTTCTTGTTCACAAAAAGACTAATATTCTAAATAAGAACTTATTTTGCTTGTTGTAGCCCTTTTCCAACAATTCATTAAATTGCTATTTGAGCTCTTCTAGCTTGAGTTCATTCAACTAATAGGTGTCAAGCACAAGAGGTCGATGAAAAAGCAATTAAGACAAGTGAGCCTTCACTCAAAGAAAGGTAACAAAATATAAATAAATAAGTATGTATATTGAAAGAGAAACTAGAATGGCTATTTCCAAAAGACAAGAAAATTAGAGACCCTTGAAACTAGACTAAAAGCAAGAAAGGAGTTGACAAGAGTAAAGAAGCCTTCACTCTTGTCTCTATATATACTATCTAACTGGGGACTACGTGGCGACGTTCTATAGGACCTCCAATATGTGTTGACTTTGTAAGACACATGCCTTGACTTACAAGGCAAGTTTTTCTACGTGTGGGCTACATAGTTAGCTTGATCTTCATGCTAATAACATGTGTGGCACATGGCCAACTTGTTGACCACGTTTCTAATCCAAAAAGTCAATTAAAGACACCTATGAAGTCAAAGCAATATCTATGAAGCTTCTAAGAAGCTTCCATATTAAATACTATAGAATTAACTTACTTTTACATACTTTTATTTACTTCCACCTATTTGTACATGTAATTACTAGCTTACATGAGTATGTCCGTGACATTACCCCTCCTTCTAGGGATGAGTTCCATGAGGAGCGGTCATCATATGTTGAGGAAATCTATGATGCAATGAATTGTATTAGCCATATACTCTGATCTTTGTTCTCTTCGAAGTTGATTGATAGGGCCTCTCAACCATCGGTAGTGTCTCATACCAGGGCAGGAAGACCACCCAGTTATTTTATCATTGTTGAGGCCTTCCTAACTTCCTTCGAATAGAATATTTGGAACACCATCAGGAGTTGTTCCTACCTCTAGCAAAATCACCAAACATCGGGAGTCCCTTCCCAAATCGTGATACCAAACGCGTTGTATCTCACCATCTATTCGAAGAAAAACATGTCGTTCTTGAAGATCTTCATCTCGATTGCGTCGTCTTGAAGGTTGTGACAATCGTAATGTCTCGTCTTGCAGGTCAGCAAATGAAGGCTCATGAGTTGAATCCGCTAGTTGTTGGTTCTCCATCTCCTGAGCCCCACTACTACAACGAAGCTACGAACAAGAATTGAAAGTAGAATGTTATCTTGCCTAGATGTTGTTTCTTTTATAAAGAAGGTTTTCATCTTGATTTTGATGGATGTTGTCGATGAAAAGCGTCCACCGCCTTTGCTACATTTGCAAGATTCTTTATTGGCTCCCATGTACGTTCACTAATATCATATCCACGATAATGGACAAGATATTCTAATTTATTTCGGCGTCGCCTTGAATCTAAGACTTCTTCTATTTCAAACTCTTCATTATTGTCCACTTCTATAGGAGGAGGTAGAGCTTGTCATATTCTTGGTTTGTCCACTGTCTTGTATGGTTCAAGAAGAGACACATGGAATACTGGATGGATTTTTATTGACTCCGGTAGATATAAACGATATGCAATTGGATTGATTTGTGTAGAAATAGAAAATGGTCCCAGCCTTCGATAGTCCAACTTGTCACAAGGACGAGTGGTCTTGATATTGCAATGAAATAGCCATACCTTATCACTCAAGAAGAATGGTAGTTGTTCCTTTCGATAGACATCCGCATTCACTTTTTGTTATTCTTAAGCCTCTTTTAACTGCGCCTTCATCGTTGCATGTAGCTCTAATAAATAAATCGCCAAATCTTTCGTAGCAGGATTATCAACTTTTAAAAAGTCAAAAGTATCAAGTCGTGGATGATAACCATAATTAGCAAAGAAAGGTGTTTTTTTTGTAGAAGAGTGTACAGTGTTATTGTAAGCAAATTCTGCCAATGGCAAAAGAATTGTCCAATCATCTTATTGGTAGTTAATGGTACATCTTAAATATTGCTCCAAAACTTGATTAACACGCTCCGTTTGTCCATTGGTTTGAAGATAGAAGGCCAAAGATAGTTTTATATCCACTTTTAGAATCTTGAAAAGAGTTCCCCAAAATCTTGATACAAATTGAGTTCCACTATCTGATATAATATTCTTGGGTAATCCATCATAGCGATAGATATTGTCAAGAAAGAGCTTAGTTATTTCTTCACCTGTGATAGATTTTATACATGGTACAAAATGTGTCATCTTGGTAAAATGATCTACTATCATGAATATAGAATCATAAGAACCTGAGATTGGAAGATCCGTGATGAAGTCCATAGAAACAGAAGACCATAGTTGTTTTGGAATGGGTAATGGCTGAAGACGTCCAAAAGGTCGATGACGAGGAGTTTTCGATCTTGAGCAAATATCACATGATTGTACAAAATTTTTAACTGCCTTCCACATTTGAGGCCACCAAAAATCCCTAGATATCAGCTCTAAAGTCTTATTATATCCGAAATGTCATGCTGCTGGAAAGTCGTGACGAGCTTGAAGAACACGTAAACGTGCTTCTCCTTCTGGAACATATAGGCGTCCTTCGAAATAGAGTAGGTTGTTCTTGAATTCAAATTTAGATGGATCATGAGATTTAGAAGAATTATTCTTGATATTATGAACAAGAAGGTCTGAAGACATACTTAACTGGACTTGCTTAAGAAAAGTTAAATCAATAGTCAATGTTGATTTTATTGCTCGAAGATGAAATTGTTCCGGCTTCAAGAGAACCGTTCTTTGTTGCTCAAAAGCTGCATCTCCTTCTTTTGGTGTAAGATAAGAACGTCTAGACAAGGCATCAGATAAACCTTGTTGTTTTCTTGGCCGATAAGTGATGATGAACTCGAATCTTGATAAAGACATGCTCCAACGAGCTTGGCGACGATTTAATACGTGTGCTGACATAAAATATTCGAGGTTCTTGTGATCTATATACATGGTGACTGGACTAGAAGCGCCTTCTAGATAATGACGCCATTCTTGAAAAGAATCCACAATTGCAAGAAGTTCTTTATCTTGGATCTCATAATTGATTTCTGCTGCTGAGAATTTTCTTGAATGAAAGGCTACTGGATGAAGTTTGTCATCTGTTCCTATTTGTGATAAAACCGCACCCAGAGCAAAGTCTGATGCATCTGTTTCCATAAAGAATGCTTTGGAAAAATCAACACGATACAAGATTGGTGCAGAAACAAACGCTGTCTTCAAAGATTCAAAAGCAACTTCCGCTTCTTGATTCTATTGGAGTTTGTCTTTACAAGTCAAACGTGTAAGTGGAGCTGCAACTCGAGAGAAGTCTTTGATGAAGATCCGATAGTAGTTGGCAAATCCTAAAAAATATTGGACATCTCTTATCATTTTTGGAATCTTCCAATCTATAATAGTTTGAACTTTCTTAGGATCCATCATAAGTCCATCATTTGAAATGATGTAACCTAAGAAATCGACTTGAGTAGTGTAGAATATACACTTTTTTATCTTGGCATAGAGTCCTGCATCTCTTAATTTTTGTAACACATGACGAACATGAAGTTCATGTTCTTCTGGATTCTTAGAATAGATCAAGATGTCGTCTAGATAACAGACTACAAAATCGTCCAAAAACTCTCAAAAAACATCATTCATTAGATGTTAAAAAGCTGCTGGTACATTTGTAAGTCCAAAAGGCATGATGTTGTATTCAAAATGTCCATACCTAGTTCGAAATGCAGTCCTCTATTCATCTCCTTCTTTGATGCGTACTAGATTGTATGCTCCCCGAAGATCTATTTTTGTATAGATCTTAGCTTGATTCAGCTGATCAAGAAGTCTAGATATTAAAGGTAGTGGATACCTATTCTTAATGGTAATCTTGTTGAGTCCTCAATAATCAACACACATCCACAATGATCCATCTTTTTTCTTCACAAATAGAATTGGAGCTCTTGCCGAAGATTTAGAATCGCGTATGAAATTCTTGGCTAGATTTTCTTCAATATACTCCTTGAATTCAGCCAACTCATTTTGTGATAAACTATAGATTGGTCCGAATGGCAGTTGTACTCCCTCTTGAAGGTCAATTGAGCAATCATAGGGACGATGTTCTGGGAGTGTATCCGCATTCTTTTTTTCGAATACATCATGAAATTCTTGATATTGGCTTGGAATGCCACTTGAAGTCTTTTCACCAGTAGAAACGGGTGTAGCATAAATAATATATGGTGATTTTTTCATAGCAGCATGCAAGAAAGCTTTTGTACCTATAAATATGGGTTTAATTGAACTGGACTTATGACTCTCTACTTGCTTAACTACAGTGTTGATTATACTTTCAGAGAAAGTAAGAGTTCGAGAAATCCAATCTATTTGAGGGTTGTATTTTTCTAACCACGATCAACCTAAAATGACTGGATTAGAGGGAGATCTAATGATATTAAATACTACAAAACTATTATGACCATTGATTATTACTTCTATAGGAAGGGTTTCATGAGTAATATCTATAGAAGACAATGGACGACCATCTATGACTTCTACATGAACAGGTTTAGTTTTCTTTACTAAAGATATGCTATGTCTTTTAGTAAATTCTTCATCTAAAAAACACGCTGAGGCTCCTGAATCTAACAAGGCAGAGACTTTGTTATGTTTAGGTCCTAAAATAATATTTAATATAAAACAAGGAAAAGGCTCTGAGGAGAGAATAGGACCTTTACTAGAAGTTGTGCAAGGTTCCAGCCGCACGGTCCCTATTGTAGCTGGACAAACTCGTTTTCCGACATATTGTCTTCTTTCACAGCCATACTCCTCATTTTGTGATTGCGTCCTTTCTTTGGACAATGTTGAGCAGTGTGCTTTGGTTCTCCACAATATAAACATAATCCTTCTTAATGACAACGAGTCTTTTCTTGCTTAGTAAGAAGTTTGAAACATACTGCATCAATTTGCATATCCTCTACTTTCAAATGTATGTGTTGAAGAGATGTTGGTGTTGCCATTGAATTATAGTAACGTTGAGGTCCACTTGTACAGTTCTCAGATCAAAATTCAAAAAGGCAATTGTCGCACTTCACAGCAAAATCAATTGCTTGACTCAATGTTTGAGGATCAGGTAAGTTGAGCATTAATTTTTTTACCTCGTATTGTAATCCGTAGAGAAATTGGCTAATAAATGCAGTATCATCCCACTTGATATTTGTTGCAAGTTGTCAAAATTGTGAAGCATATAACGTTACTGATCGATTGCCTTGTTGTAGAATACGGATCTTATTGGTTGCAACATGGATTGCATCATGTTCTCCATACATGGATCAAAACTCTGCCAAAAAAGCCTCTAGATTAGCCAATATTGGATCTCGTCATTCAAGAAAAGATGAAAACCACGATAGCACCAAACCTGAAAGAAGCGTACCAATGAATCTAACTTGTGATCCTGGAATTGGATAGCTTTGGGATTGAAGTTCAATCACAAGTTGCACTTGATTGATAAATCCTCGAAACTTGGATCTGGTGCCATCAAACTTCTCGGGTAGGACAATTCTTGGTTCTCTAACATTTGAAGGGCGTTCCACCATAGGAGAAAGGACATGGTTTGGTGCAGATGTTGAAGCAGCTCCAACCATTTCTATATCTTCACTTCCTGCCAATCTTGTTGCTCCTTGTGGTGGTAAATTGAGTTGATGCATTGCAAGCATTAACTCCCTCAATTGCTCTTGCATTTGTGCCATTGCACTCTTCATTTCAAAAAGTTCTGCCATGATAACACTTAGAAGAGAGAAGATGTCTAATATCGCTGAAGACAAATAGAAGAGAGGACTTAAGAACAAAGAAAATACTAAGGATAATATCAGTTTAGAAGAGGGTAATCCGCAACTTCTAATATGCTTATATCTTATCAGGAAAAAAGGATAATCCACTCTTAATCAAGATTAGATAAAGCTTTGATATTGTAGGTGTACTCTTGTCAATCTGTCAAAGAGAAGAACTCGATGAAAAAGCAATTCAGACAAGTGAGCCTTCACTCAAAGAAAGGTAATAAAATATAAATAAATAAGTATGTATATTAAAAGAGAAATTAGAATGGCTATTGCCAAAAGACAAGAAAATTAGAGACCCTTGAAACTAGATTGAAAGCAAGAAAGGAGTTGACTAGAGTGAAGAAGGCTTCACTCTTGTCTCTATATATACTATCTAACTAGGGGCTACGTGGCGATATTCTATAGGACCTCCAATATGTATTGACTTTGTAAGACACATGCCTTGACTTACAAGGCAAGTTTTTCTATGTGTGGGCCACATAGTTAGCTTAATCTTCAAGCTAACAACATGTATGGTACATGGCCAACTTGTTGACCACGTTTCTAATTCAGAAAAATAATTAAAGACACCTATGAAGTCAAAACAATGTCTATGAAGCTTTTAAGAAGCTTCCATATTAAATACTATAGAATTAACTTACTTTTATCTACTTTTACTTACTTCCACTTATTTGTATATGTAATTACTAGCTTACATGAGTATGTGCATGACAATAGGTTATTTTACTTGGAGGTTGCAAAACTTAGGACTATGTCAATTTTGTAATCTACCATTCTATTGTGTAGGAATTCCTTTGGTAGCTCTATTATCAAGACATCACCAAACTCCAACATGAGATTTTGCACAAATTTAGAAGAATTTGAAATAGTCCTTCTTCACTTTATTTTTATTGCTAGGTTTGTCACTTAAAAATTTGAAATCGAAGTTGTTGCTTCTCAAGTGCCAAAAGTGATGTTTTCTTTCTAACTCAACTTCTAAGTTGGCTTCAATGTCCTTGTATATTCTAAGCTTATAAACAAGTTGGTTGCTTTTGTGTCAATCAACATTACATTTTTAATTTTTTTAATCTTAGAACTTGGATAAACAAGCTTCTTGTACAAATTGATGAAAATAAGTTTTCTTTCAAAATCACCTTCATTTATCAAAATTGAGTATTGAGACTCATTTCTTAGAAGTTTTGGACAACTTGAAGCTCACAGAATTGAAGATTGTAAGGAAGTCCACTTAGTTTTTTTGCAACCTCTTTGTTCTTGTAATTGTTAGGATAATGCCTTTTTTGTTAGGACCTAAAGCAAGTCACCATTGCACTTGATTTTGTATTTTTTAAATTACTCCTTTTGCTTTTATTTGCATTGAATTTGAAAAATTAGAAATCGACTTCCTCAAATTTTCTTTTAGAAATTTAGGGTCACTTGTTGCTATGAAAGGGCTTCACTCTCCCTTAGAAGTTAGGCTTTCTTTTCCAAATCTTGGTTATTATGCTCAACTCGCTTTGGCCAGCTCCTTGTTTTTTTTTTTTTTTTTTTTTTTTTTTTTTTCTAATTGTAAGGCTAAAATAAAGGTATCATTGATGTTGGTAGAAATTATTTCTCTCTCCAATTACTTTTTTTTGGTCATAATAAACAATCCATTATAAAAGAAGAGCAGCATGAACTTCTCATAAGCTAACTAAGTATATGCTGATTGATTTTAGAAGTCACCAATATAATTTCAGAGGGAGGTTTTACTTACTTCTTACTTGAGTTAGAGCAATTGCAATCCTTCTACAAAGTTCTCCCACTTGCTTTGGAATCTCCCTATTAACCTTTTACAAACTTTGTTCTAAGTTGTTTCTTTGGCATAATGTCATGGACATATATATTTATCTCAATAATTACTTATATGATTAAGTAGAAGTAGGTAAATATAGAATAATTTCATAAAGTCTTTTAGAAAAGCTTCCTAGAAGCTTCATAGACGTGGTTTTGACTTTAAATATGTTTGTAGGTTAGAAACTTGGCCAAAAAGCTAACCATGTATTGGTAGCTTGTTGAACAAGTTATCTCCGTATAGTAGTTTGTGGAACAAGCCAACTATGAGGCGCATACATAGATAACTTACCTTGCAAGATAAGACATATGGCTAGCAAAGTCAAGACATGTTGGAGGTCCTATAGGACATCATCACGTAGCTCTTAGTTAGATAGTATATATGGAGGCAAGAATGAAGCCTTCTTCACTCTTGTCAATGCATTCCTAGTCTTTAGTCTTATCCCAAGACTTTCTAATCTTCTTGTCTTGGGCAATAGCCATTCTAGTTCAATAATATATCATTTTTGAGTGACTTTTTAGTTCTTTTCAATGATACCAGAGTGCATTGAGGATTTTCTTTCTTTAACAGTTTGACAAGAGTGCTAACATATTATTTCTGTCTTGTTTTAGGAGTGAGTGGATTATCCCACTTCTATTGTTGTGTTTTGAAGGTTGCAAACTATCCACCTTTAAACAAGAAATCTTATTTTTTTAATACTAAACTTTTCTTTAAAAAAAGTAGATTAATCTTGTTTGTGGGATTTTTTTTTAGAGGTTGCAGCTTACCCTCCTCTAATTTAACTTTTGAATTCGTTTGAGTTGTCTATGGAAAGAAAGATTATGGATGCTACTCTCAATGGAAGTGAGAATAGATTTACAACTATGAAAGATCTTCATGAGCTTATCAATACTCTAAGAATAGAAATCTCACATATTTCCAATGTGAATCATAGAAATACTATGCCTACGCATATAGAAGAAGTTCAATGTTTGCGGCAAGAAGTTGTGTAGTTGAAAGAAGCAAGTAGATCAACATCACAATCAAAACTATCGAGTTTTGTTTCTACAAGTATGATAGGAACAAGTATGCCTGAGAAGTTTGATAGAACAAGATCAAAATTTTGAGGATTTTTGCAACAAGTCAAGCTCTATCTAAAGTTGCACCTTTTCTAATATCCTAATGGATTTACCCAAGTTCGATTCATAGGTGCACTACTATCAAAAAGTGCTCTCTCATGATTTGCACCTTTAATAGAAAAAGATTCACGACTCTTTTATGATTTGAATTTATTCCTAGAAGTGTTTACAGTCACATTTGGAAAAAGTGATTAAGAATGAGTAACAAAGACCAAACTTTTATCTTTACGATAAGAATCATGTTCAGCCACTATATATGCTTCTAAATTCCAAAACCTTACTTGTAACATGGATTGGAACGACAAAGCACCTATCAACCAATTTTGATATGGATTGAAGGATAGCATCAAAGATTTGTTATTAATAATATCAAAATTAGAATCTTTGAAATAATTTATTATTCAAGCCATTGTATGCAACAATCATTTATTTGAAAGGAATCAAGAACAAAGATTTGATAGGAGAGGAACAAGTCAAGTAATGGCGGTAGCTCCCAAGTTTTCTGAAACGTATTCGTCAAAGTCGAAACCAATGCAAATTGATATGATACGTTTTAAACCTATCACGGAGCAGAAAAAGACTCAACGTCGCCAAGAGGGGTTGTGTTTATATTGTAGAGAAGCTAAGCACACTACTCAATATTTTCTAAAGAAGCAATGTAATTACAAAATGAGAAGCACAATTACCAAATAAGATAATGTGTCGAAAAACGAGTTTTTCTAGCTACAATAGAGACCACGCGGCTGGAATCATATGTAACACATTGTAAAGGTCCTATCTTTTCCTCAGTCCCCTCACCTTGTTTTATAATAGAAGTATATTTAAGACCTAATAATCACAAAGTCTTTGCCTTATTAGATTCAGAAGCCTTAGCATATTTTATAGACAAAGATTTTGTCAAAAATCAAAAAATACCTTTAGTGAAGAAAATTAAATCTGTACATGTAGAAGTCATAGATGGTCGTTCATTGTCTTTTAGAAATATTATCCATAAAACTATTCCTTTAGATATAGCAATTAAAGATCATAACAGCGTGGTAATATTTAATGTAATAAAATCTTCCTCTAATCTTGTTATTTTAGGATTATCATAGCTAGAAAAATATAACCTTCAAATAGATTAGATTTCTCGTAACCATAACTTTCTTGATAGTATAATTCAAGATCATATTAGCAAAGTAGAAGTATGTAAGTCTAGTATGTCCAAACCTTTACTAGTAGGTGCAAAAGCTTTCATGCATGCTACAAAAGAAGGATCATCTTTTGCTATACATGCTATATCTATTTCTAATGGTAAAACAACGTCAAGTGGTATTCTTAAGCAATATCAAGAATTTCAAGACGTTTTTGAAAAGAAGAATGCAGATATTCTCCTCAAGCATCGACCTTATGATTGTCCAATTGATTTACAAGAAAGAGCTCAACTACCATTCAGACCAATCTATAGCTTATTGTAGAATGAATTGGTTGCGTTAAAGGAGTACATTAATGAGAATTTGGCAAAGAAATTCATATGCATTTTACATCTCGTACTATTCTAAATCTCCAACTAGGGCTCCTATCTTATTTGTGAAGAAAAAAGACGGATCTCTGCAAATGTGTGTGGATTATCAAAGACTTAATAAGATCACTATGAAAATTAGGTATCCTTTGCCTTTGATTTCAAGACTTCTTGACCAACTCAATCAAGTAAAGATCTATACCAAAATAGATCTACAAGGAGTATACAACTTAGTTCGTATCAAAGAAGGAGATTAATGGAAGATTGCTTTTCAAACTAGGTATGGACATTTTGAATATAATGTCATGCTTTTTGGATTCATGAATGCACTAGCCACTTTTCAATATCTTATGAATGATGTTTTTTGTGAGTTTTTAGATGATTTTGTTGTTTGTTATTTAGAGTACATTCTAATCTACTCTAAAAACACAGAAGAACATGAGCTTCATGTTTGTCACATGTTACAAAAACTTAGAGATGTATGATTATATGCCAAATTGAAAAAGTGTGTATTCCACACTACTTAAGTTGACTTCTTAGGATACATCATTTCCAACGAAGGCCTTATGATGGATCCCATGAAGGTTCAAACTATCATAGATTGGAAGAATCCAAAAACAGTACGAGATGTAAAATGCTTTTTGGGCTTTGCTAATTACTATTAAATCTTCATCAAGAATTTTTCTCAAGTTGTAGCTTCACTTACATGTTTGACTTGTAAAAACAAACTTAAGTGGAATAAAGAAGCAGAAGCATCATTTGATGCTTTAAAAAAAGAATTTATTTTTGCACCAATCTTATATTGTGTTGACTTCTCTAAAGCATTTTATATGGAAACAAACGCGTCAGATTTTGCTATAAGTGTCGTGTTGTCACAAATGGGAACAGATGACAAATTCCATCCAATAGCTTTCCAATCGAGGAGATTTTTGGTAGCTGAGATTAATTATGAGATCTTTGACAAAGAGCTCCTTGCAATGGTGGATTCATTTTAAGAATGGTATCATTATCTATAAGGCACTTCAAGTCTAGTTATCGTATATACAAACCATAAGAATCTCGAGTACTTCATGTCAACACATTGTTGTATGGCGTGATTTGCTATCTAAGAATATATTGGATATCTAGCTGTAGAGAGTGTAGCTTAAACCTTTATATTAATCTTGTCTTAGCTTCCAAAATTCTTTTATTTTTCATAAAATTCAAAATATAACAAAATCCCTTCAAAACATATTTTTCTCGCAAAGGGTTTTCTTGTCTCGAACTTTAAAAATTCATATCTCTTGATCTAACTATTTAATTTGTTTCAAATTTATAGAATAGGTAGAATTTACCCTTAACTTTCATCACAAAAAAAAAAAATCAACTACAAATTTACTCCCGATCTTTTGGCACCTAAAAAACCCTAGCAGATACTGTAAACCCTAATTTACAAGCACCCGAACACTATTTTCTAAATATCTCAAGAATCCAATACTTAAATATCATAAAACTTATGCTTAAAGTTTACTAACATAAAATTACACATTCTCTAAAATTTTGAGCCAAAACCTTGTCAAATTGCTCAAGATGTAGCTCAAGATACAACCAATAGCAAATCGGATTACTTACTACCCTTAGATTGCATGCACTGACTTCAAAATCTAATAACTCCTTTTGTTCTACTTGGAATCTAATAAGTAGTATATGAAAAGTATAGCCGCAAAAGTATTCTCTTCAATCGCAATCACCAATCTTCAATTGCTATCTGTATGCATGCATTATATTAAAAAGAGTGACAATAGCTTCCAAATCAACATCTTAACTTTGAGTGCTTCTATCTCCTTCATATAAATTCCAAACCATACAAAATTTGCACCAAAATCATAGCCAAAAACCTAAACTTGCTGACCTTAGCCTTCAAAACTCAAATGGTTTTGAGAAACTAACCGTAATCTCTAATATGGCCTCAAGTAGCTTCCTCAAAGCCCATTGGTCATGATTTTTGACCAATAGGAATGGAGATTTTCATTATTCATCTCCATTCATCTATATTGGTGCCCTAATTACTTCCTTTGCTACCAAAATCCTTCTTCAATCCTTTTTCTTATAAGATTTCTATAATTTATGCTCTAAACACCAAATAAAAGAATCAAAAGAAGTTTTCAAAGGTCACCAATGTCTAACAAAGATGATTCTAAATATTTATAATTTAATATTAACCAAAACCAATCTTAAAAGCTACTATCAAAAGAAAATTAAAGTTATACAAATTTTATAGTAATCTTTTTAAACAACCTCTTCTCAAAGTAATAATCAAATTATATTCTACAATCAACTAAAATCTACTAACATGGCTCTTACCATGTTACTTAGTAATTATATATTAAGTACATAATTATATTATTTTCATATAATAGCCAAACCACAACACAACAACCTGTTCGGTATCATGACCTTCGAAGAGACTTCCAATGTTTAGTGATTTTATTAGAAGTATGAACAACTCCTAACGGTGTTCCAAATGTTTTATTTGAAGGAAGTTATGAAGGCCTCAACAATGACCAAATAACAAGGTGGTCTTCTTGCCTTGGTATTGAATACTATAGATGGTTGAGAGGACCTATCAACCATCTTCGAAGAGAGCAAAGATCGGAGTATGTAGCAAATACAATTTGCCGCATCTCGGACTTCTTCAATATATGAAGACTGCTCCTCGTAGAACTTATTCCTAGAAAAGGGGGTAATATCACGGACATATATATTTATCTCAATATTTATTTATATGATAAAGTAGAAGTATATAAATATAGAATAATTTCATAAAGTCTTTTAGAGAAGCTTCCTAGAAGCTTCATAGATACCATATCGTGATGTAATACGAGTATATAGTGAAATTGTAATCAAAGTTGAATTTCTAATTAATATCTAATTACCTTAGTTCAATTATAATTTGAGGTATCTAAACATGATATTTATAAAAGCCTCTTAGATTATTTTCTTATCTTAATAGTTAATAGGTTGAATGTTAGTTAGTAATTTTACCTTCTAGGTTGTAGAGACTCTTCTACTACATTAGAAAAACAATAAATTAATAAAATTAAGTTAAAAGAGGTAAATAATTAATATAGTTAGTACTAGGATTAAGTTGAGAGTAGGGTTGGGCTAAAAAAACCTTAGGATAGATTAGATTGATACCCAGGGGTTGACCATTTGTGAGACAAGATCGAAATCAGACCTCTGGCCACTAAAACGATGGCCTAGAGCAAAATAAGGAGGCATTCAAAGATCAGAGGTTAGGATTTGAGAGCTAGCTTGAAGTTCTTTTCAAAAACATAAGAATTGTTTTGAGAGGGTTTTGGAAGACTTAGCAATTGTTGTTCAAAGTCATGGTTTGTATCAATGATTTGGATTTTATATAATATAATTAGAGCTAGCAATTTTGGCTAATTTGTGCAATTGGTGTGACATCTATAATTAAAAATTTGATATTTTTTGGATTATTGAGTGTGCTAAGTGTATACAAAATTTTGTAATAATTTAACAATGTGGTTTAGAGATATCTAGTTTTTAGCACAAGAGGGTTTCAAAAGGTGGTAGTTTGAGGTCGGATAGGGTTTCTAGGATCTCTAAAGATCTATCAGTTGGATTAAAGTGAAAATTAGCATGGTGTTGAAGGACTTGAACACAAGCTACAAACTGATTTTTTAACAAAGTGAACAGTTGGAATGGGAGAAATCATTGCTGGGATTTCTGCTTCACTTTTCAAGTTGGCGGCCAAATGACATCAATGCAATTTTTGGAGGTTTTCTCACAATCTATAAGTTGGATTGTACTAAACATTGTTGAGCATATAGAAGACTTACATTGACAATTGCATGCAAAATCCCACATCAAGTGGACAGTCGGATTGGATGTTACAGCTTGTTAAAGCTCACTGATTAGGATTGAGGCTTATAAAAAAAATCTAAATTGCTTAAATATGAAAGTAATAAGGTAATTGGGATTTATGTATGGTTAAGACTATAAGAAGAGTATTTTAAGAACTTTTGAATTGAAATTCAGATTATATTCTTCTCGTATGGGTGAAACTTATTAGGATTTCTTAGCTACTTGTGAAACATAATCTCACCTTCCACAGCTAGGTGTCTGATGTATTCCTGAGCAAAACAAGACATAATACGATAGCGGTTTTGACTTTAGATGTGTTTGTAGGTTAGGAACTTGGCCAAAAAGCTAACCATATATTGGTAGCTTGTAGAACAAGTTATCTCCGTGTAATAGCTTGTGGAATAAGCCAACTATGTGGTGCATACATAGATAACTTGTCTTGCAAGATAAGACATGTGGCTAGCAAAGTCAAGACATGTTGGAGGTCCTATAAGATATCGCCACGTAGCTCTTAGTTAGATAGTATATATAGAGGCAAGAGTAAAGCCTTCTTCACTCTTGTCAATGCATTCCTAGTCTTTAGTCTTATTCCAAGACTTTCTAGTCTTCTTGTCTTTGGCAATAGCCATTATTCTAGTTCAATAATATATCATTTTTGAGTGACTTTCTAGTTTTTTTCACTGATACCAGAGTACATTGAAGATTTTCTTTCTTTGAGATTCATGTCCTTGACACATAATTTGGATTGACTTTGATTTCTCTATTAAACCAATTTAATGTACTTTCTTCTTGCAAGGCCAATATGATCCTAATTTTATCCATATCATTCTCAATGTTGTGGCCAAATACTAATGCTGTACTTCTTTGAAAAATCTCTTGACGATTCTCTTATACTTTATGTAACTTCAATTCCATAGTTGATCTTTTTTAGCACAATAAGAGTTGGACTTACTCTTCTAGCTTTCTAGCAAAGTTTCTTTTTTAAAATTCTTCTTTATAAGAGAGTCAATCAAAAATTAGTTCACCTCTATCTTCTTCTTGAATTCTTTGTTCTTATCTTCTATCATCTTTGTGACCATTTTCTCAACTTTGAATAAGAAAACAATACCTTACTTCTCTACTTACAAATCCATTGAATAATTAGATGTCTTGGTAGTGCTTTGCCTTTGTGACATGGGGTTCTTTCCTTCTTGGTCAATCTCTTCTTCTTTGATTTGAAGGTTTAGAGTTTTTCTTCTGTCTGCATGTCCTTCTATAGTCTCATCTAGTTGTCTTAGAATTTCTTTGTTACCTTCTTCTAAGGCATTCGGTTCACCCTCTTTTAACACAGATTTCTTCTTGATCAACCTACGCTTCAGTTTGGACTCCTAATCTCCTTGTATGACTTGTAAGTGAGCTTTTTACATATTATTATACTATTACTTCTATAGTTAATCTATTTTAGCACAATTTATTATTTTATGTTATAATTCATTGTTTTACCATTAAAAGATTGATATACTCTTATACTTAATTAATCTTGAATAAAAATATAACTACATAATAGTTATATAGCTATTGATATGCTTAGTTTGCTTTTAAAACAATCAAATTTGATTCCAATCCAAAAAAAAGTCACAACTACAAAATATGACAAAAAAAAAATTATTGCTTAACATTAACCATGCTTTTAGGAAAAAAATAACTAATTGATTATAATTTCAAAGAGAAATAGTATAACAAATTGTGTACAAATTTTTAACAAAATTTTTAAACCAAGCAAAGAATTATTTTATTTACATACAAAGAAAGTAAGATGTTCTTTATAATACTAGTTACCATCAAAAATAGGTCTAATCAATTAATCAAGAGTTTTCTACCCTTTTATGTCCCGTCAATAACAAAAACACTTCAATAGATACTTGTGGGGACAGTCTTATGCTACTATAAGACTTTGGCATGGTGTACATATATATATATATATATATATATTTCTGCGTGATCTACAGCTCCTTTTAACCATTTGAACAGCAATAGCTACAATTCCTTGGCATTTCATTTGCCTTCACCATGGGACAAATATCATGGAATCTTTGGTGGCATGTTATGGTGTCTGAATTTCATCAAAAGTTGTTACAACATACAAGCTTTTGCACAAAAAGGTATCATTACTTATTTATTTATATTGTATTTTGTTTAATTTATATATATATATATATATATATATATAAACAAAAATATATATATTGTAAAATTGGCTAGAACCAAAACACAAAAGAGAGTCAAAGTTTTAATACAATGATGTATACAAAAAGTTTCAAGTATTATACAATATTGATTAAAAAGTATTATTTGAAAATAACATAATAATAATAATAATAATAATAATAATTGTAATAAAAAATTATATACATACTTATTTTTTCCAATAATTTGATTTTTTAACTTTTTTATTTGTTTGAATATTGAAGAGTCTACTTAAAAGATGGAAATGTTCTCACCAATGTATATTGTTTAAATAGAGTATACATTGTTGTACTTTTATATTGTCTCATCAATATTGTATAATTATAATAATGAAGCAAAATATAATTGAATATCAAATTTATAAAGTATTTAAACATTATTGATAATTTGAACTAATAGATTCAAAGATATTAAACTATCCCTCAAAAAAATGTGGTATGTCAAAAAGTCTAATCTACTGGTTAAATTGAAAGACAATGGATTTTTCAAAGATGACTTATTAAGAATCACAAAATCACACTATGACCATTATTACTGTCCATATGAATTTTAAACAACTTCTATATTAAACTTCATCAACAATTACCAAATTAGATGACAAAATTGAGTTGAAAGAAAAATACTAGGAAGAAACAAAACAAAACAAACAGCAATTTGGAAATCATCACATGCATTGCAGTTTGATACCACACAAAAGAGATACCACTTTCAGAATGAAAAATAAAAATAAAAAACAAATAAGATAAAAAAAAATTAATGGCTATGAAGTCATATAGTCAAACCAGAAGTTCATGCAACACTTTAGAGTGTGGCATTTAATCATCATCCTCCAAACTCAAGACAAACTTTTAAGTAAAACCTACAAATCATGTATCCACACAAACAGACAACAAATAACTGAACCAATATCAATTTTTGTAAACAGAATCTTTCTATTGTTCAAAAATGACACCATTATCTCTTTTGGGTTTTCATATTTCTTTTTGTAATAATAATAATAATAAATTTGCACCCAACAGCATCTTTTCGAACCTTATGGCGCAATGTGGCCTCCTCATCCACTTGGGGTTTGACCCCTCCAGACAACCCAAGGATTTTTGGGCCCTCATCTGCAGTCACATTCTGTTGCTTTGTTTGTTTGTCTTGTTCGTTTCTTTATTTATTTACTATTTTGTTTCATTCTCATTTTTAGTTTGTTTTTTAGGGGGAAGATTCTAGGTTCACAACAGAGGAGAATAGATTTTAAAAAAAAATAAATCAGAGAATGTTGTGAATAAGGTGAGCAGGACGTATACACACAACTAGACAATATCACTTCTTTCTTACTAACAGTACAACTTCTTTCCTACAGAGCTAATTCTCTATAGAATTCAGATTTTATTTTATTTATTTTATTTTTCTCTATGATTTTTTTCCCTTCTAAAAGCCATTAATAGTGAAACCTCTCATTGGTTGCTTTTGGATTTTGAGGTTCTAGGAGAATCTTGGGAGTGAAATGCGAGCGTGAATGAAGGGTCAATATCCAATGTGTAATTCCCAGTAAGTTATTCTCTTATGCATTCCCTTTCCTTTGTCCCCTAGTGTTAGGATCATTTTATAGGGGGAATTTGTTGAGACTATGTACTGGCTACTTACTATAGGATGCAAACTGTTTGATGTAATAGCATCACTAAAGAATGTGAAGTTGGAAGGAATTTGATGGTGTTTAATGTATTGAACATGAACCATACAATCAATCCCCTGATGCTCATTCAACCACTCTCTCTCTCTCTCTCTCTCTACATGTTAACTAATAATACTCAAAACAAATGAACAAAACAGTAGATTTTTTCTAAAAGTTGAAACACAAGTACAAATTCATGTGGCATTTGTACAGATTTTGGTTACATATGTAGACCTTGTAATGCATGCAAGAAAGAAGAAGAAGAAGAAGACAATAAAAATACAAGTCAAAACAAGGCTTGCTTCATATTTAAGGGAAATGGGGTTTTCATATCAAAAACAGGGATTAGAGTACTTATGCATGAAATCAATATCTATACGAAATTGACAAACCAAGAAGTGTTTTGCGTATTGTAGAGAATAAACAAAAATGTTGACTTTCAGTAAAGACAACTCAACACCCCTAAACTCATCATTTTCACCAAATTGGACACCTTTTTTTTTTTTTTTTTTTTTTTCAAATCCATCATGCTGGAAGATTGGCGAAAATATTTCGTGTGTCAGCAACGCCTCAATGATCAGCATTACCGGCATAATATGTCTCTAAATCTCAAAAGCTAACACAATCTACTCACAAAGGTGGTGGTCGTAAGTTCACAGTGGCGTACAATAATTCTGGGTTGAATTTGTCACTGTAAAGACAGTCGATGTTTCCGAACACCGTGAAAATAACACATGCATATGATACTTATTCTATGTAAAAACGCAATTTCCTACCTTGGATGCTTAACTAGGGTGAACTGGAACATTATTTTTTAAATATTTTTTTAATATATATATATAACATTCATGCGAACGGACACATCGCCGATGGGAGAGTGACGATGGATTCTTGCCTTGTATAGAGTCATTACTGCAGTGTCTGATTGAGTGACATTCCCTACACGTTGCGGTTGGAATGAGTGGGGGACAATAGGCACAACAACTCTATCAAGCAAGCAAGCAAGCAATTCTGCCGCTCTGAGCTGCACATGCAAAGTGCAACTCTGGCAAAAACAAAAACAAATAAAAACAAACAAAAAGTGGCCCACTCCCTTCCTCCCTCCTGCTTCCCAAACCTCCGCGTCGACTCTGCGTCGATCGCACTCTGATCTCATCGCTCACATGGAGATGGATGGATAGACAAAACGCCAACGAGTTCCGAAACATCGCAGATCTCCCACTTCAACTCAGTGTCCTGATTGGTTCCGCATGGGTCCCGTACACTTGCGTTGCGGCATCCGTTCCATATCGTCCCTCGATCCTCTCCTTTCAGAACTGCCGTAATTGTCTTCATGGAAGCTTCACCCCTCGGCGTTGACTTCCGCACTACCCAATGAATTCTACCGATAGCGTCGGAAACATGTTCACGAATATTTGAACGATGTCACGACTGTTGGTCCGCTCCTCTAGTTTTCACAACAACTAGCGCAACGCTTATCCCCCTCTCATCCTATTCTACTAGACCAGGTTTATTCGTCCACTACCCATCAAACTTAGTCAAATAAATAATCCATGAGGTTCGGAACGCAACCAGCCCGGTTGAAACACCGAATGAGGAATTAGTTGTTAAGTAAGAGAAACGGCACTTTAGCAGTCGGGTACCATCTAATTCCCCGGGGTATGGCTGCTAATCTCGGACAGTGGTACAGTATATCTAATTTAACGTGGGTACCAATGATAAAATAATTGTGAACTCCCTTTTAAAAGCACATCTAAACGATAATGATTAATGCACAGGAACAGTCGATCATGCACGCTGAGCATCCAAGCCAGTTGGAAAGCCTCGCCGAGGAATGCCTCGATTTAGCCGACACTCCTGCAGGATGCCAGACCGACTTCCAGTTAGAACCAGCAGCAACCAACCCCACAATTTGGACAAGCTGTAAACCCCTTGAAATAAACTGCGAACACGGACGCACAGAAAACTACATATGACACACTAACATGACAGTGCCGCTGATGCCACCGTCGGACCCGCTGGAAGTTGAGCGGCAGGTTGTCCATGTCCTGTAGCACAGACTGTTGATGAAGGATTAGCCACTGCTTCGTTTCATCATGCTCTTGTTGCTCCTGAAAATCGCAAGCCCCTGGTTCCACACTAATAATCACGCACTTTTCTTAACTATTAATTTTCAACAGGGGTTTCCGGGGTTTCCGCAGCAGGGGGCTCCGGGATGGAATTCACCTGATATAGAAAACGGAAGTACCGTGAAAGAGGAATCTCCTGCGGTGCCATGTGAGTGAGCTTGCAGACTCTCTGACACGGGCATGCAAACACGATTGTTGTCAACTTAGCTTGTGGTAAAAGCTCGGTGATGGCATTGGAAGGAAGCTAGCACGACACATCCTTTCTGCACAGTACATACATCTTTTGATCTGGAGAGGAATGTCAAGGTCCACTCCCAGCTCAACGCAGCTGCTTACCTACTTGTGCAACCCGCGAATGTCTGGATTAGATTCCGAAATTGGCTGACTCTTTCTAAATTTGATTTAAATTGTTACTGAACAGTCCTGGATTAGCCGAAAGTCAACGAGTTTTGACAACGGGGTTGGGATCGGCGTACTGGCAGGGGACTAGTCTCGGTCACTTGTATAAGGCCTTGTGGGAGTCAATGCAATTTTCATCTTTCCTCAGGGTCAGTTCCCCGTTGCTCTTATGAATTGCATATTCTCATTTCGAACTGTGCCTCCCTGCGCAGTCCAGAAGCTCCCTGTGATTTCAAATTCGAAAGGTTGGGGGGTTTTAAAGGCGAAGTTGACATTTAGCTGAACCTTGAAGTCTCGGACTTTGAGATCGGAGCTAGCACAACTTTTCGCAGTAAGTTTTTGAAGGTTTTCGCAGAAATGAATATCATGGCGAAGGTGGTGACTGTGCTGGTGTTTCTGCAAGCCATGGTTAGCCAACTGAGGGCTGTCGATGCGCAAGGAAGTTGGCAAATAATTCAACCCAATGCAGGGATATCGTGTATGCACGCTGCCGTGACGCACTTTGATACAATCATCATGCTCGACCGGACCAACACGGGGCCGACTCAGATTAAGCTGCCAGGGGGGCAGTGCCGCAAACAGCGGCTGGAGCGCGTTCTGAAGAGGGACTGCTGGGCGCATTCCGTAATGATGGACCCAGTCAACGGGGCGGTGCGACCTCTGTTTGTGTTCACGGATACTTGGTGCTCATCGGGGCAGTTCTTCGACAATGGAGTGATGGTGCAGACGGGAGGAGATTTTGAGGGCTTCAGAAAAATCAGAACCCTGGCGCCCTGTGCAGCAGACGGGAACTGTGACTGGGTGGAGCTCGAGGAGCTGCTCGCGAAAGGCCGTTGGTACTCCTCCAACCAGCTTCTGCAATCTGGAATCCGCCAAATCATCGTTGGAGGAAGGAACGAGCCGACGTATGAGTTCTACCCGAAGAGGTTCGCTGGCGAGGGTGCATTTCCTCTGGCAGTGCTGAACGGGTGCTGCGACAATTTGTATCCTTTCGTGTATCTGCTACCCAACGGAGACCTCTGGATTTTCGCTAACCAGGACTCGGTTACTCTCAACTGGAACACGGGGAAGGTGATCCGGACCTACCCCAAGATTCCCGGAAATCCTCGTAACTACCCCTCTGCTGGATCCGCTGCCATGCTCCCCTTGTCATACACAACCGGATTCGGCACCGCCGAAATTTTAGTCTGCGGAGGAGCTGCAACTGGGGCCTCCCAATCTAGCGACGTCAGTGCTCCTGCATCCAAGAACTGTGGGAGGATCGTTGCCACCGATGGTAATGCTTTCTGGGCCATGGAGGACATGCCCTTCCAGAGAATCATGGGTGACATGCTGAACATGCCTAACGGAGAGGTGATCATTATTAACGGTGCTGCCAACGGATTCCAAGGGTGGGGTATGGCCGGAAACCCTGTGTTGAACCCTGTGATGTACAACCCCGGTGCAGGAGATGGAAACCGATTCACAGTGTTGGCCGAGACTGTCATTCCCAGGATGTACCACTCCACTGCGAGCTTGCTCTCCGATGGAAGAGTCGTGGTTGCTGGAAGCAACACCCACCAATTTTACACCCTCACTGGAGATTTCCCCACCGAATTCCGCGTTGAAGCTTACTCCCCACCCTACTTGGGCGCCAAGAAAGTTTTCTAACTTTTTTTTTTTTTTTTCTATCCGTTTGATGTATGTGCATTGATCTTGAAGTCTTACAAACAACCTCTTGTGACTGTGAACATGCGACTGATATTTTTTGTGGTTGTATGAATTTTTCAGCTTTAATGCGGTTAGACCTGCGATCACTGGAGCCCCTGCCGATCTGAAATACAACCAAGTCTTCACTGTGACATTCAACGTGGCCACCCGCGTCGGCGGTGTGACATTTTATCAGAACAGCGCGCCCTTCTCGACGCACTCGTTCTCTCAAGGCCAGAGGTCACTGAATCTGGAAACGACCGAGCCTGTGCAGGTCGGAGCAGACTGGAGCATGGAAGTCACCGCAGTTCCCAACAATAACATCGCTCCACCTGCGTACTACATGATCTTTGTAGTCCAGAACGGCATTCCTTCCAGGGGTAAATGGATCAAGCAGAACAACTAGAAGAATACTCCTCTTCTCTCTCTTGTGAATCCGCAGCAGTTGAATCTTGTGGACTTTTCGTCATTTTCGTCCTACCCCAGCACTTGACTTTGTTCTGTCGATCGACCGTGAACAACAGCCGCACATATTAAGTTCAAGCAAGCATTAGATCATCGGGTACACGTTGCATGTGACTGGAAGCTCTTGGTTGGTCAGGCTTCCACGTTCACGAATTGTAAGTTAGTCTGTGCAACCGTTCATGGGTATTATTATCCTGAAATAATCAGCAGTGGACATGTTGAATCATTTGAAGCTTTCGGCGACAAAATTCATTTAGTTGGGTCCGCAATGACCATAAATTAGCAGAGGATGGCAAGTAGCACAGAAAAGGTTTGAATCCCAGCTTTGAAACCCCTCATGATGGAAATTAGCAGAAGTAAAACCTCCTGCTATTTTATTATAAAAACAAAAAAACTCATTGCGTTTTATTTGTTTAAAAGTCTCTCAATTACATGGTATGTTTATCTGCTTGAGCGAGTCTCTTCCAGTTTAATCTAAACTCTCGGAATTGTCTTCGGGCATTAGCGAAACCGAAGTTCATCATCAAAAAGTCTCGTCACTTTGTATTGCATAGCCAGTGATTCTCAACTTCATCCATGGTGCACTTCGCATATATCCTTCTGTTTCTTTTAGTCGCTGAATTCTGTGTCAACAGCAGGATTCTTTACAACATCCTAGATTTCTTTTATGCCTTCAGTATTAACATTTGGATTCATTTTCCTCTGTGGTGTCATGTAGCAATATTCTCAAGGTACCTAGTATTTGTAACTTCTGAAAGACAGAGGCTACGTTGTTGAAGAGCTGCACTCCACCTCGTCCAGTTCACAGTCTTCTCTCTCAATTGCTGGAACTACTTGTGAAGAACCTGCGTGTCTTATTATCCCCAGGGAGCGGAAGACCATCGTTTTCTAAAGATTAAGTAGATTGAAGTCTTCTTCGACTCGCCAGGTTTTGAGTGCTTGAGGCGGTCATGTTGACACTATTTGATCACAAGTAGTTTTTCAGATTTGCAGATCTGGCACCCTGGGAGCTCCTGACGAAATTGAGGACATCAGGGGAGACAAGTTGCGTCGGATGACGTGGAGGGAAGATAATTCCTTGTCGACGTTGATCACAAGTTGCCGCACACCATAGCAAGTGCCACAAGCAACAAGTTGGGTTTGTGCTTGGCCTACTCAATAAGGCTTTTATCAGCTCAACCAATCTTGAAAATTTGATTGGGGTTTTAGAAAACTTCCTCCTGCGATTTTCGAAGCTTGATTCAGTACGTGGGCCGTTTGAAAACCATCAAAACCATGAAATATCACACCCACGAGACCTTGAATCGTAAGCAGATCTGTCCTAGAAGATCCCCTGTAGAACTTAGATCCTGCACAGATCCCATTTCAATTAACAGTTGATACATTCCAACATGTATGCGATGCAGGTGCTTCATATGAAATCCCTTGAAAACTGTAATAAGAACACAATGACAATCTTACTCCGCTCTCATTGAAACAAAATATCACCATTCTCCTGATGACGACACAAAGAAATTTTATATCAGGGAGAGCAATTGGATATGTTTGACAAATTGATATTAAGTGCCGAAATTATGAAACCATGCAGCATGAGAAACCTCATGTGTTTCAGCTGAGGTTTTGATAACATGAAGTTTTAGTGTTAAGACAAGCGGGTGTCAAAAAAACAGAAGAATGAGCTTCGCGCTTTAATATGCTGGTGCGCATTGTCTAGGTTCCTCACCAGATGGATTAGCACTTCAGTTTTTCGTGTCCATTTCCACAATATTGGGGATCAGGAAGAAGTCTTTGGTGAATTAGCGCAAAACATTCACATCAAACTTCATGTTACCAAAACCACAGCTGAAACACATGGAATTCATATACTTCATCCTAATGGACTACTGTGCAAGTCTCTTATTCGTTTCTGGTTAGTGTGCAGATTTGAGGTTGTGATCCATAGAAGTAGCTCCTCTGTTGAGAGGCTTTCCGAACCAGATGGTTTGGAAGCTCGAGCTTCATTGCTCCTGGGAACTGTCAGGCTTGAGGTAGACACGGTAATATGGGGCAAGAATGTTAAGCCTAGCCACGTCAACACTTGCAAATGCCTCTTAATGATATTAAAAGGACATGATGTATCAGCACAAACCTCAAGGCTATCGTCATTTTCCGAATTGGTCAGCCTCACTATGAATGAGAAGCATCAAAAGAGTACATGCTTCATCCAACACTAGATACGAGCGGTTGCACCGCAAACCAAAACCGCTTTAATCAGTTTCCATTGACAATGGAGAATTCTCTTTTCATGAGAAATTGCCACATGAAAAGCGCAAGTAGCATGCAGATCGTACAACTTCGGGATTCTCATGCTGTCGGTCTTCGCTGTTTAAGTCCTTCCCTCATGAATTAATATCCCGACATTTACTCATATCACAAATACCAAGGCTTTCCCATGAGGATAAATTCAAGGTCATGCAAATTATTTCACCTGCACTATTTCAAAATTTGGAGTCTGACCAGCAACAACTTAAGGATTCGCACAATGACTTCAGAAAAACCAGTATCTCGACGAAATAGCAGATTTGGGTTTGGCATATCCATGTCTTTTGGACATGTCTCTGATGAAAATCTGCTTTAAGTCAAGTTCCTACCAGAGGTACTATTACAAAATCCACTGTGGAATGCTCCATGATCATAGGAGAGAATTTTAAGCGCCAAACTGGACAGATACCAACAGGAAAAAAGAAAAAAAATACAAAGTACAAAATACAAATATAATCGAAAGGATAGACTTCACCCAAACGATTGTGTGCTTGACATGGTGCCACTCCAACCTTTCGTCTGGGCTTCTTCACAATGATTTTCTACCCTTGATAAATGGTTTCTGCAGAGAGCATCCTCCACCTAATCCCAACCTTCTTCAAAATGATTTTCATATTCCTCGCATTTGCAACTTCGTCCTTCTCAACACGGTGAGAATAAATCTAGCCGATCTATAAGGAGAAAAATCAGTTTTCAAACGAGAACCGGTCACTTAGTAATCAAGGTATCCTCCCACTTCCAGACGACTCTACTCATTAAAACTCCATGCTTTGCAAGTGCAAATCTTGCCAACAGAATGCTAGGGTAGAATGGGAAGGAACAATGGCATATAATCTATGAAAGCATACGAAAACATTCGCTTCATTAATAAAGATTGGGTCGTACAACTTCAATGTCTTCTGAGATTTTTACCAGAAGATGCTCTTACCACATAATTACAGAAAAAGCAACATGAAGCTGGTCCAACTGTTTCTATCCCCTCTCGGCTCGGCAATGTCTAAAGCATAAAATGGGCTTTTGATTACATGGACCATAATTAGAGGTATGGATTCCTCCAGATTGAGCCCCCAAGAAATGTGCACAAAATCTAAGCCAAACTTCACAGGCAGCACCACTGCCCAGCTCATCATCAAGACACTCCGTCCTCCTAAAGACGCTTCTGCATTGTACACACGATCCACCCCGAGAAGCGTTGGATCAGCTTCATCTTCCCATTTCCGTAGCACTCTTTTCCTGCACCTTTTCCATTCTCAGAATCCGCCAACACTCCTACTCCTCGTGCTCCGCTTTCACATTGGCGGAAGCACCCTCCTCAACCGCTCGGTCATCCCTTTCATTCTTCCCTCTCTCCTTCCGGTAAACCAACCATTGCCGCATCCCACCGCTCTCCGCTACCTTGTCAGCTTCTTCCTTCCAAACATCTTCACCATTCAGTCACAACTCCCCCCTCCCCCCTCATCAGCCTTCTGACTACAACCACAGCTTAAAACCCACCTGCAGAAACCCAGAAACAAAGGCAAAATCTCGGACACAACTGACAGCTCATCTGACACACGAGAAGCAATCACAGACAGATATTCCAAAGTCCATTTTCCATACGCGCACCTGAAGCCCTGATCAGACACCTCAGACACTAGCATCAGGACCACAGATGCACAGAAAACCATGGAATCGATCCATAAAGTGGACGCTAGTGACTTACTACTCCCTCGCAGGCCTCTACGACATGGGCACTAACAGCAGTAGCTACACAAAGTACCTACTCCCACGCCACAAATTTACTGTGACGAGCCGACACACCAAGCTTCGGACGTAGCGGCTCCACAACAGGACAAGCAGGGGCCCAAGGGCTGGAAACATATGCAACATTCCATCTCACCTGCCAGTTTGGAAAAACCGAGATGGAGGGCGAGACTGAAGACAATACTACTACTACGGCTTTCTGAGCTTGAGCCTGCGTGGAACGCCCGTCACGTTTCACACAAGCGAAGGAAGGCAAAGCGAAGGCGAAGGCAAAGGCGGTCAAGCTTGCAAGGGGAGGGAGGGAGGGATGTGTGTGTGAGCAGGGCAGGTGAGGTGGGGGCAGTCCAATGGTTGGAGCTGCTGGCAGGGACGGGAGAAGTACAGGTTACGTGAGTAACGGAATTCTCCGTTGCAGCCTCAAGTCCTGCTCGGCTCATCATCACCATCCTTTGCGCTTCCCTTGCCCTGCGCTTGTGTGTCTTCTTGGAACACACGGATGTGTACTGCCGCCGCACTCATGGCTCGCATGCTTACGTAACAATATCATCGACAGCCCCCGCCTCCATTCTTCCCGCCTTGTGATGATGGAGTTGCTGTTGTTACTCACACACCCCCGCCCCCTCTTCCTTGCTCACTGTGCGCTTAGAGGAATGTAATACGTTACACCAGCGAGAGAGAGAGAGAGAGAGAGAGAGAGAGAGCATTGATTTCATGCTGTGTTTCATTGCTACGCAACATTCGGGAATGGAAGGAAGGCAGCGGATTTTGTCGAGTGTTTTTGTGCAACTCGCCACTCGGTATGTGTGCCGGTTACGGTTCTTCCTGGATTGATGCATGATCATTTGTCATGGCCATAGCCTGAAGAGTTTTTTTTTGTTTTCTTTTTCTTTATCTCTTAGGGGTCGGTGTCCGGTGCGATGACGGGCTCGAGGAGGTGGAAGAATTGGGATGACTGCGAAGGTCTCACTTCGCAGACTTGGGTTGGTGTAAGAGTTTCGTGGAGCAGTTTTGCGGGTTCCTCGCTGAGAGTTCGTGGGTTGCGCAAGAGTTCGTACTTCGTTGTGTTGTTTCCAATCTTTTTGGTCTCTTTGAAGACTCGCAGAGACTGCCTTGTTTAGCATGTGGATTATGGGGTCTGTGGTGGTTGGATACCACTGCAATTGTGGCTGTTGACCTCCGGTGCTTTTGAAAATAACGCACTCGGATCAGACCATCGTGAGTTACATTTGACCTCACTCGTTCAATGTGCTTCGATAGTACATGTCCTTCTACGCCTTCAATTTTTCGTTTTTCCTTTTTTTATGTCAAGAAATATTTTCAATGCTTGTGACCACTGCCGAAGTCGACCTTCTAGATTTATCTGAAGCTCACTTTTTCAGGAGGAACAACTGTATATTTACGCCAAGAAGTGTGCAACGGACACTAGGTTGTCGTTGTCTTCAAGAATCAGATGATCAGCAAGCATTATGCGTCTAATTTAGTCCCTTGTGCCTTTCCACCTTTGCACCTGATAATGCGGTGTTAGCAACCTCGCAATGTACCATCCATAGCCACTGGGCTTTGGAGAGTATCTTCTGGAGCTATCAAGGAACTCGCCTCTCTTCAGGATCACCACGCATTACAGAAACCACGATGAGCTGGATAAAAAAAGACATACCCTTTTTCGTATCTTTCAGCATTGATCTGCATTTGTGCGGTTAATGTATTTGAGGCTCGTTGGCATTCTTGATTCCTCTCCGCTTGATTAGTACCGGTAGTTTCATATGGTCAATATGCCCGGATAGCCACTTGTGCAGTTGCACATGTGTCATATGCAACAAATGAAGATCAAAACTCACTTGAGTTATGACTGCTTCGCGTGTAGGTCAAATGCCATCATCTATGGGATTCTCAATAAACCGCCATGACCTAGGCGATAACTCTTCAAGGAGGGTTGCCCTCTTGTTTACACCTATCACCTAAAAAGTACTCTTTGAATGTTCAGTTGTACCATCCGCTAATTGGAGTGTCCAAGTTGTAAATTTTCATGATTCTGTGTCTAGGCTCTTCTATGATCCTTCGGTAGTTGTAGACGTAGGCTTTTCATTTTGATGGCGGAGTTGTGTATCTGGAGTTGGTTAGAGTTCAGTTGAGCGTGATTGAACTATCAACCGAGGCCTTAATTTGCCAGGCTTCCCAGGCAGTATGCTGAAAAGTCCTCAAACTCTCATTAGCATAGTGCCCATTAATGCCTCTCATGAGAACTGAGCTTTTTTCCTGGTTATTTTGCATGTATCAGCATCTCTAGGAGCATATAAAATCTTAGAATTGCCTTCTGGTAAGATGGTAACCCTTGGAAAGTCGAATATCGAGTGGAATTTAGTTCATTTTAGTGCATTGATGAAGGCAATATCATACATGTCCAGCCTCATCTTGTCTTTGCTTTAGAGCTAGAATGTCATGTGACGAATCGGTGGGTACAATTTGAAACCTTGATCGTATTACTTGTCGGTGTTTTGCAGGAAGAACTCACGGAATCTCGCGGAGGCATTGCCATCTGACAGAGCCTCTTGTAATTTGCTCTACTCAGCCTGTGTTTCGTCAGATGGTCGTTGACGGTTTAGTTCCCTCGGAACAAAGTCAAATTGTCCACTTTTTCAATTTGTACATGTAGTGTCTAGGATAGTGAGCAACTTTAAAACGATCCCACATACAGTTAACTGTTTATGCGGCCTCTTCAGCTGCATGTGGAGTGTGTTGTTCGTTTAAAGTAGTTAGAGAAAGGGGTCGTTTGAAATTTGATACTCTCCTTGGGAGGATCACTATCTTTTGCCAATTATTTCATGTTGCTAACACATCGCTGTAGGGATATGTCGTCGACAGAGATACGAGAGAACGTTAGATACACTTCTGATTGCATAATGAAACCAATTACAAGTAGAAAGGAACCAAGTAAGCATTTCTGTGGGATAAGAGTAACAGCATCTCTCAGCTATCTCACCTAAAAATTCAAGGGAATTTCAGAGATGAGCGAGGATAACTCCGCTACACTGAGGAAGCTACAAGTTGTGTGATAGAAGCTTCAGCAAAGAATCAGAATTGAGAGCCAATGCTTGGCGGTGATTTCCCCACTTTGAGCCAATCTCAAGTCAGGCATGCGCAGTTTTCGAATCACATCGGAAGCACTTGCGGGGAGGAGTCCATGGAAAGGAGAGGAACTTTCCATTCATTTTTCGGAAAGTCAACTCCCACCCAAGAAGGCACCACAAAGAAAAGCTCCAGCGCTTTAGCATCAACATTGTCCACCTGCCAGATTCCAGGTATTGTGACGCGCAACTTGATTTGTATTCCCTGCAGTTAGCAAGGTACAGTTTCAGTATCCCACGTTTGCCAAACCCTCTGTAAATGTGGGATTTTATTTTGCAGTTCTAGGCCATCATGTATGCGACTTTAACTCAGTCTCAAAATCACCAGGTGGGACAAGCATATTAGTAGGATGCGTTTTGGGGAAGGCTATTGTCAAACCCAAACAGCAAATTCGAGGATCTGTCAAGCGCAATCCTGGCGAGGATAGGAAGGAGCTCTTGGCTACATCACCCCTTAATAATGGACCGACTTTGAGTGAGCAATCTTACGCTAACATTGTCGTTACTGTGACTGGAAACTTTTTCCCTCACAGAAATGACTGAATCTCCTGCATTATGCTTAGCAACTTCATTAATGTTCACTCCAGTTGGTCAGTTACTTGATGCTTATGTTCACCAATTTAGAGTCAAATCTGTTTGTGCTATGTCCACTGCTTGTATTACATTTCTGACGAAACGAAATTTTACCAGATGGTAAGGGAAGGACTGGCATCTTGACGTTTCCTCGATCAATTTCAGTAAACGGCCCCCGCATCGGCAACCTGAACTCGCCTCCCCCTTCACAGAAATTGTATCCTCTTACATCCTTGTTAAAGCGTAATTATCCATGAGGTTGTCGTTCAAAATATATTGCAGTAAATGCGAGCTACCGCAGGTGATCATGCAAAGTTCGAATGTTCCTCGAAGCCCTGGATGGACTAGACTTCTTGCTTCTATGGCCAGTTTCCCTTAACAGGTTTTTCAGCTTAGGGACAACCATGACCTTCCTATTTGATAAGGTGGCCAGCGTCACCGATTGCCGAAGCACTGGGCATTTTGTCCTTCCAAAGAGGAAAGTGGAGGTGGGTGCCTATGATCCCTATTAATTTGGTACCTGCGGATGCTTCAAGGTTCAATTTATTTCGCGCTTGGACATGATATATTACACTTGATGCATCTATAACTAAAACTACGGAGTGTTCAAATAGGAACACTTTCCGCCAATCAACAAGCCGGGAGGAATTTGGATGACACTTGTGGATGCCACGGGAAAGGAATGGTCCTTCGAGTTCTGCTTCTGGCATAGTAAGGAGAGTCGAATTTACTACTTCAAGAAATTTTATCCATATGTCCAATCAACAGACCTACGTGGTGGTGATACAGGTGTAATATTTTCTCGTTCACTACAACAGTACACTACATGTCTTTAACTTGTTTAAACCCAGGTCCTTAGAATAGCTGCGTAATCGCAAGAATTCATTTCCATATTCACGAGCCCATGGTAAAATTTTAGGAGGCATCGTTTCAAATGTGGGTTGTCTTACAAGATGCAGTTCTGGACAAGAAACTGGCAGTCTAATAGCACTTCAAACTGGTAGCCGCTCAATTGTGTCTTGATATTTTGTGTGCATTTCAATGCTGATGTCGCCGAATTGGTGTTTCCTTTTGAGCTATTGACTAAGAGCCTTTCGATTGACGCTAACCTGCATGTGCTTCTTATTGAATTAGTTTTCTTCAGCAGATTGGAGCCTCAAGGAACATTGTTTATTGGCTATCGCAAGCAGAAACCTCCACCGCCGAAGGTTTGTCATATGCTCTCCCGATGGATTACTTTACGTGGATCTTAGTTGCAGCAGCAGTTGTTCAGTAAGACTGCCTGACCGAATCGCTTTCTTTTTCAGCAAATGAAAGCGTTGAATTGTGGTGCTTCAAAGGACCAGTTTAAAGAAAGGGAACATTCAAATGGAGGACTTACGTATCTTGCAAATGACTGGAGCCCATCTCTTGAGGAAGTCGCAACTCGACAAAAAAAACCTACAAAATTATCGGCTGATGATGCAAATGTTGATTACGCCCTAGACAGAGGTATAATCCAGCGTAAGAAGAAGAGAAAGAAGGAGTTTCCCCCACTCTCGCTTGCCCAACGGACTAAGGTCATAGATCACTTGGCAGTAGGTGAAGCTCTGATAGACAAGAAATCAACCAGCGGACGGTCTAGTACTCCAGATACCTTCCAGCATGATGACAGGATAGCAGGGGTGCTTGGCTCAAAGGGTAAAAGGCTGCGAGTAAATGCGGATGAGTACGCTGAATGGAAAGAAATGCAGGATCTGCTTCGACCAGCACCTGGTGCTCTCCCTACAGTTCTCACTATTGAAGGTCACGATTTTGAAGAATACGAGGTGCTTGCTCGAGAATCCAATTGAAATCAAATAATTGTTTCTTGTATATTTTGTAACTGTTATCGTTTTTCAACCCTTGCAGCAAAATGTTGTTTTGAGGCAAAATGATTTCGTGAATACTTGTCCCAGCACAATTTTAACACACGGTTGGCTTCCAGGCGCCTCCTGTTCTTATCACGAGAACTTACCACAGCCCTGAAGCACATGGGTGAGATTTATATATAATTGATTGAATTGAGTCGATTTTTTGGGGTGTAAAATACAAACCTGTTATCCTGGAGGTTTTCAATTCATAGCTAACGTGAAACTGTTAGAGTGTAGGGAAAATCAATGGGTGAAGTGCAACGACTGTGGGAGCTGGAGAAGGCTGTCCGCTGATGCTTTTGTTCCTGCAGGATGGATTTGTTCTGACAGCGATCTAGATCAAGGAAGGTTGCTTCTCGCTCTGCTTTCCCTTCTCCACTGTTATTTCGCCATGTTTGGAATACGGTGTTGCTTTCGCTCGTATGTACCTAGTCAGAAATTCAATTCGCATCTGACAATTCATACTCTTTGAGTAAAATTTTGCGTTAATGATTTGAAATGGTTACTTATTTGGTTCTTTTACGGGCTCGGACAGGGCATATTGCAACGCACCACAAGAACTTAGTGACCACGAAATTCATCAACTCCTAGGATTGGGCTTAGACGCAGGCAAGTACCAATGTCATTTAAATTGTGTAGTATTCCATATAAGCTCAAAACAACCTGACTTTTTGGTGATAGTGTACAATGAACAAGGTTAGGGAGTCAATTTTTGTATATACGGCGGTGGAGTACTATGGATCGTACCCAACAATCTCTATGCTGTGAAATGGGCAGAGGGCCGGACAGAGACCCAAGAGGACCTGAATGAAGATGGAGATTGGACAACCCCTGAGCATCTTTATTCAGCCCAAGCAGACGTATGCGCTTATAAACAGCCGACGCTATGGAGCGCAGCGATGGCTTTGGTTGACGGGTCTTTGCATAGGGGTACTGAATCATACTCGGAGCTCAAGAGCTGCGAATCCGACACCTCAGTTCCAGAATTCACAGACCATGGTCCAGGTATGGCCTTGCAGTCACCCCGGTTGAAACAATTTTGCGACCTTATAGAAGACTCATCTTCAAGGAGGTCAACTTTTCTAGAAACTAGAGGTAGGAAAGTTTATGAGAATCCAACAGACAGTGATGAGTTCGTAGACCCAGCGGGAGCTGCGAAAGGATACGAGATACCCAGAGCAGACTGCTATGACTTCTTAGGCCCAGTTGGCAAGGTTCGTCATTAAACCCTTCCAATCGTCCCCTTTAAAATCATTTTCACCTAAACAGAAATTAAATCAAATTAAGTTAAAAGGATTCATTAGTTTCTTGCAAAATTCGTGTGACGTTTAGATGTCTGATCAACTCCATGAAACAGGTACTAACGCCACGTAGCGAAATACAACCAGTGACACAGCATCCTCTCACTACCATGTGATCAAAATACATAAGCAATGTCGGAGGGTACGGAGCTAAGTGTAAGATCCTAGCCAACCGTCGAGTATTACATTGATCTTCACTGAAGCCTACATCTTGCTGACTTGGGACAAACAGGCCCAAACCTCCGGCTCCTCTGCTATGAACGTGGATTTCATTACTCAACCATGAGAAGAGTGACCTATCCACTAGATGTAAATCTCTCCAAGCCCATCAACTCCAGTTTTGGGATAATCAACAAAATCTGTCAAGGATGAATGATCTTCCTGTACATGAAACACGTCAAAGTGAGAGCCTGGAGTCATAACTCCATCGGCAGTTACAAGTTTTCCAGAGGTCTAGTTCCCTCTACCAAGTACCCCTCAGGTCAATTGTAGAAGCAGGTCATGCACCAGTTAAGAGTGCTCTGCACTCCAGTAACAATCAGTGTATAGTCCATTTGCCTAGTTATCGAGGGTATCATAATGCATGCATGGCTGGTTCCGCTGTGTCACCGACAGGATGCATCCATTCAACTTTCAGGGCAGAAAACACCACAAGTGTTCATAATTTTAGCTAGTTTTTCAGGATTGCTACAGACTGAAATTTTGTGGACATGTGCCAATTTTTAAAGTCAGGCGCAAGGCACCACATAGCTCACGCTCACACAGAGATCTATTCCCTCTCGTAGCTCTGTTAATCCATTTTCTTCAATGAGCAGTTGATCTTCTGGAAATGTCTTGGAATTAAAATGCTCTATTCAAACTCCACTGAAAGGGAAGGTTTTATGAAGTACTTGCTTGGCTTCTCATGGATTTTGTACCATTCATTTAGTATTGTTTTCTCTTCAAATTCCGAAGTTTGGCTCAAGAAGCAAGGCATGGATTACAAAATTAGAAGTGTAGGAACATGGACCCAAGTACTCATTTTTCTAATTGCTTGCACATCAATCTATTGCCTAAGAAAGAAGCTCCACCCATCCCCATCCAATTTTGCATTCAGGTGCACAAGGGTCTAGCCTTGTGGAGGCTTGTCAATAGTTGAAAATGCCTAGCCTTGTGGAGGCTTGTCAATAGTTGAAAATGCCTAGCCTTGTGGAGGCTTGTCAATAGTTGAAAATGCCCACATATTGTGGACGTTTTTATTAAATTGATTAACATGAAAGAAAAGAAAGGTGGGACCTCAAAAATAAAGGAGCCACTTCCTCATGAAAAACAACGTTGTGTAGGCCATAATCACTTGTAGAACTACAATTCTAACAATGACATTCTCCGACAATGTCGTATCTAGCATCCATAGTCTCTTAGGAACTAATCTCATAGGAGGACTCCTACATTGAGTGAAAAATCAACAATTACTACAAGCAATTAATTAGAAATAGGGATATAGGAGTAGTAAAAAAACTAAAAATATAATTATTTTAGAGATGTTTATATTACAATCCTATAAAGAACTCTTTTGCTACTACCACTACTTTTTTCAATCATCTAAGATTGCCTATATTAACTTACTTAACAATTGTTGTTTTGATATTCTAAGAGCAATTTTTTATTCTAAAAATGAGTCATTTTGATGACTCACATGGACAAAAATTTATATTGGTAGCTAACCATCAACCCTTGAAGTGGCTCATAGACTTAAACAAACTTACTAGCAAGTTTTGCTAGATGGACTTTGTTCCTTCAAAAGTACAACTTTGAAGTTGTGCATTAGTTAAGTAATGCCAATTTGGATCAAATGGTCTTCCTTATAATTCAAGTCTTTTAAAGGATGACTTAACTCGAGCTTAATAGCATAGAGATTGCAATAAAAAGGTAATTCTTGAATGGCTTACAATTACTTATTTGACTTTAATGTCAAGCTCTATAAGTGTGGTGTTTGATCAAAATTCAAATGAGAAATTTGATAAGATCCAAGTGATTAAAATAGAAAAGAAAATATATCATAAATATCCTATAATTTGCTAAAATATCAAGAATATTCAGGTGCTCTTGATAATAGCAAAATTACCTCACTTTTGTGATAATTACAAATATATTATTGAATATGATAAGTTATAATCACAATCCTTTTTTTTTAATTGAAATTGGACCCAAACCGCATGTCGTGCACATTTAGGCACAATTCTTCTTCTTATACCTTAGGTACTATGTAAAATGGATGCCACTAATGTTGTCAGTACTAAGACTCAACCTTTGTTGACATAGATAGCTTGGCTATCCAATTCATTCACCCAATTCTATACAATTCTCTACTACATCAACTTTGATACATCATTTTATTGTCACACCTTCAAATTTATTTAATATAATATAGTATGTATATATATATTGAAATTCAAATATATAAATGGTAAGTTAAAAATTGAATAATATATCTATATATATGTAAATTATTTCATCTAAGGTAGTAGATCCAAATACAAAATATTGAGGTTTCATAATTAGTTTTTTTTTTTTTTTTTTTTTTTTTTTTTAATTAGGGTTACATCATATAATACAAAAATAATCTATGTTGTTATTAATTTGTATTAAAATATGTTTTTTTTCATATATTATAATTATTTTATAATTTAATTATAATTTTTTGTTTTATGGAATTATTATTATCATAAAGAATAATTATTTTATCATCTTTTTTTTAAATTGGATATTTATTGGATATATTTTATCATTTTTTTAGTTGTCTAAGATAATTTTCAATTTTTGATATTTTAGTATATTTGATCTATTTAAAACCATTCTTAAGTGAAAATATTTAAGAGTAAATTTATTTGATATATTTATTTATCTATTTTATTTTCTTGAATATTTAATACATTTCATTCTTTTGCATTCAACACAACAACCTTGTAATATTTAAATGGGCTTGAAATAATTTCTTATGCTTCGAAGCAACATTAAACAAAAGAGGTTTTACTTTGTGGCTATGCTTTCTTTATTCTCACTGCATTAAATAGAATAAATCCATCATTATTCTAATTCATGCTTACATAAAGTTAATTTTATAGAATTTCATTCAATCACATAAGATGAAAGTTTGTGCATATTTGTGTATGTATATGTATATATATATATATATATATATATATACTCATAAATTAGTGATTAAATTCCATAATTTAACCACATATCATTTTTATTTTGAATTTCTTGGGTCTTTCACTCTTAGTAATACATAATTCATTATTGCATTGATCTTTTAGATTTTGTACATTTGGCTATCAAATATTTTAATTGGATTAATTTATGATTATAAATAATAATAAAATATAAAATACAATCATATGTGAAATATATATATATATATATATAGAGTTTTAAAAAATTAATATTTATTAGCTAAAATTATAAATATTATCTAATCAAGGATATTTTATTTTACTAATAAATAATATAAAAATCAAGTAAAAAATTAATACATACAAAACTTCTAAAAAAATTGAAGTTGATTTTTATATAATATTTATAACTTCATCTTTATAAAAAAAAATTTAAATCATTTTATTTTTGAATGATTAATATTATTAAATATTTTTTAAAGAATTACATAATATTTTTAATAAAATAAACTATTATTAAAAATATTATCTTAATAATGAATTTTTAGTAAAATAAACTACTATGTCTTGTAACATTGTTGACATGCCATTAGTATAGACATCATCTATCTAAAAAAAAAATATTGTAAAATATTCCTTGCAGCAACAAAAATTAATATAGAAAATTAACTATTTCCTATTATATTTAGAATTGTGAATGTTGAAAATAACAACATTTGGTTGTGGTACTTATAAAATATGAAGATAGAAATTCTTGAATCATTTCCATTGAATTATAACTTTTAAAGTTTATAGTTTTATCTAATTGACAATGAAGTCTTATTGATGCTATCAACCATGTATTTTGAACATGCAAATATATATTTTATATGAGCTATTTAGTTGAGAACTTACAACAATAATTCAAAAATCCAATGCTTGTACAATATTTCTAAATAGTAGCACATGCACCAATTATTTTTAATTTCAACATCAAATTCTCAAAAGTCCAAGTTATATTTGAAGAAATTGCAAAGTACTTCATGAGCATTAGATCACAATATTAGACATCATCACAATTTGATGGAAACCAATTTGGCCACATAACTTTGAATATTACAAAATCTCTAAACTCTTAGATCTTAGAAGTGTATAAGATACCATTAATTCCAATGTTGGAAACAATTTATTGGCAACTCATGGCATAGTACAATAAGTATCATATAATTGAATTATTCAAAGTTGACAATTATTGAACCATTATCAATTAATGCACAAGAACATATCAAATGGTCACAAATTTTTATAAGTGGCTATTATACCATTTCTTTATCTAATATTATTTTCAAATGCATATCAAAAAAATCATCTAATGTCTTCAATTTACAAAATTGTACATACACTAGAAATCAATGGTAGCTATTTAGAATCTCATGTATAGATGAAATTACTATTGTGTTATTTAAATGACAATCAATTGTTAATTATAATATTTACTTTCATATTATTCAAGCTTAGCAAAAAATTTATGCAATAGCTATCATTTCAATACTATCTATTGAGTATTGGATAAAATCAAGCTACAACAAAATTGATGTTATTTCAATCCTACAATCTTTAATATGATGTCTAATTGGCTATCTAAACAAGAATCACATCCATATGGAGGATATAGAAATAGCCAAAAAAGTGTTTAGATATAATTGATGTAAGAATATTGAATATAAAAATTTAATTTGCAAAGTACCAATTTGATTTTGTTGCTAAAGTGCTACTTAATGTGATGTTTAAAGATATTATATTCAAAAGAAAGAGCCGGTATAAGCAAAAACTTCCATGAAAATTGTAATTGAGCATGGATTGAGGCATGTGAGTAGTCGATCTTTGCTTAAAAAGATATTTTTAACACAATGGTGGAGTTAGATTTACCAAAAAATGCTTTCTTGACCACTTATAAGAGCCATCAGCCTTAGTAATGAGATCGGCTCTTGGATGAATGAATTCCATAGATTTCAATTAAAGATCTTAAAAATCAAGGGTGGAGATGTAACCACCCTTCTACGAGCCTCCACTCAATTGTATAAGAGAGGTTTGGTTTTCCAAGCCCTCTCTCTCTCTTCTTTTGAGTGAAGGGCAAAGCCATGCCAAAATTTGGCCAAAATCCTAATCTTAATTTTATTTAGATTTTAAATCTCATTGAGAACCTTGTGATTGTGTATGTATGGATTTTGAATTGTGAAGGATGGTCATAAAGTTTTAAAATATGCTTCATTGAGGTAGATAGCTCCTCGGCCTTCCAAATATCCCATGGGTTTTAAGGGCCGCAGATTTTCCTCGATCAGTCACTGAGTTTCTTTTGTTTCAATGTGAAATTCTAAATAATTGTAGCTTTTGTTGTTAGCTTTCCGATAAGATAAGACTTGCTTGATTTGGAGTAAGAAAGAATTTTTGGTAGATTTTTGAGTTTGAGGGAGTCGAAAGCCTTTGCAGTTTGAATCAATCGAGTTTGGAAAGGCATTTATCAATGCTTGATAATTATCTTTATTTGAAATTTAACAAACATCAAGCTTTATAAGCTAATCTCTGAAAGGCATAAGATTTGTTGGATTTAAAGACAATCTGAATTTTTAGTGAATTTCTAAGTAAAAAGGATTGATCACCATGGCAGTTTGGATCACTCAACTTCAAAGGAGGAATTCTCAAGATTGGATCATTAGATTGCAACGAAAATTGTTGAATCATGAGCATCTTTAAGTTAGCCTTGCAATAAGCTAAGAATAATTCAAATAAAATCTGATTACAAATTTTGGCAAATTTTGGAGTAGAAGGGGGTGCCTGCCTTTAATCCTTGCATGTTATCAAGGTACCTTCGCTTTCACCTCTCTTACTTTATTTTTACTATCATCTTCAGAGTGATTTGTAATCTCTACATTTCACCTTTTGGCTAATAAATTTTAAGATTAACTTTTAACTTTAATTTTTAACTTTAATTTTTAAACTTAAATTTTAATTTTAATTCTTAAACTTAATTTTAAATTTTAAATTTTTAACTTAATTTTTAACTTAATTTTTAACTTAATTTTTTAACTTAACTTTTAATTCAAACTTAAGTTTTTATTTTTATGATCAATTGATAGTAAAATTTCAATTAATTTTTTTTACTATGTTTGTTTAATAAATTTTATTTAATATTTAAATTTAATTTTGGTAACCATTGCTTAAAAGGTGTTAATTTGAATTGAACTACAAATATCTAAATTTAAATTAATTCAACTATTTCACAATTGGAAGTCCCTCCATTCCACCCCTTGAATCTTTTGTGTAGCGTCAATTTAAAGAATGGTGAATTTGGGGCTCACACAATTGCAAGGATATCCTAAATCCTACAAAAATAAGTTTTATACCTTTGAAATAATTTTCAAAATTAACTTAAAAATTCCAATTGTTCATCCTTGAATGACTATCTACTTTGTCTTAGGTGGCCATTTTAGTAGCTTGTGTCATGGATATATATCTACTATAATCATTACTTAGGTAGATAGAATTAGATAAAAGTAGATTAATTTTATAATATCTTTTAGAAAAGCTTCCTAAAAGCTTCTTAGACATTGTTTTGACTTTACATATATTTGTAGTTGATTAAAAAATTAGTAACTTAGTCTTATTACCATATACCACATGTATTAGTAGCTTGTGGAACAAGCTAACTATGTGGTGGTGTTGTGATGTAATACGACTAATAAGTGAAAGAAAGTAGAAATTATTATATTATAGAAGATCTTAGTTCAAAATATTATAGCAAATTATCTTAGAAATATAGATAATAGTCAAAAGGATAGTAAAACTTAAAACTACTAATATTACCTTTTATAAAATAGGCTTCTATTTATTTTTGTAGGACCATAAATAAGGCAAAAAAAATAAATTAGAAAATTAAATAATATAGGCATATGTAAGAAAGAGCTAAGAATAGATTTAGCAAAATTCACCTCACAAAGTCAAGAATTGATACCCAGAGAGGACTGGTTGTCAACCTAGGTCGAAATCAGATCCTCAGGCACAAAACTATACACCTATAGCGACTCCAGAGTTCTTTTGGAAAGTCGAGAGTAGAATTTGAGAGCAAACTTGATAGAATTTTTATGAACATTGAATTTGGATGATTTGGATTTGTAATGGCTTTGTAAGAGCCTTATAAAGTCAATATTGTTTTGGATGACTCAGATTTTTGTGAAATAAAAGAGAATTGATATTTTGGATAATTTCAAGAGTTTTATAGTAGATCTATAGGTGAAATTTTGTAGATGAATGGTTATAGTTGTGCATAAAATGTATTGAGAATTTTAGCTTGATCTAATAGTTGAATTGAGAATTATTAAGTTTTAAGTGGATCAAGAACTTGGGAAGTAAAATTTTAGGTCTAATAAGGGTTTCTAAGATTTCTTGCAATCTATCAATTGGATTAGAATAAAAGTTATGTGGATAGGTAGTAGACTTATTTTTTATATATATAATAAATTTTAAATCAATTTAATGGTGAAAAAAAGAGATATTAGCACTAAAATATTAGTATTAAGGTTGGAGAAGGAGGTTGGCTAACATCCGAGCAGATTTTAGGATTTTTCTTTCATTTAGTAAATACAATTGTCCTCAAACTTATTTTATTTATTTATAACTAAGAGATTGACAGGTATATAAAATTTTAAACAAAATCAATGATTTAATCAAAATATATTGAAGTTCTAAACTATCTTAGGATTTGGTGTAGGATTTAGGATTGATTAGAATTTAATTAGGATTTGATTAGGATTTAATTTAGGATTTAGGATTTGATTAGGATTTGATTTAGGATTTAAGATTTGATTAAGGTTTGATTTAAGTTTTAGGATTTGATTTAGGATTTATGATTTGGTTAGGATTTGGTTAGGACTTGGTTAGAATTTGGTTAGAATTTGATTAGGGTTTGATTTAAAATTTAGAATTTGATTAAAATTTGATTTAGGATTTAGGATTTGATTTAAGATTTAAGATTTGATTAAGATTTGGTTTAGGATTTAGGATTTGATTAGGATTTGATTTAAGATTTAGGATTTGATTAGGATTTGATTTAAGATTTAGGATTTAGTTAGGATTTCTCTAGAATTTGGTTTAAGATTTAGGATTGATTAGGATTTGATTTAGGATTTAAAGTTAGTCTAGGATTTGATTGAAGTCTATTAGGATTTCAATTAGGATTAAATTAAAATTTAATTGAGATTTATTTAAGATATATTGTGATTATTTTAATATTTTTTTAGGATTTTTTAAAGATTCTTTTAAGGTTTATTGTGAATTATCTTTTAACTCCTTTAAGATTTCTTATTGTTTCTTTTATAATTTATTTAAGGTTTTTTAAAAATTAGATTAAATCTTAATTAACATTATTAAGGTTTAATTAGAATTTATTTATTATTTTATTAGAATTAAGATTTTTTTATTATAATTTCCATTCTATCTTCCACAACCCAGTGCCTAATGCACTCTCAAGCAACACTTCACGTATTATGACATATTTGATGAATCCGACCTGAAAAGCTTGAGATAGAATGTAATTGGAAAATTTTCTTGGTTTATTTGAATTATGGAGATGGAAGTCAAGAGAATTGAAGAAGGAGCTATGGGTAGTGCTTTGACTAGAGTTACAAGTAGAGGTATTAGTAGAAGATAAAGTATGTATTTTGATTCCAATTCCACAAGCATGTTTGAAGCTTTTGCCTTATTCATGCAATAGCAAAAAGTTAAAGAGCACAAAGAAGGTATGAAAAACAAAACATTATAAGTGGTTATGGATAAGATTGATCAATTTGAAGAGAAAAACATTACAAAGTATTTAAGATGCTATGTAAAAGAGATAGAATTGAAGTATGTTCTAGAAAGGGAGATGGTTCAATTATTTGAATTGGCTACTATACTAAAGATAAGAAATCATATAAGGTCTATTATAAGATATTTTGGAGGTTCATAGAAAAAATTATCTCAAGTATTCAAGGATGAGTTTTTCTTGAAAGATAGTGATTGGATTAGAAAGAAATATTTTAAAAAAAAAATTGAAAGGCAAGAGAAGGATATTTTAGCAACAAAATTATTAAGAAAGTTTAAAAAGTAGTATTCTTCTTTATGAAAGAAAAAAAGGAAATTATTGGATCTAAGTAAAGGAAAGCTCTTTCTTCAAGAGACTAATAGAGAATTACAAGAGTAGTTGGAAATCTTGCTTAAAGATAAAGAATATGAAGGATTGACAACAAATTAGAAGGAAGTAGAAGAGGAAGTAGAGTTGTTGGTAAAAAGAAAAAAGAAAAAAGATGGGGAGGATATTCAAAGACCATTACAAGCGCCTAAAGTAAAAATATATAATACTTATGTAACTTCTTTGATTCAACCTTCAATAGCTATATCAAAGAAAGAAGAAATGAGCATCAGTGAAATCATATATGTGATGAGAGATTTTCAAATAAAATTTGTAAAACTTGAAGAGAAGGGTCAATCATCAAAAGTATCAACAAAATAAAGATTAGAGCTAATAGAGGGTGTAGTGCATAGGTACATGTGGTGTGATAGCACAAATCATTCAAGAAGGGAATGTGAGGATTTTACAAAGGCGCTACATAAAGGAGTTGTTTTTTTTAAAGATGGTATAATATATTTAAAAGAAAAAGGAGAAAAATTAAAGACAAATTTTGGTGAAGGAAGAATGAAGGTATTTGTGGGAGATGCTTTTAAAGTGTATACAATCTCAAGTAATGAAGCATCAAATATTTTGGATAGAAGAAAATCCTAATAAATTTTTAAGTATAAATCTTGAGTTTCAAAAAGAATCTAATTCTTTGTGAACAAATGCAATGAGTTATGCTAAAAGAAAAAAAATTATTAGAGATGATTTAAAACATATTGGTAATAACATTTGACAAATTATTGGATAGGAAGATCCAGTAGATGGATTATCTATGCATACTCATATTGCAAGGAGTCAACATGAAGCATTGATAGAAGAAAAATAAAAGTGAGATGAAAATAATGAAGGGCCTTCAAAAAGAATTAGAAGGTGAGAAAAAGCATGAAAATAAAAGAATTATATACATAAAGAGATAACAAAGAATATTTCTACAAAGAAAAGAGAAATTCGAAAAAAATAAATAAAGGATCTTACTTACAAATTACAATCAGATAATGAAGCTGCTAGAGATTTGAAGAAGGTATTGGAAGAGCAGATTTTAAATAGAAAGGTTGAATTTACAATTGATAAAATTCTAAGAATTACAAAGCATGATTTTCATGAAGTTATTATTAATACAATAAAGAAAAAACGACAATCTATAGGAGACACTATGACATCAAATATACAAAGAATAAAAGCAAAGAAAAGTAAAGAAGATGAAGAAGATGAAATAAAAAATATTGGAGATGTCTTATAAGTAAGATTTATAAAAAGGAAAAATGTCATTCAAGCTTCTAGTCATTATTTTAGAAGTCATTGCATAAGGGCTATTATGAAAACGTTGATAAAATTAGGAGATTTAAAAGAACGAGTTATAGTACTGATTGATCATAGTTTTGAAATCAATTTGATGTCAAAAAAAATTTTATAACAAGGAAAAATGGCCTATTGATATTGAAAATCGGTGGATAATAAGAGTAGCAAATAATTCAAATGGAGATTTGTATGGAGCTTGTCCAAATATCAAGGTGATGATGTCATACTATAAATGCTTATAATATGTAAAAATTAGTTAAAACATATTTTATGTTTATAAGTCTTGATGTGTGTTAGAATGGTTAATAAATTAATTTAAAGAGAGTAGATGTAAGAAACTTTATTTTGAATTTTATCTATTTTTATTATAATATTTAAATTATATAAGATTTAGATGTTTGATACAGAGCTTTAAGAGAAGGTGGAAGCCTAAGGATGAAAATCTAAACTAATAGGAGGCTTATGGAGAGGGATGAAATCAAGGCATGGTCAAATGAAGGCAAAAGGTAAAGATCTTTATCCTTATTGGTTGAAGACTATGCCCAATGGACATTTAGCAGGCTGTCTGTATCCATAACAAGGATTTCAATGACTTTAGAAGAGGCATTTGAGAATCAAAAGCTAGAATTGTAAGGTTGGAATTTGGATTATAATTTTATGTAAAGTTTAGAAAATTTGGAGTTAGGGTGATGAAATTATAGCCATTTGAAATTAAAGTATTGTTTAAGTTATATTATTGCTATTTTGAAGATACAAGGAGTTTTATGATAGATTTTAGAGATAAAAAAATACGGCCGAAAGGGCGATTTCAAGATCTACATCTTTTATGAAGGAAGTTTTGTATTTAGAATTTTTATGAAGAAGTTATAGAGCATTGAAGACAATACATGTAATTCAAAGGCAGTAAGTAAGTTGTTTTGTTGATAGTAATGGTTGGAGCCATATCATGAGTTTTCGGATGAATTTTTGGCTAAAAATTTCTAAAAGTATGTATTATTAAGTTCAAAAGCTATATATCAAAATTTTATTACATTTGAATATTTATTTTGTGAGATATGAAGAAATTCGCACATAAGTAAATGTAAGTAAGGGTTTGAAGCTATTGTTAGAATTTTGGTGGTATCTCAAGATCCATAACAAATTTATAGTTGAAATTTATTGCAGTAGTTGTCAAAAATACATTAGTACCTCATGTAAAATTTGGATTTGTTTGGATAGTCCAATCGTGAGATATGAACTATTGAAGTTTGGAAAGAATTTATCTTAAGAATATGCAAGTTATATATGATATTTTTATCACATTTTTGGTGGTCTTTGATACTTAAGGCTTATGTATTGATATAATTGCCCCTATAGAGAAAATTTTATGTATAGACTTAGTGTTTCCTTTATTTAACAGCTTGGTTGAGTATTTAATGACAATTAGAAGCCTAACTCTTTCTTAAGGAAAATTCTCTCTACCTCGACAATGATAGGAGATGTTATTCACGAACAAAATTTCTTTGTGCAAGACATATTTATATATTTTATTATATTAAGACAATCATATATTATTACTATACAACTAGAAACAAAGATAATGGATGATGGTTTAGCCTTTGCAAGAATAAGAAGCAAAGATGGGATAAAAGCAATTCAATTTTTAATTGTTTGTACTAATTATGAGAGAAATTGAAATAAGTTGAGAGAGAAGCCATTATCAAATGAAAAATTTAAAGACCTTGAGGGTTTTTACTACACACCATTGTAAGACAAGATTGCAATAGATTAGAGAGAGAAATACTCTTGTTTAGTTTAGAAGAAGTTATATTATCTATTAGGCTTATTGGAATGATACAAGATTATATATTGTCTTTTAAGACTATTGATAGGATGAAAAAGATGGACAAATATTATATTAAAAGTATTGAGAAAAACTTGAAAGAAAATGAAAAATTGGTTGAAAATGAATTTATTTTAAGAGCATATAAAGAAATAGGTTTTGTAGATACTATGGAAGAATTAAATTATTTATTGCAATGTGAATTACAAAGAGAGTATAGGATTATTAATGTATGTTCCAAAGAATTTTATGATAAAATTTAAGGATGTATAGAAAATTTAAGTCGCCAAGAAGTACGTATTGAAACTAAGTATAAATTAGTAGTAAAAAAGGTCAAACTAGTGGCATTACCATTTCCATCAAATTATAAAGAAAGGATAAGTAGAAAATCAACACAACCAAATTTAAGGGATTTGAGGAAGATAGGGCATAAATTTATGGATGCTACATTAAATAGATTAAATATTGGATATAATGGATTTTTAACAAAATATGAAAAAAAATATTTTAAGAATATGCTTTCACTTCATGAAAAGGCTTTTGTATTTCAAGCGTATGAAATTAGATGTGTTGATCTAAATATTCTAGCACCCATGGTTATTTTTATTATTCTTCATGAACCATGGAATTTGCGACCAATTCAAGTATCTATTATATGAATTGTTAAGAAATAATCAAAAATTTCAATGGAAAGAAGAACAAAGAAAAACTATAGAAAAATTGAAAGAACTTCTTTCTTTACTTCCAACTTTGAAGAAAGTAAATTATGAAGGTAGAAGGCAAATGGTATTAATAATTGATACAAGTTCAATTGAAATAGGTTGGGCAGTTGGACAAGATGATGAACAAGAAAATAGATATGTAATAAGGTTTGGAGCAAAGGTTTTGAATATTAGGCAAAGGACATATGTGCAAATCAAAAGAGAATTATGGGATGTAATAATAGCTATAAAAAATAAAAATGAGTATTTAATTGAGACATTAGCAGTTATAAAAATAGATTGTCTATCTTTACTAGGCATGATTATAAGTTATTCAACTCCTAATATTGCTATATTAAGGTAGATAGCATGTATCAAATATATGAATCCAAAATTTAAATACATTGTAAGAAAAGAAAATTTAGTCATAAATATATTATCAAGAATAAGATATTATGATGAAAAAGAGATGATTGATTTAGAAGATGATGTGGATACATAATTTTATTTTAATACACTATCAAAAGAAGAAGGTATATGTTTGAATATACTATTGGATATATTTTTAAGAGATTTATATGAACATGAATAGAAAGATGTTGAGGAGTATTTAAGCACATTAAAGCAACAAAAAAGTTGGATAGATAAAAAATTCAAGAAAATTTGTAAAAAAACCTATGGATATTTTTTACATGATGGATATTTATGGAAGCATCTAAAGAAGAGAGGAGAAGTACCAAAAAAGTTGATATGTATTTTAGAAGCTCTAAAAAAGATTATTAAAAAATTTGATAAAAATTTGTAGACAGGATATCAAAGTATTTGGAGAACATTTACTAAGTTGAAAAAAAAATATTAGTAGAAGGATATGCACAAAGTCATAGCAAATTTTATAAGATTTTGTGAGATTTTCTAAGTATATTCAAATATTTGGCATTGAGATAGGTTACACCCAACATATCCTTTGGCTTTATAATATAAGTGGATGATAGATTTAATGGCAATGCCTATAGAACTTGGACAAATGAAGTATTTGGTACTTACATAAGAAGATTTATCAAATATGATTGAAGGACAAGTATTAAGAACCAAGAATATTGATGGTGTATGCCAATTTCTATTAAAAGATGTTATTTGTTGCTATAGTTGTATTAAAAAAATTATAGCAAATAGGAGTGAATTGGATGTAAAAAAAGCACGAGAATTCTTTAGTATAATAGGAATTAAAATTTCTTCAATAACAGCATATAATCTAGAAGGTAATGATAAGAGTGAATATGGGCATTCAACTATTATTAAAGCATTAGTAAAGGCATGCAATGACAAAGTACATGAATAATTTAGACTACTACTATTTACACTATAGGCAAATCATACAACTCATAGTTCAATAATAGGTTATATATATTCTAAAATAATATATGGACAAAAAATAATAATACCAATAGAAGATGTAGTACCTACATGGAGTTTATTGCCTTGAAAGAATGATCTCAACAAAGAAGAACTTTTAATATTATGGATTCAACAATTAAAAAAAAGACCTAATGATATTGAAGCAGCAATAGAGAAATTGAAAGAAGGAAGGGAAAAGAATAAAGAAAGATTTGATAAAAAAAAAACATCGACTATGATCCAAGACAATTGATGATGGTGATTGAGTATTAGCTTATGATAGTAGCTCAGAAATCAACATAGCACAACAAAGAAGTTTGAAAAGAGATAGTTTGGGCCTTATATTATCAAAAGGTCATACAACAATGAAACATACTTGTAATAAAAACTTGATGGTATAGAATTGAAGATATCTATAATAGACAAAGTAATTAAGTTATTGCAAGAAAGAGATGAAGAAATTTGTTTTGATGAAGCATAAAATTCAATTTAAGATATTAAGATGGAAATAGAGGTCCAAATTGAAGATCAAGAATTTGAAAAAGATGAAGAGTATTCTACATGAGCACATTAAAGAATCATTGGCATATGCTTGAGAATGCATAGATTCAAGGGAGATGGATGTTGTGATATAAGACTATTAATAGGTAAAAAAAAGTAGAAATTATTATATTATAGAAGATCTTAGTTCAAAATATTATAAAAAATTATCTTAGAAATATAAATAATAGTCAAAAAGATAATAAAATTAAAAATTATTAATATTTTCTTTTATAAAATAGGCTTCTAATTATTTTTGTAGGGCCATAAATAAGATAAAATAAAATAAATTAGAAAATTAAATAATTTAGGCATATTTAGGAAAGAGATAAGAGTAGATATTAGCAAAATTTATTCCAAAAAGCTAAGAATTGATACCCAGAAAAGATTGGTTGTCAACTTGGATCAAAATCAGACCCCGAGGTACAAAACTATATACCTATGGCAACTCTGAGGTTCTTTTGGAGAGTGGAGAGTGGGATTTGAGAGCAAACTTAATAAGATTTTTATGAGCATTGATTTTGGGTGATTTGGATTTGTAATGACTTTGTAAGAGCCTTACAAAGTCAAGATTATTTTGGATGAGTCGAATTTTTGTGAAATAAAAGAAAGTCGATATTATGGACAGTTTTAGGAGTTGTATAATAGATCTATGGATGAAATTTCGTAGATCAATGGTTATAGTTGTATTTAATATTTTTTGATAATTTTAGCTTGATCTAATAATTGAATTGCGGATTATTGAGGTTTAAGTGGGTCGAGATCTTAGGAAATAGAATTTTAGGTCTAATGAGGATTTCTAAAATTTCTTACAATCTAACAATTGAATTAGAGTGAAAGTTATGTATGTAGGTAGTAGACTTATTTTCCTACATATATGAAAAAGTTGAGATAAATTTAATGGTAAAAAATGGAGATATTAGCACTAAAATGTTAGCATTAAGATTGGAAAAAGAAGCCGGCCAACATCTGAGCAGATTTTAGGATTTTTCTTTCATTAGATAAGTACAATTATCCTCAAATTTTTTGTACTTGTTATAACTAAGAGATTGAGAGGTATATAGAATTTTAAATAAGATCAATGATTTAATCAAAAGATATTGATGTTCTAAACTACTTTAAGATTTGATTTTGGATTTAAGATTGATTAGGATTTGATTTAGAATTTAGGATTTGATTAGGATTTGATTTAGGATTTAAGATTTTATTAAGATTTGATTTAGGATTTAGAGTTTATTTAGAATTTAATTGAAGTCTATTAGGATTTCAACTAGGATTAAATTAAAACTTAATTGAGATTTATTTAAGATATATTGTGATTATTTTAATATTTTTTTAGGACTTCTTAAAGATTCTTTTAAGATTTATTATAGATTATCTTTCAACTTCTTTAAGATTTCTTATTTTTTCTTTTGTAATTTTATTAAGATTTTTTTTAAAAATTTGATTAAAGCTTATTTAGTATTGTTAAAATTTAATTAGAATATATTTAGTATTCTATTAGAATTAAGATTTTTTTATAATAATTTCTATTCTATCTTCTATAGTTAGATATTTGGTGCACTCTTAAGCAATACTTTACATATTACAATAGTAGCTATATAAAAAACTTGCCTTACAAGTCAAGATACATGTCATACGAAGTCAATATAGTTTTGGAGGCCCTACAGAGCATTGTCACATAGATTTTAGGTAGATAGTATATATAAAGGCAAGAGTGAAGCCTTCTTCACTCTTCTCAACTCCTTTCTTGCTCCTAGTCTAGATTCAAGAGTCTCTAGTTTCTTTATCTTTTGGCAATAGTCATTCCAATTTCTTTTTAATATACATACTACTTTATTTTTATTTTGTTACTTTTCTTTTGACACAAATTTTTTAAATTTATGCATTCTCTTTCAATTCGTGACCTTGAAAAATTAACAAGAATATACTTATAATATTAGAGCTTTATCTTTTTTTTTATTAAAAATAGATTACTTCTTTTTTTTCATAAGACATAAGCATATTAGAAGCTATGGATTATCTTTTTATATATTAATATTATTTTTAGTATCTTCTTTATTTTCAAGTCTTTTTTTTTGTTTATCTTAAGTAATATTAGATTTTTTTTTTTTCTAAGTGTCATCATGGCAGAGCTTCTTGAAATGAACATTGTAATGGCACAAATACAAGAACAATTAAGAGAGTTGATGCTTGTGATGCATCAATTCTATTATCACAACCTAGAGCAATAAAAATGACAAGAAGAAAAGATAAAGATATGATTGGAGCTACTTCAACATCTTTACTAAATCACATCCCTTTTCTTATAATAGAATATTTGTAATATTAGAAAAACTAGATTTTTCTTATTCAAAAAGTTTGATGGTAGAAGCTCCAAGTTTCAAGGATTTATCAATCAAGTACAACTTGTGATTGAACTTCAATTCCAAAGCTATCCAACATCTAGATCACAAGTTAGATTTATTAATATCCTTCTTTTAGATTTAGCATTATCATAGTTTTCATCTTTTTTTGAATAATAAGATCCAATATTGAATAATTTGGAGGCTTTTTTAGAAGAGTTTTGATCTATGTATGAAAAAAATGATGTAATTTGTGTTCCAACTAATAAAATTTGTATCTTGCGACAATACAATCAATCAATGATATCATATGCTTCATAGTTTTGACAACTAGCAATTGATATCAACTAGAATGATGTTCCTCTTATTAGCCAATTTCTCTATAGATTATAATATGAACTAAAAAAATTGATGCTAAACTTATTTTATTCTTAGACATTAAATCAAACAATTGACTTTGTTGTGAAGTGTGACAATTGGCTATTTAAATTTCAATCTAAGAATTGCAAAAAAAAACCTCTACATTATTACAATTCAATGATAATACCAATGACCTCTCAATTAAAATATCTATAAGTAGAAGTCATGCAAATTAATGCAATACATTTTAAACTTCTTACTAAATAAGAAAAGACTCATTATCATCAAAAAGAACTATATTTATATTGTAGGAAAGCTAAGCATATTGCTGAATATTATTTAAAGAAATGATGCAACTAAAAAATAAGGAGTATGACTATCAAAGATGAGAGAATGTTACAAAATAAATTTTTTCAGCTACAATAAGGACCAAGCATCTATAATTTTGTACAAATAAAGTTCTTGTTCTCTCCTTAGAAGCCTCTCATTGTTTTATAATAAATCTATATTTAAGACCTAATAATCACAAAGCCTCTGTTTTAATAGATTCAAGAGCCTCAATTTATTTCCAAGATGAAGAATTTATTAAAAGCCATAGAATACCGTTAGTATAAAAAATTAAAGCCATATATATAGAAGTTATAGATGGTCGTCCTTTATCTTCTAAACATATTATTCATAAAACACTTCTTATAGATATAGTAATAAATAGTCATAATAATTGCATAATTTTTAATATAATTAAGTTTTCCTCTAATTTGATTATTTTAGATTTATTGTTGTTAGAAAAATATAATTCTTTGATAGATTGGATTTCTTATAAATTTAATTTTTTTCAAAGCATTATTAAGAATTTTATGAGAAGCCATAAGTCTGGTATAACCAAACTCATACTAGTAGATACAAAAGCTTTCTTACATGCTATAAAAGAAGGATTATTCTTTATTATTTATGCCACAGTCATTTTTAATAATAGAAAGACTTCAAGTAGCCTTCCAAGTCAATAATAAGATTTTTAAGATATTTTTGAAAAAAAAATGCAGATATTTTCTTGTAGCATCATCTATATGATTACTCAATTGATCTTAAAGAAAGAAGTTAGCCACTATTTAGTCCAATCTACAATTCAAAAGATATGATATTATATTCAAAGAGTCCATACCTTGTTCAAAATGAAGTCTTTCATTCATCTCTTTTTTTTAATGCGGACCACTATTTGTAGATTAAACTTACAAATAGACCAGCAGCTTTTCAACATCTTATAAATGATGTTTTTTGTGAGTTTTTAGATGATTTTGTTGTCTGTTATTTAGACGACATTTTAATCTATTCTAAGAATAAAAAAGAGTATAAATTTTATGTTTGTCATGTATTACAAAAACTTAGAGATGTGGGATTATATGCCAAGTTAAAAAAGTATATATTCTATACTACTCAAGTTGACATCTTAGGATATATCATTTTCAACAAAGGACTTATGATGGATCCAAAGAAAGTTCAAATTATTATAGATTAGAAGATTTTAAGAACAATAAGAGATGTGCAATACTTTTTGGGCTTCTTTGATTACTATTGGATCTTTATTAAGAATTTTTCTCAAGTTGCGGCTCTTCTTATACATCTTATATGCAAAGACAAACTTAATTTGAGCAAAGAAGCTAAAGAATCTTTTGAAGCCTTGAAGTCGACATTTATTTCTATACCAATCTTGTATTGTACTCACTTTTTGAAGGTATTTTTTATGAAAATAGATGCATTATATTTTGCTATGAATGTTGTTTTGTCACAAATAAGAAAAGATGAAAAGTTCCACCTAGTAGCTTTCTATTCCAAAAAATTTTAACATCCAAGATTAACTATGAGATCCACATCAAAGAATTTCTTATAATTATAGAATCTTTTTAAAAATAGCATCATTATCTAAAAGGTGGTCCTAATTTAGCCATTATATATATGAATCACAAGAACCTCAAGTATTTTATTTCAATACATGTATTGAATGGTCTCCAAGCTCATTGGAGCATGTCTTTATCAAGATTCAAGTTTAATATTACTTATTGACTAGGAAAATAATAAGATTTTTTTATGCCCTTTCTAGATATTTTGTCACGGCCATAATCATGTAAGCTAATAATTACATATAGAAATAGGTAGAAGTAAGTAAAAGTAGATAAAAGTAAGTTAATTCTATAATATTTAATATAGAAGCTTCCTAGAAACTTCTTAGACGCTGCTTTGACTTCATAGGTGTCTTTAATTGACTTTTTGGATTAGAAACGTGGTCAACAAGTTGGCCATGTGCCACACATGTTGTTAGCTTGAAGATCAAGCTAACTATGTGGCCCACATGTAGAAAAACTTGCCTTGTAAGTCAAGGCATGTGTCCTACAAAGTCAACACATATTGGAGGTCCTATAGAACGTCGCCACATAGCCCCTAGTTAGATAGTATATATAGAGACAAGAGTGAAGGCTTCTTCACTCTTGTCAACTCCTTTCTTGCTTCTAGTCCAGGTTCAAGAGTCTTTAGTTTCTTGTCTCGTGGCAATAGCCATTCCAGTTTCCTTTTAATATACCTACTTATTTATATTTTGACTTATTATATCGAGATAGCCTTTTTGTGTATATTTTCCTTCATCGAGTCTTTGTCCTTGACAGATTGACAAGAGTACACTTACAATATCAGAGCTTTATTTTTCTTGAGTGAGAGTGGATTACCCCTTTCTCTTGACAAGACATAAGCATATTAGAAGTTTGCGGATTACCCACTTCTAAACTGATATTGTTCTTAGTATCTTCTTTGTTATTAAGTCTTTCTTTTTTTTTTGTCTTGAGCAGCATCAAATAAGTTTTTCTTCTTAGTGTCATTATGGCAGAGCTTGTTGAAATGAAGAGTGCAATGGCACAAATGCAAGAGCAAATGAGAGAGTTAATGCTTGCGATGCATCAACTCAATTCACCAACACATGAAAGAACAAGAATAGCAGAAAGTAGGGATATAGAGATGATCGGAGCTGCTTCAACATCTACAACAAATCACGTTCCTTCTCCAATTGTACAACATCCTATAAGCACTAGAGAACCAAGAATTGCCTTACCCAAGGAATTTTATGGTATAAGATCTAAGTTTCGAGGGTTCATCAATCAAGTACAATTGGCAATTGAACTTCAACCGCAAAGCTATCCAACTCCAAGATCATAAGTCAGGTTTATTGGCACTCTACTTTTTGGTTCTGTATTATCGTGGTTTTCGTCTTTTCTTGAACAACGAAATCCAATATTGGACAATTTGGAAGCTTTTTTGGCGGAGTTTCGATCTATGTATGGTGAACACGATGCAACTCCTGTTGCAACAAATAAGATCCGAATTCTGCGACAAGAAAATTGCTCAGTAACAGTGTATGCTTCACAATTTCGACAACTTGCAATTGACATCAAGTGGGATGATGCTGCACTCATCAGTCAATTTTTTTATGGATTGCAATACGAAGTAAGGAAATTGATGCTCAACTTACCTGATCCTCAAACTTTGAGTCAAGCAATCGATTTTGCGGTAAAATGTGATAATCGACTTTTCAAATTTCGATCCGAGAATCATTCACGGGAACTTCAACATTATTACTCAATGGCAACATCAACATCTTTGCCAAACGTACATTCGGAAGTAGAAGACATGCAAATTGACGCGGTACGTTTTAAACCCCTAACTGAGCAAGAAAAGATTTGTCGTCGTCAAGAAGGATTATGTTTATATTGCGGAGAACCTAAGCACACTGCTCAACATTGTCCAAAGAAACGACGTAACTATAAATTGAGGGGTACGACGTTCAAAGAAAACAACATGTCGGAAAACGGATTCGTCCAGCTACAATAGGGACCATGCAGCTGGAACCTTGTACAATTCTTAATGAAGGTCCTATCCTCTCCTCAGAACCCTCTCCTTGTTTTATAATAGACTTATATTTAGGACCTAAGAATTACAAAGCCTCTGCTTTATTAGATTCGGGAGCCTCAGCATGTTTTTTAGATGAACAATTTGTTAAAAGTCGTAAAATATCTTTTATACAGAAACCTAAACTAGTACATGTAGAAGTCATAGATGGTCGTCCCTTGTCTTCTGGAGATGTCACTCATGAAACTCATCCTATAAAAGTAACAATAGATGGTCATGATAGTTACATAGCTTTTAACATAATTAAATCCCCGTCCAATCCAGTTATTTTAGGTTTATCCTGGCTAGAAAAATATAACCCTCGAATAGATTGGAATTCACGTAAACTTGACTTTTCCCAGAGCGTTATTAATAGTTCTACCAACCAAGTAAAAAATTATAAGTCTAGTATAGTAAAATCCGTACTGATAGGTGCAAAAGCATTTATACACGCAGTAAAAGAAGGATCAACTTTTGCTATTTATGCTGCATCTATTTCTGAAAACGTAAAGACTTCAAGTGGCATTTCAAGTCAATATCAGGAGTATCAAGACTTTTTTGAGAAAAAGAATGCAGATATTCTTCCTGAGCATCGCCCATATGATTGTTCAATCGACCTTAAGGAAGGAATTCAGCCACCATTTGGACCAATTTACAGTTTATCGCAAGATGAGATGGCTGAACTCAAGACATATATTGACGAGAATTTAGCAAAGAATTTCATACGCCATTCAAAATCTCCAGTAGGAGCTCCAATTCTATTCGTAAAGAAAAAAGATGGATCTTTACGAATATGTGTTGATTATCGAGGACTCAACAAGATCACAATCAAGAACAGATATCCATTACCTTTGATATCAGGACTCCTTGACCAGTTGAATCAAGCTAAGATCTATACAAAAATAGATCTAAGAGGAGCATATAATCTAGTACGGATCAAAGAAGGAGATGAATGGAAGACTGCGTTTCGAACCAGGTATGGACATTTCGAATATAATGTCATGCCCTTTGGACTCACGAATGCACCAGCTGCTTTTCAACATCTCATGAATGATGTATTTCATGAATTTTTAGACAATTTTGTCATCTGCTATCTAGACGATATCCTGATCTATTCTAAGAATGTCGAAGAACATGAAATACATGTTCGTCAAGTATTACAAAAACTTAGAGATACAGGATTGTACGCCAAGATAGAAAAGTATATATTTCACACTACTCAAGTTGACTTTTTAGGATACATCATTTCAAATGATGGTCTCATGATGGATTCTAAGAAAGTTCAAACAATCATGGATTGGAAGATTCCAAGGACAGTAAGAGATGTTCAATGTTTCTTGGGATTTGCCAATTACTATCGGATCTTCATCAAAGATTTCTCACGAGTTGCAGCTCCACTTACATGCTTGACTAGTAAAGATAAATTCCAATGGAATGAAGAAGCGAAAGCAGCATTTGAAGCTTTAAAGACATCGTTTGTCTCTGCACTAGTCTTATATCGTGTTGACTTTTCCAAGGTATTATTTATGGAAACAGATGCATCAGATTTTGCCTTGGATGCAGTTTTATCACAAATGGGAACAGATGACAAACTTCATCCGATAGCTTTTCATTCAAAAAAATTCTCAGCAACCTAGATCAATTATGAGATCCATGATAAAGAACTTCTTGCGATCGTGGATTCCTTTCAAGAATGGCGTCATTATCTAGAAGGCGCTTCTAGTCCAGTCACTGTGTATACAGATCACAAGAACCTCGAGTATTTCATGTCAGCACGTGTATTGAATTGTCGTCAAGCTCGTTGGAGTATGTCTTTGTCAAGATTCGAGTTCATTATCACTTATCGGCCAGAAAAACAACAAGGTTTGTCCGATGCCCTATCTAGACGTTCTTATTTTGCACCAAAAGAAGGAGATGCAGCTTTTGAGCAACAAAAAACGGTCCTCTTGAAACCGGAGCAATTTCATCTCTGAGCAATGAAATCAACATTGACTGTTGATTCAACTTTTCTCAAGCAAATCCAGTCCAGTATGTCCTCAGACCCTCTTATTCATGATATCGAGAAAAATTCTTCAAAGTCTCATAATCCTTCTAAGTTCGAGTTCAAGAATAATCTATTATATTTTGAAGGACGCCTATATGTTCCAGAAGTAGAAGCACGTTTACGTGTTCTTCAAGCACGTCATGACTTTCCAGCAGTAGGGCACTTTGGATATAATAAGACTCTGGAACTCATATCAAGAGATTTTTGGTGGCCACAAATGTGGAAGTCAGTCAAAGACTTTGTACAATCATGTGATATTTGTTCAAGATCAAAAATTCCTCGTCATCGACCTTACGGACTTTTTCAGCCATTACCTATACCAGAGCAACCATGGTCTTCTGTTTCTATGGATTTCATCACAAATCTTCCAAGCTCAAGATCTTATGATTCTATATTTGTGATAGTAGATCGTTTCACCAAGATGGCACATTTTGTGCCATGTACAAAATCTATCACAAGTGAAGAAACAGCTAAGCTTTTCATTGGTAATATCTATCTCTATCATGGATTACCTAAAGATATCATATCGGATAGGGGAACTCAATTTGTATCAAGATTTTGGAGGACCCTTTTCAAGATTTTAAAAGTGGACATGAAGCTATCTTCAGCTTTCCATCCTCAAACTGATGGACAAACAGAGCACGTAAACCAAGTCTTGGAGCAATATTTAAGGTGTACTATCAACTACCAACAAGATGATTGGATAACCCTTCTGCCATTGGCAGAGTTTGCTTATAATAATACGATATATTCTTCCATGCAACAAACACCTTTCTTTGCGAATTATGGCTATCATCCACGACTTGATACTTTTGATTTTTCAAAAGTTGATAATCCTGCAGCAGAAGATATGGCAAATCGGTTGTCAGAGTTACATGCAATAATGAAGACGCAATTGAAGGAAGCTCAAGAACGACAAAAGATAAATGCAGATCTATATCGTAAGGAGCAACCACAACTCAACATGGATGATAAGGTATGGCTACTTCGTCGCAATATCAAGACTACTCGACCTTGTGACAAGTTGGACTATCGTAGGCTTGGCCCCTTTTCTGTTTCTGAATAGATCAACCCAGTTGCATATCTATTACATCTACCATAGTCAATGAAGATCCATCCTGTATTCCATGTGTCTCTTCTTGAACCATATAAGACAGTGGATATACAAGGAAGAAGACAAATGCCACCACCTCCTATAGAAGTAGATAATAATGAAGAATTTGAGGTGGAAGAGATATTAGACTCAAGGCGGCGCCGAAATAAGCTGGAATATCTTGTTCATTGGCGCGGATATGATATTAGTGAACGCACATGGGAGCCATCCAGGAATCTAGCAAATGCATCAACTAAAGTCAAAGATTTTCATCAACGACATCCATCAAAACCAAGATGAAAATCTCTCTTATAAAAGAGACAAGATTGAGGCAAGATAACATTCAATTTCCTATCCTTGTTTGTAACTTCTTTGCATTTGTGACGCTAATTAGATGGAGAGCCAACAACCAGCAGATTCAACTCAAGAACCTTCGTTTGCTGACCTGTCGGACGAGACATTACGATTGTCACAACCTTCAAGACGACGCAATGGAGATGAAGATCTTCAAGAACGACATGTTCTTCCTCGAATAGATGGTGAGATACAACGCGTTTGGTATCACGATTTGGAAAGGGACTCCCGATGTTTGGTGATTTTGCTAGAGGTAGGAACAACTCCTGATGGTGTTCCGAATATTCTATTCGAAGGAAGTTACGAAGGCCTCAACAATGATCAAATAACTGGGTGGTCTTCCCACCCTGGTATGGGACACTACCGATGGTTGAGAGGCCCTATCAATCATCTTCGAAGAGAACAGAGATCAGAGTATGTGGCGAATACAATTCATCGCATCATAGATTTTCTCAACATATGATGACCGCTCCTCGTGGAACTCGTCTCTAGAAGGGGGGGTAATGTCACAGCCATAATCATGTAAGCTAATAATTACATATAGAAATAGGTAGAAGTAAGTAAAAGTAGATAAAAGTAAGTCAATTCTATAATATTTAATATGGAAGCTTCCTAGAAACTTTCTAGACGCTGCTTTGACTTCATAGGTATCTTTAATTGACTTTTTGGATTAGAAACGTGGTCAACAAGTTGGCCATGTGCCACACATGTTGTTAGCTTGAAGATCAAGCTAACTATGTGGCCCACATGTAGAAAAACTTGCCTTGTAAGTCAAGGCATGTGTCCTACAAAGTCAACACATATTGGAGGTCCTATAGAACGTCGCCACGTAGCCTTTAGTTAGATAATATATATAGAGACAAGAGTGAAGGCTTCTTCACTCTTGTCAACTCCTTTCTTGCTTCTAGTCCAGGTTCAAGAGTCTTTAGTTTCTTGTCTCATGGCAATAGTCATTCCAGTTTCCTTTTAATATACCTACTTATTTATATTTTGACTTATTATATCGAGATAGCCTTTTTGTGTATATTTTCCCTCATCTAGTCTTTGTCCTTGACACATTTTTACCTTATACTTAAAGAAAGAGATGCAACTTTTGATTAACAAAAGATAATTTTATTGAAACTAGAACAATTTCATCTTCAAGCAGTGAAATCAATATTGATTGTAGATTCAATTTTATTGAAACAAATTCAATCAAATATGTCCTCTAATCTTGTAATTCATGATATCAAGAATATTTTTTCTAATTCTTGTAGTACTTCTTAGTTTAAGTTCTAAAACAACCTACTTTATTTTGAAGAACATCTATATATTCTAGCAACAAGACATTTTGGATACAATAAGACTTTAGAGCTAATATTTAGAGATTTTTGGTGGCCGCAAATGTAAAAGGTTGTAAAAGACTTTGTTCAATTATGTGACATTTGTTCAAGGTTAAAAATTCCTTGTTATCAACCTTATGGACTTCTTTAGCCATTACCTATTCCAGATCAATCATGGTCTTCTATTTCAATGGATTTTATTACAAAACTTTCAGCCTTAAGTTTGTATAATTCTATATTTATGATAGTAGATTTTTTTTATCAAAATGATACATTGTATACTATACACAAAATCTATCATAGATAAAAAAAAAATGTTAAGCTTTTTTTTGACAATATCTATCAGTATCATGGATTACCAAAAGATATTATATCAGATAGGGGGACTCAATTTGTACCAAGATTTTAAAAAATTCTTTTTAAGATTCTAAAGATGGATATAAAGCTTTCTTTAGCCTTTTATCTTCAAATTGATGGATAGTCAGAGCTTGTAAATCAAGTTTTAGAGCAATACCTAAGGTATACCATCAATTATCAATAAAACAATTAGAGAACCTTCTTACCATTGGCAAAGTTTGCTTATAATAATATGATGCATTCTTCTATGCAACAAACACCTTTCTTTGCCAATTGTGATTACCATCCATGACTTGATACTTTTGACTTTTCAAAAGTTTATAATCCTATGACAGAAGGTTTGACAAATTATTTATCATAGCTACATGCAACAATGAAGGTATAATTTAAAGAAGTTCAAGAACGACAAAAAATCAACGCAAATGCCTATCAAAAGAAATAATTATAATTAAATTTAGGTGATGAGGTATGTTACTTCGTCATAATATCAAGACTACTCATCCTTGTAATAAGTTGAACTACTGCAGGGTTAGACCTTTTCCTATTTGGGGACAAATCAATTCAATTGCTTATTGATTACATCTACTAGAATCAATGAAGATCTATCATGTCTTCCATGTATCTCTTCTTAAACCATATAAGATTGAGAACATACCAAAAAGAAGATAAGTCCCACCTCCTCCTATAGAAGTGAAAAATAATGAAGAGTTTGAAGTGAAAGAAGTTTAAGACTCAAGGCACTACCAAAATAAATTAGAATATCTTATCAATTAGCACGGATATGATATTAGTGAACATACATAGGAACCAGCAAAGAATCTTGCAAATACAACAAAGATGATAGAGGCTTTTTATCAACATCTATCAAAATCAATGTGAAGGATAATAAATCTTTGCTTTAAATAAAACACAATTCAGAAAAGATTGTATTTTATTTTCTATTTTTTTTTGTAATTTTTGTATAATTATAATATCAAGAAGATGAAAAATCAACAATCAACAAACTCAATTCAAAAGCCATTATTTGCTAACTTGTAGGATTAGACATTATAATTATCACAGTCTTCAAGACAATATAATAAGAATGAAGACATTCAAGAACAACAAGTTCTTTCTTAAATAGATGGTAAGATACAATGCATTTGATATCACAATTTGAGAAAAGATTGTCAATATTTGGTGATTTTATTGAAGGAAGGCACGACTCCTAATGGTGTTGCAAATGTTTTATTTAAAAGAAGTTATAAAGGTTTCAACAATAATTAAATCACAAGGTGGTCTTTCTATTCTAAAATGGAACATTATTAATAGTTGAAAGGATCTATCAATTATTTTTGAAGAGAATAGAGATCAAAATATGTGACAAATATAATTTGCCATATCTCAAACTTTCTTAACATATGATCACCGCTTCTTGTATAACTCATCTCTAGAAAAGGGAGTAATATCAAGAATAAATATCTACTATAATCGTTACTTAGATAGATAGAATTAGATAAAAATAGATTAATTTTATAATACTTTCTAAAAAAGCTTCTTAGAAGCTTGTTAGACACTATTTTGACTTTACATATGTTTGTAGTTGATTGATAGATTAGAAACTTGGTCAACAAGCTATCCATATGTCACATGTATTGATAGCTTATAGAATAAGGTAACTATGTCATCGCTATATAAAAAACTTACCTTGCAAATCAAGATACATGTCATGTAAAGTCAATACGTTTTTGGAAGTCTTGTAGAATGTCGCCACATAAATCCTACATAGATAGTATATATAAAGGAAAGAGTGAAGCCTTCTTCATTCTTGTTAATTCCTTTTCTGTTTCTAATCTAGATTCAAGAGTCTCTAATTTCCTTGTCTTTTAGCAATAACCATTCTAAATTCTTTTTAATATACATACTACTTTATTTCTATTTTTTTAATTTTCTTTTGATACAAATTTCTTAGGTTTAAGCATCTTCTTCTAATTCATGCACTTGATAGTTGGAGATCTGATTTTGACCCTATTCCACAAATGATCGACCCTCAAGTATCAATTCAACCTATCATAGGAATGTTTTAGGCCAATCTTACTTTCAACTTAATTCTAGTATCAACCATATTAATTATTTATTTCTTTTATCTTATTTTTACTAATTTATGGCCTTTCTAAGGTATTAAAAGAAATTTTATAATATAGAAGATAAAATTATTAACCATCCTTTAATCTACTAGCTATTAAGATAAGAAAATAAATTAAAAGGCTCATATAAAATCTATGTTTAAATATCTTAAATTAATATTGATCTAAGATGATTAAATATTAATTAAAATTTTATTTTTGATTGTATTTTTACTATATAGTTGTCTTACAACATGACATCATGTATCAATCCAACCTATTTTAGGAATTTTTTAGCTTGATTTTATCCTCAATTAAATTTTAGTATCAATCATATTTACCTCTTTTATTATATTTTTATCAATTTATGGTCTTTCTAAGATAATAAAAGAATTTCTATAATTTAAAAGGTAAAATTATCAAATAACCTTTAATCTACTAGCTATTAAGATAAGAAAATAAATTAAGAGGCTTTTATAAAATCCATGTTTAAATATCTTGAATTATTATTGAAGTAAGATGATTAGATATTAATTTAAAATTCATTTTTGATTATATTTTTATCATATTTTTATATTAAAATATAAAATTCATGGACATTATTGGACCTTGTGGACTACGTGACATCAAAGTCAAGAAAGTTTACAAAAGTGGTATTTGAAGATATCATGAAGATGCTTGCAACAAATCTATTTTAAATGCTATTTCTATCCTCTGACAAGAATATGAGTTTAGAAAACTTTGATGGAAAAGAAGAAGAACCAAAAATAGAGCTAGTTTGGCTATATTTATAAATTATGTATAAGTTTTTATTATGGTATGTGATATTGAAGAAGATAGATGCATAGTTGTCAAAGCAATACATTGATCATTTATTTGTGTTGAGATTGTTAGATCTATTTAACAATGAGGATCATTAAAAGAAAAAGTACCTAAAGATAATATTGTATTGGATATATAAAAATTTTATGGTATACATGACGTTTATTTGAAAGACAATAAATAATATTTTTTACAAGTTCATAGATGAGATGGAAGTTAACAAGACAGTTGTTAGCAAAGACTTTCTATATTTTGCAACATAATTTATACAATTCTATTACAACTAAGTAGTAAAGAGTGTAAGTCTTTTAGAATCTTGAATTGTTCTTTGTATGGCTTTTGTAGCTAGTAATTTAGATTGAAGTAGTCACATGAACTAAAAACTTCTTTTTTTGAACTTATTCCTTAAAATCATTCATTAGTTTTTATTTATGCAATGTCATTTATATATTGAGAGTCATGAAGGTAGATAAATACTACAAATCTTATATTTAATCTCATTATATATTACACAAATATTAGCTTTAGATATCATATAGTTGCTATGACACCTATGACAATTTCTTGCATGTATTATTCCATGCCTAATTTAATACAAATTAGTGTATTAATTTATTTCTATCAAATTTTATTATACAATTATGTTTTATAATCTTTACAATGTCACTAGATTATCTTTAATAATGTGCTTATTGGTTTATATTTAGGATGGCCAAATTTTTATTAACTAGCAATAATTTCAACCAATTTTATGTATTTAATGTATAATATCTAATGGAGTTAAAATTGGAGGCTTTTTTGCCTCTATACCTTGTACCATTTCATAATTTATAATAATCAACTATTATAGTGTCAAAATTGCAAATCACTTACAACACTTTATTTATCATGATTACTGTATTTTCTATTTCTTTGACATTTGAATCAAAAATCAATCTTATAAATATGCTCTATTCTAATCATTCTTATCAATAAGGCCAATGCTTAGTAAGCCTCATCATGTTTGTATTGATGTAAGTTTTTTAAACTAACATGTACCAAATCACTTTCACAACATTAACAATGGTAATTATAGCATCTTTGGAATTTAATGAGATAAGATTTTTTTTATTTATTTGTGAGCTCTCAATTATGCTCTAAAATTTAAATTCTTATTATTTTCTTATTTAATGATAATTGAACATGTTAGATTAGGATTTATATAAGTAAAATTTAGTTTTATAGAATTTTTAGGATTATAACCTTTGATGGTATTAATTATAGTCTAATTCCTTGAATTAAGTTAATTAGGACCAAAGCGATAAGAATTAAAAAATTAAAATAGAAATTTAGTTAGTTTTAATAATTTAGAGGTTGTTAATCACTATTATGAGGATTGACTAAAAGCCTATGAATTCACCTATAATCATTTTGCATAATTTAGAATGAGTTAGAATTATAATCATTTTTCATGATTTAGAATGAGTTAGAATTATAATTTTTTAAAAGATTTAGTGAAGTTTAGCAATGACAATTTTTAAATTTCTTCCAATTCAATAAATTCAAGCTATATATAGTTCTTTTAATTAATAAAAGCCTTTTCAATTCAATAGTGGCACTCGATTCATCCTATGGAGTGAAAAAAATAAGATTAGTGTCCTCTCCTTCAAAATATAAGTAGAGCACTAAAATTCTCATTTTGAAGGATTTTACAAGAATTGCCAAGATCCTTGTAGATAAAAACTTTCATAAAAATTACAATTGAGTATGGATTGAGGCATGTGAGTAGTTTATTTTAGCATAAAAAGGTGTTTTGAATACAATAGTGAAGTTAGATTTATCAAAAGGTACTTTCTTGACTACTTACAAGAACCATTAGCCTTGATAATGAGATTAGATCTTAAATGAATGAAGGCCATAGATCTATATTAGGAATCTTAGAGATCAAAGGTGGAGTTGTGGCTGCCCTTTAACAACCCACCATTCAATTGCATAAGAGTGGTTTAGTTCTCCAAGCCCTCTCTCTCTCTCTTCTCTTTGGGTGAAGGGCAAAGCCATGCCAAATTTTGGCCCTAAATTCTAATCTTAATTTTTTTATTTTTTATTTTTAATCTCATTGTGAACTTATGGTTGTATATGCATGGATATTGAATAGTGAATGATGGTCATTGGATTTTAAGACAAAGATAAATATGGTAGATAGATCCCTCAGCCTCTCAAATATCCCAAGGATTCAAGAGCCTTGAATCTCCTTCAATCAGTCATGTAATTTTTTGATTTTTGCAGTGAACTTTTTATGGTAGTATTTTTTGATATTAGCTTTGCAACAAGATAAAGATCGCTTGATTTGGAGTAAGAAAAAAAATTTGGTGGAATTTTGAGTGTAGGAGATTAGCTCCTTTGCCAATTTAGATCACCCATTTTTGAAAAGGAATTTCTCAGCGGTTTCAAATTGAATTATTGTGAAATTTTAAAATTAAATGTATCTTTATGCTGAAATTGTAATGGCATAAATTTCACTAGATTCAAAGACGAATTCAATTTTTGGTTAATTTTCAAGTGAAAGGAGGTTGCTTGCTATGGCACTCTTGATCATTCTACTTTGAAGGAGCATTTTTTATGGCTTAAATACTTGATTCAATTTAAATTTATTAGAATCGGAGTGACTTTAGGTTAATTTTTCAACAAACTAAAAATCATTCAATTTAGAGTTAATCACAAATTTTGGCAAATTTTGGAGTAGAAAGGAATTATCGCCTTCAATTCTTAGACATTAACAAGGTGCCTTTGTTTTTATCTCTGTTTAGTTCCACTTTTATTTTTATTTTTACAGTAATTTATAAATTTCGTATTTCAAATTTTAAATTTTAATTTTTAACTTTTAATCTTTAATCTTTTTTTTTGACTTTTACTTTTAACTTTTAACTTTTAAATTTTAATTTTAACATTCAACTTTTACTTTTAATTCAACCTTTAAGAATTTTTTATTTTTATTATGAATTAATGGTAATAATTTGATCAAGTACTTTCACCAAAAATTATTCAAAGAATAATAATTTATAAGTTACAACTAATTAATTATTTATTTATTCTAATTAATTATACTTTTATAATAATATAAAAATTAATAATTAAATATTATATAAATAATCTTGAACAATCCATTGAAATTTAAGTATAGATCATGTAAATAGCTTTAAAGACCTATCAAGGACATAAATCTCGAAGAAAAAAAATCTTCAACACACTCTTGTATTATTAAAAGAAACTAGAAAGTCACTCAAAGATGATATAATATTGAACTAAAATACCTATTACTAAAAATAAAAAGATTAGAAAGACTTGAAACAAGACTAAGAACTACAAAGGCATTGACAAGAGTAAAAAAGGCTTCACTCCTGCCTCCATATATATTCTCTAAGTAAGAGCTACATGGCAATATTCTGTAGGACCTTCAACATGTGTTGACTTTCCTAGTCACATGTCTTAACTTTTAAGATAAGTTATCTATGTATGCACCACATAGTCAGCTTGTTCTACAAGCTACTGTATGGAGTTAATTTGTTCCACAAGCTACCAACACGTGGTTAATTTAATGACCAAGTTTCTAACCTACAAACACATCTAAAGTCAAAATTGTATCTATGAAGCTTCTAGAAAGCTTTTCTGGAGGACTTTATAAAATTAATTTATATTTATCTACTTCTATCTAATCATATAAGTAACTATTGGTATAAATGTATATGTTTGTGACATTATCCCTCCTTCTAGAAATAAGTTCTACAAGGAACGATCATCATCTTTCATGGATCTTTACAATTCTTCATCTTGATTTTGATGGATATCATTGATGAAAGACTTCAACTTTCTTTCTTATATTTGCAAGATTCTTTCATGGCTTCCATATGCGTTCATTAATATCATATCTGTGCTAATGAATGAGATATTTCAACCTATTTTGGCATCTCCTTGAGTCTATGACTTCTTCCATCTCAAACTCTTGATTATTATCTACCTCTACAGGAGGAGGTGGCATTTGTCTTCTTTCTGAGATATTCACTATCTTACATGGCTCAAGAAAGGACACATGAAATATGAGGTAGGTCTTTATAGACTTCAATAGATGTAATGAATAATCAATAGGATTGATTTGTTCACAAATAGAAAATGGTTCCAACCTACAACAGTCCAACTTATCACAAAGATGAATAGTCTTGATATTGCAACAAAATAATCATACCTTGTCACCTACATTGAATTGTAGTTACTTCTTACCATAGGCATCCGCATTGGTCTTTTATCATTCTTGAGCTTTCTTTAATTATTTCTTCATTGTTGCATGTAGCTCTAACAAACGATTTGTTAAATCTTCTGCCACAAGATTATCAACTTTTGAAAAGTCAAAAGTATCAAATTGTGGATAATAACCATAATTGGGAAAGAAAGGTGTTTATTAAATAGAAGAATATATCAAATTATTATATACAAATTTTACCAATGGCAAAAAAGTTGTCCAATCATGTTGATAATAGTTGATGGTACACCATAATACTGCTCTAAAACTTGATTTACTTGTTCCGTTTGCCTATCAGTTTGAGGGTGAAAAGCCAAAAAGAGTTTTATATCCACCTTTAGAATCTTGAATAGTGTTCTCTAAAATCTTGATACAAATTGAGTCTTCTTATCTAATATAATATCCTTTAGCAATCTATGATAGAAATAGATATTATCAATGAAAAGCTTAGATATTCTTTTACTTGAAATACATTTTGTACTTGATATAAAATGTGTCATTTTGGTGAAGTGATCTACAATTATGAATATAGACTCATATAACCTTGAACTTAGAAGATTTATAATAGAATCTATAGAAATGAAAGACCATAGTTGTTTAGATATAGGCAACGGTAAGAAAAGCTTATAGAATCAATAATAAGGAATTTTTAATCTTGAATAAATGTCATATGAATGAAAAAAGTCTTTTAATGCCTTCAAAATTTGTAGCCATCCAAAAAATTTGGATATAAGCTCTAAAGTCTTGTTGTATTCAAAATATCGTATAGCTACAAAGTCATGATGTGCTTGAAGAATACGTTGTCGAAGTAGAGAGAGTTTGCCTCAAGAAAGTGTTAGGCTTCTGGCTGTCACTAAATGCTCAATCAAGTCTAAGATATAAAAGTACCAAGTTTATATATATAATATATTTTCTTTTAGGCAATTATATCAATACATAAGCCCAAGTATCAAAAAAACATCCAACTGTATGATAAAGTATCTTAAAACCTTATATATCCTTATGAGAAATATTTCCTGAACTTCAACAACTCATAATTCACAATCGGATTGTCCAAACAACTGCCCTTGAATTATATGTGTTGTCTTCAATGTCCTATAACTCCTTCATCTAGACTTAAAATTTGTCAAACAGTATATATAAAATATAGCTAAGAAAGTGTTCTCTCCAACTCTAAATGCCGATCTTTCATTGTTCTTCATACGCATATCTTATGCTTCAAAGAGTAACAATAGATACAAATTTGACACCTTAACTTTGAATACCTATATCTCCTTCACAAAAACTTGAAACCGTTGTCGAGATAGAAAAAATTTGCCTCAAGAAAACATTGGGCTTTTGGCTATCACTAATCATTCAATCAAGCTTCAAGATAAAGGAAGCCCTAAGTTTATATATAAATTTTTCCTTTTAAGCAATTACACCAAATACACAAGCCTCAAATAACCAACAACACCTAAAATATGATAAATCCTTTAAAACCTTATATATCCTTATGTGGAAATTTTTTCGAACTTCAATACCTCATATCTCGTAATATGACCATCCAAACAAATTACTTATAATATGTAAAAATTAATTAAAACATATAATATTTTTGTAAGTCTTGATGTAGATTAGAGTGGTTACTAAATAAATTTTAAAAAAATTAATATAAGAAAATTTATTTAGAGATTTATCTATTTTGATTATAGTGTTTATATTAAATAAGATTTAAATATTTAGTATTAAGTTTAAGAGAAGGTTGGAGTCTATAGATGAAAGTCTAAACTATTAGGAGGCTTATTGGAAGGGATGAAAGCAAGGCATGGTTGGATGAAGGCAAGGAATGAAGATCTTCATTCCTATTGGTCAAAGGCCATGCCCAATGGACTTCAAGGAGGCTGCCCCAGGGCTTATTAAGAATTAGGGTTTCTCTTTTGAGGTTATTCGAGCTTTGGAGGCTAAGATCAGCAAGTTCAGGGTTTTGGGTATAATTTGGATGAAGATTTTGTACGGTTTTAAGTTTTTGTGAAGGAGATATAGGTGTTCAAAGTTAAGGTGTCAAATTTGTATCTATTGTTATTCTTTGAAGCATAACATATGCGTATGGAGAGCAATAAAAGATTGGCAATTAGAGTTGGAGAGAACACTTTCTTAGCTATATTTTACATATATTGTTTGACGAATTTTAAGTCTAGATGAAGGAGTTATAGGGCATTGAAGACAACACATGTAATTCAAGGACAGTTGTTTAGACAATCCGATTGTGAATTATGAGTTGTTGAAGTTCGGGAAACATTTCTCATAAGGATATATAAGGTTTTAAGATACTTTATCAAACATTTGGATGTTTTTTTGGTACTTGGGCTTATGTATTGATGTAATTATTCTAAAAAGAAATATATATTATATATAAACTTGGTACTTTTATATCTTAGTCTTGATTGAGCATTTAGTAGTAGCCAGAAGCCCAACGCTTTCTTGAGGCAAACTCTCTCTACTCCAACATATTGGTACTTCCATTGAGAGAGCTTTAGGATACTAATTATCTCAATAAGTTAAGATAGGGGATCAAATCCCTGGATTTGTATTATGACGTGGAATAGGTACCCATGATTTATTTAGGGTATTTATCCAATTTATGGAAGAAAGGCAACATGTGCATGGAGAGGGTAGGAATACCACCAAAGCTTTACAAGTAGTGGTAGATAAAATTTGAAGGTTTGATGGGAGGAACATCACTAAGTTCCTCAGGGTTTATACATGTGAAATGGAGGTGTATCAGGTTTCAATAATAAAGAAGATTACCACCTTTGATTTGGCAATGGTACCAAAAATTAGAAAAAGAATACAAGAGTTGCATACTGAAACTATATCATAGAAAAAATTTAAAGAACTTTTGAAAGATGATTTTTTTGAGGAAGATTAAGAAAAAATAACAAAATAGACTTTTTTTGGAGTGGATTGAGTAAAAGGTAGGGAATCAATTAGATCCAAATGAATTAATCAAGGAATTTGAGACCAAGTTTGGAAAATTATGATGGTAAGAGAAACAACTCTTGGAAACAAAGAAAATTGGATTATTTTTATAAGTAGCTGATGAATACTTGGAGGACAAGTTGCTCTTTTATCTAGCAGATAAGATATTTGAGAGTGGTTTTATAAATAATTGGAAGCTAATAAAAGAGACAAAGGGACTTTTGACTAAACAATAGAAGATTAAGATTGTGGTTTAATATCAATATTAGAACTAGTGCATACATCTCAGAATCAAGAGCCACCTCAAAAGGTGAATAAGACTGTTAAGGATGGTACTCCTAAAGAATTGATCAAAGGCATACAAGATTTGAAGGTGGAAATGACTGAGTTGAAGAAATCCTAGATAATAAATTCATCATAGACAATTGAAGACTCAAGGGAATTTATAGAGAGATGTATGTGGTGTGACAATTCAAACCACAAGTATGGTGAATGTGATAGCTATAAGGCTAGTTCCCTACCAACTACAGAAATTATGATTAGGAGAGCTGAAGCTATCAAAAAAATGACTAGGTAGAATGATCCAGTTGATGCTATTAGTATTAAAACATATTTATGTAGAGACAAATATGATGATGATTTACATGATGCCATAGTTGAAGAAAAAAGAGGTAGATCTATTCATGAGGAGGATGTTATTGAGCCTGAAAACAAGAGGTTTCTAAGAAACAAAGAAATTTTTAAGGAACAAAAATCGGAGAAAATACCTTCTTCCACTCATCCTAGTGGTGCACCATTATCAAAAGAGTGGTGGGAGACGAGCAAAGAGAAGAAGAAAGATGATGTAAGCAAATCTTAAGATAAAAATCTTGCTTATAAGCTTCAATTTGACATTGAAACATCTATAGATATGAAGAGTATTTTAAAAGAGAAGATCTTGAAGTAAAAATTGAATTTACTCTAAGGGAGGCTCTTGGTGTAGCTAAAAAGGATTTCTATGAGTTGATCATTAATGTAATAAAGAGGAAGAGGCAAATGACAACTGAAGCTATTATGGTAGAGGCATTGGATACTTGAGTAATTATGGATGAGGAAGAAGAGATAAGGCAGATATTTGCACAATTTAAAATGCCAAAAGTTGGAATTAAGGTTGATATGGAGGATGAGGCTTTAAATAAATATGAAGAATCTATAAAAGAGTATCAAATGAAATGTGCATCTATAAAAATTACTAAAATAAAGAAGAATGTACAAGAAGCATGTGTAAACACTTGCTCTAAATGTGATAATGATGGAATAGAAAGTAGTAGCTATTTAGTTCCTTATTGGACTAGAGCTACTACACAAACATATGTGTGGTTGGAGGATTCTAAAGATCCAATTTTGGCCTTAGTTGATCATGGATCTGAAATCAATATCATGTTAAGGCGGATATATGAGAAAAATAAGTGGCTTGTTCATATCAATCATGGTTGGATAATTAGAGCCACAAACAACCAATAAGGTGATTTATATGAAGGTTGTCCAACTGTAAGGACTAGGATTGGAGATGTAGAAGTGGAGCAAAATTTCTTCATGTAAAACTTTGCTACATATCCAATAATACTTGGTCAATCCTATATTACAACTGCTAGAATGGAAACTAGAGTCTTGAATGATGGTTCACATTATGCCAGGATTCATAGTTGCGATAGAAGAAAATCTATACAATTTATTATTGTGAAACCTATCCATCAAAGGCATAGAGAACAATTAAGAAAAATGCCTTTGGAGCCAAAAACAACTTTGTGGATTTCTAGAAAGCACCTTTGTGAAATGGGGACACATAGGTACAAATAAGTTATCTATAAATCCTATTGTAGATAATATGATTTTTGGATTTTTAAACTTGACTAGTAATGGATTTGTGAGTATTCAAAAGATTAAAGATTTAGATTCTGTACATAGAAGAAAGGTGAAGAAACAAGAGAAAAACTTAAAAAGAGTGGATTTAGTTTCAAGTGATGAAGCCATAGTTGGAATAATAGAAGAAATATATTTGGAAGATAATTTGATAAAGGTTCTAGAGAATTTAGCTATAAGCATAGATGGAAATGCTATAGTAGAAATATATTCAAGAAAGACTTATGAAAAATTAGAAAAGATAGTAGAAATTGGTGGACTTGCTACAAGCTATGGATTAAAACATGAGGCTAGAGTATAAACTAAATATAAAGTTGTGGCAAGAAAGGTAAAGCCTATAGCTATCCAATTACTAGTTGATACTATGGAACATATCAAGCAAGTAATTAAAGAGCCAAGTCTAAGAGAAAGACACGGAATTGGACATCAATTTACTCAAGAATCATTAGCTAAATTGAAGATTGGAGGGGGTAATTTCTTGACATCAACGGAAAAAATTATGTTTCAAGAAATGCTTATTAGGCTTTAAATCCCATAGAATATGCCTAGAGCTTTACTTCCAAAATTGATAGAACTACTAAAAGAGAAGGTGAAGATGGATATTTTAGAACCTTCAATTGCTTCCTATTCTAATAGATGGTTCTCAGTACCCAAGAAGTCAGGGGCATTAAGGTTTATTCAGGATATACAACTTGCAAATAGAGTAACTATTCGGAACATGGGATCAAGTCTTGTAGTAGATGAAGTAGCTGAACAATTTGCAAGTCATGCCATCTATTCTATTGGAGACTTATATTCTAGGTATGACCAATTTCAATTGGCTAAAGAGAGTAGGGACTTAACTACCATGAAGACTCCTTTGAATTTAATAAGGATGTGTATCTTATCTCAAGGTACAACCAACTCAGTGGCTCATATGCAAAATGCTATGAACCAAATATTGAAAGAATTTATTCTTGAAAAAATGATACCATTTTTGGATTATATACCTATAAAAGGAGATAAAAAAGATGATAAGGATGAGACTATGGAGGTTGAAGGTTGTAAAAAGTTTGTTAAGAGGTATATTGAAGATGTCGCTTGAATATTGGAGAGATTGGAGTTAGTTAATATGAGGTTATCTTTGGAGAAATCAAGCTTTAGAATTAATGAGATTCTAATGATAGGACACATATATGGCAGGTATGGTAGGAAATCAAACTCTGATAAAATTGATGTTATATCTAGAATGAAGGCTTATAAAAATGTTATAAAAGCCAAAAGGTTTTTAGGAGCATGTGTATTCTATCACATTTGGGTGCCTCACTTTGTCCATATCTCAAAGCCACTATACAATTTATTAAGGAAGGATAAGAGATTTGTTTGGAAAGAAGAATAAAAAGTAGCTATGAAAAATTTAAAAAAGATGTTGAGTTCACCACATATACTTAGACAAGTGGATTATCAATATAGAAGATAAGTGGTTGTAACAATGGATACAAGCCCCATAGCAATTGGATGGGTTATTGGAAAAGATGATGTAAAAAGGAGAAGGTTTGCTTTAAGGTTTGGAGCCAGGATTCTTATAAAGAGGCAAAAGGCTTATAAGTTAAAAGAGAGCTTTGGAGAGCATTCACCACTTTAAAAGCTGAGAGAAATTATTTGATTGGAAAAAGTATGGTTTTGAATATAGATTGTTTGCCATTACTTGGAATAATAATTAATTGTACTACTCCAGACATTGCCATGTTAAGATGAATAGCCTACATAAAAACATTGAATCTTATTTTAGTACATGTTACTGGCAAAGAAAATTTGGTGGTAGATATGTTATCTAGAGCTAGATATACGTTTAAAGAGGAAATAATGGCACATGAAAGAGGTGAAGTTCAAGAAGAGAAGAATTATGGGAATTTATTTGCTACTAGTAGAATGGATTTTGGTGATAAAGTTCAAAAATTCTATGAAGGTTTATATAAAGGCAAATTGAAGGATATTGAAATTTATTTAAGTACAATGAAGAAACAAGAAGAGTGGATGGATAAAACCTTCAAAGATATTAGACATCAATCCTATGGTTATTTGCTTAGGGATGGATTCCTATGGAAGAGGCCAAAACGAGGTAATAAAATTCCATTGAAGATAATAAGAGATCTTGAAACTAAGTTTAAGGTTTTAAGAGAATATCATGATACACTTTGGGCATGGCACATAGGAGTTTGGGCCACATATACCAAGATCAAAGAAAGGTATTGGTAAAAGGATTTATACAAGGATGTAGAAGACTTTGTGAACTCATGCACATAGTGTCAACTACAATCTAAAGTTAGGTACACAGATGGATTACATCCTAGTTATCCACCTTTAATACATTTTCAATAGGTAATTGATTTGGTAGCTATGCCATCATGACTTTGGGATATGAAATATTTGGTTTTGGCAAGAGAAGAGCTATTAAATTATGTTGAAGGGAGGGCTTTGAGAACCAAGTCTACAAAGGTAATATGTAGATTTATATTGGAAGACATCTTTAGCAGATATGATAGTATTGGAAAGATGAGAGCTGATAGAGGAGAATTAGATGCCGTTGAAGTAAAAAAAAATTTCAACATGTACAGAGTTTAATTGAAACTGACCACTTCTTATAATCTTGAAGCCAATGGAAAGAGTGAGAGGGGACATCTTCTTATTATTTATGCATTGATTAAGAAATGTAAAGATAAGTCAATTCAATAGCCTAAATTACTTCCAGTTGCTTTATGAACTGATAAAACTACTCATAGGATTGTCACTGGTTATATGCCTATGGAGTTAATGTTAGGACAAAAACCTATCCTACATGGATGTTTTTATCTTGAAAAGATGATATAAATAGAAAAAAATTATTGAAGCTTTGAATCCAACAGTTAAGTAGGTTATTTGAAGACCTAAAAATTGCAACTGAGAGATTAAAGGAAGATTGAAAAATAAAGAAAGATTTGATAAGACTCATAGGTTGAGGCCTAAGCCTATAGAGATTGGAGATTGGGTTCTAGTTTATAATAGCAACCTTGAACATCAACATATTACTGTAAAGAAATTTGTAAAAAAATGATTTAAATCATATGTGGTGGTTACAGTCGATAATAATGCCACATATACTTTATGTGAGTTAGATGGAGCTAGCATAAGGATTCTAATAGCAAAAAAGAGGGTGAAAACTTTCAATAGAAGAGATGGGTGGTTTCAAATAGAAGACCTTCAAGAATTCTTACTTTAATATTTGGACCAAGAAGATGAAGAAGAAGAGCCTATGAGTGATTCAAAGAAATCTCAAGACGATGAAGAGGAGTATCATATGGCACATACTGAAGGATGTGCAGGTTTGAAGGGGGTGGATGTCGTACTGTAATTACTTATAGTATGTAAAAATTAATTAAGACATATAATATGTTTGTAAGTCTTGATATATATTAGAGTGGTTAGTAAATAAATTTAAAGATGATTGATATAAGAAAATTTATTTGGAGATTTATCTATTTTGATTATAGTGTTTATATTATATAAGATTTAGATATTTAGTATAAAGTTTAAGAGAAGGTTAGAGTCTAAAGATGAAAGTCTAAACTATTAGGAGGCTTATTGGGAGGGATGAAAGCAAGGCATGGTTGGATGAAGGCAAGGAATAGACATCTTCATTCCTATTGATCGAAGGCCATGGCCAATGGGCTTCAAGGAGGCTACCCGAGGGCTTATTAGAAATTAGGATTTCTCTTTTGAGGTTATTCGAGCTTTGGAGGCTAGGATCAACAAGTTCAAGGTTTTGGATATAATTTGGATGAAGAGTTTGTGTGGTATCGTACTGTAAATGCTTATCAATAATCTTCAAACATATATAAAGTCAAATTTATATTTATAAAAATATGTATATAATTAATTAATTAATTAATAAGATAGAATCAAATCTATCTTCTTTTATCTTTTACTTAATTCTTATTATCTAAGTAATTATCTATATTTGTGACATTACCTCTTTTTTAAGAATGAGTTCTATAAAAAATAATAATCACATTTTTATTCTTCATTTTGATTTTGATAGTTATTATCAGTGAAAAGCATTAGCCTTCTTTAATGTACTTGTAATATTCTTTATTGGCTTCCATATATATTCATGTATATTATATTTATGCCAATGTATAAGATATTTCAATCTATTTCAATAATATCTATAATTTAAGACTTCTTCTACTTCAAATTCTTTATTATTATTTATTTATATAAGTAAAAGTAGAATTATGTTTTTTTTAGTACATCCATTATATTGTGTGGCTAAAAAAGAGACAAGTAGAATATAAGATAGATCTTCATGGACTACGATGTCATGTTGTAGTTTGGCTATTATATGAAAATAATGCACATAAATATTCAATATACAATTTATTATACATTGTGGTAAGAGCCTTATTATTAGGTTTTAGTTAGTTACAAAATATAATTAGATTACTACTTTGAAGTGGTTGTTTAAAAGGACTATTATTAAGGTTGGTTTTATATTGATAATAGTTTTATATACTTAGAGCCACCTTTAATAGAATTTGGTGATTCTTCAAATCTTATTTTGTTTCTTTTATTTGATATTTTAGGCATATATTATGTAAATCATATAAAAAAAATGATTAGAAATGGATTTTGGCAGTAAAAAGAGTAGTTAAGGCATCCATATGGATGAATGGAGATAGATGATGAAAATCTCCATTGCTATTGGGCTTTAAGGAGGCTGCCTAAGGTCTTATTAGGAATTAGGGTTATTTTTTCTAAGTCATTCAAATTTAAGAGGCTAGGATCAAAAAATTTAGGATATAGGCTATGATTTTGATATAAATTTTGAATGATTTGGAGTTTTTATGAGAAAGATATAAGTACTCAAAGTTAGAATATGGATTTTGTATCTATTATTATTCTTTTAGATACAACGCACGGATTCAAAAAAAATGAAGGATTGGCAATAAAGATTGAAGAGAGTATTTTTTTAATTGTACTTTTTGTTTAATGCTTGATAAATTTTAAGCTAGGATGAAGGAGTTATAAGAAGTTGAAGTCAATGCTTACAATCTAAAGGTAGTAAGTGACCTAATTTACTAATAGTTGTGTTTTGAGCCATATCTTGAGAAATTTGATAAAATTTTAGCTGAATTTTTAAAAAATATGTATTATTATATTAATAAACTTTATACACAAGTTTTGTGGCATTTAAAGTTTGGATTTTTGAGATATAGAGTAAATAATATTTGGGTACTTGAAAATTAGGATTTAAAGCATTTGATAGGGTTTCTAAGATGCCAAACAATTAGTAGATTTATGGTTCATTTTTTTATAATAAAGCTCAAGAATATAGCCTTCATTTTTTAGAAATTTGAAAAAAATTGAACAATTGAATCAAAAGTTGTAAATTTTTAAAGTTTAGAAAAAAAAAATCTTTTAAAGAAGAAAAATATTTTGAAAGGTTTTTGCTACAATTTAGATATTTTATGCAAATTAAAGGGATTTTTGGAAGTCAAGACTTTGTATATATATTAAAGATGGAGATATGGAGCTATGAAAAAATTATAATATGAAGATAGATATTTGTAAGAGGATTATGGATTTTCTTTAAGCTTATGGAAAATCAAACTTATCGGCAAATAATTAGTTATGCTTTGATATAGCAAAGGATATTAGGATATTTTTAAATCCTTTAGAAAGCCTTATTTATAAAAAAATTTAAATATAGAAGATTTTTATTAATAAAATATCTTTAGATAGTATTATATTTTTTTGGCCTTTGTAATAAAAAAAACATCACTTATTAGAACTTATCCAATAAGTTAAAGCTAAATTGTCTACATCTAGGTATCCAATATATTTTTAGATAGAAAATCATGCTACATAATAGCAATAGATATAATTAATATATAAATAGATTAATATATTTATAAATAGATTAATATATTTATAAATAGATTAATATATTTATAAATAGAAAATTATTAAAATCTATATTAATCTTATTTTTTACTAGAGCAACTAATCTTCATATTAAGATAAAGTAAGTATATATTATTGCTAACATAGAATTGAAGTTGTTCCTTGTAATAGGTATTTTTATTGATTTTTTGTTGTTCTTAAAATTCTTTTAATTATGTTTCTATTATTATATGTAGTTTTAATTAAAAATATTGTCAAATCTTTTGCCATATACTTATTAATTCATAAAAAGTCAAAAGTATCCAGTTGTGATATAACCATTATTAACAAAAAAGAGTGTTTGTTTAATAGAAAATATGTTAGGTTATTCTAAGCAAACTTTGCTAGTAGCAAAAGAATTGTTCAATCATCTTAATAGTAGTTGATAATATATCACAAATACTATTCTAAAACTTAATTCACTTATTTTTTTTGTCTATCAATTTGAGGATAGAAAGCTAAAGATATTTTTAAGATCTTTTTAAATACTCTCTAAAAAATTGATACAAATTAAGTCCTTTTATCAGATATAATATTCTTTACTAATCCATAATAGCAATAAATATTGTCAAAGAAAATATTAGTTGTTTCTTCACGTATTATTAATATTTTATATAATAAAAAATATATTTTCGTAAAAAATCTATTATTACAAATATAAATCTATAGAAACTTGATATTAAAAGATTTGTAATGAAATCTATAGAAACAAAAGACTATAATTATTTTAGTTTAGATCTTGGACTAAAACAAGGAGTTTATATAATCTATAAGATTAATAACGAGGAGTTTTTGATCTTAAACAAATATCACATAGTTGTATAAAGATTTTAATTGCCTTTTGTATTCAAAGGTGCCAAATTTTCTTGAAATTAATTCTAAAATCCTATTGTATCTAAAATGTCATGTATTTAGCAAATCATAACAAATTTAAATAATATACAATCATGCTTGACTTTCTAAAATATATAAGTATTTCCTCAAATAAAATAGATTGTTCTTGAATTCAAACTTTAAAGTATTATGAGATTAAGAATATTTTTTTTAATATCACAAACAAGAAGATGGAAGGATATACTTGATTTAATTTCCTTAAAAATAGTTGAATCAACAATCAACATTGATTTCATTGCTCAAACATGAAATTGCTCTAGCTTCAAAAAAATTATTTATTGTTGATCAAAAGTTATATTTTTATATATAAGATAAAAATATCTAAAAAAAATATTTGATAAAATTTATTATTTTTTTATTGATAAGTAATCTTGAATTTTAATCTTGATAAAAATATATTCTAATGGACTTAAAAAACAATTGAAAACATGAGCTCATGTAAAATATTTAAGATTCTTGTTATTTATATAAGTAGTCATAGAATTAGAGATATCTTATAGATAATAGTGCCATTTTCAAAATAAATCCATAATTATAAGAAGTTTTTTTATTATAGACCTAATAGCTGATTTTTTCAACTAAAAATTTTCTTTAATAAAAAAATATTGGATGAAATTTATCATATGTTGTCATTTGTGATAATATCATATATAAAGCAAAGTCTAATGTATTTGTTTTCATAAAGAATGTCTTGAAGAATTCAATACAATATAAGATTGATATAAAAACAAAAGTTATCTTCAAAGCTTTATATAATGTTATATCTTCTTTATTCTACTAAATTTTGTTTTTACAAGTCAAATATATAAGTAGAATTGTATTTAAATAAAAGTTTTTAAAAAATATCTATTAATAATTGATAAACCTCAAAAAATATTGCACATCTCTTGTTGTTTTTAAAATCTTCCAATCTATGATTGTTTGAATTCTTTTGAAATCTATTATAAGACCATTATTTGAAATGATATATCCTAAGAAGTCTACTTGAGTAGTATGAGATATACACTTTTCTATCTTTGTATATCCTTGCATCTCTAAGTTTTTTAATATATAACAAACATAAAGTCTATACTTTTATATGTTCCTAAAATAAATTAAAATATTATCTAAAGCTTAATATACAAATAATATAATCATTTAGAAACTCTTAAAAAACATTATTCATAAGATATTGAAAAAATTAGCCCATGCATTTATAAGTCTAAAAAGCATAAAATTATATTTAAAATTTTTATATTTGATTCAAAATATAGTCTTTTATTTATTTCCTTCTTTGATGCATATAAGATTGTATGTTCTTTATAGATCTATTTTTATATAGATCTTTATTTGATTCAATTGATCAAAAAAATTAGATATTAAAGATAAAAGATATCTATTCTTAATAATAATTTTATTGAATGTTTCATAATCCATACACATCTATGGTGATCCATTATTTTTCTTCACAAATAAGATAGTAGCTCTTATTGGAGATTTCAAATAACATATAAAATTCTTAATCAGATTCTTATCAATATATTCTTTAAATTTAGCTAATTTACTTTGTGATAAGCTATAGATTAGTCCAAATGATAGTTGAGTTCTTTTTTGAAGATCAATTAAGCAATCATAAAGATGATGCTTTTAAAGAATATTTGTATTTTTTTTTTCAAAAACATCTTGATAATCCTTATACCAGCTTGAAATACCACTTGAAGTCTTTCCACAATAAAAAATAAATATGGCATAATAACAAAAAATTATCTTTTTTTATAATAATTATGAAGGATCTTCCACATACTAATAATAATTGGTTGCATTGAACTTTTGAGTTTCTACTTGTATAATAAAACTTTAGGATATACTATAGAAAAACTTAAGGTTATAAAAAATTTAATCTACATAAGAATTATATTTTTCTAACCACAATTAAATCTAAAATAATTATATTAGAAGAAAATCTAATACCATTAAATATTACTATGCTATTATATCTATTAGTTATTAAATTTAAAGAAATAATTTTATGAGTAAAATTTCTAGAAGATAAAAAATAACCATCTATAGCTTTTACATCCATAAGCTTAGTTTTTTTAATTAAATATGTTTCTTATTTTTCAATAAAATCTTTATCTATGAAACTAGCACAGGCTCTTAAATCTAATAAGATAAAGACTTTGTGATTTTTTGGTACTAAACAAACATCTATTATAAAACAAGGTAATGGATTTGAAAAACATATGACCTTTATTAGATGTTATATAAGATTCTAACCGCATGATTTCTATTATAGTTGGATAAACTAATTTTTTGATACATCTTTCTCTTTAATAACCATGTTTTTTATTTTATAATTGCATTAATTTTTTAAATAATATTAAGTAGTGTACTTAGATTCTCAAAAATTTAAGCATAATCCTTTTTAACAACATCAATTCTTTTCTTGCTTGGTGAAAAGTTTAAAACATATTCTATTAATTTGTATAAGTTTCAACTTTAATGAATAAGTTTTTGAAAGCTTAGAAATTATTGTAATGACTTGATTTATTCTTTTTTAACCAAAACTTTGTTCTTAGTTTTTTTCAAAAATTCAATTATTGCATATAAAGACTTAAGCAATAAATTATTCTAAAAAATATGTTATTGGCATTGTTAAGAAGAAGTCACTAATATTACCTTTTAATCCATATCAAAATTAATTAATAAAGGCTTTATCATATAACCCAAATTTCAAGTAAAATTTTAAAATTCAACAATATATATAATAACTAAACATGATTGTTATTATACAAAAAAATAATATAGTCTCTATTATTTTTTTTTTATAAATTTTTCTAAATGTGGTCATAAATACTTTTGAAAATAAGTTTAAATCATATAAAAGTTATAAATTCTTTTTCATCAAAGGTAAAAATAAAAAGAAAGTGCTTTTAAATAAAAATATGTTTATGAATTCAACTTTAGTAAGTCTATTAAGATAATAGAAAAGATATAATCTTAAATAGAACTTGACTTATTTGAAAAATCTTCAAATTTTGATCATATTCTATCAAACTTTTTTGCCATATTGATCCTTATTTATATCATACTTGTAATAGTAAGACTTCTTGGTTTTAATTATAATATTGATATATTTGATTCTTTCAAGAGTATAATTTTTTGGTATAGATTTTGATCTTCATTATTGAATTTTTTCATACATATATATATGATTGAAGATACATGATTGACAATAGTATTAAATAAAATTTCTATTCTAAGAATATTAATAAGCTTATGAAGATTAAAATTAAATAAAAATCTATTCTTATCATGAATATATATATGTATTTACTTCAATAATTACTTAGATAATATATATATATAAGTAAATTAAAATAAATAAATTTAATAATATCTTATAGAAAAACTTTTTAAAAGCTTTACACATGCGACTTTGATTTTACACATGTTTGTAGTTGATTGATAGGTTAAAAACTTGGCCAATAATTTAGCCATGTATTGTACATGTTGGTAGCTTGTTATATAAGATAACTATATGGTACACATATAAAAAACTTTTCTTGTAAGTTAAGACACGTGTCTTATAAATTAGACACGTATTAAAAATCTTATAGAAGATTATTACATAGTCTTTAATTTGATAGTATATATAGAGGCAAGAAGGAAGCCTTCTTTATTCTTATCAACACCTTTTTAATCCTTGATATTATTTGAAGATTTTTTAGTCTTCTTATCTTTGGCAGTAGCTATTTTAGTTTAATATTATACTATCTTTGAATGATTCTTTAGTCTTTTTTAATGATACAAAAGTATATTCATCTTTTAGTTCTTTGAGATTCATATCTTTAACAATTTAATAAAAGTATTAATTCATTGTTCTTGTTTGGATTTTAGAAGTGAGTAGATTATCCTACTTTTATTGTTGTCTTTTGGAGGTTGAATATTATCCACTTTTAAACTAGTTATTTAATTTTTTAATATTATTTTTTTCTTAAAAAAAGTAGACTATCTTTCTTTATAGAAATTTTTATTTGATATTAGAAGTTGTAGATTACCTTCTTCTAATTTAACTTGTAAACTTATTTGAACTATCTATGGAAGGAAGAAATATAGATGCTATTCATAATAAAAGTGAAAATAGATTTGTAACTATTGTAGATCTTCATGAATTTGTCAATACTTTTTAGAATCAAAGTCTCACATATTTTTAACATGAATCATAGAAGTACTATTCCTAGGCATATAAAAAAAAGTCAATAATAAGATCTGGACTCTATACCAAAAAATTGTACAATTGAAAAAAGTAAATAGATTAAGTTCATAATTGAATGCAAAAAAATTTGTTTCTATAAGTATAAAAGAAACAAGGATAAGTATTCCAAAGAAATTTGATAAAATAAAATCAAAGTTTTGAGGATTTTTATAATAAGTAAAGCTCTACTAAAATTTTATCTTTTCCAACACTTTAAAAATTAAAAATAAATCGCCTATAAATATATTAAAATATTCATAAAATCATAAAATTCATTATTTTTTTTATTTCTTAAAATCTAAATCTATTAAATACACCTCTTACTTTAAAAAGCTCTCAAAACTTCAATACATCTTCAAATTCTATGAAATCAATTCTTAAATTTTTTTTTATAAGTTTGTTATCAAATCCTACTTTTAAATCAATCAAAAATTCTTAAAGTCATAATAGATGTATGGTTTTATACCTTTCATTTGATTTTGACCTTAATTTATAATTATTCTTGTTTTGATATCAATTATTGGTATTTTTCTTTCTTCATTTATTTAATGGTTGTATTACTACACAACAACATTCAACTACCATATATACTATAGAATTCCAAAACCTTACTTGCAATATTGATTAGAATGATAAAGCCCTTATCAATTAATTTTGATATGGATTGAAAGATAATGTCAAAAATTTATTATTGATAATGCCAAGAGTAGACTCATTGGAATAATTTATTGCTCAAACTATTATATCCAATGAATAATTCTTAAAAAAATGCTAAAAAAAAAGTTTTGGTTGAAGAGGTACAAGTCAAGTCATAGCAACAACTTCTAAGTTTTTATAAGCTTATTCGTTAAGACCAAAATCTATGAAAATTTACTTGATACATTTTAAACCTCTTACTAAGCAAGAAAAGACTTGATATTATCAAGAAGGATTGTGCTTATATTATGGAGAACCTATGTAGATTGTTCAACATTATCCAAAAAAAAACTTAACCACAAAATGCAAAGCATGGTTATCAAAGAAGTTGATTTGTTGAAAAACAAGTTTTTTCAATTACAAAAGAGATAATGAAACTAAAACCTTGCATAATTTTACTCAATTATTTAAAGATTATTATGGCTAAAAAAGTATAATCTTCAAATAGACTATATTTCTTATAACTTTGATTTTTTTTGTAGTTTAATTTAAGAGTCTATTGATGAAGTAGAAATCCATAAATTCAATACAATCAAATTTTTATTAGTAGGTGCAAGAGTTTTTATGCACATTATAAAAGAAGAATCTATTTTTTTCTAATAAATCCCACACTTATTTTGATAGAAAAATAACTTCAAGTAGAATTTCAAGCCAATATCAAGATTATTAAGAATTTTTTTAAAAAATATATAAATATTCTTCTAGAGAATTATTTATATGACTATTCTATTGATTTTCAAGAAAAAACTCAATCCTCATTTGGATCAATCTATAGCTTATTATAGAACAAGTTGGCTATATTCAACAAGTACATTAATAATAATTTAACTAAAAACTTCATACACCATCATAAATCTCCAATAAGAACTCTTATATTCTTTGTGAAGAAAAAACATAGATCTTTGTGGATGTGTGCAGACTATCAAAGACTCAACATGATCACTATTAAGAATAAATATCCTCTATCTTTGATTTTAGGATTTTTTTATTGATTTAATAAAATAAAGATTTATATAAAAATAGATCTATAATGAATATATAATATGGTATGTATTAAAAAAAGATGAATAGAAAAATATGTTTTGAACTATCTATGCTATAATATCATTTTGAATATAATATCATGCCTTTTAGATTTACAATTGTACTAGCTACTTTTTAACATCTAATAAATGATGTCTCTTGTAAGGTTTTTAATAATTTTGTTGATTATTATTTAGAATTTTTTTAATCTACTCTAAAAATAAAGAATTTCATAAATTTTATGTTCATTGTATATTACAAAAATTAAAAAATATATAATTATATGTCAAGATGAAAAAGTGTACATTTCATACTACTCAAATTGATTTTTCAGAATATATTATTTTAAATGATGGTCTTATGATAGATCCTAAGAAGGTCCAAACTATCATAGATTAAAAGATCTCAAAAATAATAATAGATGTATAATATTTTTTGGATTTTCCAATTATTATTGAATTTTAATTAAGAAATTTTCTTAAATTATAGCTTCTTGTGTATATTTGATTTATAAAGATAAATTTGAGTAGAGCAAAGAAATTAAAGTACTTTTTGAAGATTTAAAAATAATATTTATTTTTATACCAATCTTATATCTTGTCAACTTTTTCAAGGCATTCTTTATAAAAAAAATACCTAAAACTTTACTACAGATGTGGTATTTTCACAAATAGAGGGTGATGACAAGCTTTACTTAGTAGCTTTTCATTCTTAGAAATTTTTAGTAATCATGGTTAACTAAGAGATCTACAACAAAGAGCTTCTTGCAATTATGAATTTATTTCAAGAATGGCATCATTATCCAGAAAGCACTTCCAATCTAATCATTGTATATATGAATCACAAAAACCATGAGTATTTCATAGCAGCATATATTTTGGATTGTAGTCAAGTCCATTGGAGAATGTCTTTATCAAAATTTGACTTCAAGATCACTTATTAATTCAAAAAACAACAAGATTTGTTAGACATCTTTTTTAGATATTCTTATCTTGCTCTCAAAGAAAATAAAATATAGCTTTTGATTAACAAAGAATGATTTTTTTGAAGCCAAAGCATTTTTATCTTTGAGTAATGAAATCAACATTGATTGTTGATTTAACCTTTCTAAAGTAAGTTCAATTAAGTATATCTTTTGATCTTCTTGTTCATGATATTAAAAATAACTCTTTTGAGTTTCATGATACTTTAAAATTTGAATTCAAAAATAATCTACTCTATTTCAAGAAACAATTGTATATTCTTAAAGACAAAAACATGATTATATGTTCTTCAAGCTCATTACTACTTTCCAACAACCAAATATTTTAGATATAATAAGAATTTAGAAGTAATATCTAGAGATTTTTTATTGCTTTAAATGTAGAGAATAGCCAAAGTTTTTATATAATTGTGTGATGTTTGTTCAAGTTTAAAAACTTCTGTTCAATACCTTTATATATTTCTTTAACCATTGTCTATTCTAAAATAACTACGGTCTTTTATTTCTATCAATTTTATTATGGAAATTTTAGTCTCATGTTCTTATAATTTTATATTTGTGATAATAGATCATTTTATCAAGATGATATATTTTGTATCATATACAAAATCTATCACAAGCAAAAAAAATAATTAAGTATTTTTCTTGATAATATCTATTGTTATTATGGATTATCTAAAGATATTATATTGAATAGGAAGAATCAATTTGTATCAAGATTTTAAAAAATTCTTTTCAAGCTTCCAAAGATAGACATAATTGATGGACAAACAAAGCAAATAAATCAAGTTTTAAAATAGTATTTGAAGTATACCATCAACTATTAATAATATGATTGGATAACTATTTTGTCATTAGCAAAGTTTTCTTATAATAATATGGCATATTTTTCTATATAACATATTATTTCTTAAAATAAATTTATAAATAAAAAAATAATTCAAAAAAGATTGTATTCTACCTTTTATTTTTGTTTGTAGTTTTTTTGTATTTGTAGTGCTAAGAAGATGGAAAAATCAACAACTAGCAAATTAAATTTAAGATATATCATTTGTTGACTTATTAGATGAAATATTGCAAATATCTTAGCCTTCAAGTTAATATAATAGAGATGAATATCCTCAAGAATATATATTCTTCTTTGCATAGATGGTAATATATAATATATTTGATATCACAATCTTAGAAGAGACCTCCAATGTTTGGTGATTTTATTAAAGGTAGCAATGACTTCATTACCTCAAAAATGGTCAAATAATAGGGTGGTTTTTTTATCCTAAAATAAAACATTATTGATGGCTAAGCATACTTATCAATTATCGTAAAAGAAAACAAATATTAAAATATGTAAAAAAATTTAATTTGTTGCATCTTAGACTTCACGTACATGTAATTATTACTCCTTATGAAACTTATTTCTACAAAGAAAGGATTATATCATAGACAAATATATTTACTCCAATAATTATTTAAATAATTTAAGTAAGTAGAAATAAATTTCATAATATTTTATAAAAGAGGTTTTTAGAAGCTTTATTGATGCAACTTTGATTTTATATGTATTTATAGTTGATTGGTAGATTAGAAATTTAGCTAAAAAATTAGCCATGTATTGTATGAATTGATAGCTTGTAATACAAACTAATCATGTCACACACATATTAAAAACTTGTCTTATAAATTAAGACATGTATCTTACAAGTTGGACACATGTTGGAAAATTTTTGAAAGGTTGCCATATATTTTTTAATTAGATAGTATATATGGAAGCAAGAGTGAAGCCTTCTTCACTCTTATTAATACTTTTTTAATCTTTAATTTATTTCAAGATTTTTTAGACATCTTATCTTTAGCAATAGCTATTTAGTTTAATAATATACCATCTTTGAATAATTTTCTAGTCTTTTTGAAAGATATAAGAGTGTATTGATTTTTTAATTTATTGAGATTTATGTTCTTGATAATTTTCACTTCTATCAAATATAATACCTATAATTTTTTTCTATTTTTATAATAGAAGAATTTAAAAAAACTAAAAATCAAATTAAAAGAGAATAATTTGTAATCTTTAATATCAAATTAAAAAAATTACTAAAAAGTGGTAGTCGTCTCTCTTTAAAAAAATCAATCTTAAAAAGCAAAAAAAAAATTAATTTAAAGGTGGATAGTTTGCAACTTTCAAAATATAATAATTTTTTTAAAAATGATGTAATAAACTCACTTCTAAAATAAAATAAATTATAAATTAATATTCTTGCCAAATTATCAAAGACATGAATTGTAAAGAATTAAAAAGTTAATACATTCTTATGATACTATAAAAGAATAGATAATTACTTAGAGATAGTATAAAATTAAATAAGAATGGTTTATGCCAAAGATTAAAAAACTAGATATTCTTAAAACAAGATTAAAGACCAAAAAAAAAGAATTTACAAGAATGAAGAAGGATTCACTCTTATCTCCATATATATCATCTAAGTAGAAGTTATGTGGCAACATTCTAAAAGATCTCTAAGATATATTTAACTTCTAAATTACATGTTTAACTTTCAAAATAAGTTTCTTACATGTGCTCTACATGACTAACTTATACCACAAGTTGTCAGCATGTACAATACTTAGCCAACTTATTGGCTCAATTTTTAACCTATCAATTACCTATAAATACATATAAAGTCAAATCTATGTCTATAAAGCATATTCAGAAGATATTATTAAATCTCTTTTTTATTTTCTATTTAATTTTTATTTATATGATTAAATATATCAATGACCAATGACTCATAATCAGCTCTATTTTTTATCATCTTCTATCTTTAACTTGAATCCAAACCTTCTAATTTAAATATCTCCTCATTGAATTAATAATTATTTTTAAAATTTGCATGAATATAAAAAATTATTTAAGTATTAGGATACAAAATAGATTTTCTAATCTAAATAAAAATTGCTCAAAATCTAAGAAATCCTCATTAAACTTCAAAATCCAATTTTTAAGATACTAGTTCATTTGAATCTTAATTAATTTTTATTTGATTGTCTAATAAAGCTCAAATTTACAACAAACATCTACTAGAATTTAATTCATAAATTTACAAAATCTTAATAGTGGATTTGATACAAAATTTAAATAAATTATTATAATATAATTATTTTTTATTTAATTCAAAATAGAATCATTCAAAAAAATCTCATCTTTGTAAAGCTATTACAAAATTTATTTAAATTCAAATAATTTAAAACCAAAAATTATAGAAAACCTATCAAGTTTATTTTGAAATTTTAGGATTTAATAAATAAAGAAAAAGTCCTATCTTTCATAAGCTTGCAATGTTGAATTATATAAAGTCTTGCTTAAGAATGCACCAAATACTTTGCTATAGAAAGTAAATTGGAAATTGCAACAATAAGATTGTAAAAAATCTAATAGAATCCTAAATAAACTCCATTTAAAGCTTAACAATTATAATAAAACTTTATAAAAATCCAAAAAAATATTTATAAAATCATATTAAAAAATTAAAAACAAAATTATAGAAAAATTTATAAAAAATCCTTTTAAAATATTAAAAATAGAAATCATAATAAATTTTAAATAAATCCTAATTAAATTCTAATTAAATCATAATTGAATTATAATCAAATCAAAATCAAGTCTTAAATCTTAAATCAAATCCTAATAAAATTTTAATTAAACTTTAAGTTATAAATAAATTCTTAATCAAATCCTAATTAAACTTTGATGAAATCTGAAAACCTAAACCAAATTCTTAATCAATCTTATAGAAAATTAAAATATCAACTATTAATAGTTTAAAAATAGATTTTGATTCAAAATTTATACACCTTTAAATTATTTAGTTTAAAGCAAGCTTAAATAATTTGAAGAAGATTGAAGTTACCAAATAGAAGACAAATTCTATAATCAGCTCGGATATTAGCATCCTTCTTCAATCTTCATGTGAAACTCTTAGAGCCAATATCTTTTAAATTTACTATTCAATGGCTTTAAAACTTTGCTTAATTTTTTGAAATTTAAGTCTATTATTAGTATAAAAACTTTTATTTTAATCTATTTGGCAAATTGCTGCAAATCTTAGAAATCCTTGTTGATCCTCTAAACTCAAATTTTTGAGATCTCAATACTTTGTAATTTGATAACCTTCAAATGAATCATTTGATCAAGCTTAAAATTACAACATATATTAAACATAAAAATAGTTATTCAATTACAAAATTTTGCTTGTAAATCATTTATAAATCTTCCATAATTTTTTAAAGTATAAACTCTTTATATTTCTCAAAATCCATAATCACTTCAAACAAACTCTAACATTACAAAGCCTTCATAAAGTCATCACAAAATCAAACCACTCAAAAAAAAACATCTAAAGAACCTCTTTCTACAGTTGTATTATAATGTGACATCAATTTTGTGCCTCAAGGTCTAGTTTTAATCCAAGTTTATTATCAATCCTCCATAGGTAACAATCTAAGATTTATCTAAGTATTTATTATTGATTATTTTTCTTTACTTCTATCTTAAGATGCCTATAATATTATTTTTGTTAATCTACCTTATTTTACCTTATTGATGGTCCTATAAAATAAATTAAAGTCTTTTTTATAAAAAGACATTTTTGGCATTTAATAGTTTTACTACCTCTTTAATTATTATTTATACTTTTTCAGATATTTTCTATTACATATTAAAATAAGCTCATCAATAATATATTAATTTCTTTTTTCTTTCATTCAATAATTGTATTACAACACAATAATGTCACTGACTTGTAAACAAAGTTTTAAACCTATTAATTATTCACATACACTTCAAATGCCAAATATGTATCTATGAAGCTTCTAAAAAGTCTTTCCACAAGATATTAACAAATCAACTTATTTCTACTTATTTATATCTAATCTTTTTTATCTTTATTAGTGTTGGTATATCCATGATAGGATTTAGTGGTTGTATGAGACTTATATTTATTGGTCTATAGTTGTTCAATTGGAAGGTCTCTGTTTCAATTAGAAATATATATATTTTTTATTCTTTCATATTCAAATTTAGGTCCTTTTTTTCTAAATCTTATTGGTTTGATGCAATAGTCTTATACCTTATAAGTTACTTTTCTACAACATAAATATAAGTTTTTACAATAATTTATCGGTTTCTTTTTTGGTATCAAGCACTTAAACTGAATTGTATTAATTTGTGTAGGTTTTGGCCTTAATAAATTAGTTTTTAAAAAATTATGAGTTGTTGTTATGGCTTGATTTTTTCTTCTTGAAGCCTTTTAAAAAATCAACTATTGCATGGTTTATCTTAATCAATAACTTATTCCAATTAATTTTCTTTCTACATTGTAAATAATAAAACTTTAATATTATTATTTAACTTAAATTTAAATTTAAAATGACTAATAAAGACTTTATCATTCTAATCTACATTAAAAGTAAAATTTTGGAATTTAGTAATATAAATAATAGTTGATTGTAATTCTTATTTTAATTTTATTATTATTATTTTTTTCAATAACTTTTTCTAAATTTAGCCAAGAATATTTCTAATAATGAATTTAGATCATATGAGAGTTATGAATATTTTTTTTATTAAAGATACAAATTATAAAAGAATACTTTCAAATAGAAGTGCAGCTATAAATCCAAATTGAATAAAATTGCTAGAATATTTTAAAAGATGTAACTTTCAATAAAATTTAAATTATTTTAGAAATCTTCAAAAATTTTATCTTGTTTTATAAAAAAATTTAGTATATTAATCTTTATTTTTTCATACTTGTAGTAGGAAGATTTTTTGGATTTACTTGTGAAAGTTGGTTTACTTGCTTCTTTCAATTATATAACTTTTTAGTGTAGACATTGGACCTCATTATTAACTTCTTTTATAGGCATTGGAATAATACTTCTATAATTGACATTATTGATACGTGAAATTTTTGCCTTAATAGTATTAATAATCTTTTGAAAACTTGTAATAGTTGCAAATTTGTTTGTATTTCTACAAAATATACCATTCATAATTTTTTTTGAAATGCTTACTATTCAAAATTTTATTGAATAGTAAGCATTTCAAACAAATTCACAAGTTAAATTATAAGATGATAATTTATAAATTCTAATATAAAATGAATAAATTATAAAAAATAATAGTTTAATTTCTTTATAAAAATTAATATTTTCATTTCATTATTGGTACTTTAAAACCTTTAAATTACAATAATAAAAGTATAGTAATTCAATTACTTTTTAAAAAAAAAGATAATAAATTAAAACTCTCCTTAAAAAGTTAAAAACATAAATCACAATAAAAATCTAAAAATGATAATATATTCTTATATTACCAAAAAAGAGAAAGTTGAGAAATAAAAGATAGAAAAAATAAAATAAAATAAAAGTAGAATAGCTATTTTCAAATATAAAAAGATTAAGAAGTCTCAAAGCAAGATAGAACATGAGAAAGACATTGACAAGAATAAGAAAGGTTTTATTTTTACCTCCATATATACTATCTACTAAATAACTACATAGCAATGTTCTATAGATCATATAATGTGTTTCCAACTTTTGAGACACATGTTTAGTTTGTAGGGCGAGTTTGACACATGCACCAAATGACCAACTTATAATAAAAATGATCAAATATCCAACATATGGCCAAAATATTGGCAAAGTTAACAACCTATCAATTATTTATAAACATGTATAAAATATACAAAGCTTTTACAAAGCTTCTCAATAAGATATCAATAATTTAACCTAATTTTGCTTACTTCTACCTTATTCTACTTATCTAAGTAAGTATATTAGTGAATAGGATTATTTCTTACATCCTACAAAGTCAAACATGATAACTTGTAATATATGATATTAGTATTATATAAAATAATATGATATGAAATAGTTAAAAAAAATAAAATAAAAAGAAATTAAATCTACCTTCTTCCTTCTTCCTTGCTTACATAAACTTACATATCAATAACATGCATTTAAATAACAAAATGCAATGGATATTTAAAAAAAAAAAAAAAAAAAAAAAAAAACTTACATGGAATAAGAGTAAGAGTTGTTGTTCTTATTAGTTCTTCTATTGAAAAAAAAAAAACAAAAACAAAAACAAAAACAAACAAACAAACAAACAAACAAACAAACAAATAATATATGTATAAATACACACACATATACATATGTATAAATACACACACATATACATATGTATAAATACACACACATATACATATGTATCCTTCAATTGCAATACATATTTTATTAAATTTTTATATTTTACTAAAAATAAAATTACTAATTAAGAAGAAATAGAAGTTTAGATAGGACCCATAATCTCTAGGCTCACTCTTCATCTCCTAATTAAATATTCTCCAACAAATAATCTCCATCTTCCTTGTATTTCACTAGGTTCCTACATTCTCTAATAGATTCTATATTGGTGCTTTCTTAATAACTTTCCTATTCTCCTACCATTTTTTTTCCGAGTTATTCTTCTTCTCTAGTATCTCCTGAAGTGGATTAAAAAGAAGACTGAACTTGTGATTGTCGAAGAGGGCATGTTTTTGTGGACCACAAACTGTTCCATCCGACTGGGCAACATTCGTTATAGTCCCCACCTGGCAGCTCCTTCTGCTCACCACAGTGCAGGAGATGCTCCTACGTCGTGGCATGTTTGTATTTCCCATTCGTACATGTACGTACCCATTTGTATCTATTTCAGTGTGTACATACGTAGACGAAAGCGGGAGAGTGGTATGTTCGGTGGGGAATTTTGAAAGCGCGGGGGGGGGGGGTGGGGTGGGCTTGGGAGGGACTCCAGCATGGGGGAAGGGTCGCCGCGTGGCCTGCTTGCAAGGCGGCGTGGGGGTGGACGTGGGACTGGACTCGGGGGAGAGTCGAAGGAAGGAAGAGTTGCGTCGGCGAGTGTCGATGTCTGTCACGATCGTCGCTGCTGCTGCTGATCCGAAGTTCCTCTACCTCCTCGTCCTCCTCGTCGACGACGATGATGTTGTTGCAGTGATTGATTCGCGGATCTCTCACCTGGTTTTAACTTTTTGTCATTTTCGCGCACTCGCGTGGGGGGGTTGCTGTTGCGGTCTTGGAAGGCGCCTCTCGCAGCGGTATCGCCTTTTCTGATTGGGGTGGGGACTCACCTACGGTTTGCGAATCAGACCATCCGATCGTCAAACAGAAAGTGAAAGCGAGGTCAAGGGGAAAGCGAAAGTTGCAAGAGTAGGTAGGATGTTGGAAGTCTGAGGAAAGTGTTGGGTTTGGAGGAGGAGGTGGTGGTGGTGGTGGTGGAGCAGAGCAGACGAGGCAGGAGTGCGCATGGATCAGTGGAGTATGGCGAGAGGTGCTGGACAGCCGCAGCAACAGCAGCAGCAAGCTGCTCATGTACCGCAGGTTGGGGGTGGGTGTATCGGTTGTCGGAGGTTTTGGAGGTTTTGGAGTTTTGGTGTAGGATGAGGAGTGTGAGAGTCGGAAGTTTGGGGTACTGTGAAAAGTGGGTCTCTATGTAAATGTGAGGGAAGGTCATGGACGTATTGGATGAAAGGGTGAAGGAGCGGTATTTAGGTATTTAGCAATGTGGTGTTTCATTGACGGGCAGATTGGTACGTTGAGAGGCGGGAGGTCGAGGGATTGAATTGGATTAAGTTCATCATGACGAGCGTAAAATTAGTCCTCTTGCTTCTCTGCCCTGCGAACTCTTGCACTGGAAGGTCTCGCTACATTCGATAGGTCAGTATTGGAACGAGCTTCGTCGAAAGGCTTGCGTTTCTTGGAGTGGACTGCATTGGTTACCTTAGCCACTGTAATTGCTCGTTAGGGTTTTCGTTGGCAGTTAGGGTGCTGAGCCACACCGAATTCCTAACCGCGAGTAAAAGAAAGTGTTTAGGGAGTATTTTTTAGGGTTTTCAGGTGGTTTTTGTAATTCAGGTGGCACCTCTGAACAAACCATTGCATGAGGACGTACGCTGTGATGTTATCACTGCGGTTGTGAGATCGGCTGGTCTAAACTTCCTCCGGTGCGCCTGGCAATGTCTCTATTTCAGTTTAGGGTGCAGCGATGATAGGTCGGGCTGTTTAGGTTGTAGTATGGTTGTTCTTCTAATTTTCGTACGACTTCTCTTTAAAGAAAAAGATCAATTGATTTCGTTGATATTCTCTTCGTTATCTCCCTGATTCATTTTCATCCCCTATTTGTGTTTGTACCTTCCAGTATACAAGGATATATGTGTACGTTTATTTGATCAGTTGCATCGTCTAGCTCATTTCGATCCATCGTTGTCAGGCAACCTTGTTCGGTCCTTCTAAGAGCAACGCTGGTTGGATTTTATTTCTTATTAATAAAGTTCGTCATGGCACCCGAGATGGACAATTTAGCTCAAAAACTGAAAGAGTGTAAACTTATTAGTTTTGTCGTTTCATTACTGTATATTTTTGAGTCTTATTAAGTATCGTAAAATTTCGAGGTTATATTATCAGCATTGTTGACCAAACAGGTCAACCTGGGTGGACTAGTGGTCTGGCTTTCAATATTCGAGTTGCTTTGTTTTGCTAGAAATTGGTAGAGCTTATTGTTTTGTTATATTATAATCCTGCGCAATCTCGTTGAATCAAATTTTTTCGTGTTTTTTGTTTGTTTGTTTGTTTTTTTTGTTTGTTTTTTGGTTCGTGCTGCAGCAAGGGGTTGCTTCGCAGTATTCTTATTCAGCTGGCTCATATTCGGGACAACAAGCAGGTGCTCCAGCCTCTACAGCAAGTGCGGCATATGGGCAACCACAAGCGTACGCCCAACAAGGTTATAGCCAGCAAGCCTACCAGGTAGGGGATTCATTCTGATTGATGTCCCGTTTATTTACATATGTGTCTCTTCAAAGTTTTGTAGTGCATATTGATTTTTAATTATTTTAAATGAACGTAATAACTCATTACTAGAATGTAATAACCCATTCTACATGTTTGTCATTGCCAAGGTAAATAACATGGTCTTCTGTGCAGTCTATCTTTATAAACTTTTAGGAACCTGTTCTGCATCGTTAGATGTGTTTTCACCATTGAACCAATATTTTTTGCTACTCACTGTTTGATTATTTTACGACTTACGACGATACATCATCACAGTATACACGACCTCAGACATTTAATTTCCGCTGAATGATTTAACCATCATTCAACTGGATGGCTTTTTATTTACTTATTTATTTGATCGACTATGTTGATATTTTATGTTTACTCATTGGTCTGTGTAACATTGTTTCAGCAACCAACCGCAGCATCCGCCCAAGTAGGTTACGCAAACACTGCCACGTATGGTGCTCCTGCCACAACTGCTCAACAGTCGGCGCAGCAGCAGCAGGTGGCCTGGTCGCAACAGGCCGCTGCTCAGGGTGCCCAACAGGCTGATGCTCAGCAGGGTGTGTATGGCCGTGTTTCTACCGGTGTGGCATCGGTGCCTGCTAGTGGTGGATCAATAAATGTAGCTAGTCAATATGGGGGTCAGTATGGAGCTGTTTATGTTGGTCGTCAGGGCGGTAGCCAGCAGGTGAGATTGACAATTACTTGCATTTCAATAGTAAAATGGAAAACTTGAACTTTGAAGAAGTGGGGTTATGTAAGTTTCAACGCTTAAGCCCTCATTCACCCGGTTTATATTCACTTTGACAAGTTATCGACTTCTGGCTAATTGCTGGCCGCCAATTGCTGGAGTCAGATTTTATTACTTGTAAGATGAGTCTTACAGATGATCATTTTCAGGTACTAGGGGCAAGCGGTCGATCTGCTGAGGATTATCAACCGCAGAGTGCCGGCACCCGCGGCTCAACGGCGTATGGTGCACCTCAAGATAGCAGAGCTACCTTAGGCAGCGGCGCTTCCTCCGTGGTCGGAGGTGTACCATCTGTAAATGCATCTGGTGTGTACGGTGCTACTCATCATACAAAATACACTGAAGTATCCAAGTATAAAGAGGCTCCTAAATATGGCGATATTGCTAAGTACGGTGACAATGCTAAATACGCTGGCAGTGCTTCAACGGCAGACTATGCTGGGAAAGCTAATGAGTATGGGGGAGCTACTTCACCTACGGGCTACAGTCAGAAGACGACAGCGGACCAATATGCCGTCAGCTATAACATAAAGCCCGCTGATTACGGAATGGCAGAAAGGAGTCATTATGGACAAGGACAGAATATTTACGGACAAGCTGATTCCCGGGCGGACTCTGTTCGCGGCTATCAAGATTCTCATGCAGTAACCGCTAGTTCTATCCAGCAAAGACAGGTAAGCATCGTGTTTAGCTAAAAGCAATTTTCAAGGAAAAGGTCATCTACTGATTAATGTTAAGTCATCTAACGTTCTTCAAAGTGGTGTAGGCAGAAAAATTACGAATTGCTTAATTCGTAAAACTTAGTTGAGCGTGTAAGAGGACAGAGCTGTTAATACTCAATGATCTTGAAATGAGACTCATGATTCACGATTTACGAAGATTTGAGAATTTGTCTCCTCCTCCTCCTTCTCTCTCTCTCTCTCTCTCTCTCTTTTTGTCTCCCTCCCTCGCAGCTGAAATATTGCTCTGATTAATTATAGAGTCAGCTTCTTCTACAGCAGCAAGCTCTCCAGGCTCAGCAACTGCAAGCTTCCATAGCCAATCGCGGAACTGCGACCTCTCCCTTGGAGGGTGCCACACGGTCAGTGAGGGCTCCAGTCTCAGCTAATTTTAACGATTGTTTTGGGGTTCCACTGTTTGAAATTATCGTACTCCATTGCGAGAAGATGGTTGTTCAGGGGATTCTTTTTGCTCAAAATGTTGAAAGATATGAAGAAATATTGCAGTCTGGTTTTTATTCCTCATGTTTTCACTGGTTTTATTCGGGAAGCATTTGGTGATTTTAGTTTCAGAGCATTTATCGCTGAAACTGCCTCTGGTTGTAACAATGGAAGGATAATAATTGTTTGTATAGATTCTCGTCTTCCTTAACGAGTTTCAAACTATCCAGGGCTCAAGGAGATTATATTGGAAGAGGGACTGCTGTACGAGCAGGTGGTGCGCAGGATTATGGTGGTAACTCTAGGGGAATGTTAGGCGGAAACTACGGAGCCAATCGTGCCGAAGCGGAATTGGTAGCGCAATATGGAGGCGCAGGAGGAGGACGGAGCGCAGCAGCTGATCCAAGGCTTAGCGCTGGCAGTGGTGCTGGCTACGTAAGCAACCAACAAGCTTCAGTTTATGGAGGCATGAGTGGTGGGCGGGGTCCTGGCGGAGGTACTGCATCTGCCCATAACTATCACTCTTGTTTATTGTGCAACCCAATAATCTGTTTCTGCTTACATATCACGCTTGCCAGTAAATTTCCTGTGCTTTTCTTATAATCTCGTGATTCAGCAATTTTCTGCAGTTTCTTGAACACCATAACAAGCTAGTAATTAGGTTCTCTTGTTAGGCCGATATACTCTCGACCACTATTTGAGCTCCTCTTTTGAATTGTGCTATTTCTTTACAGAATCCCAGGGAGGCATTGGGAAATGTCACACTTCATATTTTTTTTTTGACAAAATGTAAGGGTGGATTGGCAGGACAAATATATGGTGCTCATAATGTACCTGCGATGGGTTATGGTGGAGTGCAGCTACCTCCAGGACGTGATTACAGTGCTGGACGTGGAACTGGTGGAGGGGGGTTCCCTGTTCAGAGAGAGAGCAGCTATAGTGGTGGTCGCCCTGAACGGCCGAGTATCGGAAGCAGTCGTAATGACGATCGCCTTGATCCACGACCTCCATTTCGGTCTGGAGGCGGAGATCGACGCTACGATGATGCCAATCGTCGTCACAGCAGGGATAGTATGACCAGAGATAGCATTAACAGGGATAGTAACAGCAGAGATAGAGGACGGAGCAACAACAGAATGCTAGTGAGTGGTGGTAGAGGCTCATCTGGAGGTGGTGGTCCCTACGATCGTGATGATCGGGAGAGAGGACGAGACCGGGATAGGGACAGGAAAGACGATGACAGGAAGAGAGATCGTAGTCCTGGTCAACGGGCCTCTCATGACCGCAAAATGTCTCCATCTGGTGACCGAGATGATCGGAATCGTAAAGAGTCACCACGGCGAGGTACCTCCTACAGGTGAATATATGCTTCTTAACTGCCTAATATCTGACCTGATCAACATGGTATTATGTATCGATTTTTTGACTTGACAGTAGATTACTCATATAGATGTTGATTGTGTACTTTCATTATAGTAATGTGAAGTACGCAGGGTTGTATCTCGATCTGTTAGACTTACTAGTTTATTTTTGCAGGCATGCATCTCCTTCAAAGGAGAAAAGGAGGGAGTATGTTTGCAAGGTGAGTAATTTAATTTCTAGGTTCTCTAATATCCATGACAGTTTATGGAAAAAAGTGGTTATTCTCGTCTGATTGAACGTGTTTGAACTTGATAGACAGTTTGTTAGTGACTTAGTAGATGCGAAATGCTGACTTTCTAGAGTTGGTGTTGGTTGTTTGATCATAGATTGAGCCCTACAGTTTAGTGGATTTAGAAAGAGACTACGCGTCTGTTTGCAAGCGGTACGCTAAGCTCTACGTGGTGCCTGAATTCTCGAAGGTAATTACGCTTGATCAAATTAGTATTCTGAATCAGCGCAATACAGACATCCAGTTTGGTGTCTTGACGCCTGAACTTGAGCATCACGTTCCAATGATATTTCATGTTGTGCTTATCTTTCTGACATTTAAGAGACCTACTTATGCATTTCCGAAAGCATGCTTACATTGTTCCTGCGTTTTTGTTGCCACCTCTTTTGCAGCTAGTTGCCTGTTGGGTGACCAGAGACGTGGAATTGCCTATCAACGAACCAATCAGGTCTGACATTTATAACTACCTTCACTATTTCTTGGACTTTTGTTGAATGTAGTCCAATAAGTTGGATACAAATAGTCGGATGAGTGTTGCTTGATTTATGCTTACGAAATTCGGTTTGTATTTGGTTATTTGCGGAAATTCTGTTGAGGTGCACGTGCTTGCAAGCCTTGTAAGGGCACTCACTCTCTTCGTTATTTATGGAGCTATGTCTTCTCTGCCACGTCCTCAGGGACGGAAAACCCTCACAGTAGTCAAATGTGGAATAGAGGTCTATCTCGTGTTTTCATGGTCGATTCCACAGGAGATTTCACTGGTTACACGTGCCACTTATCACAGCAGATCTCTCAGTGAAGCTCAAACCTCACATGGCACTGTTGGTCTTCGTGATGTCATGACATCCTAAGGTCAATGCACCATAGAACGTCCTAGTAAATTTTCTACAAAGCAATTATTTGGTGATAACCGAAGGCTGCAACATTGGGAACAGAGAAGTGAAATACCCTACGCTCGTAACTGCAGCAAAGTAGAGTCGGGGAATCGCTGAAGCCTGTCACATCATGATAACGCATTTATTGTCAACCCCCATGGTCTTCTGTCATGACACGTACCAACCGTGGTCCTGGAATGGATTTGCCACAGCTTTGAGCACGATGCTGTAGACATAGAGGATGAGGGCGAGTCCATTAAGGAGGCCCCACCAAATATCTCCGACAAAGCATTTCCTTCTTCGGCTTCAGCAATTACTCCCTCTTCTCCTACTTCGTCTAAGCCGGCACTGCGAACTACCGTGTGGAACGCAAAGGTAAAACCGGGACAGAAGAATGAAAGTATATCTTGACAGCTACTGGATTCTGGTGCGGCTAATTCACCAGCTTCCGGTAACCACAGTCTAGGCATTTGACGATTTTATAAATGATGTGAAAGCAGATATCTTCCGCATGTTCTTGTGCATCCGTGACTCGGTTCTCAGCTCTGCTGATTCTCAGGAAATTTGACTCTCGTCATTCGCTTTGTTTACCTCAAATATCATGCGTTTGAAGAAGTGCGAATCCTCATTCAAGTCATGGAGACTAACCTTTGTTTGCTATTCTGAGGATTTGACGCTATGAGAAATTTCTGGTTTCTGGTTTCTGGTTCCAGTCTTTTGCTTTTTGTTTTCTGGATTCTGATCACATCAGAAAAGTACCTCGATTTAGCTTTGTTCTTTCAGAGCACGAGGTGACGAATGCCTGTTTGTGGTTTGAATTAGCTCTCTCAAGTCTTTCGATTTCTCCAGCATTTTCTGGGAGTCATGCTCCCTTTGACAGATTTCATCACGTCAGCTTAGAGCAGATTGGCATATTGTGGATTCATGTATAAAATCCTGTCCGACACCTTTTCTTCAACGCGATCCTCCTCTTTTAGGGTACTTAAGATCATGGTCCATTGATTGTTTTCTTTTTCACTGAATCCTTTATATTGGTGGGGATCCTCGCAGGTCATGCTGATGAGTGGGCTTAGTTCAGATGCTTACTCGGAATTTTTTTCAGATAAGAGCACAGAAGATAAGCCTGCTCACATACACAATCTGCTTAAGTTTGTAGCTTTAAGGAAGGATCGGAGTGCAATTATGGCTGCTGGTGGGCGTTGGGATGAGGAACTTGACGGGGGCGATCCAACTGATGGTGATAGTGCTTTAATCAAGACTGCTATCAGGTTGACATTTTAGTCAATAATGTCTCATAAACACTACTTTATGTGTGCCAGTGTATGTGTGATATATTCGTTGTTGACATGATATACAATTTATATGATACTTGCTATCACGTTTGAATAACTGTCTTGGTAAAGTATTTTGTTGAACTTGCGGATTGCTGGCCCATCTCAGCCATCCACATCCTAGTGAGACATTTGATTCCCAATCATGTGCTATTTCCAGGTGTACAAGAGAATATTTGCAACTGGATCTCAGTGACTGCAAGAAATGGAGTCGCATAGTCGAGGTTCCTCTATATAATCATCTCCCGTCTGTTCCAGTCACATATATCTGTTTCGGTTGAATGGTAATTTTGTTTTTTTTGCAATAGAGTTCATTCGTTGTGTTGACTGAGGCTTGGAATTTTCTACATCTAGGTTCACTATGAAAGACTAGGAGAAAATGGGCTGCCGAGTCACAAAGAGATCACAGTGATGTTTCTTCCAACAATAAGTTGTATATCTTCGGGTGAAGTGTGGCAAGCACAGTGGAAAGCAAGGCAACAAGCTAAGCTCGAATCTGACGCTGCAGCTAAGAAAACAAAGGTGAATAATGAGGTATTGAAGTTGATCTCAGAACATGAGATAATATTTCCTTGGTAACTATTTGACTTGGTATTGACAACATTCATTTAATAAGTTCAGAGTTACGTTATTTTTTTAATGTTACATGACTTTTAATTTTACAATCTTCATACTGGCAGTCTGTATTGAAAGAGCTGACTTGGGTTTCGGGGTTTTCAATGTGTTATCAGGATGCATCAGAGAAGATATCAAAAGAAGGTAGCCATCTTCTTATTGTTAATCGAAAGACATATTGGAAGTTTCGAGGGTTTATTTTTGCGAATAAGAACTAGTTGGGTTTTTGTTTTTTTTTTTGAAACGTCATTCTTCCTAAAAGAATCTTTTTTAAGTAGGAAGAATACTGAGCAGCGTTCCATCTCTTTGAGTGGATTTTCTCGAAGGTTTTGATGCTTCCTAGTTTAAATATTTAAATTTTTTGTATGACGTCCTACCCTCCATCTTGCGAAACAAAATAACAGGTGAATCAAATGGTGACAAAGAGGTAAAGGAAGTAGTGGGGGTGAATGAAGAAGAGTCCGTTTCCGAAGTAAAGACCGACAACCTTGACAAGTTGGATGAAAATCAAGATAAACCAGAGAATGACCCTGGGAAAGTTGTACCTGAAAAAAATAAGGAACTGCTTATCACTCTGGAAGAAATTCCTGCTCCTGGTCTTGTGCTCACGACCAAACGTTCCAAGTCATTCAAGGTAAACGCTCACGCCACTCCTTTCAGAAAACAAATCGTGGTTATTCGTATGTCCGACATGAGATATATATCAATCATCCATGATCAATGATTGGAAAAGTAACTCTTTTGTTAATCATAGCAAAAGCTACTTGATCTACTTGATCCAGGCGATTCAGATTCCAATACCTAGCTTCAGCAGACACACTATGCAATGAAAAGCAAATGACTGATTATCCTGGATTGTGTTTGTTACTATTGACGGAGCAGATGCGCTCTATGACTATCTCTCTTGATGGGCTGCTTGATTACGACGAAGAGGATAGAGAAGAGTGTACTTTTGAGGTGACTATTCTTGTCGTTACTACTGCTCCACGTTCAAATCAAGTGACAAGCTTCTTAGTTCTTTGTGATGCTAGCACCATAATGTGTCAATTTGGTTTTTGGAACTTGCATTTACTCGTATGTATGTGTTATCTAATGGCTTGGACTACCTGATTCCTTAAACTGAAGATGAATGACGTTTCTTGCTACTCAAGCGCAATGATAAACTTACCGGACTCCTCCTAGAGGTTGTTTGATTGTATTCGAGTCGCCGACATCTCACATAAAAAACTGGATGTCGATCAGCTCTCGTTATTTGCGGAGGTGTTGCAAGAATTGTTACAGCACAAGTTGGGAAATGTTATTCTGTCTAATTTGGAGGTACATAGCTGCACGCCATACCCAAGTATGAGTTTCTTTGAGTTTATCCGATTGCTGTAGATGGTTTTGTAGACAACTCTTTCAGCTGAATAATGATTACTGTCACTTGGCTATCTGATTACTTGTTATTAGACCATACGGGAAGAGTCCTTGGCTCGGAGGAATGAGGAGAGAAAACGGAAACAAGAGAATGAGAAAGACACGGACGCAGAAGGTTCATCCTCACAGCGGAAGCGCAGTAAATTTTCAGATAAACCTGATGTGGAAGTGAAAGTTGAGGTGGATGTGAAATTAAACCCAGAGGTAAACGTGGATGGAGAGTCTCTTAAGTTGACGGAGAAAGTGGAGGAAAATGGAACAGGCCGGGTGGAAATGGAGGATATCAAGGTGGAGTCGGACTCTGGCGACTCTCATACTGCCGCACTTGTGAGTGTAGAGAGCGTAGTGAAGGCAACAGAGGTAAATGATACTGATGACATCATAGAAGAGTTTAAAGATACAGAAATGGCAGAGCCTGCAGAAACTGCTGAAAGACTAGTCGATGTATGTTGATGAAGTCATCATTGAGTTAAGTCACTTAAATGTTCTGTATGACAAGTAGAAGCATTTTGTTGTGATCACGTCCCAGAGGGCAAATGATGTTTATTCAACCCTAATTTAAAGAACCTCACAATCCCTGAGGTTGTTCTGTGACCGATTGTTGAAATCACCTTCTTTTTTTTGCAGATTTTATTATCAGTTTGGATCTTTTTATCTTTAGAATTTACAACTGATTCCAAAATGGGTTTTGCAGGAGGAGAAACTGGAAGATCGGAAGGTGGAGAAAAAGGTTGTAGTGGACCAAGAGCTGCTGCTGGTGAGAACCTACTAATTCTTGGTGTTGACGAGTAAATGCATCCATCCTGAGTTCTACTCCATTCTTTGTAGGGCTTGTTCAATGTGAGGGTGTTGAATCTTACAACCATGCTAAATGTGGTTGGGGTTTTAGTAATTTGACTCGGTAGCCTTATCATGAGGTTTAGCTTTTAGAAAGTCAAATATGGACACTTAAATTTGGGATGATGTTGTTCATCTAAGTTTCTATGCTTTCTGTATGCAGGCGTATCGATATTTTGACAAGAGTAGAGTGGGATATCTCAAGGTTTGTTCACTTCAGTCCTCCCTCATCTGGCATTATTTGTTGCTTCTCTGAACAATTGACGGTGCGGTTTGAGTATTACTACTATTTATTTTACCTCGTCTAAGATGTTTTCTTGCTTGATATCTATTTTAATCTCATCTCCCTGAAAATGTTCTACAGTCGGATGATTTACGGCGTCTACTTCACTGCCTTGGAAAATTTCTCACACACAGAAATGTTAAGGTACAGTAATTGTCATCTTCGCCTGGGACCTTGCATGTTCATTCTGAGCCTGGGGTTAAATTTGGAGTTAGCAGGGTATTAACTGTGTATTATCAGATGATTGTTATGATCTACATACTGTAGTGTGTTTTGTTGTGTTTTAGGAGGCGCAATTACTGATGCTTCTGTAGTAGATAAAAAAAACTAACATATTTACTTATTCGGGAACGTGCAGGACATTGTCGCATGTGCAGTGTCAGAGAGCAGCAAGTCTACCCGTGACGATCGTATAATTTATCGCATCTTTACTGAAAAAGAAGTAGAAGTTGGCATGGAGGTTGTATAAGTGGACCTTTTTTGCTATGACTTCAGTCCTTTCTATAGATCTTCGCTTGTAACGCGTGTGAAGCTGTAGCGTAAGCCGTATGTGACAATTTTCTCTTCAAGTAATTACGATGATTTTCTCTGATGTATGCACTCTCGTACATCCCACCAGGTGGATAATCAGAATTCCATGCAGGAAAATATTTCTGTGCCATTTAACACTCCCTCTTTTTCTATTTTCTGTATTCCATGATTGTGGCTCATAATGTATCATGAAGCCAATGCTGACCATGTTGATGAGTTGATTGTATTACTTTCAAGTGGTAGACAAAGCATGTTCTACTCAGAGCTTAACAACCTCATCATGATATCACCCCAAAAATCTGGGCCATCTCCACCTTACCTGTTTGCTACTGCACATGAATGGCCTCCTCAGAAGTGCAAATGCTGAAGATGGGGGCTTCATGCATCCTCTGCTAGTGGCCTGCATCTAGTGATGTTTGCATGCAGGTTTTGGGGTCAATTTCCAACCAATAAACTGCACAACAATGTACTTTCTGGTAAGATGTCCCTAAAGTAGCTCACCCATGTACAATGCTCTTCTTTTTCCCATGTAGATGTTGCTTAACATCTTCAAGTTAAGTAATCCATTCTACTTCCATTTGAATCTGAAGTCAAATTGTTGATATCTTCCAATCATCTTCATTTTTGTAGAGATGTTTGGCCACTATGCTGTGCTGCATCAATAGACATTGCAAGCATGTAGTTCAGGAAAACTACAAGATATGGTCATGTTGAATTTTGGGTCATATTTTGAATACAATTTAGTTCATACTCTCAATTTGACTCAACTTTTTTGTTTTTCCAAAATGGCAAAATTGCAAATATGGGTTGGTTATAACCTCTGTGTAGTGTCAAAACACATCTTAGAACCCTCAAATGTGCTAGGTGAATGTCTCCTTCTCTTGAGAACATCAAGTTGTGTAAAAATGCATCTGCTGTGACTATGAACTTAGGCATTTGTGGTGCTTCCAAGCAAATGGAAAGATATTTCCCTCTCAATTTCTGGTGTACTGAGCAGCTGAAGTACAGAGGCTTATACAAATGTACAGCAAATTAAAGGACACTTCATTGTTGTCATGTGCATGTGATATCTCAATCCAAATTTCTTGGTGTTTTGTCCATTTCTCCCTTACAATTCAAAAATCTAGGTCAAGTAATAAAATATAAAAAAAAATAAAAACATGATCCAAAAAACAGCAAGACCCTCTCCACATGAACTGCAACACAGAATGTGGTCAGACCATGTGCTTGAAGCAAACATGCCCAGTGTCACACCACATAATCATCAACAAATCTATGTATTAACTCTATCGTTGTCAACAAGTTGACAGAAAACCTCTCCATCACAAACCCATTCTGCATCAAATTCATGTTTCACCACTCTACAGAAAATGTGATAAGTTCCAAATCCAAGGTAGAATTGTTGTGTAAGTTGAAGTTCACCTCTCTCTCTCTCTCTCTCTCTAAAGCAGGGTCATGACAAGGAGAGCAATGAAATGAGCAGAAAAAAGGGGGGAAAAACAAACAACCTATGAGAGCAGCCAAACAACAGCCTAATCAGCCAGTTTTTATTTTTATTGTTCTTTTTTGTATGAATTTCCATCCAGAAGGGGAGGAGGGGGATATCTGTTTGTTGTTACAAGTGGTGGCTGTGGCTGCAGCTGCAAGATTTGTGTGCAGGTGGTTGGCTTGAACACATTGAGGTGATGAGAGATTGGAAGCTACCATTGGGAAGCATCAGCAGTGCCACTGATGATGCACACATTTACATACTTACATAGAAACACACACAAACACACACATACATACATACACACACACACACACTCACAACTGATGGGGAAAGCTTGTGACCTGTCTGACCCTAAAGCCTGGTGGCAGGTCACAGAGACCAGGGCAGGTCATGAGCTGATGGGCCTTCCTTCACCACTACTGCCACCACCATCACCACCACCACTGCTTACACATTCATTGATGGAGAAGTGTAAGGAAAGGGGGGAAGTCCAAGAGCAGGGGGCAGAGGCAGAGGCAGAGGAAGGGGCAAATGGTGAGGTTTGGACCCATTAACTTAGAGCTACTACACTGGATGGATTTGGCTCTCTTGGGAAGCAAGAGATATATATATATATATATATATGTACCATCCCTTCTGTTGCTATTGATTTTTTTTTCTCCCCTTTGGCAGGTACAGCACTATACTTGGATGCGATTGATTTTAACATGTGACAGCTTCATATTGTCTTTTTAATATAATATATTCATGATTCCCATTGTGGAAATTGGCTCGGATGGCACCATGGTTGGTTGGTTGGGACAGGCTTGGCTTCAAGCAACTGTGGGCTTTGTTGGGTGGCCCTCCATCAAGGCTTGGGGCGAAAAACTAAAAACAAAAATAAAACTAAATACATTATAAAAACCAAGGTAACATGTAGCTATGGGTTGATTTGGACTGGCTTGATTCTGTTACTCCTACCACTGCTGACTGGACGTTTGTTTGATAAAAACAGCTGCTGACTTGGCTTAGCCTTTTTGCAAGGGTCTAGATCTGTTGCTTAATGGTTCACAATCACCACCAGTTTTGTGCTGAAACTAGCCTCCACTCAAACCCTAAAAAGGTGAAGGGTCAAAGATCGGCACACTCCAGGTTGTGGGCAGTTAGTTGCTGCACCTCTGGAGGTTGAAATTTGGTGCTGTTCTAATTTCAACACTCAATTTCAATATGCCCAAATTCATTCTCAAAGTCAATCTGGTAGAGGTCATGTTTTAAATAAATAATCAAATGAAATCCTACACTGTATGCCAAAGCTCTACTAAGAGTTCTTTTTATTATATTTATTCACATGCATAATATTTTTAACTCGCAAATTTCAAGTATACGATGGTTTAATGTGCATTTTTATTTTTTCTTGTTTGTAAGAAATACAGGTTTTGGCAAATGGCTCAAGTTCATTGTTGTCTTTTTGGAATTTATTAATGTGCACCAAGTATGGGACTTGAAATAAAGTATGTCTATCAATAACATATCACCTTTGCCATTGGTCTGTATTTATTTTCAATCCATTATTGATTTCCTCAATAGTTAAATGTCTTCAAATAAAAAGTTAAAATTAATTTCATTTCTTTTAAATGTTTTACTGTTTACATGTAGATTTATTTATTTTTGATAAAAGAATGAAGTTCTAGTAACAATTACTTAACATACGGGTCTTCTATAGTTGTTTTGATCCTATTGGTAATGACTGCATGCTTTTGCATTTTAAGACAAAAGAAAATTCCAAAGCAGCAAGAGATGAAGTGATAATCCTTATATATGAAAGGAAATTGGATATAATACAAGGTCTTCTTTGATTAGAGGGTTATAAATAATTTTTCATAATAGCAGCTTTGGTCTAATAAACTGTTTTTGTAAAGCTCATTTTTTTTTTTTTTTTTTTTTTTAATTTGATACAAATATTGTGTTCACATAATCAACATATAGTAATGTTGATTTTAGACAAAGATAATGATGCATTTCACCTTGTGTTACCAACATCTCCAACCACTTGCTCATACTTGTATTTTTTCTGAGAAAAAAATATTTTTTGCAGAATTTATGCTGACAATCCAATTGCTTATAAGAATTTATAAATAAAATAAGAATAAAATGAAAGAAAGTTACTAACTTGGGAACAATCAATACAAGTGAATTTTATTGGAAGTCTTCACAGACTATGAAAGAGTGTCCAAAATCCAAAAACAAATGCTTAATAAACACATCTTCAAGGTTTATCCATGTTGCAATATTGGTAATCTAAACAAAATATATAAGTACTGGTTATTAAAATTGAACGCAAATTAGTGTCAGAGACATTGAATGATAGAAATTATTGTTAACATAATTGTTAATGCAGTTTGTACTGGATTCCTTTGTCAAATGCAAAAAAATGCTCTTTGATATTATATTGGTTAGAAATATACTTAAAAACTTTATGTTGATTCACTTCTTGAATTATTTTTACAATACAATTACAACTCTTGTAGAAAGATGTCTCTGACCAAACTTTAAATTATTTTATTTTATTTTCAATTTTTGTGCTTGGATAATGAGCTACAAACTATGTAATTTTAAGAACTATGTAAAATCTAAAGGTAGTTCCGATTAATCAATTAATCTTTGGAAAAAAAAATTAAATTCTAAAAGAAATATTAAGTTGAGTTTATATTTTAGAAGGTTCTAGCTCTTATCAGTATAAATTTGATATAGTATTTACAAAAATGTTCTTATATATATATATATATATATATATATATATAGATACCAAAACAAATTAAATTTTGATGTTTCTAAGATATAATTAAATTCTTTAGAATTTTTATAATCCCACTCACACAAAGACATGTCTGATAAGTGATCCTAAGGTTTTTTTAACATGGGTATAATTAAGAGTAATTGATCTACTAAAAATAGGATTAATAATCCTTTAACAGAATCTTTACTTTTATTTTGAAAAATTTATTTGGTAAAACTCATCTATATTCAAAATTATTTTTTATTTAATTATTTTATTTTATTGTTTTTATTGAATATTATTTTCTGTAACATGTTCTGAAAAACTTTTGCATATAAACGAAACAAGTCACAGTCCTTCTATAATTCACTTAATTTTAACATCTCTATAATATACAACAATAGAATCTATATATATATAATTCAAACTTATTTTCAAATCATTTTATTTAAGATGATTATTTGTAACCTAATATTTTATTCTATTTCAAATAAAATATCAAAATGATAACAATAATAATACTTGAAAGTACAAAATAATTCTTTGTTGAATATTTAAGACATTTTAAAAAGTTTTGTATGTTATGGTTATTTTTTGATTTATTTGCATGTGTAAATTGCTTATTTTTTTTCTATTTTTATTTTTTATGTCATATTAATGGAAAATAATTGTGTGATTCTTGGCTATATTGTTTGCAATGCTCTTCATTATAATAGCAATGTAAGTTATCACTTGTAATTGCAGAAGTTGCAAGTCATATCCGTTATGGCATCAACATTGGTGGAGCCAATAGAATTAAATCAAAAATATTTATTGACATAAATTTTTCATGCTCATATAGAAATACTTTTTAAAATTGGTACATAAGATTTAAAATTTTAAAAATTCTGTAAAGATTATAATTTTTCAAAAATGTTATTAAAGGCATTGTCAGTTACTTGTGCAAGAAATATATATATATATATATAATATATATATTGTATAATATATATATATATTGTACATAATTTATACTTTTTAAATATATTTTTAACTTTCATAAATTTGCATATAAATTATTATTAGTGACTATGGCTAAATTCATTAAATTATCAAGACATACAAAGAGTTTTTAAAAATAAGATTCCATTTTTATTAATTTCATTTTAAGTTAAATATCAAATAAGTATGTACATTCACATATAAGTAAAAATATATGATATATTTTTGAAATTTTAAATATTTAAATATTTTTATTATATAAATAAATATGTGAATATATATATGTAAATGTATGTGAATATATATGTAAATGTATGTGAATATGTATTTATATATTAATAAATTATACTGTACATATTAATAAAATGAGTAATATTTTGCAAAAAAAACTCTATTAGATACTACACCAAGCACATTATTATACATATATGTATATATAAGCGTCTTTATTTTTTTAATTTTAAATATATACTTTTTAAATCATATATTGTGTACAATCTCATCTTTATGATTATACATAGATTTATGTCTCGGGATTTTCATCAAAGGCCTTGAATTGCTTGAAACAATGTTTGGTAACAATTCTTTTTTGGTAGGTAATTCAAAAATTAAAAATAAATAATATAGTTGTTACAAAAAAATGAAATATATATATATATATATATATATATATATATATGTACATAAATTATGATTTCTAATACAATATATATTATGACATTGATGATCTTGATTTCAGTACATATAGCCAATTACTTCTTCTTTAAATGAGTTTATTTTTTCATATCTAAATCTAAATCTAAATATATATATATATATATATATGACGTAGTTTATTTTATACAAAAAAAATTAAGTATTTTTAAGTTATTTTAAAAAATCATTAAAAATTTTGTATTTGTAAAATGTTTTTTTGATACAAGATTATGTGTTCACATTTTGAATTATTTGATACTATTTTTTTATGCATTCATATTTTGGGTTGTTTAATTTCTAGAATATAAATTGATTGATAACAACCATGTAGTCTATTTAATTATTTTAATAAATATTTTTTTGAAAAATAATTAGGATTTGTTTTATGCTATTTTTTAATATATTTAAATTTATTATATATTATTTTTAATAATTTAATAGGATAGTAAAATTAAAGAAGATTTTATGTTGTTCTAATTTTAAAGAAGTGTCTAACAAATAATTATATAAATACATAAATAAATTAATAAATATATTAATAAATATTAATAATATTAGAATAAAACTTGTCTTTAATGTTTGATTTTTTTTAAATATATATGTTCTATATTAAGCACAATTGCATCTTCTTTGCTAATCTATAAACTAGACTATAGCAAGTGAATTTATTAGATATAGTAGTTTTTTAGCCTAATTTTTTATTTATTGCTCTAAAAATATTGTATTAATATCTATAATATAGGTTTAGGTAATTATCCTATTTTTTTTATTTTTTTATCTTTTAAACAATTTTTCTCTAATAAAATTATTATAATTTGAAATTAGATCAAAATTAGATATTATCGTAAAGTTTAAGTTACATAACATATTATATATGAAAAACTTTATATCAATATTAATCATTTATAGCAATTAGAAAGCCGTGTTAGATCTTAAATCCAAAATAAATTAGTAAATACAAGATCCTAGCCAGAGATTCTAATATATATATATATATATATATATATTTGCTATTTTTTAACATAAATTAAGTTAATAATACACATTAATAGTTTCCTTTTGAACCTATTATTCTCAAATCAAAACAAAAAAAGGCTCCAATGCTAAGGGTTGTATAGAGTTATAAAATTATTTTTGAATTAAAAATAAATCTAAAGTCAAAATAGCATGTTTTAAAAGAATAGATGGTTGTTAAATATGTTTTATGAAACATTTTATGGAATTGTGCAGTGTGAACCAAAAACATTCGATTTTCTATCTAATCAAATATATATATATATATATATATATATTATTTTATTTATTTATTTACTTATTTTAATAACATATTGATTGTGATTCAGTCATTGTACTTTTATTGATTTTCAGTATGTTAGGAAAGGAATAGAGCAAGATATGGTTTGTATGAACATGTTGGTGCCTTAACCACCACAAAAAAGTTTTTGCTACTTTATTTCATCAGTATCGTATTGATCAATGCTAAACAACAAAACAATACTTACATAAATAGAATAAAAAAATTAAGATGTTGGATAAAATTTTATTGATTTTAAAGATGACAGGGTTGAACAAGAAGGCATTTCAAGGCTTAATGAAGTTAAGGTCAAATCAACTAGAATGCAAGATTTGGGACATGTGAGATGTAAACATACTTATAAGATATTTTTAAATTTTTATTTTATTTTATGGACAACACTTGCCATAAACTAATGAAAAAATTTAAAATTTTTAAATTTTTAAAAATCACAGTTGCATTACTTTAAGATTGTATATATGATAAAAAAATTAATTAAATTAAAATAAACTAAAAATTCTAAAAATATGCAAGTAATTTAATACATGAAGGTATAAAAATACTAAATTGGTATAGAAAAGAGTAATGACAATACATCATAGAGTTTGGTTCAATTGAGGACTTACATAAATATTTCTATGTTTTTATCATCTTTGTTGTCACGCAGTGAAACTATTGCTGTGTTGGCACATTTTAGGCTCAATGTTTTACACAATAATTTTTTCTTAACCACTCGAAATTATTAAAGTTAAAAACCAATTGATATAATTATAGTTAAGCTAGATTTTTTTTGTCTCTTTTCTTTCATTAATTGTCAAGTTTCAATCATTAAGCTATCTCTACATGTGTGTGTGTGTGTGTCTTTCTTTCTAAGTACACTCATCAATATTAAAAAAAATTAAAGTCCCACACAAACCACACAACAACCACATTGCAAAGCTCAATGACAAGTTTCTCATTTTAATTTTCAATTTTTAATTTTTTTTTAATGTCTTGTTGTCCTGCAAGTTTTTTGTTTGTTTTGCTTGTTTTTTTTTTATATACCAAGCTGAACAGTGAGAAGAGAGAGAGAGAGCGCAGCCAAGCTGGGGTGAGAGTTGTATGAGCCCTGCAGTTTCAGGTTGTCACAGCTTGTCTGTCTTGTCTTGTGTTGTGCAGGAGGGAAGGCAGGCACACACAATGTTCTTGCAAAGCAAGCAAGCAAGCAAGGCCACCCAGACCCCCCTCACAAAATCAGCATGTTTCCCATTTCTCTCTTTGGTGGAGCCTCATGGTGGCCTTGTGAGGGTCACCACCAACACCCAGACAAGACAACCCCTGGCTCTGCTCTCTCTCTCCCCCTCCCTCTCTCTCTCTCTCTCACATACATAGCCCACATTTACATGAGAAAAACACTCCAAGTCAAACCCTAAGTAGTGTTAAATTAATTGTAAGTTAAGAGGACCATCACTGATTCCAACATGGGACAGACAGAAACCCTAAAAAAATCTAAGAGCCATTCTTACAACTTGCAGCCCCCACACCCAGTTTCAAGGTCAAATCTGCAACCTCCATGCTTGAGTGTAGTGAGGAAGAGGAGGAGGAAGAAGACCATTCCTACTTGGAAATTTGTGTGGGTGGGTTTTTTTTTTTTTTTTTAATTTTTAATTTTTTTTTCTTGATTTGCTTGATGTGCTGTATGCTAGTAATCTTTCAAGGCTTGGAGCCACCCACTAAAACATGTTGCTTCTTTCATTTCCAAGTACTGCATGCACTGGCATGTTCTCCCCCAAAGCATGTGAAATGTTCTAAAGGAAGATGGTCTTTGCTTGTAAAGTGTGAAGTGTACTGCATCCTTGGACACTAAAACTGTGGCATCACTGGTCTTTCAATTTAGTTTTAAGAAAGATGTCTCTTCTTCATTACATCTCCACACTGTCATTATACTTGGCTAAAGTGTACCTGGGTGGTGTCGAGCATAAAGTCCATGTTTGTGAGAGTGCCACTCAGTTTTTTAATGTTTACTAAACTATGACATAGTTGACATAATGTCACAGTTTAGTAATAGTAATAATGTATCAGTCAGAATGTATATATATTTATATTTATTCAACTAATTAAAAGTGGGCTCATTTTAATATGGACAACTAAGAATGTTCCATCTTTTACAGTCAGTTCAAGAAGAAGTTGAACAGAGCAAACATTGTGGTGATTGGGCACTTATGAACTGCTAAAAGTTTGTGAAGTTGGTTATACCTCTAAATCCAGTTTAATTGTTTAGTGCTAACAACAATAGTCCAAGGAGAAACATGGAAGAATCAACTTAAATATCAATAAATGAAAAAATCCAGTATCTTGCTAATTGTGTGCAATTTTCTCTTTGAATGAAATTTAATGTACATATATATATATATATATATATATATATATATATAAAAATAAAAACTCCCTAACCTGTTAAGCTCCAAACCACTAGCTCAGACAATCCACTCAGTTACCTCACAACTAAAACCAAGTTCTTTTGAACATTGAATCAGGGCAATCTTCTGACAATAAACAAGATCAACACTTCAAGAATTGGATTTTACCAATTTGAGATTTAGCAGCTTCTGTAAGTTATACTTTAGAATTGGGTGTTTTTCCAGGGTATGTGTTCAACTTCCACACCAATCATTAGCAAGTGCCAAATGAAGATTGGTACTGCATTAAATCTCCACACTGTCATTTCTTACAAACCTTCTGTGATATTTATGGCATCCCTGTAACCATTAGCCATACCCAAATGGGTGCTCACCCCAAGGAGGCAATCCTTATATAATTTTGTTTTTAATTCAAAACATCACATTCATGAACAGATATTTAGCAATAAGGATTAGGGTTTCAAGCTAGTGGTGAGGATGGAGGGTAGTCAGAGTCATTTGGGACAAGTGGTGGGAGTTTCAGCATGGGCTTTGCATCAGATGAAAGTGTCTTTGGAAGTGCATGCAGAGAAGACATGCCCAAATTCCACAGGTATGGCATCTGATGTTATATTCTCAACTGTGCTATTTTCCATGAATAGGCATACAGTCTAACACACACACACACACACACTTATATATATATATATATGTACACTACCAAAAAAGGATATCCACAGAGTTAGACTCATCCATACTGAATGTCATTACTCTGCCTGTCCAAATGTGTACAGTGTTCATGTACACACATACAAACATACATACCCCTTTGTCAGGTCTTGAAAAATTGGTGACAAAACAAAAATGGATGCACACCATGAGAAGGGTGGGTGCATATCTCAAATTTGGGCCTACACTGTCACATAAATTCACCTTTCTGTGATAGATTTGTTTTGTTTGTGTTATTGTACTCTTCTTTTGTATATATATATATATATGGTTCTACACTGAGCCATCATGTTTGTATTAGATGCTCTGACAAAGAGACTGTCTGGGTTTAGCCGCAATGAACAATGTCGGCAGCAAACTTATCATTCGTTCTTTCATTTTATTCGTCCAAATTCTTGGACAAATATTTTGGTCACTGGGGCTGAGTTTTCATGAGAAAAAATTATCATGATTTTGAAATATTAACATCAATTCATTTGTAATTTTGAAGACATTCACTACAGTCCTACATGGGATTTTTTTTTACATTGAGTCCTTGATTACTGAAACTTGATAGACTACATCAATTTGAACCCAAGACATAAAAAAGAAAAAAGAAAATAGAAAACATTCACAATGTTCTTCGACTTGTGTTTGTTTTGTTTCTTTTTTTTTTAAATAAATTTTTGCACAGTAGAGTTTTTCTTCTCTTCTTCTTCTTCTTCTTCTTCTTCTTCTTCTCTCTCTCTCTCTCTCTCTCTCTCTCTCTCTCTGTGTGTGTGTGTGTGTTTTTTTTTTTTTTTTTTTTTTTTTTTCTAATAAAATAATTTTGTCCCTAAAGTGTATTTTTTTTTTACAAAATAGATAGTTGTTCACATGTTTAAGTGACATGTGTGTGACAAGAAAAAGGAAAAGAAAAAAGTATTCATTAGTTTTGAAAAAACATCAAAATAAAATAAAATAAAAATAATTTCTGATTAGTATGTGTGGAACTTAGAACAAATATATATATATATATATATATATATAATCAATCTTATTCAATTTGTGGAACACATTTGATGTGAGTTCTCATAGAGCCACAAACCAGCAACTGGGAGCTGATTCCATGCAAAATCCCATCCCATCCCATCCCAAAGAATAAGCCCCCTTTCCACATGCAATCTGTCTAGCAGCACATCACAGCACGGCTACTCTCCAACCTGGCAAGGGTACTACTACTGCCAACTCAAAGAGAAGAGTACAAAGGGGCCACATCCCACACCATTGGGCCTACTCCTCCAAGTGCCATATACAACTCAAATGGCTACTCATCCATCACATGATTGGTGTAGAGAGTGAGAGAGTGAGAGGGTCTCTCAAGTATTTCCCTACCCATACTATTTAGCCAACCTTAATTGGGGCTCCTCTTCTTCTTCTTCTTTTTCTTCTTCTTTGCCCTTGGTGTTGTTTACTTGATTATTTGTTTTCCAGTACCCCTCGTTGTTTCTAGGTTTTAGGGCTATGGCTGCTGTGGGTAGAAAGAAATCTGTGTTGGGGTGCTTATGTTGTCGCTGCATGCAAAAATTGTGCACCCCCATCCAAGGACAACAATTGCTTTGAGGATGAAATTGGCTCTGGGCCCATTCTTCTTCCCCCTTGAAGAAGATGTGGAGGAGTACTTGGCTTGAACAACACTTGTGGAGCTTCCTGTACTTTTTAAACCTTCTACTTAACCCACAAGTTAAAAACACAAGCATAATTATATATTAACATGTCAATCAAGCCATCAGGCAAGCAATCAATCAAGCAAGCAAGCAATCAAGCTGCCTCAATTATTTTTTAATTGTGATTCTCATGTTCCAGAAGGACATGGATCTAGTTGTTGCCTCTCACTGGGGTCTAAGTTTTTTCTATTTCTTCACATGTTGGGTGTGTACTTTGATTGGTTTGCCCTGCGTAGGAAAATCTGGTTCAGGGTAAATATGCACATGTGATTTTTAGAAAGTTCCATATCTATAATTTTCAGTTGTTAAGAAAATAATCTCATGAAGATTAAGTGAGGGTCAAGTGCTGGTTTAGCTTGGGCAAACTTAAAGTTGATTTTGTGCTTGTATGTTAAGATAAGATTAAAAAAATGGAAAATTTCTAATATTGTACCTAAGGGTGGGAATTTAACAGAGATATTATTCCATTTTATTGTTAACCATGTCAAATTGTGTTTATTACTTTTATTTATTTTCATCAAAATCTTTTCAGGTTGAAGAAATAGATTATTCTACAGAGTGAGAACCATAGAGCAAGCAAAGAAAATACAACAAAACAAAGGTCATGGCAGCAAAATCTAATATAGAAACCTTTCATTAATTAAAATATTTTATGTAGATTTTCTCAAAGAAGAGGAAAAGGGAAATTTTATAAAATAGTAAAAAATAAAATCCACTGCACTATCTATTGTATGAATATTATACCATGAAGACCATAGTATTTCAGAAATGCCTGAGTTGAGAACCTCAAGAAGGGTTACACATGAGTCAGTGTTTTTTCTCCTACTCAATGTGGCAACATACTGTCCACTTGCCTCAAACACAGAGAGAGCAGTTTCAAAATGCAAAGATTTTATCTTTATTTTTATTTCTTTTAATTATATATGGGGGGGGGGGGTGTGAATCATGCTGAGGATGCTGGAACCACCACCACTTCCAACACCAACCCCACTCTCCTCCTTGCTTTGCTTGTCCGTCTCATGGTAGTAGTGGTAGTTGTAGTGGTGGAGGTGGTGGTGATTGTGTTTGTGTTTGTGTTTGTGGGTGGGAATTTTTTTCCATGTTAATTGTTATTATCCCTTGCTTACTCTCTTGCTTCCTTGCTTTGGGGGTAGCTGGCTATTTACTGCCATGGCATGTCTTTCCTTGGAAATTGTGTTACACAGATTTAAAAGTATTTTATAAGAGTTTTCTGATTGTTCTTGGCTGCATGGTAGGATAATAGAGTGGGAGTTTGCTTGTGAGTGTGGGTGCATGTGTATTCCCCATGAAAGCTGCCATTCATTTCATCAACATGGCACTCACTCACTCACTCACACATGCAGTGTATGTCATGGTGTACCAAACACTTCTCCTTCTTCTTGTTCTTCATGTTCTTACTGAGTTTTATTGCTCACCTCCTTCAAGAGATCCCTTCTATTTGAAAAAAACTTGCTTCCTACTCACTCAATGATAGATGGGTAGTTTAATTAGTTAGTTTATTTACATTTCCATGGTGGGTACACACAACTTTATTTGGTTTGAGTAGATGGCACCCAAGTTATTTACAATAGTAAGGTTGTTGCTGTTGTCCAATGTGGAGATGCCTTTGTGGAAAGGGGTTGGTACCATTATCCCTTTTGTGGTCCAAGTAGTTAAATCAACTTTTGTGTGTATTGTTTTCTTATTGCATGTTTCAGTTTCTTTTCTGTGCACATACAAAATGAAGAAAGCACATGGTTATTCAATTTTGTTTCCTGGTTTGTTAAAAATATGTTGTTGAAGTAGTCTTTATAATTTTTTACAGCTTATTTTTGAAAGGATCATGTGAAAATATTTGGAAGACACACATTGATGCACACTTCTTACAGGTAGTTACTTCTTTTTTTAAAAAATCTTTACATCTTATTTTTTATATGTCTTCAAAACCCAATACATTCTGCTCCAAGAAACTGGCTGTAAATCATTTGCCGTACATCTTCTATAATTTCAAAGTCATTGTTGCATATGCTACTGATAAATATACTTCAATGATTGAGATAAACTTTCTTACAAGAATAAAATATACAAAAACAATCATAGTCACAGAATTTAGAACATTAATAAGAATGATAATTATAATAAAAAAATGGATTTTTTAGGAAGTTGAAGAAGATTGTTCAGAAGACTTATGTAAAGGACTGTATACATACTCACACTTTAAGTCCTGAACCCAAAAATGACATTGATTGTTTTTAAGTATGTCATTATATATATATATATATATATATATACATAAGCCTAGACAAAGTATTGTTATTTTTATTATATAATAAGACATCATGTAATAAATAGATAAATTACAACTTAAAAAGAACCATGTATAAATGCATCCATGCATGTGTGTGTAGTTTCACATAAGTAAACAATTAATACATTTTTTGGTAATTAAAACTATTTTTATGAGGTTTTCTAACTTTGTTTTTTTTACATATCTTTAAGATGAGATCTTTAAAAATAAATACTTATTAAAATTAATAATATTTTAATTGTTGTAGCTTAGGAAATCAGATAAGGAATCTACAATTGTTTCAATTTTTGCAACATCTGTGTCTAGATTGTTCTTTATAAATGTTTAGAAAAATGATTACACTTACAGATTTCAGTTGTTGCACTATTCGGTGACAATTAATATTTTAATCTATCACAGTATAAGGCTCTTTTTTTATAATAATAATAATAATAATACTGTATATTGCCCGTCTAAATGTATTGAAAGCATTCTTATCGATACTTCAAACTTGAATAATGCTGCTGGAATGAGACAAATAAAAATAATTATACTAATAAAAATCAAGTAAGATGGTTACATTACTATTTTAGGTGATTTTATTTCAATAAAATGATAATTATAGGTAACCAAAATTTCTATTTGATTAAGTTTTAATTTGGTCCCTTGATCTTGAAATAGACAACTATTTTAATGGTTTTTCAGTTGTTAACAACGTCACCTCCTTGTTTCATCACGTTGTGTCGATAAAATAACACATAACATTTTTTAGTATAAAACTACAAACATGTTCATCATAAATTTGACCATTCAAGTTTAAGTTCAATTTTGTATTTGGTTCATGTCTCTCAGTTATTGCATGACTGCAGTCCTCTAAATTTACAATTTTTTTTTTATAATTTTGTATTGAAAATTTTGAATTTCATTTCGAATTAAAAACGCCTAAAATTATGGCCTGGAAAAAGAATAAAATGTTTGAAGAATGTTATCTTAATTTGGAAATTTTATATCACAATAATAAACACATTTCCTGTAAAATGTTGGATCACAAGCAGTCTCTTTCTTACTTGCTCACTATTATTGATATTCGTATTATTGTACATTTTCATGCACATGTCTTCTATGTTTACAAGTCGCATGTTCTTTTCAACAAGATGTTTTTACCATGTGAAGATATTATAAAAAATAAACTTTATGGTGCACCCATGGAAAGCGCACTAGCAATTATTTTTTATTTTAAAAACTATTAATAATCAGTCTCCAGTTCTAAGTATTGATTTGGTTGCTAGAGGGTGCATTGTGGAAACATTTTGGTATTGGTCCTGGATTAGAAAAAAAAACAGGAAGAAAATAAAATTAAAAATAGAGGGAAAGGGGGAAATGTTTGTTGGTGGCATCTTCAGCGGAATGTGCTTGGGTGTGAGAGAGAGTGAGAGAGAGATAGGGCCACCAACCAATGCCACAGCAATTTTGGCAGACAAGAAACTACCAGCGTCAGGAGAGGAAAGAAGGGGGGGGGGAAATAAATAAAAAATTAAAAAAACCCAACCTCGAAGGAACATACGAGAACAAAACATAAAAGGGGGAAGGGAAACGCTCACACAAAGTCGTGAGGGGGCTGAAGGCTTCAGGTTAATTATGATTAGAGGGTCCTTGATATGATTAGAGCTAATCACCAAGATGGTTAGTAGAGCCAATCAACACCAGCTGGCAGGCAGGCAGGGAGGGGACAGGAGGGGACGGGTCTGGACGGGACGGGTGGATGGGACCCGCTCAGGAAATGGACGGGCCGGGATGCTAACAAGGTGGGGGGTAGGTCTCCTTCGAAGCGTGGAGGAGAGAGGAAGAGGCGCTGCAGGACACAACAGCATAAGCATAAGCAGCACAAGCAGCAGAAGGGAGGAGGAGGGACCTCGAATTTGCATCGCCCTGTTGGCCTGGCCACTATATGAAGGCCTGGCATTGCTACTGGCGTCTCTCCTTCCTCCTCTCGCCCTCCCTCCCCTCATTCTTCTCTCTGCTCTGCTCTGCTCTGCACTGCACTGCACGCGCGGTGGAGCAGGGCACACACGCATTCTTCTTGCCGTGCCACCACTGCCTTTCCCCTTGCGTCTTCCGCGGGTTTGTCGTGGGAGAACGGCAGGTGCAGTTGAGAGGAGTTCAGGCGAGGCGAGTCAAGTTGTCCTGTCGAGGTAGGTATTCCCTAGGAACAGCGACAAGCCTGACGGAGGGTAGTTTATAATCTTTTGCTTGCAAGAGCAATCGCTACGTGCCTGAATAGAACAGGGGAAAAGAGGGAGTGTAATTGGCAGGTCGAGTGTGGGAGGAGACGACGGGTGCGGCTCTCAGGGATCCAGATTCCACGGTTTTATTGTTCAGTAGCGGCCGAGGTTGTTGTGAGTGCGGTTTTTTGGTTTAAATTTTCACCACCTTTGGCGCGTTCGTCTTTCCCGGTGTTTTGTTGCTGAAGGGGCTAATAGTTGGAATTCGCAGATCTGCTCTATTCGACGCAGTGAGACGGTTCAATTTCCAGCCTTCTTCCCTTCAAGGCCAATCGGGGGTTGGAATCCCATTGTTGTTCGCTTGTTATTGTACGAGCTTATTAATTGCTTGCCATTGGCTATTACCGTGATAGACCGATTTCTTGGCCTAGTTAAGATTATTTCCTTGTCTGAAATCTCCGGGTCTTCATTTGCGCCTTCTATCCCAACAGTGCATTCTCCTAGTGAAGGATTGGCGCTTCCCTGGTTTTCCCGTAGTGAATAAGAAAAAAAAAAAATGACATGTTAGACAAGGACACTCCACAGCCTTGACTTGCGTTAAACTTGCATGCATTGTGAGAAGGTCTTGACCTCGAACTTCATAGGAATGCCAGTCAGGAGTGCAGAGGGAACGGCTAAGACGTAGCCAGCTTAAGAAGACAAAAGATCTGCGGATTAAAGCCGGCAAGAAAGGAAGAAACGACATACTAATCTGGTTTGGTAAGCCTCACCCATAAATAAAAAGACAATACTCTCTGTTTCTTATTAAGGCACGTAAAGGAAATCCGTTCGATCTACTACATTTCTACATTACTTCGGAATTCACGGATTTATCCTCTCTAACCAAAGCTAAGGAGGATCTCAATGCCTTTCGATATGAATAGTTTTCAAAGACATCTCTCTTTGGAGACTTCCTCGGAGTCACTTAAAAGGACCAACGACTCCTACACTTCTGGTGACAACGGCAGCACTGAATTTGAGAGGCCCATGGAATCCAGGCCGCGTCAAATTGAGACTCATCATTCTCTTGATGAGAGATCTCTCAATGACATCATATCGTCAGGCCTGTCTTCGCCGCGCCCTCCTCGACAGTTGGAGACGGTCAAAAGCTCGGAGTGCTTAGAGGCGCTGCTTTCTCCGAGCATTCGCTCGTCAGCCGGCACTCCTCGAGAACACCATGCCTTTGAGCCTCATCCAATGATTGCAGACGCATGGGAAGCGTTAAGGAGATCGATGGTGTTCTTCCGGTCCAAACCCGTGGGGACCATTGCAGCTTTGGATCCGACGGAAGACTCACTGAATTACAATCAGGTTTGCTTGGCGTCACCGTTGCCTTGTCATTCCTTCTTTACATGTTGTTGGATTTGGCAAAATACATGGAGACGTGGTTTGTCGGCGATCCAATGTATAATGCGATTTATATGCGCCTGGCTGTGGTTCGTGTTTCCAGTGCGTTACATCCGTTGCACTGGTAACGGCTATTTGCGTGCAGTAAAAACCGACAATTGTAATCACTTTTTAGGAGATAAATTTAAGATGTTTTAAATTACAGTTGCTAGTGGCTGTAGCTAGCTTGCTTCTTGGGCGTATCAATTGGAGCTAAGGTAGAAGCGAAGTTGTCTCATCCTTGGTCATATTATTAACCCCTGAGATCTGATCGGTCACAAGTAGTCACTTCGCAATTTTGCCAGGCTATTTGAGAGGGTGATTTTTTATTTTTATTTTTATTTTTCATTGTAGAATAATGTTAAAGTAACTAAGAATCGATGCATCTGCTAAATCCAGTCTTCTACGTGGTCATTTGATAAAATCATTCATAACCGTCTCTAAGCAGCTGGGAAAATGGGAAAGCTTATGAGATCTTTTTTTGGTTGTATAGATACGTTCTACCTGATGTGTAGCTTGGGAGGGACTTAAAAAATGTGCCGAATTGATTGATAACAGGGTCAAGCAAGACTCTATCCAAAATAGGTGTTGGTTCCAATGAGATAACCGCATGCCGTCGTACCTTTGTATGTGCACATGTAAGCTAATTTTCAGTGCTCGGACTTGCGTGGCGAAGACTAAATTTAGAGGAAATGTGTTGCTTCGTTTCCTTCTTGAAACAGTAGAATGGTTGCTGGGTATGCTCTGAATTGCCATACTTATCTGTTTCAGTTGATTTGTAAGATTCTAGACGTCACGTTTTCTTTGGAACCGCATCACAATTTCTTGTGACACACCAGTTTGATGATATTTGTTTGATGAAAATTGTGTCTGTAGTTTCACGAAGGACATTATGAGGGATATGTTACTTACGGGGTAGATGACTAGGGTTTCTCGATGCATCATTGGCGACTTGTCCCTACTGGACGACGGTGTTGTCTCTGGGTCTGCCGTTGATTTCACTTTTAGATATTTACATATGTTCTCGTTCAGGTTTTCGTGAGGGACTTTGTGCCTAGTGCACTGGCATTTCTGATGAATGGCGAACCAGAGATAGTCAAAAACTTCTTGTTAAAGACTTTGCGCCTTCAATCCATCGAGAAGCGCATTGATTGTTTCACTTTGGGTGAGGGTGTAATGCCTGCCAGTTTCAAGGTATTTGAAATTCCACTTTATTTTTTCTTTTTCTTTTTTCTTTTTTATTTTTGTTGAAAGGCGCATTTAATTTTTTGGTGCCTTTTAGGAGTTGAATGTTCACCATGTAACACTAGCGAGCTTTTTCTGCCGAACTCGGTTTTCCGGAAAAGACTTTCCTTGGGAAATAGTTGGCATCAATTGGCATATTGATGAAGTTGATAGCGCCTTTTATCCTGCAGGTCCTCCACGACCCTGTTCGTAAAACAGACACGATGATTGCTGATTTTGGTGAGAGTGCGATTGGGCGAGTTGCTCCAGTTGACTCAGGCTTCTGGTGGATCATATTGCTTCGTGCTTATACAAAATCAACTGGAGATCATACTCTAGCAGACATGCCTGACTGTCAAAGAGGAATGAGGCTAATACTGACTTTGTGTCTCGCGGATGGATTTGATACCTTCCCAACCCTTCTATGCGCAGATGGTTGTTGCATGGTGGATCGTCGAATGGTATGTGTGTTTGAAACTTTTGTGGTGATAAGCATGTAGATTTCGCTGCATATGAGTGAAGTTAAAGATATCATGGGGATTTGTTTTGTTTTTTTTTTTCGTGCTGAAGGACTTGAAACATGCTTAATAAGTTACGAATTTCTTGACAACTCTGTCTTTTGTGTACGCAGGGTATCTACGGCTACCCGATAGAAATTCAGAGCTTGTTTTTCATGGCCTTGCGGTCTGCAAAGAGTCTTATCAAGGCCGAAGGGGATGGGAAAGAGTTCCTAGAAAGAATTGATAAGCGACTTCACGCCCTCAGCTTTCATATCAGGGAATATTTTTGGTTAGACCATCAACAGCTCAATAATATTTACCGGTTTAAAACAGAGGAATATTCACATACGGCGGTGAACAAGTTTAACGTGATTCCGGATTCCATTCCAGACTGGATTTTTGACTTTCTGCCTTTGAAGGGTGGCTTTTTTATTGGAAACGTTAGTCCTGCTCGCATGGATTTCCGTTGGTTTGCTATCGGAAACTTCATGGCTATTCTGTCTTCTCTTGCAACGTCTGAACAGGCGTCTGCTATCATGGATTTGCTTGAAGCTCGATGGACTGAGCTCGTTGGCGACATGCCTCTAAAGGTTTCTTATCCTGCAATGGAAGGGCATGAGTGGCGCATTGTCACTGGATGTGACCCGAAGAACACCAGATGGAGCTATCATAACGCTGGATCTTGGCCAGGTACAGACGCTTATTTTAGATTTCCGTTTTAGGGTTATGATCTCTGATGTTATTTTTTATTGTTCTGCTCAGTATTCCCGTAAGCCGCTTCCTGTCGGAGTATGAGGTTATTGACCATTTCACTATTTTTGTTAGCATGATTTGAAAACTTGCAGTACAACTTACATTACCCTATGTTATCTTATCTCTTGATCATCTTTAATTTTTTCGGTCTTGTGCAGTCATTCTTTGGATGCTGACAGCCGCATGTATCAAGGCGGGGAGACCGCAAATTGCAAGACGGGCCATTGAGCAGGTGGAGACTAGATTGGCTAAGGATGGGTGGCCTGAGTATTATGATGGAAAGTTGGGCCGGTATGTTGGGAAGCAGGCTCGAAAATTTCAAACCTGGTCAATTGCTGGATATCTTGTTGCGAAGATGATGTTGGAGGATCCTTCGCACTTAGGAATGATCGGACTTGAGGAAGATAAGAAGATGAAGCCTTCACTTACTCGATCCGCATCATGGACAGCTTAAAACTGAGGATTCCCGTAGCTTATCTGTTGTATAAGTATCCTATCATAAACTGTGCCTGTCGAATCCGAGTTTGAGCTGGCGCAATCAGATGAAACGGAGCAGGGAGATGATCTTGAACAAAGAGAATTTACTCACTGAAGTTCTCGAATTCCTCAACTTGTGGCCAATTCTTGGTTCACGAGATGAGGGCAGGACATGGAAATGCCTGTACAACAATTTATTCATGGACCTAGTCGTGAAAGATGAAGATAAGGATAGTCATTCATGATTTTCTTCATTCAGAGTATGACGGAATTGGAAGATAAAGCTCCATCTTTTGAATGGTGGGCAGGTGTGAAGCGGGACGAGGGCAAAAACATTTGGGATCATCCTTGACTGGAATGGGAGTGGCTTCATTTTTACTTGTGATGCCTCTCCCGCCCGTGGAAATTGAACTTTTATGAAGATGCAGAATGCTGACTCAACCCATGTAACCCTCGTTCAATTCCGTTACAAAGAAAGTGGCCTGGAAGGTGAAGAGAGGTGCCGAAAGACTGATTATTGGACGGCTCATGTGGATTAACTAGAATGCAGGAGTAGAGGTAAATAGGGGCCATAATAGGGCTCTACCAGTCTCACATTACAAGATTGCCCTTAGATGGCTCATTCAACAAATTCATCCCTCGTTGTAAGCTTTCTTATGATGGTGCTGCTTCATCTATTTAATGCTGACTATGCACCTAATTGAGTTTGTCAGCTACTCTCTTTAACATTGTCTGAGTTGGTGTGCTTCACTCTGTCTTTATAGGTCCCACTAAGTCCATCCTTTATCTGAATTTTTTTTAGTATATTGTCTCTCAGTTCAGGCTGAATCCCCTCTGTTAATTTTTGTGCCTGCCAACATACTATATGGCTTGAGTTAGTTCGCTAGTCAACTCTGGCAGTTATGTAAGATGGGTTGTGCTGTAGTCATGTCAATCTTGCTTCCAATTCATTTGATAGTCAGTATAAACTGAGTTAAACAAACTAAATCTGATAACACAAATCATCATGGGTAAGCCTCTTATTTCTTGTATGTCAACTCTCTTTGTGTTAAGTATGCCTATCACTTCTATGATCTGGCAATCCTAATCAGCTCCATGTGACATGATGTTGTCCAGTTGTTTTTTTAGACTCTTGTAGGTCTGAAGGTTGTGTGATTAGGTGGGGTTGTGGGGAATTTTTCCTGGTCCAAATGAGGACTTGAATTAGTCTGGTCAAAAAGCAGTTTTTTGGAAAATGGTTTTATATTTGTGTAAAATTAAGAACTTGTTCTGGTCAAATTATATGAAATTAGTGTATTTTGAAATTCTATTGTTTTTATCACGGACTTTTCATTTAGTTTCAGTGAGTTTTAGGTCTTTTAATAATTTTGAAATGATTAAAGCAATGCAATATGCAACGCTGAAACGATTTCTTAAACATGATTTTGATATTGCTTCAAAATTTTCAGACAGATCTAGATGTTAGATCCCAGTAACACAAGTGTGTATACAAAGAATATAAAAAGGAAGTTTATTGTATTTTTGGACTGTTTTTGTAATTTCCAAATAATTGTTCTGAAATTTGGCATCAACAAGGAAAATAGGCATAGTAAACAAAAAAAATCCTAAAATATACAATATTGCAAGGACTTCTTGACACATTTCTAATAGTTGTTCAATAGATTGCAATCAACATAGGAGTTGTCTAAGAAAATTTGTGGTTCATAGTTTTGATCATTGTCTTGCCTAATTAACTATAGAAACTTATATCTTATAACATGCTCTTTTAGTTTAGAAGCAGACTAAATGATTAAGGTTATAAGGCATTTGTTGTAAGCAAATGGAAATATACTATACCACCACAAAGACAAGTGTACATAATCTAAGACCATAATAAACAAATTCATATTGGTCCTAAATAGTACACATCAAAAACTAACTTTGTTGTTCTATTAAATACTGTAAAAAATAGACACAAGTTGCAAAGACAATTGGCTATGCACTAGAAAAGACTTATTGAAACAAGATGTACAATATTATAGTAAAAAATAGAGGTTATGTATTAAGTTGCTTGAATAGCCTTCAACACAAAAAAACTTCAAATGTCAATAACCTACAATCATGTCTCTTAGATGAAATTAGATGTATAAAATAATTTGTGCACATCATTTAAATAGATACAAGAAAGAAAGCTATGGATTTAATTATTAAATTTGTAGAAGAAATGTAGAATAGATGAATTCTTTGTACAAATGCAAGATAATATACCACCATTAGGCTTTGAGCTAATTGAAACTAAATAGAGGCCTTTTTTACAACAATAGTTTTGTACAAACTTAAATATTTACCAAATTGGTATTAGGCTTAGCTTACCTACCATTTGTGATGAATCACAATCACAACCCCATTAATGTATATAATGCAATACCACAAATAATAAAATATACTTTTTACAAATCACCTCAATCTGAAAAATAAGCAAAGAGTAAGGGCAAGGGATTGGCCACCCAAACATGTAGTAGAACCAAAGAAATATGTTTGTAAAGGATTTATTGCACTCTTTTTTAGATAGGATAGTATTAGACAATATGACAACTATAACAATGGTACTCTAGATAAGTCTTTTTGTTTACTACAAAAGACAATAAGATGAATTTAAATGGATAAGATAAATACAATGGATTTAAAATCAAAAGAGGATAAAACAAAAAACTAGTAGTGCACATTCAATAGTAATGTCTATCTCTACAATAATAGAGTTTTTTAATATCAAATTTTAATTTGAAAAAAAAAAAAAAAAAAAACTTCAAAAAATTGTTGTTTAAATTTTTTATCGTCAAACATGCTAAGGATGATACAATAGCTAGCAAAAATAAAGGGACAAGAATGTCTAACATAGTCAGGGGTGATTGACTATATGAACACAATATTTAAAGGAAGAACAAGTAAATTGCTTGTACAGGTTATTATAGCATCTTATTAGTTATAGTTTAGTATAAAAATGTATTCAAATGTATTAAATATGATATAACAGTTGACAAGAATGACAAGACAAGATCATGGACAATGAATATAGACCAATACACTATCCAAGATTAATCAAGCGGATTATTATGAATAACATGGTGTTAAGGTCTTTATATAATGTACATACTTCAATATTATTTTAAATTTTTACATAGATATAAATAAATAAATAAATAAATATAATAATGTTATTATACAAACTCTCAATTATAATAAAAAATATTAGTTACCATCAACCATTTCAAACATACATAGATTAAATAAGAAATAGTCTTTCATTTATAAAAAGAGTATAATTTATAAATCTTAAAAAATGGATTTTTTGTGCAAGCTAAGGTTCTCTTATATACATCTCTTCATTGGATAATTAAATAAATGTATATATATATATATATTAGCTCATAATATTAAATAATCATATAATTGTCTAATAATCTTTCAATTTTGTAATTAAATTTATAATATAAGAACTAGGTTTGATATTTTAATTTTATAAGAATAGAAGTTATTTTGATAAGAGAGCTTAATATTTTGATTGAAAAACATAGGAAATTAAATATTTTTATGCTTTAAAAGTTAGTTTGTAATATGTGTTGAATTTATGATTTTTATAGAATAATGGAAGAAATATTTTTGATATTTTTATTGAATTTATTATATTTTAAATAAATCTGAATCTCTTATCAAAAGTATAAATAAAAGATATTTTTTTAAAGATCTATAATCTTATTAAATTATATTTTTGTCAAATTATTTATTCCATTGTAAAATAATTGATCTAAAAATTAGTTATATAAGATGAGTGCCTTTTATTTAAAAATAAATGAATAAAAAGATATCTATATATATAATTATATATATATATATATATAATTATAAATATTATATGGTCTAATAAAAATATAGGAGGAGATTATTATTAATAAAATAAAGCAACTTATGATGTCTTACAAGAATCTTTGTGAAAATAAAGTTTTTAAAATATTTGTTTAGAAATTTAAAATTTAAAAATTTGTACTAATATTACATTAGACATTGCATTCTAACCTCTTATATGTATAAAAAAACACCACGTTTTAAAAATAATTGAAGCAATGCTTAGGCAGTTTGATACATAAATAAAAAGTGAATAAAAAGTAATATTATTTAGAATTAAGTAAAAGATGTATAGTAATATTTGCTATATAGATTTTTTTTCAGTGGTTAAAAAAATTATAAATTACTAAATTTAGAAACTTAAAATAACTAAAGATCCAAATTAAAAAATATATATATTTTACAGATTTTATTTGTTATTATATAAAAGAAAAAAGAAAACAACAACAAAAACTAGGATTTTTTGTTATAACTATCTAAATTTAAAAAATCTACTTAATTTTAAAATCTTGTGCACTATGATAAAATGACATACTAAAGAAATTAGTAGAGACTTGTGAATTAAAATGGTTGCATATAAATGTACAAGAATGTAATTGGCATAGATCTTATCTAACTTAATAGACCTTAAACTTAAATATAGTGTGATGCAAGATGATTTAAAAATATTCTTGATATTTTGGTTTTATTATTTGAATTTGAGATTTAAAAAAATCACATTAATGTTTAATAAAAACCTTTGTGATATTAATGTTTAATGTTATAACCATCATTTGTAAAGCTATCTTGTAATATATGCATATATATATATATATATATATATATATATTCAATTCTAAATTGAAGACTTTATACTTAGGAGACAAAGTCAGAAGCCACAACTATTAAATCTTTTGATTGGTTGAAATTGAGAAGCTTCACTAAGTTAACTTTATATTTAGAAAAATTATTCTGAAGGCTCTAATAATAATAAAAAAAAATGGTGAAATACATTTGTTTCCTGTATAGCATAAATAACATTGTCCCATAGAATTTTTGTTGGACTCATCTGAAGATGTGATTTTTAAAATATTTGAAAAGATGTGTCAAAATTTTACTAAACATAACAAATGTAAAGCTCAAAAATTAACTTTTGTTATTCTTTTCATAATTTTTTGAATCAACATATGAATTGACATATTTATATTTACAATAAAAGAATAAGTTCATCCATTTTATAGCCTCTTCTTATTATATATTATATCTAAAAAGCTTATTGAGAAATTTCCTCTTGTAAATTATATATATATATATATATATATATATATATATAAATAAACTATTTGTGATTTGAAGCAATTATTTATTATTCGATTTTTTCAAAGATAATTTATAATCATAATACTGCTTTAAAATTCCAATCGCATTTATAATCACATTGTATCAAATTAGTAAAACCTATCTCTTTGCAATTATTCTTAAATTGCAAGATTTTTTGCACAAGAGATCTTGTATGTAATCTTGCAAGAATACATGCAAGATTACATTCAGGAATACAGAACCATGTAATCTTGATCTACCGTTTATTTGCAAAAGAAGATATTTCCTTTTGATCTTTTCTTCATAGATTTATTTGTGATCAATACAACATAAAAGATACTTGAGTCTTACAATGTCTTTGATGCATGTAGAGTTGAACGGCTAGGTTTCTTGAAAGGAAGCATGAGACACACAAAAAATTCCACTCAAATTTCATTTATACTGTCTTAAAGATCTCCAATTCTGCAAGTTTAAATAGATTATCATTCATTTCGTATAAAAATTCCACAAGAAACCATCAAGATGTTGCTATAATTTGAATACTTTACTTTCCCAGTTCAATTAGTTGTGCATGGCTTGGTGAAAACAATATTTATATATATATATATATATATATATATATTTATGGCTTTCTCAATGTGTATGTTTGTATATGTATGTATATATATATATGTATATATATTCAAATGAACAGATTGGTTTTTTTTTACTCCTTCCCATTTCCGAATAGTTGATTGGTAACTCTTATTTCTTTTACAGAATGTATTACCAATTTTGGGAGAAATTTAACTTGATTCAAGTGCACGTGGTGCATCAGGGGGCATCAATTATATAAAAAATCTCGTCATCACAAGGTACCATGTCCATTCTTTACATTAAGAATTCAAATTCAAATTTAGAAGTGTACGAATTTACACAATAAATTCATTCTTATTTACAAAATGGAGTTTGACATATCATATACCAACAACATATCATAAAACGTGGTATCAAATATTATCGGCGGTACATGTACAGGAAACTTATCAGAATTTATCCTCCTTTGGACCCAAAAAAATGCATTTGGCATTTGCCACGACTCAAAATTCAAATAAAGCATCCATATGACTATATATATATATTTGTATTGCAAAATAGAATTTTGAACATATGTTCAAAATTCAAATAAAGCATCCATATAAAACAGAACATAACACCCAACAAACATTTGTATTGCAACAAGCAAATACAATACTACTGAAATTCAACTCACTAAGCACAATCAATGACATCTCCTTCTTTTTGCAATGCCAAAATGAAAACACCCACAAGAAATACACCACCTACAAATGTCCAAGATGTAAAATCCAATCTAAGCCTGTGATTATTATTCATGGTGTCAAAACCAATACTCTTGAGTTTGATTTGTAATTATCCAACTCCAATAAATGGAAACACATTGCAACCGGATTGCCATTATCAATATTAGCAACATATGGAACTGAAAAACCTGCAACTGCTTCTGTAGCATCATACTCAACTACTCAACTTCCATGCAGCGATCTCCGAAAGAATGGCTAGTAAATCACTCCGAAGCCTCGCTGTTGTGATATCACATCCCTGTGAAGAAGTAGCAAAGCTAGCAGGAAGCGCACGTTGCTGAATCATGAAATATCTTACCTACACACACGCATACAAACACGTCGATGCTCAAGACACATGCTTCCCGTGGCAAGCCTAGATGTTCACCTGCAATGAATCCACGGACCCACTCCACGACATCCCACGACGATGAAGGATCGGCTAAGATTTGGGTTTGATCACTGAGCACATTCCGAAGTCGTGGCGTGGTTTTGCCAGACTCGCACACAGAGATCCAGGTGGGGAAGTCGGCACGGTGAAAATTTCTGTGGTACCGACCGCCACCACGTTAGGACAAGTATGAAGCGATATACACGCCCCCTTCCTGGAAATCCAGGCCTGATACATTCGTAATGTCCCGGAATGCTCTCTCATAGAAAACCGATCGTGGTCTCGACGCTCTTGTTTGCCAACAGGTTCCTGATCATGCAGCTACCTCACCAACGAGTGGATAGACTGCGAACTCAGACTGCTAATACTACCGAATTCCTGTATCAGATAGGAGGTGGCGAAGACAGTCTACTTTGGGGTTGAATTACAAGTTTTCTATGTTCACATGGGAATTGGCTTGGTCGACCGTGATAGTTCACAATGCTTAGAGATGTTACCACTTTCCTTCAACTTATTCCAGCATTAGCTCAGTTACGGACCGCCCATTAATAAACTGAATTCTACCATGAGTTCACTCTGGAAGTTCGACAGACCATGATTGAACACAAACCAAAACATCTAGAAACTGGCTGTCGAAGCATGGCGGAAGACGAAGCACATCCCTCACACCCAACGTCGCAATCGAGATATTCAAAGGATTTGTCTACATTGGCATGTTATTGAGTCCTTAGATTCAATACACTGGTCATTCTTCATGTGTATAATATTAAGCCGAGGAATATGAAACACAGCAACATCACGCCTGAGAGAAGCACACTTCCTGGTGGTTCTCCATCTTTATTAAAGTAGGTACTACATCAACTGTCCCGCTGTGAAGACCGGTGCACCTGGTGGGTGAATCACACTTCATCACTTCGATGGTAGAGTTACAGAAATGTATAAAATCAGAGCTACCACGCAATCACAACCATGGTTATACAGTTACACGTGGTAATACTTCGCTATTATCGAAGCCCCCAACAAATCTTGGCATGTGAGAGCGAGGCATCCTTGAGGCTGATTCCGATACGAACTAGCACAATTCTCGTCAATTTTGCAAAACTCTCCACGATCAACCTGTGTTACAGAACTGATCACATTCAATCTGCATGAGAAACTACAATACAGTGGAGCTTGTAGGAGAAACTAGAACCTGCCATAACGTGGGATGGATTCCTTCCAATGCATCGAGAAGTTTGATCGTGACGGAGCTTGAGACACACAACCTGGCACGTATTCTTACAACATCGACACAAGACAAAGTCAGTGTTGGCACGATTCACGGAATAACAACATACAGATCATAAGATACACAGCAATACTATACGATTAAGCTAGCAGTTTACCTCCCGGATCAGGTCACTATTCCAGCCCTGCTTCTGCTAGTGAAATCCAACGTCTTCCAGAGTCCAGCTTGAGAGAAACTCAACATTGAAATAGAAACTGAGACATAATCCGGTCACTGCATCGCTTCAACGGTATCAGTGAGAGAGAGGGCAAGTCCAATAATTTGCAAGCTGAATGAGGGACGCGGCGACCTGGATCGATCCAGCCCCCGACACTGTTGATGTTGTCAACATAGACCCCCTTTGTTCCGTAGCATTGCAAAAGTGCAATGAATTGACTTGTCGTTTAGACCATCCAGAGTGACTGTTCTCAAAGACGTCGACGTCTCATCAGGTAAGTGTCCAGATAGATTACGGTCGCCGCTGCATTACAAAGTGGGACCTGTCGTCCCCACAAAACAGATCCAGAGTGATGTTGCATGTGTGGATCCTGCTTCAATCTGCAATGCCGCGGTGGTCTCGGTCCGGTCACCGAGATCTCTGATGTTACACCTTAACCCAGTCTTTCATGTAAACCTTGCACCGTTTTCGAAGATAGCCATGCAATCGTTCGTTGGGAACACATCGTCGACACAGCGCATTCCTTGCAGCCCATCGCCTCCAAGTGCTGAGGCTATTTGTTTTGTTTTGTTTTTTTTTTGATGTTGTTTTTGTGCTTTTATGTGATGTTTTCTGGAGCACATCGAAGAGGATCCGTTGCAAAATTGCGTTGATCTTACAGCTCGAGTAACTCCTGGGGTCAGCGTTGTAGCTGGACTTCAGACTCAGGGGAAGGATATTCCATTCGGATTGAAGTTCTATTGTAGGGTAGTAAGTTTTGTGGTTAGGCTTATCAGATTTGGCTAATAGGCTTGATTGAGTAGATTCTGTGTTGCATTTTGGTTTGTTGCACGTTTAATTCCATTCTTTTCTATTTTAGAAATGAGATTTTTTCAGATTTTGTGTTTTTATTTTTCGGATCCTATTTCTTTTGGTAGAACATCATCTCATTTGTGCCAGTCCATGTTGCCGAAGGATCAATCCTCAGAGAAAGAGCAAGCAGTATTAAAATTGTTGGAGGTAATAAGGTGGAATCTCATTGAACTTGGTGGTATCTTATTGAATATTTAGAAAAGATGTTCCAGCATTGCAAGCATTAAAGTTCCAGCATTAGGGTTTTATAATTATTAGTAGTTTAATGTATCATGTTCACATGTATTTGGTTCAGATGTTGTCAAGGAATAGTCGGATTGGATGTCTCTTGTTAGTTGCTAGTAGAGGCAAATATAATCAATGTTTGAGATCTTTCTGGTTCATTTGTTACTGGTTGCTTTAATTTATGTTATATTTACCATAAAAGATTTTTTTTATTTTTATTTATTTATTTAATATTATCTTTAAAATTCACATCATTTTTTTTTCAATAATTAGAATGCAAACTTTTTTATTTTATTGATTTTTTTTCCATTTTTATCGTTTTTTTTTTTTTTTTTTTTTTTTGTAGGAATAAGTTTCTTGTCTTATTTAGTATTATATTATAGAAATAGTTTGTTTCTAGTCTATTCATTATATGCAAAATTAATAGTGTTTATTTGTGTTTAATCCTAAAAAAAAATCCAGTATTGAAAATTTTTTTACTTATAAAGTAATTAGATTATCTTAGTTAACTTGAAACCTTTTTTTAACAAGATATAAATAAAATATTAATCATAATTTTTGTTACAAAATTATGCCAGATAATTAGGATAATATAATTTTATTTTTATCAAGATATTATCTATTTGTATTTTCTTCAAGAATCATAAATTATTTATTTAAAATAAATTATATTTAGATTTAATTTTTTAATATAAATTTTAATATAATATATATATATATATATATATATTAAAGATATTTTTATTAGTTTCTATAAGCTACAAGAATGATCATATTTAATTTTTTTGGAAATGCAATTATATGTAAAAATTGACTTATTAAAATTTTCAAATCAAAGTATAATTATATGTCATTAATTAGCTAATTAAAAGATTTAAAAGTTGTTGTCTCTCACATTGTCTTTTAAGTATTAAGACCTCTTTAGATTTAATTGATCTTCTTATTGATATTTTTATTTTATTTGATTTTTTTGATATCTTAAGATATACAAATTTTGTTTCTTAGATGTTTCTTATATACTTTAAGAAACCAATAAATTCTTAACAAAAAGTCACATTTAAGTAGTACCTCAAGCAAAAATAATAGTATAATTGCATACACAAAAAGATCTCTTTGTTAAGTATTTTTTAAAATTAATAAATTTAAGTGGGTTAAATTTTATATTACAAAGTAGATTTTTTTTGCTAGTATATTAAATTTTATATTACAAAGTAATTAAATTTTATATTACAAAGTAAATTTTTATACTATATTAATTATTATAAAATAAGGTTTTTCAAGAAGAACTGCATCTAAATTTATTTCTTCTAAACATAATATTTCTACATAAATTTGTTGATTTAGATTGAGGCATGTTAATCACAAAATTGATACTAAATTAGATAACAACACTATGATGTTTTGGAATAGGGGCCTAAATCTTGTGAGATGCAAGATTAAAATTTGAAGCATGCTGAATCTATGTAAATATTAGGCATTATTAGCACTATTCGACACTATCATATTAAGTTGTATGTATAACATTGTAATTTCTTTTTAATATGCAGCAAAAATTAATAAAATACAATAAAATTTATTACATAGTTCATGTAATACTTTGACAAAAAATGGTAACTTGTTTTGCAAGTAAAACATTTATTTCTAAGCATCATGTATGTTTATTCATATCTCAAAATAACATGTAAAATCTAATAGATAATTCTAATTAGTTAGTTAGTGGCTGTAAATAAATATCATTGATAATAAGTAAATAATAAATTTAATGTAACAATTTCAATGGACTTTTTCAAAAATTATTCTTAATCCTAATATATTCTTAATTCAAAAATCATAAAAACCAATATAAATTATATTTATTTATATATTTAGTTTTTAATATTATGCTGATCATATTGGTGAACCTTATCACACAAACTTCAACAATAATTATCACTGTTGCTACTTTAGGGAACCATCTTACAATAAATACAAGCAATTTACACATTCCTAGTGCTTTTTTAATAAAATTCTTGCGTGACACTCAGCAACAAAAATATTTGACATTTTTAACATTTTTTATTTGCAAAACTATAAGTGCATGTAGGATCACAAATCATATAAAAGAATTCATAGCCATCTGGTTTTCATATACCTACAATGCAGCCGCAACTGCTGCCACTGCTACCACAGGCGCCGTAACTGCTCCCACTGCAAGACCACCAAGAACTATATTTTCCATCGATTTTTTGCCTCTTTCTGCTGTGTCTTAGCCTGGGAGATGGAGAGTCTGATTTGATTTTCAAATGACTCCCACTTGGACTTGAACTGTAACGGAGTGATCAGTGTATCGCTATCAGAGACATTGCACCAGCGTCCAATTGTGGAGAGCTTAAGCATCGCTTCTTCCCGCCTCTGTTGAGGGGTTTGGGTCCCCTTAAAAAATGTCTTGACTTTTCCGAGAAAATTCTCGGGTTCGACCACCAAAGGGCTCAGGGAGTCAACATCAACGCAATCTTTGTCTTCGACAATCTCATTGTCAACTCCGGCATCATTCTCGTTCCATCTGGAAGCAACCAACACTTTAAGGATCCCCAAAGATTCAGACTTCGCCTTGCGAACGATAGTATCGATGTCATGTTTCCAGACCCATTGTCTTGTGTGATTATATTCATCGAAATTGAAACTCTGAAGGAACCTATCCATCATCCGATCAAGTACACCGCCTGCTGCTGCCTTGAGCTCGTCGTTCATGGTATCTAGTCCATGCTTTGCCAATGATTCTCGCGCCCCGTTCATCTCTTCTTCCGTAGGATCGAAGTAACGTCTGAAACCTTTCTTCCAGGCATCTTCAGCTTTCGAGATTTCGCGTTTGGACAGGTGACGAAGCTTACACCATATTTCTTTAGCAGGTTTAGATTTCCCCGCCTAAGCTAGAATAGCAAGTGTGTGTTCTGAAAGGACATTTTCCAGACGCTTCTTGACTGCAGATGTCACTTCTTTAAGTTTCGCAGTTCGCATCTCCTTCACATGGGCGTTGAGTTTTTCGGACAACTTCTTCTTTGACTCCTCGATAGATCCGGCTGCTTCCTTTGATGCCCTGATGGATCCAACTTCCTCGAATGCATTCCATTCCATGTGCGGGACTTTTGCATCTAGGAACAACCAAAATTAAGTCACCGTCAGACTCGCAGTGCGAATCTACAAACCTCATCAATTTACAAAAAGTCTCTGTATGATACTCTTGCTCTACTGCAACTCAGATCGTGCAGCATCCTGAAAACCTGGACTCTTCAGGGTGCTGCACCATCAACTGTGAGAAAACGAGATCAAGTTGGTCATTTTCTAGCCTGACAGAAAGCAAAAGCAAAAGATTGTTATCGAGAACACAAGTGACATCAATCGAAGGGGGGATCTTCAACGCTCACCTTCACATTCACGATGGAACGAATCCAACGCTGCTCTGCACAAATTGGTCAAATCCTGCTCTGTATGATACGTTTCAATACAAGAATCAAATTTCGACTGGAATGTCTCCCAGGCTTGATCTCGGCGATGCTTGATCTGATCAGAGTAAGCATGCTGAATACGATTCCACATATCAGATGTCAACGAGTTCTGCTTAGTTTTCCGAATCTTTTCGTCAAAATTTCGGGACTCGGCGCTGTACTCGTCCAAGAGCTTCCCGACTACAGCATCTGTACGCTTTCCAAATTCTTCCACAATACCGTTTTGCGCCTCCTGCTCCAAAGATTGCCACGTACTGTCCGACGACAGACTTTGGAGCTTCTCCTTCGCAATCTGGTCACATCTGTAGGTGGCCACCATGATCTTGTGTGTGGGCAGGTCTAGATCCTTCTCCTCTGCGATCTTGAACCAAATCTTCTCGATATTGAACGGGAACGATGTTATATGCACAGCACAACTGCGATCAGCTGCCAGTCCTCCCTTTTCAGTCGAATTCTGGAAACCCTTCCTGAGCTCCGCAACCTCCTCCATGAACTCCTCTCTCCGATCTTCGTAATTTGGCAGAGATGTCACACGCACGTTGAAGTAGGCGCTCAAAGGACTTTGCTTGTGTTCCTCAGGCTTGGGCACCATGTCCCACAGCATTTGGAGGCTTTGGCGCAAGTCTGAGTCCACTATCTCCATCGGCACCTTGCGCGACTTGTCACGGATCACGAACATAAGCGTCGTCTTTCGTTCTGGTAAAAGGCGCAGCATCACCTCGAAAATGGCCTTCAGCAGCGGCCTGCTGGCCGGGTTCTCGCGGCCGAGGTCATGGTGCCACATGTTAATGATCACAATGTCGCACACGGCAATCGCATAAAGCGCGCTTTGCCTCTCAAACTTCGTGTCATCCTCCCCCCTCTCGGCTCCGTCTGAGCCCTCCATGTCCATAACCAGGGTGTCGGGCGTCATTCCCACCGCCTTCGCCAGCCACACTCCCTGCGTCGTCTGTCTCCGCCCTTTCGCCGCGTTCATCTCAACGAAGTCGGTGTTGAACAGGTGATTCAGCAACGTGCTCTTCCCGCTGCTCTGCGGCCCCATGATCGCCACCACCGCGTACCTCAACCCGCAGTTCTCCAACTTACTACTCCGAACAAATTCCTTCAGTCCGTTCGCATTGAATTCCCCATTCCCCTTCACCAGCTGCAGTGGGGACGCCATCGCAGAGCAAACGCAAAACAAAGTTTTTTCTGGTTTCGACTGGAATGAGCATCATCCTCCGCATGTATATCACAAACCCACCGATCAAGTTCGAGCCGGGTCAATCTTCGATCCTAAGCTGAAGACGAGAACTGTCAGAAAAATACAACCAACGAGGAAACATATGCTAAGCGTCAATGACGCAGTTGAGGAAGCAAATAATGGTAACCGAGTGGACTATGGCATAAGCTGTTGACATCCACATTAAATAATTTCAAATGACAATGTATCCAATTACATTGAATATAAGAAAATGTTAAAATGATTGATATATATATATATATATATATATATACACTAAATTGAGTCACCTTTTCACAACCATGATTAGAAAAATTGATCATCTCAAGAAACCATTATTACAATCATGGTCCTCATCTTAATTTCCGTCATTCATTGTCCACACTCATTTGTTCCAAACCTTCTTCATCCAACCCCCTTGTTCTCCTCCCCTTCATCCTTGACCCCCTTGTTTCCAGCTCTCATCCCAACTTGCCTCATTCTCTACCATGGAGTAGGTCGATTTAATAAATGGGTGGGTCATTTTAATATTTTCCTAAATATAATATACTAACTGATAAGTATGATAAGTCAAGAATATATAAGAACATCTATATTCATTATTAAGGACAATGTGTATAAACTAATATACTATTGAAGATTTTTTATAAGGATTATTAGAATAGGTCATAATGGTTTTTTTATACTAATGAAATTCAAATTCAAATTTAAAGAATGTAGAAAGCATGTAAGAAAATACTTAGAAATAGTATGGTGTTAAAAACATAATATAAGATGCTTACTTCAATGTTGTTCTAAATTTTCATATAGATCTAAATAATATTTTATCATTATTTTTTATTTTTTAAACTCTCAATTTTATTAAGAATGATTAATTATCATCAATTATTCTTACTATTTTTATTTGAAATTATTTAATGTGGAAGTCAAGAGCTTTAAGAAATAAATTTTTATTTATAAAAGTAAGTAAAATTAAATAAATTTTAAAAATATAATTTTTATTTAATTTAATTTTTTTTACACACACCATCTTTTTCACACATATATATATATACAAGAAAACGTTAAAATAATCCACTCTATTGTGGAGAATGAAAGGGGTTGGAATGAAAATTGGGAAGGAAAGAAGACAGAAGATTGGAATATAGAAGGTTGGAAAAGGAGCATGGATTAGAAACAAGGAAGGTAGAGATGAGGGCCTTGATTGTAATATTTGTTTCAAGAGATGATTAATTTTTTTAATGATGGTTATGATAGGATGGATATATTTAATAAATAGATGTATTATTTTAACACTTTTTATATATATTACATAATACTTTTAATATTACATAATCATAGAATTTTCTAAATTTTTTTCAATTTTTTTAATTAAATTTATAACATAAGAATTAAATGTGGTATTTTAATTTTATAATTGTATATTATTTTTGTAAGAGAACTTAATATTTTAATAGAATACTATAGGTAAATAAATCTTTTTAATTTTTTATTAAATTAAATAAATTTTAAATGAATATAAGTCTCTTATAAAAATATACAAACAAAATATATTTTTTAAAAAAATATAAATTTATTAAATCATATTTTTTTCCAGTTTTTATTTAATTTATAATTATTCATCTAAAAAATTGTTACATAAAGTAAGAGTCTTATATTTTAAAAATTAATATATATATATATATATATATATATATATATAATCTTTTTAAAAGCTTCATAGACATGGATTTGACTTTCTACTTGTCTTTAGATGATTGGTACATTGAAAACTTGGTTAACAAGATAACCATGAGTAACACATATAAGAAACTTATCTTGCAAGTGTATCACAGGTTATACAAGTTGAACAGATATTAGAGATTCTATAAAATGTTGCCACATAGCTTGTAATTAGATAGTACATGTAGAAGCAAGAGTGAAGCCTTCTTCACTCTTATCAATTTCTTTTTTGCTTCTATTCTAGTTTCAAGAATCTATATAAAAAAAAAAACATGGTATAATTTGTGTTGCAACAATAAGTTTTGCATCTTGCATCAAAAAAATTATTTAATAATATTATATGATTTATAATTTTGACAACTTGTAATTGATATTTAGTGGAATAATATTACATTTATCAATCAATTTTTCTATAGATTATAATATGAGGTAAAAACAATTGATGTTGAATTTATTTGATTCTTAAATATTCAGTCAAACAATTGATTTTATTATGAAATGTGATAGTTGGCTTTTAAAATTTTAATCTAGAAGCTATATAAGTTGATTTGAATTTTTTTACAATTTAATGCCAGCACCAATATTTTCTTAGTACTTATTTATAAATAGAAGATATGCAAATTGATGTGGTGCATATTTAATATGTTATTAAGAAAAAAAATAAAAAAATAAAAAATAAAGTACCATTGTCAAAAAAGTTTATGCTTGTATTATAGAAAATCTAATTTATATCAATTATACTTATTGGATAAATAAAGATCTATACAAAAATATATTTATTAAGAGCATACAGTCTAATATGAATTAAAGAAGGTAGTGAATGCAAGACAATATTTTGAACTAGATATGGATTTTGATTCATATTCTTGACAATTTGATAAGAGTGTTAATTTATTGTTCTTATTATGTTTTAGAAGTGAGTGGATTATTCTACTTCTATTGTTGTATTTTGAAGGTTGGAAACTACTTACTTTTAAATAGATAATTTAGTTTTTTACCATGATTTTTTTCTTAAAGAAAGAAAATCACCTCTCTTTGTAGAAATTTTCATTTGACATTAGAAGTAGTAGATTATACTCTTCTAATTTTATTTGTGGATTTATTAAGTTTTTGCAATAGAAAGAAAAATCATAAATGCTACACACATAGAAGTGAAAATAAATTTGTAACTATCATAGATCTTCATAAGTTTATTGACACTCTTAATGTAGAAATTTTATATATTTCACGAATATCAACTATGGAAGTACAATTCCTACACCTATGAAAGAAGTCCAAAGTCTATGCTAAGAAGTTGTGCAATTGAAATAAACAAGTAGATTGGCCTTATAACCAAATTGAAGAAGTATTGCTTCTATAAGTATAAGAGAGACAAGGATTAATATATTTTAGAAGTTTGATAGAACAAGATTAAAATTTTGAGGATTTCTACAACAAGTCAAGTTTTATTCGAATTTGCATCTTTTTCGATACCTTCCTAGATTTACTCAAGTTGGATTTAATAGTGCACTTCTATCTAGAAGTACTCTCTCTTAGTTTTTACTTTTGAAGGAAAATGATTCACAACTCTTTTATAATTTGAATTTATTCCTAAAAGTATTTATGTCCACATTTAAAGAAAGTGATTAAGAGAGAGTAGCAAAGATAAAGCTCTTATATTTATAAGAAAGATCATAATCAGCTATCATATATGCTACTAAATTCTAAAACCTCACTTGCAAAGTGGACTAGAATGACAAAATTCTTATCAATTAATTTTGATATGGATTAAAAGCTAATGTCCAGATTTATTATTAATAATATCTAAAGCAGATTCTTTAAAATAATTTATTACTCAAGCGATAGCATGCAATATTTGACTATTTAAAAGATGTCAAAAATAAAGATTTGATTAGAGACAAAAAAATCAAATAGTGACTTCAATTCCTAAATTTTCATAAACTTTATTCATTAAGGTTGGAATCAATGCAAATTGATATTGTATATTTTCAATCTCTCACAAAGTAAGAAAAGACTTCGCATTACCAAAAAGGTTTGTACTTATATTATAGAAAAGCTAAGCACATTATTGAATATTATCGAAAGAAGTAATGCAATCACAAAATGAGAAGCATGATTGCAAAAAAAGACAATGTATTGGAAAACAAGTTTTTTTAGCCACAATAGGGACTGTGTAGCTAGAATCATGTGCAATATCTAATAAAGGTCTTATTTTCTTGTTAGATCCTTCACCTTGTTTTACAATAGATGTATGTTGAAGACTTAAAAATGACAAATTCTTTGCATTATTAGATGCAAGAATCTTAGCCTATTTTATAGACAAAGATTTTATCAAAAAATAAGAAATATCTTTAGTTAAGAAAACTAAATCCATACATATAAAAGTCATAGATAGTTGTTTGTTGTCTTTTAGAGATACTATCTATGAAATTATTTCTTTGGATATAAAAATTAAAGATTATAATAGCATAATAATATCTAATATGATAAGATTTTTTTTTTAATTTAATTTTTTTAGGATTATCATGGTTAAAATATAATCTTCAAATAGATTAGATCTTTCATAACCTAAATTTTTTAATATTTTAATTCAAAATCGTATAGTCAAGTAGAAATACGTAAGTCTAGTATATCCAAATTTTTCCTGATATGTGCAAAAGCTTTCATGTATGTTGCAAAAGAAGAATCATCTTTTGTTGTATATGTTATATTTATTTTTAATGATAGAAAGACATCAAGTAGTATTTTTAATTAGTATCAATATTTTTACAATGTTTTTTAAAAAATAATATAAATATTCTCTCAAAGCATCAATCTTATGATTATTTAGTTGATCTACAAGAAAGAACTTAGCCACCATTTAGACCAATCTATAGCTTATTGCAAAATGAGTTGGCTACACTTAAGGAGTATATTAATAAGAACTTAGCTAAAAACTTCATACACGATTTGAAATCTCTAGCAAGAGTTCCTATCTTATTTGTGAAGAAAAAAGATAGATCTCTACAAATGTACATAGACAATCAAGGGCTTAATAAGATCACCATAAAGAACATGTATCTCCTACTTCTAATTTTAGGACTTCTAGGCCAATTCAATTAAGCAAAGATCTATACAAAAATAGATCTACGAGGAGTATACAACTTGGTTTGCATCAAAAAAGAGATGAATAAAAGACTAATTTTTAAATTAGGTATATATATTTTGAATATAATGTCATACCTTTTGGAATCACAAATGTATTAACTACTTTTGAATATTTAATAAATGATATTTTTTGTGAGTTTTTTAATAATTTTATTGTCTATTATTTAGAGAACATCTTAATCTACTCTAAGAACAAAAAAGAACATGAAGTTTATATTTATTGTGTGTTACAAAAACTATAAGATATACGATTATAAAGCAAGATAGAAAAGTATATATTTTACTATATTTAAATTGACTTCTTAAAAATATCTTTTTGTCACGGACACAGAAATACAGACTCGAGATCTAACAAGAAGTTTAAGAAGAATTGGCAAGAACTAGATTAATCAGATGAATATAAGAACAACACCAGACAGGTGAGCTAGAGCTCCAAGAGATGTGTTGTCGAGACTGAAGAACTCTTCAGCCTCGATTCCAATATATACTCTTATTTAAGAAGCTTCTCAAGCAACTTCTACCAACTAGAAAGCTTCTAGAAGGTTCCAGAGACTTGCTTCTAGAAGGTTCTAGAAACTTATCTCTAGAAGGTTCTAAGGACTATGTCCCTAACATCTTCTATCAACTAAGAAGCCTCTAGAAGGTTCCAGAAACTTGCTTCTAGAAGGTTCCAGAAACTTGCTTCTAGAAGGTTCCAGAAACTTGTCTCTAGAAGGTTCTAAGGACTATGTCCCTAATATCACCCCCTCCTTTAGCTTCGAGGTCTCTGAGAAGTAATGTTGTTGTTAATCAGTACCAATGCAAAAAAATGAAGATTTGTCACATAACGTCTGCTATGAACTCTAACTATTGTTCAGGAGGCAAGTGATTCATCGGCCCTTGAAGCCAACGGTAGTGGCCTACTCCTTCAACTTCTGACCAAGCATGAACTTCCGTGTCCTCATTGTGAAATTGTCCCACAAACATACCTTCTGGCTGACCATCGTAAGCAAGCTCGGACTCAAATACAATCACTAGTGATCGGTTACTCGGTATCCTCCATCGTCATCGTGGTGTAGGCGGTTCTTCATCTTGGAGTCGCCTTCGTGAGCTAGTTGATTGAGATAATTTGACTGGCATAGTATCTATCTCTTGGCTATCCATATCAGAAGACCAAACTATGGCTACTGAAAAAATTCTATTTTATCTTGGAGAAAATAACTACATCAAGTACGAATTTTGGTGGTGCTCTCCCCCTTTCTTATATTCTTGGATGAGCAAGCTTCAGAAGAAAGCTATCGTCGAATCGACTTAGGTTTATGAGGATGTTATTGATAAAATTCTTGTACCTTTTGTGGCGCATTGGCGAGATTTTTAGCTGTCTCCCACGTTCGCTCATTAATGTCGTAGCCGCACCAATGAACAAGATACTCCAACTTGCCCCACCTTCATCATGAATCCAACACCTTTTCAACCTCGTATTCCTCGTGGTTCTCGATCTCAATACTAGGTGGTGGACATTGCACTCTTCCAGGAAAAGACGACTCTCGATAAGGCTCCAACAGAGAAACATGAAAGACTGGATGTACCTTCATAGAAGCCGGTAATTCCAAACGGTATGCCACTGGATTGATTTGCTTCTGGATGATAAATGGTCCCAATCTTAAATAGTCCAACTTATCACATGGTCGCTTGGTCTTGATATTCCATCGAAGAAGCCATGCTTTATCTCCAATTTTGAAAGTAGGTGCTTGATTCCAAAATCTATCTGCAGACGCCTTGTAGGATTCTTGAGCGGATTGTAATTGAAGCTTCAACGTATTTTGAAGCTCTGATAGTTGTTTCGCAAATCCTTCAGCTACTGGATTGTTATTTGTTGACGGGCTCAATAAATCAAGCTTTGGATGATACCCATAGTTGGAAAAGAATGGTGTGTATTGAGTCAACGCATGGAGGGTGTTGTTATATGCAAACTCGGCTAGTGGCAGATATGTGGTTCAATCGTCTTGCTGATAGTTGATACTGCATCGTAAGTATTATTCCAAGACTTGGTTCACTCATTCCGTTTGGCCATCAGTTTGAGGATGAAAAGCCAAAGAAAGCTTGATATCCACCTTTAGTATCTCAAAGAGAGATCTCCAAAACTTTGATACGAACTAGGTTCCTCGATCTGATACGATATCATCTGGTAGTTCATGATATCGATACACATTATCGAGAAAGAGCCTTGCTGTGACTTCACTAGACGATGTCTTCTTGCAAGGGACAAAGTGTGCCATTTTTGTAAGCCGATCTACCACGACAAAGATGCTGTCAAATGAGTTCGATGATGGTAGGTCCGTGATGAAGTCCATGGAAATTGAAGACCATAATCGATGTGGAATCAGCAATGGCTGTAGGAGTCCATAAGGACAATGCCAAGGATTCTTGGATCTTGAACAGATGTCGTAGGAGAAGACAAAATCTTTCACATCCTTCCACATTTGGGGCCACCAAAAATCTTGAGAAATAAGCTCTAAGGTCTTGTTGAATCTAAAATATCCTACAGCTGGAAAATCATGGCGAGATTGAAGAACTCGGAGTCGTGCTGGTCCTTTTGGGATATATAATCGCTCTTCAAAGTATAAAAAATCTCCCTCCACCTTGAACTTATTGTCATTGGCAAGCTACTTAATATCAATGGTTACTGAATCTTCAATGGTCACGGCACATACCTGATTCAGGAAGTCAGCATCAATTGGCACAATAGTAGCGCAAAGCTGAAATTGCTCTGGCTTCAACGATATTGTACATTGTTGATCAAACGCTGCTTCTTCAACCTTTGATACAAGATAGGATCTCCTCGATAAGGCATCAGATAGTCCTTGTTGCTTTCCAGGTCGATAAGTGATAACAAAATCGAACCTAGATAGCAACATACTCCACCGAGCTTGACGTCGATTTAGAACTCGAGCTGACATGAAATACTCCAAATTCTTGTGATCTGGGTATACGATCACTGGATGTGCAGCTCCTTCAAGAAAGTGACGCCATTCTTGGAAAGAATCCACTATAGCAAGAAGTTCCTTATCGTGGATCTCATAATTAATTTCAGCAGCAGAGAACTTTCGAGAATAGAATGCAACCAGATGGAGCTTCTTGTCTTCTCCCATTTGTGAAAGTACAACTCCCAAAGCAAAATCCGAAGTATCAATTTCTAAATAAAAGGCCTTTGTAAAGTCTGGATGTATGAAGATTGGAGCCGTAGTAAATGCAGTCTTCAAGTCTTGAAACGCCTTCTCTGCTAGAGGTCCCCATTCTAGCTTATCCTTGCATGTCAACCGAGTGAGAGGAGCAGCAACTTGAGAGTAATTCTTGATGAAGATCCGATCGAAGTTGGCAAAACCAAGAAAGCATTGTACATCTCTAACCGTCTTCGAAACCTCCCAAGACACGATTGCTTCCACCTTCTTGGGATCCATCTTCAAGCCTTCCGTAGTCGCAACGAACCCAAAAAACTCCATCTCTATTTGGTGAAATAAACACTTCTCTAACTTGGCATATAGTCCTCACTCGCATAGTTTCTCCAAGACCAAACGAATGTGCTTTTCATGCTCTTCCTCGTTTTTGGAGAATATCAAAATATCATCCAAATAGATGACAATGAAATCATCAAGGTGCTCTCGAAAAATATCATTCATCATATGTTGAAAGACCGCTGGAGCATTGGTAAGACCAAAGGGCATGACATTATACTCAAAATGGCCATACCTTGTACGGAACGCTGTCTTTTACTCATCTCCTTCCTTGATTTGTATGAGGTTCTAAGCTCCCCTTAGATCAAATTTTGTAAAGATCCTTGCACGTCCAAGTTGTTCTAAGAGACCAAAAATCAAGGGTAACGGATAACAATTCTTCTTTGTTACCTTGTTGAGGCCTCGATAGTCCACGCACATCCGCAACGAGCCATCTTTCTTCTTTACAAATAAGATGGGTGCTCCAGCTAACGATTTTGAATGACGGATGAAATTCTTGGCTAGATTCTCGTCGATGTACTTCCCCAACTCCGCCAACTCCATCTACGATAGATTGTAGATTGGGCCAAAAGGCGGTTGTGCTTCTTCTTGCAAGTCTATGGCGCAATCATATGGTCGATGTTCCGATAGCATGTCGGCATTCTTCTTTTGAAACACGTCTTTAAAATCCTTATATTGCTCAGGTATACTTGTTGTCGAGATCTTCTCCCCGGTAGTTGGAGCCGCATGAATGACAAACGGTGTGCCTTCTTTGGACGATCTGATAAACGCTCTTGCTCCAATGAATAAGGATTTCTCTATTCGGGGTTTTCTACTAGGTTGCTCTTGGGTGGTTTTGTAGGAAAGGTCATCTTTCGCAACTTCCAATCTATGGATGGGTTATGCTTTTCCAACCAAGAAAGACCAAGAATAACAGGATTTGATGGGATTCTAATAATATTGAAAATAATATGACTACTATGACCCTTAAACGTCACTTCTATAGGTTTTGATTCATGGGTGACACTACCAGACAATAAAGGTCGCCCATCTATGACCTCAACGTGAACAGGTTTGGATTTTTGTACTAAAGGGATCTTATGACACTTCATAGATTCTTCGTCTAAGAAACAAGCAGATGCTCCTGAATCTAATAATGCTAAGATTTTCAGTTTCTGAGGGCCAATAAGAAAAGGGATTGTAAAGCAAAGGGCAGGTTGAGTGGAAAGAAAGGAACCTGGTTGTTGTTGCGATATTTCACTATCCAGCCGCACGATTCCTATTGTATCTGGGCATCCTCGTTTTCCTGAATAAATGCGCCCCTAGTCCTGACAATACGTCGATTTTGCTTCTTGGGGCAGTTTCCAACTTTGTGGCCTTCTTCACCGCAATACAAGCATAGACCTTCCTCCATACACCGCTTTTTTTCTTCTAGGGTAAGGAATTTGACACGTACCACATCAATTTGCATGTCTTCTACCTCTGAATGTGAATTCACACTGCTTGCCGACATACTTGGGGCGTGGCAAATCATATGTTGTCTTGAATGTTGGTCTTGGCGATGTTGGAATAGGCGATTATCGCACTTCACAGCTTAGCTGATAGCTTCGTTGAGCATTTGTGGATCAGGAAGAGTTAACAACAAATCCTTCACATCATCCCTTAAATCCCAATAGAATTGACTCATCAACGCTTCTTTGTCCCAATTGATGTCGCATGCTAATTGCTTGAAGTTCGATGCATAGACCGATGTAGAGCGCATCCCTTGTTGTAGTGACCAGATCTTTGTTGTAGCCCATCGAACCTTGTCGTGTTTACCAAATGCTTCCGTAAACGCCTCCAAAAAGGTTTCAAAGTTGTTTAGTATGGACAATCGTTTCTCAAACAAATGAGCAAACCATGATAGAGCTTGTCTTGTAAGTAAGGTTCCAACAAGCCCAACACGTGATTCCTCCGTTGGATAGCGTTCGGGCTGTAAAACTGTTATCAACCTGATTTGATTAACGAATCCTCGAAACTTGGAACGCGTACCATCGAACTTGTCTGGAAGGCTAACTCAGGGCTCCTTATGTTGTAGAACCAACGGTGCTTGTCGAACTTGAGGCAAAGTTGTTTCTCCAAGTACAGAAGTTTGAGGCTGGTGCAAGCTAGATTGTGCCATCCTAGATGTTCTATCATTATGAAGCCTTGCCACGACTCCTTCAATCTCTGCAGTTCTTTGTGATAATGTAGCGAGGGCATTCATAATAGCATCCAACTTGGACTCTGAACTTTCCGTCATACTAATGTCTTGGCCTCCGGCCATTTTAAGAGAAGGACAGAAATGACTCTACAAGAAGACAATATTGGTTTAGAGGAGGGTACTCCGCAACCTCTAAAATGCCTTAAGAGCTTCAAGAAAAGAGGTAATCGACTCTCTCTAAGAAGAATAAGACTCCGATATTGTAACAAAAGAAGTATCAGTTTAGAGGAGGGTAATCCACAACCTCTAAAATGATAGTACACTTCCAAGCAAAGGAATAATCTATACTCTAACGAGGAAGAAACTAACTCTGATATCTGAGGTGAGTGAAGTCTCGACAAACTGTCACGGACACAAAAATACAGACTCGAGATCTAACAAGAAGTACAAGAAGAACTGGTAAGAACTAGATTAATCAGATGAATACAAGACCAATACCAGAGAGGTGACCTAGAGCTCCAAGAGATGTGTTGTTGAGATTGAAGAATTCTTCAGCCTCGATTCCAATATATACTCCTATTTAGGAAGCTTCTCAAGCAACTTCTATCAACTAGGAAGCTTCTAAAAGGTTCCAGAGACTTGCTTCTAGAAGGTTCTAGAAACTTATCTCTAGAAGGTTCTAAGGACTATGTCCCTAACATCTTCTATCAACTAAGAAGCCTCTAGAAGGTTCCGGAGACTTGCTTCTAGAAGGTTCTAGAAACTTGTCTCTAGAAGGTTCTAAAGACTATGTCTCTAACACTTTTCAAATGATAGCCTTATGATAGATCCTAAGAAGATTCAAATTATCTTAGATTGGAAGATTTCAAAAACAATCAAAGATGTGCAATGTTTTTTGAAATTTGTTAATTATTATTAAATCTTCATCAAAAACTTTTCTCAAGTTGTAACTTTTTTTATACATTTGATGTGTAAAAAAAAACTTGAATCAAGCAAAGAAGTTGAAAAATCTTTTGAAGCCTTAAAGATAGCATTTATTTTTGCATCAATCTTATATTAAATCAACTTTTCTAAGGCATTTTTCATGGAAATAGATGCATCGGAATTTGCAATGGATGCAATTTTGTTATAAATGGAAGTACATGACAAACTCCACTCTATATCTTTTCATTCTAAGAAATTTTTAATAGCCAAAATTAACCACAAGATCTACAATAAAGAGCTTCTTGCTACTATGGATTCATTTTAAGAACAACATCATTATTTAGAAGTCGCCTCAAGTTCTATCACCATATGTATGGATAATAAGAACCTTGAATACTTCATGTCGATATGTGTGTTAAATTTTTGCCAAGTCCATTGGAGCATGTTCTTATTAAGATTTGATTTCAAAATCACTTATCTATTAAAAAAACAACAAGGTTTATTAGATGTCTTTTTTAGACGTTCTTATCTTATACCAAAAGAAAAAGATACAACTTTTCATCAACAAAAAATAATTCTCTTGAAGCTAGAGCATTTTCATCTTTGAACAATGAAATCAATATTGACTATTGATTCAACCTTTCTCAAGCAACTTCAATTGAGTATGTCCTTTAATTCTCTTCTTCATGATATTAATAATAATTCTTCTAAGTCTCATGATACTTTTAAATTTGAATATAATCAAGACTATTCATTCTTATGACAAGTTGGACTATTGTAGGCTTGGATCTTTTTGAATTTGTAAACAAATCAATCCTATTGCTTATTAATTATATCTATTAAAGTCTATGAAGATCCACCTTGTATTCCATATATCTCTTTTTAAGCCAAATAAGATAGTGAATATCTTAAGAAGAAGTTAAATGCCACCTCTTCCTATAGAAGTAGATAATAATCAAGAGTTTGACATAGAAGAAGTCTTAAATTTAAAGCAATGCTTAAATAGATTGGAATATTTTGTTTATTGGTGTAGATATGATATTACTAAATTCTTTTAATCAATGACATTAATCAAAATTAATGAGGCTTTTAATCAATGACATTAATGAAAATCAAGATAAAGAATATCAAAATCCATGAAAGATGATGATTACTCCTCATAGAACCATTTCCAAAAAAGTAGATAATATCATAAATAAATATATTTTTTTAAAAAATTATCTATATGATTAGTTAGACATCAATAAATATAAATTAATCTCATAATATCTTCTATAAAAGATTTGTAAAAGCTTCATATTTGTAATTTTGATTGTACACATGTTTGTACTTGATTGGTAGATTAAAAACTTCATTAAGAAGTTAACTACTTATCATACATGTTAATAGCTTGTAAAATATGTGGCATACATATAGAAAACATGCCTTATAAGTTAAGACATATATCTAACAATATTAACATATGTTGGAGATCCTATAGAATATAGTCATGTAGCTCCTAGTTAGATAGTATATATGGAGGCAAGAGTGAAGCCTTCTTCACTCTTTTCAATGCCTTTTTAGTCTTTAGTCTTACTTCAAGACTTTCTAGACTTTTTGTCTCTTGCAATAGCTATTCTAATTCAATATAGTACCATCTTTGATTGACTTTTTAATCTTCTCAAGTGACAAAAGAGTGTATTGAGTTTTCTTTCTTTGAAATTTGTATCCTTATATGTATAAAAACTATAACATGTGAAGTATATATCAAGTACATACATATATGTATAAAAACTATAACATGTGAAGAAATAAATAAACTTTTCTTTTTTTATAATATTTATTACTATTATAGATTGTCAAAGCATATCATATTAGATAGAGGGGCTCAATTTGTACTAATATTTGAAGAACTTTTTTAAAATACTAGAAATGGATATAAAGTTATCTTTAACTTTTTATCTTCAAATTAATAATCAAAAAAATAGGTGAATTAAGTTTCGGAGCAAAATTTGAGATATACTAATAAATATCATTAAAATAATTAGATAACTTTTTTTCTATTAAAAAAATATTATAATAATATAATAATTTTTTTTAATCAACACTTAAATATACTAATTATAATTATCATCTATAATTTTATATTTTATATTTTTTTAAATTGATATCATAAATCAAAAGATTTTAAAGATTGTTAATGAAAGCTATATGTAATAACAAATATATAATTAAATAAAGTTTAAGAACAATAAAAGATCAACAAAGGTGCCCTTGTTAAGGATATACATAGATATTTTAATAAATACCTATATGATTAAGTAGAAGTAAGTAAAAGTATATAAAAATAGGTTAATTTTATAATATCTTCTACAAAAGTTTCCTAGAAGCTTCATAGATGTTACATTAACTTTATATGTATTTGTAGTTGATTAGTAGGTTAGAAACTTGATCAACAAGTTAACCACATGTTGGTAGGTTGTGGAATAAGCTAACTATGTGGTACATATATAGAAAACTTACCTTACAAGTTAAGATATGTGTCTTGCAAAATCAACATGTTTTAGAAGTTCTATAGGACATTGTCACGTAGTTCCTACTTAAGAATATATATGGAGGTAAGAGTGAAGTCTTCTTCATTCTTGTCAATGTCTTTCTAGTCTTGAGTCTTGTTTCAAGATTTTTTAGTTTTTTTTTTTTTTTTTTTTTTTTTTTTTTTTTTTGGCAATAACTATTTTTGTTCAATATTATCTCATCTTTGAGTGACTTTCTAGTTCCTTTTAGTGATACAAGAGTGTATTGAGGATTTTCTTTCTTTAAGATTCATGTCCTTGATAATTTGATAAGAGTGTTAATTTTTTATTTTATTTTGTTTTAGAAGTAAGTAGATTAATCCACTTCTATTGTTATCTTTTGAAGGTTGTGGACTACCTACCTTTAAACAAAAAATCTTATTTTTTTTTTTTAAAGAGAGTGGATTATTCTTCTTTATAAAAAATTTCATTTAGTATTAGAAGTTGCAGATTATCCTCCTTTAATTTAATTTTTTGAATTTATTTGAATTATCTATGAGAGAAAAGATTATGAATACTACTTTAAATGGAAGTAAGAATAGATTTACAACTATTATAGATCTTCATAAGCTTGTTAATATTCTAAGAATAGAAATCTCACATATTTTCAACCTGAAACTTGGAAGTACTATTCCTACGCCTATAAAAGAAGATTAGTGTCTGCGATAAGTAGTTGTGTAATTGAAGGAAGCAAGTAGATCAACTTCACAACCAAAACTAAGGAGTTTTGCTTCTATGAGTAATTTAGGGATAAGGATTAATATGCTTGAGAAGTTTGATAGAACAAGATCAAAATTTTGAAGATTTTTGCAACAAGTCAAGCTCTATCTTAGGTTGCATCTCTTCTAATATCCCAATGGATTTACTCAAGTACGATTCATAGGTGCACTTCTATCACAAAGTGCTCGATCTTAGTTTTCACTTTTAATAGAAAATGATTCATGACTCTTTTATGATTTGAATTCATTCTTAGAAGTGTTTATGATTACATTCAAAGAAAGTACTTGAAAAAGAGTAGCAAAGATCAAATTCTTATCTTTACAGTAAAGATCACGGTTAGCCACTAGATATGCTCTTGAACTCAAAAATCTTACTTGCAATATAGACTAAAATGACAAAGTTTTTATCAATCGATTTTGATATGGGTTGAAAGATAATGTCAAAGATTTGCTATTAACAATAGCAAAGATAAAATCTTTAAAATAGTTTATTGTTCAAGCCATTACATGCAACAATCAATTATTTGAAAGATTTCAAGAATAAAGATTTGATTAAAGAGAAACAAATCAAATAATGACTACAGCCTGCAAGTTTTCAAAAACACATTCATCAAGGCCAAAATCAATGCAAATTGATATGATACATTTTAAATTCTTCATAGAGTAGGAAAAGATTTGATGACATCAAATATATGCTTATATTGTGGAGAAAATAAACATATTGTTCAACATTGTGTAAAAAAATAATACAATTACAAAATGAGAATCATAGTTATCAAAGAAGATGAGGTATTGGAAAAAAAAAAAATCTAGCTACAATACAAATTGTGGAGCTAGAATCTTATTTAATTCCTAGTAAAGGTCCTATTCTTACCTCAGATCCCTTACCTTGTTTTACAATAGAAGTTTATTTAAGACCAAAAAATCACAAAATCTTAGCTTTATTAGATTCAAGAGCCTCAACATATTTTACAGACGAAGATTTTGTCAAAAATAAGAAATATCATTAGTCAAAAAAACTAAACTTGTACATGTAGAAGTCATAGATAGTCATTTGCTATCTTCTAGAGAAGTTATGTATGAGACTATTCCTTTAGAAGTAGTAATTAAAGATCATAATGACATAGTATTATTTAATGTAATAAGATCTTTGTTTAATTTAATTATTTTAGGATTATTTTAATTTAAAAAGTATAATCCTCAAATAGATTGGATTTCTTATAACCTTAATTTTTCTAATAATTTAATCCAAAATTTTGTTACTCAAGTAGAAATATATAAGTCTAATACGTTCAAATCTTTATTAATAGGTACGAGAGCTTTTATGCATGCTGCAAAAGAAGGATTATCTTTTGTTTTATATACCAAGCTTATCTTTGATGGAAAGAAGATGTTAAGTAGTATTTTTAGCTAATAATAAGATTTTTAAGATATTTTTGAAAAATAAAAATACATATATTTTTCTAAAATATCATCTTTATGATTGTTCCATCAAACTTTACAAAAGAGCTCAACCACCATTTGAACCAATTTATAGCCTAGCACTAAACAAGTTGGTTGCATTCAAGAAATATGTTGAAGAAAACTTGGCTAAAAATTTCATATCTCATTTTAAATCTCTAGATAGAGCTCTTATCTTATTTGTGAAGAAAAAAGATGGATCTTTGTAGATGTATGTGGACTATTAAGGACTCAACAAGATCACCATTAAAAATAGGTATCTTCTATCTTTGATTTCAAAACTTCTTCATTAATTGAATCAAGCAAAGATCTATACAAAAATAAATCTATAAAAAATATATAATTTGGTATGCATTAAAAAAAGAGATAAATAAAAAACTACATTTTGAACCAAGTATAAGCATTTTGAATATAATGTCATGCCTTTTGAACTCACAAATGCACTAGTTGCTTTTCAACATCTAATAAACGATGTCTTTTGTGAGTTTCTTGATGATTTTATTATTTATTATTTGAACGACATTTTAATCTACTCTATAAATATAAAAGAGTATAAAGTTCATATTTTTTGTGTGTTACAAAAACTTAAAGATGCAAGACTATATGCCAAATTAGAAAAGTGTGTATTCTATACTATTCAAGTTTACTTCTTAAGATATATCATTTCCAATAAAGGGCTAATGATGGATCTAAAGAAGGTTCAAACTATCATGGATGGAAAGATTTTAAGAATAGTGTCAAGGACAAGAACTCGATGAAAGCTAAAGAGTAAGTGAGACTCTTCTCAAAAAGAAATAGGACAAAATAGAAATATGTATATTAAGAAAGAAACTGGAATGGCTATTGCCAAAATACAAGAAAACTAGAGACCCTTGAAACTAGACTAGAAGCAAGAAAGGAGTTGACAAGAGTGAAGAGGGCTTCACTCTTGCCTCTATATATACTATCTAACTAGAAGCCACGTGGCGATGTTCTATAAGACCTCCAATATATGTTGACTTTCTAGGCCACATGCCTTTGCTTGCAAGGCAAGTTTTCTATGGATGGACCACGTAGTTAGCTTGTTCTTTAAGCTTCCAACATGCGTGGCACATGGCTAACTTGTTGACCAAGTTTCTAACCTAAAAGTCAACTATAGACTCCTATAAAGTCAAAGCAGCGTCTATGAAGCTTCTAAGAAGCTTCTCTAGAAGATATTACACAATTAACCTACTTTTACATACTTTTATCTATTCATATACGTAATTATATGTATGTCCGTGACATTACCCCCCCTTCTAGGGACGAGTTCCACGAGGAGCGGTGATTATATATTGAGAAAATCTAATATGCGGCGAATTGTATTTGCTACATACTCTGATCTTTGTTCTCTTCGAAGATAGTTGATGGGTCCTCTTAGCCATCGATAGTGTCCCATTCCAGGGCGAGAAGACCACCCTGTTATTTGATCACTGTTGAGGCCTTCATAACTTCCTTCAAATAATACATTTGAAACACCATCAGGAGTCGTTCCTATCTCCAATAATATCACCAAACATCGAGAATCTCTTCCAAGGTCGTGATACCAAACGCGTTGTATCTCACCATCTATTCGAGGAAGAACATGTCGTTCTTGAGGGTCTTCATCTCGGTTGCGTCGTCTTGAAGGTTGTGACAATCGCAATGTCTCATCCGGTAAGTCAGCAAACGAAGGTTCTTGAGTTGAATCCGCTGGTTGTTGGCTCTCCATCTAATTAGCGTCACAAAATGTAAAGAATTTATAAACAAGGATAGGAAATTGAATGTTATCTTGCCTCAATCTTGTCTCTTTTATAAGAGAGGTTTTCATCTTGGTTTTGATGGATGTCGTTGATGAAAAACTTTGACTTTAGCTGATGCATTTGCTAGATTCCTGGATGGCTCCCATGTGCGCTCACTAATATCATATCCGCACCAATGAACAAGATATTCCAGCTTATTTCGGTGCCGCCTTGAGTCTAATATCTCTTCCACCTCAAATTCTTCATTATTATCTACTTCTATAGGAGGCGGTGGCATTTGTCTTCTTCCTTGTATATCCACTGTCTTATATGGTTCAAGAAGAGACATGTGGAATACAGGATGGATCTTCATTGACTCCGGTAGATGTAACCGATATGCAACTGGGTTGATCTGTTCAGAAACAGAAAAGGGGCCAAGCCTACGATAGTCCAATTTGTCACAAGGTCGAGTGGTCTTGATATTGCGACGAAGTAGCCATACCTTATCACCCACGTTGAGTTGTGGTTGCTCTTTACGATATACATCTGCATTTATCTTTTGTCGTTCTTGAGCTTTCTTCAACTGCGCCTTCATTATTGCATGTAACTCTGACAACCGATTTGCCATATCTTCTGCTGCAGGATTATCAACTTTTGAAAAATCAAAAGTATCAAGTCGTGGATGATAGCCATAATTGGCAAAGAAAGGTGTTTGTTGCGTGGAGGAATGTACCGTATTATTATAAGCAAACTCTGCCAATGGCAGAAGGTTTGTCCAATCATCTTGTTGGTAGTTGATGGTACACCTTAAATACTGTTCCAAGACTTGGTTTACGCGCTCTGTTTGTCCATCAGTTTGAGGATGGAAAGCTGAAGATAGCTTTATGTCCACTTTTAAAATCTTGAAAAGAGTCCTCCAGAATCTCGACACAAATTGAGTTCCCCTATCCGATATGATATCTTTAGGTAATCCATGATAGCGATAGATATTATCAATGAAAAGCTTAGCTGTTTCTTCACCTGTGATAGATTTTGTACATGGCATAAAATGTGCCATCTTGGTGAAACGATCTACTATCACAAATATAGAATCATAAGATCTTGAGTTTGGAAGATCTGTGATGAAATCCATAGAAACAGAAGACCATGGTTGTTCTGGTATAGGTAATGGCTGAAGAAGTCCGTAAGGTCGATGTCGAGGAATTTTTGATCTTGAACAAATATCACATGATTGTACAAAGTCTTTGACTGACTTCCACATTTGTGGCCACCAAAAATCTCTTGATATGAGTTCCAGAGTCTTATTATATCCAAAGTGCCCTGCTGCTGGAAAGTCATGACGTGCTTGAAGAACACGCAAACGTGCTTTTCCTTCTGGAACATATAGGCGTCCTTCAAAATATAATAGATTATTCTTGAACTCGAACTTAGAAGAATCATGAGACTTGGAAGAATTATTCTCGATATCATGAACAAGAGGGTCTGAGGACATACTGGACTGGATTTGCTTGAGAAAAGTTGAATCAACAGTCAATGTTGATTTCACTGCTCGGAGATGAAATTGCTCCGGTTTCAAGAGGACCGTTCTTTGTTGCTCAAAAGCTGCATCTCCTTCTTTTGGTGCAAAATAAGAACGTCTAGACAGGGCATCGGACAAACCTTGTTGTTTTCCTGGCCGATAAGTGATAATGAAGTCGAATCTTGACAAAGACATACTCCAACGAGCTTGACGACGATTCAACACGCGTGCTGACATGAAATACTCGAGGTTCTTGTGATCTGTATACACAGTGACTGGACTAGAAGCACCTTCTAGATAATGACGCCATTCTTGAAAGGAATCCACGATTGCAAGAAGTTCTTTATCGTGGATCTCATAATTGATCTCGGCTGCTGAGAATTTTCTTGAATGAAAAGCTATCGGATGAAGTTTTTCATCTGTTCCCATTTGTGATAAAATTGCACCCAAGGCAAAATCCGATGCGTCTGTTTCCATAAAAAATACCTTGGAAAAGTCAACACGATATAAGACTGGTGCAGAGACAAACGATGTCTTCAAGGCTTCAAATGCTGCTTCCGCTTCTTGATTCCATTGGAATTTATCTTTACTAGTCAAGCGTGTAAGTGGAGCTGCAACTCGTGAGAAATCTTTGATGAAGATCGGATAGTAATTGGCAAATCCCAAGAAACATTGGACATCTCTTACAGTCTTTGGAATCTTCCAATCCATGATTGTTTGGACTTTCTTAGAATCCATCATAAGACCATCATTTGAAATGATGTATCCTAAAAAGTCAACTTGAGTAGTGTGAAATACACACTTTTCCATCTTGGCGTACAATCCTGCATCTCTGAGTTTTTTGTAATACTTGACGAACATGTATTTCATGTTCTTCAACATTCTTAGAATAAATCAAGATATCGTCTAGGTAGCAGACGACAAAATTGTCTAAGAATTCATGAAATACATCATTCATGAGATGTTGAAAAGCAGCTGGTGCATTCGTGAGTCCAAAAGGCATGACATTATATTCAAAATGCCCGTACCTGGTTCGAAACGCAGTCTTCCATTCATCTCCTTCTTTGATCCGTACTAGATTATATGCTCCTCTTAGATCTATTTTTGTATAGATCTTAGCTTGATTCAACTGGTCAAGGAGTCCTGATATCAAAGGTAATGGATACCTGTTCTTGATTGTGATCTTGTTGAGTCCTCGATAGTCAACACACATTCGTAAAGATCCATCTTTTTTCTTTACGAATAAAATTGGAGCTCCTGCTGGAGATTTTGAATGGCGTATGAAATTCTTTGCTAAATTCTCGTCAATATATGTCTTGAGTTCAGCCAACTCATCTTGCGATAAACTGTAAATTGGTCCAAATGGTGGCAGAGTTCCTTCCTTGAGATCGATTGAACAATCGTATGGGCGATGCTCAGGAAGAATATCTGCATTCTTTTTCTCAAAAACGTCTTGATAATCCTGATATTGACTTGGAATGCCACTTGAAGTCTTTACGCTTTCAGAAATAGGTGCAGCATAAATAGCAAAAGTTGATCCTTCTTTTGCTGCGTGTATAAATGCTTTTGCACCTATAAGTGCGGGTTTTACTATACTAGACTCATGGTTTTTTACTTGATTAATAGAACTGTTACTAATGCTCTGAGGAAAATCAAGTTTACGAGAAATCCAATCTATTCGAGGATTTTACTTTTCTAACCATGATAAGCCTAAAATTACTGGATTAGAGGGAGATCTAATTATATTAAAAATTACGCAACTACTATGACCATTTATTACTACATCTACAGGAAGTGTTTCGTGAGTTACATCTCCAGAAGACAACGGACGACCATCTATGACTTCTACGTGTACAGGTTTAGTTTTTTGTATTAATGATATTCTATGACATCTAGCAAATTCTTCATCTAAAAAACAAGATGAGGCTCCTGAATCTACCAAGGCAGAGGCTTTGTAATTATTAGGTCCTAAACGCACATCTATTATAAAACAAGGAGATGGTTCTGAGGAGAGGATAGGACCTTCATTAGAAGTTGTACAAGATTCCAGCCGCACGGTCCCTATTGTAGCTGGACGTACTCGTTTTCCGACATACTGTCTTCTTTGACAGCCGTACTCCTCATTTTGTAGTTGCGTCGCTTCTTTGGACAATGTTGAGCAGTGTGCTTAGGTTCTCCACAATATAAGCACAATCCTTCTTGTCGACGACGAGACTTTTCTTGCTCAGTAAGAGGTTTGAAACGTACCGCATCAATTTGCATATCCTCTATTTCTGAAGGTATGTGTTGAGGAGACGTCGGTGTTGCCATTGAATTGTAGTAACGTTGAGGCCCACTTGTGCGACTCTCGGATCGAAATTCAAAAAGTCGATTGTCGCACTTCACAGCAAAGTCAATTGCTTGACTCAATGTTTGAGGATCAGGTAAATTAAGCATCAATTTCTTTACCTCATATTGTAATCCGTAGAGAAATTGACTCACAAGTGCGGCATCATCCCACTTGATATCAGTTGCAAGTTGTCGAAATTGCGAAGCATATAATGTTACTGATCGATTGCCTTGTCGCAAAATACGGATCTTGTTGGTTGCAACACGAATTGCATCATGTTCTCCAAACATGGATCGAAACTCCGCCAAAAAAGCCTCCAGATTATCCAATATTGGATCTCGTCGTTCAAGAAAAGATGAAAACCATGACAATGCTGAACCTGAAAGAAGTGTACCAATGAATCTAACTTGTGACCCTGGAGTTGGATAGCTCTGGGGTTGAAGTTCAATCACTAGTTGGACCTGATTGATGAATCCTCGAAACTTGGATCTGGTACCATCAAACTTCTCGGGCAAGGCAACTCTCGGTTCTCTAACACTCGAAGGGTGTTCTATTCTGGGAGAAGGGACATGGTTTGGTGCAGATGTTGAAGCAGCCCCAATCATCTCTATATCTTCACTTCCTACCATTCTTGTTGCTCCTTGTGGTGGTAAATTGAGTTGATGCATCGCAAGCATTAACTCCCTCAATTGTTCTTGCATCTGTGCCATTGCACTCTTCATTTCAACAAGCTCTGCCATAGTAGCACTTAGAAAAGAGAAGATGTCTAATAACGCTCAAAATAGAAGAGAGGAATTGATAACAAAGAAAATACTAAGAACAATATCAGTTTAAAAGAGGGTAATCCGTAACTTCTAATGCGCTTATGTCTTATCAAGAAAAAGGGGTAATCCACTCTTAATCAAGAAAAGACAAAGCTCTGATATTGTAAGTGTACTCTTGTCAATCTGTCAAGGACAAGAACTCGATGAAAGCTAAAGAGTAAGTGAGACTCTTCTCAAAAAGAAATAGGACAAAATAGAAATATGTATATTAAGAAAGAAACTGGAATGGCTATTGCCAAAATACAAGAAAACTAGAGACCCTTGAAACTAGACTAGAAGCAAGAAAGGAGTTGACAAGAGTGAAGAGGGCTTCACTCTTGCCTCTATATATACTATCTAACTAGAAGCCACGTGGCGATGTTCTATAAGACCTCCAATATATGTTGACTTTCTAGGCCACATGCCTTTGCTTGCAAGGCAAGTTTTCTATGGATGGACCACGTAGTTAGCTTGTTCTTTAAGCTTCCAACATGCGTGGCACATGGCTAACTTGTTGACCAAGTTTCTAACCTAAAAGTCAACTATAGACTCCTATAAAGTCAAAGCAGCGTCTATGAAGCTTCTAAGAAGCTTCTCTAGAAGATATTACATAATTAACCTACTTTTACATACTTTTATCTATTCATATAGGTAATTATATGTATGTCCGTGACAAATAGTAAAGAACATGCAATGTTTTTTGGACTTTGCCAATTATTATCATATCTTCATTAATAATTTTTTTCAAATTGTAGCTTCACATACATGTTTGACTTGTAAAGACAAATTTAAGTAGAATAAAGAAGTCGAAGCATCGTTAGATACTTTCAAAAAAGAATTTACTTCTACATCAATCATATATTGTGTTGACTTCTTATAGGTATTTTTCATGGAAATAGATGTATCATATTTTGTTTTAAGTGTAATATTATTGCAAATGGAAGCAAATGACAAACTCCATCTAGTAGCTTTCTATTACAAAAAAAATTCAATAATTATGAGATCCACAATAAAGAGCTACTTGTAATTGTAGATTCATTTGATGAATGGCTTCATTATTAAGAAGGTGCCTCAAGTCTAATCACTGTATATATAGATCATAAGAACCTCAAGTATTTCATGTCAACACATTTCTTGAATCGTTGCCAAACTCATTAGAGTATGTCTTTATCAAGATTTGATTTGAAGATAATTTATTGACTCAAAAAACAACAAAGTTTGTTGAACACATTTTTTAAATGTTCTTATCTTGCACCAAAAGAAAAAAATGCATCTTTTGATCAACAAAGAATGATTCTCTTGAAGTCAAAATATTTTCACCTTCGAGCAACAAAATCAACATTGATTGTTGATTCAATGTCTGCCAAGCAAATTCAATCAAGTATGTCCTTTGATCCTCTTATCTATGATAATAAGATTTTTTTTCTAAGTATTATGATACTTCCAAGTTCAAATTCAAGAGTAATCTACATTATTTTGAAGAATGATTATACATTCCAGAAGATGGAACATGATTGTATATTCTTCAAACTTGTCTTGACTTTCCAACAGTCAAACATTTTGGATATAATAAGACTTTGGAGCTAATATCAAGAAAATTTTGGTGGCTTCAAATATAGAAGGTAGTGAAAGACTTTGTATAATTATGTGATATTTGCTAAAGATTCAAAACTCCTTGCCATTGATTTTATGGACTTTTTAGCTACTATCTATTCTAGAACAATCATGGTCTTTTGTTTCTATGGATTTTATCATAGATCTTCTAATCTCAAGTTCATATGATTCTATATTTATGGTAGTAGATTATTTTATTAAGATGGCACATTTTATACCATGTACAAAATCTATCATAGGTGAAGAATTGACTAAGCTTTTTCTTAACAATATCTACCACTATCATAGATTATCCAAAGATATTATATTAGATAGATGGATTCAATTTATATTAAGATTTTAGAGAATCCTTTTGAATATTTTAAAGGTGGATATAAAACTCTCTTTGGCTTTTCATCCTCAAATTGATGGACAAACAAAATGAGTGAATTTAGTTTTAGAGTAGTATTTGAGGTATACCATCAACTATTATTAGGATTATTGGATAACTCTTTTATCATTAATAGAGTTTGCATACAATAATTTGGTATATTATTCTACTTAATAAATATCTTTCTTTGCCAACTATCATCTACAACTTGATACTTTTGATTTTTCAAAAGTTGATAATCTTATGGCAAAAGATTTAGCAAATTTATTGTTAGAAGTATATGTAAAAATAAATGTCCAATTAAACAAAGCTTAAGAATGATAAAGATTAATGCATATGCCTATTACAAAAAACAACCACAATTCAATGTAAGTAATAAAGTATGATTATTTTGTTGCAATATCAAGACTATTTATTATTGTAACAAATTGGACTATTGTAGGCTTGGACCTTTTCTTATTAATAAACAAGTCAATCTTGTTGCTTATCAATTATATCTATTAGAATCTATGAAGATCCACCCCATATTTCTCATATCCCTTCTTGAGCTATATAAAATAGTAAATATCTTGGAAAGAAGATAAATGCTACCTTTTCCTATAGAAGTGGATAATAAACAAGAGTTTAAGGTGGAAGAAGTGATAGATTCAAGGCAGCAATTATTAGATTCAAATCAAGAGCTTTTATTTGCATACTTACCAAACAAGATATTACAGTTGCCACAACCTTCAAGATAATAAAATCAAAATGAAGATCTTCAAGAACAACATATCTTTCTTTAAATAGATGGCAGGATATAACATGTTTGATATCATGAATTTTGAAGAGACTCTAGATGTTTGGTGGTTTTATTAGAGATAGAAACAACTTTTGATAGTATTCCAAATGTTTTATTTGAAAGAAGTTATGAAGGCCTCAATAATGACTAAAAAATAGGATGGTCTTCTTTCTTTGGTATAAGATACTATTGATGGCTGAGAAGACCTATCATCCATCTTTGAAGAGAACAAAGATCAAAGTATGTCGCAAATATAATTTGCTGCATCTTGGATTTTCCCAATATATGAAGATCGCTCCTTGTGAAATTTATTCCTAGAAAGAAGAGTAATGCCACATATATACATAGGTACTCTAATTAATACCTATATGATTAGATAGAAATAGATAAAAGTAGATAAAATTAGTTTAATTTCATAATATCTTCTAGAAAAGCTTCCTAAAAGCTTCATAGATATTGTTTTGACTTTATATGTAATTGTAATTGATTGATAGGTTAGAAACTTTATCACATGCTGATAGCTTACAAAATAAGCTAATTATGTGGCGTACATATAAAAAACTTGCGTTGCAAGTTAAAAAAACGTGTCTTACAAAGTCAACATGTTTTAAAGGTCCTATATGATATCGCCAAATAGCTCCTAATTAAGAGTATATATGGAGGCAAGAATAAAGCCTTTTTCATTCTTGTCAATACCTTTCTAATCCTTAGTCTTATTTTAAGGCTTTTTAGTCTTCTTGTTTTTAACATTAGCCATTTTTGTTCAATATTATATCATCTTTGAGTGACTTTCTAGTTCTTTTTAGTGATATAAGAATGTATTGAAGATTTTCTTTCTTCAAGATTCATCTCCTTGATATATGAATCTTAAAAAAAGAAGTCCTCAATATACTCTTATATCACTGAAATGAACTAAAAATTCACTCAATGATAATATATTATTGAACTAGAATGGCTATTGCCCAAAATAAGAAGACTGAAAAGTTGTAAAAAACTAGAATGAAGAAGGCTTCACTCTTGCTTCCATATATAGTCTTAACTAGGAGCTATGTGGCAATATCCTACAGGACCTCCAAAATGTGTTGACTTTGTAAGATACATATCTTAATTTATTAGGTAAGTTTTCTATATGTATGCCACATTACTAGCTTATTCCTCAAGCTATCAACACGTGGTTAACTTCTTGACCAAGTTTCTAACCTATCAATCAACTACAAATACATGTTAAGTGAAAGCAACATCTATAAAGCTTCTAGAAAGCTTCTCTAGATGGTATTATGATATTAACATATTTTTATCTATTTTTACCTGCTTCTACTTAATTATATAGATATTTATTAGAATACTTATATATATCCGTAATATCATGTCCTTGAAAACCTATTGCAAAGAATAACATTAATTCCACTTTAGCAATAAGATATGGTTACTTCATCATAATATCAAAACCAATTGCCTTTATAATAAGTTGGATTATTGTGAACTTTGACCATTTCATATTTTTGAACAAATTAATCTATTTACTTACTGATTATATCTAGTAAAATTTATAAGAATGTATATTACATTTTATATTTTTTTTCTTAAGCCATATAAGACAATGGATATTCAAAAAAGAATACATGCCATCTTTTCATATAGAAGTAAATAATAATTAAGAATTTAATGTTAAAGAAGTCTTAGACTCAAAAGAAGTCAAAGTAATTAGAATATCTTTTTTATTGGCTCAAATATGATATTAATGAATGCACATGTAAGCCATGTAAGAATCTAGCAAATACAATATAGAAGGTCAAAGCTTTTCATTGACAACATCCATTGAAACCAAGATAAAGAATTAAACAATGCTTTCCCATAAATAAAACAAAGTTTAATAAAGCTTGAATTCCATACTTCATTTTTAATTATGGTTTTTTTGTATTTGTGGCACTAAAAAGATAAAAATAAAAAATAAAATAAAATAAAAACTACAACTTTTAGATTTAACTCAAAAGATATTATTTGTTGAATTATTGAATAAAAAATTACAATTGTTATAGCCTTCAAAACAACATAATTGAAATAAAAACCTATAAGAATGACATATTTTTCTTTAAATTGATGGCAAGATACAATATATTTGGTATTACGATCTTGGAAGAGATTATAATGTTTGATGATATTAATAGAAGTGAAAATATTTTTTGATGGTATTCCAAAGGTTTTATTTAAAGTTATTTAGGCTTCAAAAATGATCAAATATCCTAATATCAAAGAGTATCAATGGCTGAGAGGACCTACCAACTACTTTAAAAAAAAAACAAAGATTAGATTATGTCGCAAATACAATTTGTTGCATCTTAAACTTCTTCAATATATGAGCACTTTTTTACATGGAATTCATCCTTATAAAGGAAGATAATATTACAATTTTATATATTTATTTCAAAAATTATTGATGTAATATGAATAGGTAGAAGTAAGTAATAGTAAATAAACTTGATAATATCTTATGACGAGGCTTCTTAGAATATAGTTGCAAATTTTATTTTTTTAATAAGTATCTATATATGATTGATAGATTGAAAATTTGGCCAATAAGTTGGCTATATATTATACATATTGGCTACTTATAGTACAAATTTGACATATAGAGCACATATAGAAAACTTATCTTGCAAATTAGATATATGTCTTGTAAGTTGGACAAGTGTTAGAGGTCTTATACAACATCATTACATAACTTATGTTTGGATAGTATATGTAGAAGTAAGAGTGAAGTCTTTCTTATTCTTGTCAATTTCTTTCTTATTTTTAGTCTAGTTTCAATGTCTTTAGATTTCTTATCTTTTGGCAATAGCCATTTTAATTTCTTCTAAAATATACATATTTACTTATTTCTATTTTTTATATTTTTTTAAGAAATACCACACTTATTTATTTATGATTGTTGAATTTTTTTTCTAAACAATTTGTTGATTAAGATCTAAGATATTAATCACAAGATTAAAACTAAATATATTAACAACATTATAATGTCCTAGAATAAAGGCCCAAATCTTGTGAAATATAAGATAGGAATTTGTAGGATGATGAATTTCTATAAAAATTTGAAATACCTAATAAGGTTACAAAATCATTACATACATTATTATGTTGTTATATGTATGTATTTTAAAGTTTATTTTAATATGAAGTAAAAATAAAGTAATTAAATTAAATTAAATTAATTATATTTTTCATGAATTATTTTAATAAAAAAATAATATCATATCTTTTAAGGAGAAAATATGTTTTTAAGCATCATATATTTTTAATTATATCTCAAACTAATATATAAAATTTGATAATTAATATTAAGTACTTTAGTTTAAATAATAAAAATACTGACATATATATTTTTATATATACATATATTTATACATATATACATATATTTATATATTTATACATATATTTATATATTTATACATATATTTATACATATATACATATATTTATATATATATACATATATTTATACATATATACATATATTTATATATATATACATATATTTATACATATATACATATATTTATATATATATACATATATTTATACATATATACATATATTTATATATATACATATATTTATATATATACATATATTTATACATATATACATATATTTATACATATATATATATATTTATACATATATACATATATATATTTATACATATATACATATATATATTTATACATATATACATATATATTTATACATATGTACATATTTATACATATATACATATATATTTATACATATGTACATATTTATACATATATACATATATATACATATATACATATGTATATTTATACATATATACATATATACATACATACTTTACAATCTTATTTATATTTTAATTATTTTTTATTTTAATAAATTTTATATTATAATTTTTAAAATAACTTTAAAAATAACATCTATTTTTTTGAGATAAAATAAATATTAAGTTAAGAGATTAAATAATATAATTATTCACATAGTTCCAATTATGATATTTAAAAAAATATATATATTTATCAATAACTAGAAAATAAAAAAATAAATAATAAGAAAAAATATGTACTTAGATTATGTATTTTATTTTATAAAAAAAATATGGTGTTATTTTATTTTTTAAAATTATGAAGTTTATAGATTTTGTTTTTAAATATGTGTTGGCTATTTATATATATATTTTTTTTATATTCAATTTTATTTTTGGAAATGATGATATATATATAGAACATATTTTAAGTAGATTCATAAATAATTAACATAAAATCAACTATAAAATTACATAAGATTTTTTTTTTATTAATATCAATTACAGGTTGGTTGTTATAATATACTTTGAAAAAAAATACTTGTTTAAAAATTATAAAATTTCTTACATTTTCATTCTTATGAATTATTTTTTCTATTTATAATGAAATGTTATTTATATTGATAATATTTTTAAATAATTGTGGACTGTTCATTTGTGTGTGTGTGTGAGAGTGTGTGTGTATATATATACTAAATTCATAGAGTTGCAACAGAAAGTTGTCAAAATAAATTCATGCTTTATCAATCTATTTATTGCATATCCTTATTATCTTTTCAATGACATTTATATTATTCTATTTGAATCCAAATAATGAAATTGTAAAATTATGAGTTTTTAAAATAAATTTTGAATTTAATTGTAAATATAACAATAAAAATCTTCAATACAAAAAAAATATCTCATACATAATTTTCATTTCAAAAATATATTTATGTCTAAAAACTATGTATATGCAAACATACACGTCTTAACAACCTTAAAAATTATATATTCAATTAGAAATTTATATATTTTCTTAAAGAAACTTTTTAGAAACATTAAAATAATAAAATATTTTAAGCATGGATTTTTGCAGCAATTTTGTTAATTCTTGTGACTTTATTTCTTTTCAATTAGCTCATGAGACTTAGCAAGAATTTTATCAAAAAAATTTATTATTATAACGTTTGCAGGTTTGAAATTATTTCTTTAATTTTAAAAAGAAATTAAGTAATTCTCAAGAAAAAAGCATCTATTTTTAATCTGTTCATATTTACTTTAATTTCAACAAGTCATTCAAACTTGCTTCTTGAAGTTATTTAGTATTTCAATCATAATAACACCGTCAGAGTATTTGAGTCATTCTTTTAATACATATAAAACATAAAATGTAATAAACTAATCATTTGATAAATATTCTTTTACTCTACCTTTAGAATGACTACGTGTTTAAAAAACTTTATTTTATTAGAAATGATTACTTAAATAATTACATCACACAAGACTATAACCATCTTGCACTTATTGATTACTATGGCTATTTTGGTCCATTACATTGCATACTCTCAACTTTCACACAAAACTAAAAACTTTACTTCCATAAGCAAAAAGTCAAAAATCAAAGAGGATATCCTGGTCTTCACCTCTTGCCTCTTCGTATACTAAATTTACACCAACTTTCCAAGCCTCTAAAACCTTAATTCTTCATACATTTCCATAACCCACCAGTTTTTGTTGACTTCCATGTCCATTGACTTTTATTATCACTTCTTAATATATGCATCCATTGATTTTTGCACACAATTGGCTTCTACCTTTGGTTGATTTGGCATGTGGGCATTGGAGCAAACACTTGCTATGATTAGTGAATATTTCATTGTGGCCTGTACCTCAGTGGAACAAGGACTCTCTGCTCTTGGAACTGATGTTTTACCCATTCTTTAATCTGTGATATTTCTCAATTAGGCACATTGAAAAGGAGATATGAAGAGGCTGAGCGGCCATTGACTATACATGCAGTGTTTGATGTCATTGCTTGCCTCTGTCAAACCCTTCATCCCAGATGTAGTGTGAAACCATCATCTGGCTTGCTAATTGTTCAACTTCAAGTTTGACCTAAAATAAAGATGGAGAAGAAAAAGTTTCAATTCATTGACTGTTAACAAATCCATTCAGCAACTTCCTATGAAGTTTATTGCATGCCATCATTCTCTTGGCCACCACCAGTCAATAAACAAACAAACAAACATATAATAAGCATTGAAAAAATGAATGAGAAGAACACAACTTTCTTCCTCCTCTTTCAAAAAAGTCACAGAAAGAATGTTGAAAATTTTACAATTCTTTGGATATAAGTAGTTTCAAAAATGGTTGATAAGAATCTTTTAGAATCAAATAGAAAAGTCCATCAAAACTTGGTCCAACATTGACAGAATTCAAATCCACATTTGCCACATGTAGAGAGAACTTGAAATGACATCATACTCAGGCAACACTTGTGAGGCAAAGGACCACATCCATGTTTGGTGAGGAAATAGGACATTCCAAAGTGCAGGAAAAGCAGCAAGTTAAAAGGAAAATGAGGAGGGTGAATCACTCTGATCAGAGTGATGACATGAAAGGTAGCTACTTTGAAGCTTAAATTTTGATATATATATATAGAGAGAGAGAGAGAGAGGTTTATGACCACATTGCTGAGATCAGCAAAGTTGGCTAATATGGGAATATAATTGAGTAAATGCATGCCATTCCTATTACCCCCTTGTCCAATTCAATCAAAACCATCCCATGGGCATCAGATTTGCTTCTTAATTTTCAATTTATACTTTTGATGTTTCATCAATCGAAATCTCGTCTTGTGAATTCTAATTCTTACCATATGTGTTTTGCCTTCTCCAATTCATGAAGAAAAAAAGGTGCTCCAGTGAGGGAAGTATGTGGCAGTCAATTTGTTCAACTAATTATAGGCATTGATGATTGTAGATTAAAATATATTTTTCCCATGCATGAAGACCTGATGTTTCCTGTCCCTGTAATTTTGGAACTGACAACACTACTTTCTTTTTTGTGGATAAAATGCAGTGAATGATAGAAAAAAAAATGTATGTGCATGTACACATAGACAAATTGAAAAGAAACATGTAAGAAGCAAATAAATGAGTCACACATGTGTCACACATAGTTAAAATTAGACTTGTATCATTTATGTTGAATAAGTGATAATGGCATGTGTTTGGGAGGCACATTGATCTTTTGTTTTGAGCAATAATACATTTAGAACCATCTGAAAATAATATACTGCTAAATTTACAAACATGCTGTGTCCCACACTTTAACATGTGTGTATGGCAAACCTTGTTAGTATTGTTATCACAACTACAATATCTAGCTTATGATGATGTTATTAATTTGGTATTTTTTCTGGTGTGCACTGATTTGGGAAAAAATGTAGCCATCCTCAAACAGCAGTAAGACACTGAATTGTGAAGAAATCAATCAAACTAGCAAGCAAAGACAAAGACAAAAAGAACAACAATAATAACGAAAAAAAACCTGACAATGAAAATAAAAAGTTCATGTAAAATAAAAATATAAAATTCTTGTGATATTCTTGTGTAATAATGGTCTATTGTGAAGAAGAATAAAATGAAGAATGATCGTTGCGCATGCAAGAAAGAAAATGAATATATTGAAGAAGTTGAAATTTGGAATAACTCAAGGCAATCAACACACACACACACATACAAATATATATATATATATATATATATATATTTATTTATTTATTTAAGCAGAAACTTGTGTTGTTGGGCGCCACAATCTCTTGCACTGTCATTCATCCATTGTTCATGTATATTTGGCCAACAAGAAGGCTTCTTTATGTCTTTTATCTTGTACCCAAGCTGTTATATATAATAGATATATTTTTGGGTCCTCTGAGAGCGGAGTGCAATTCTGTAAGCCAATTCAACGCCACCGTAACTGCAGCCTTCAGGCATTTGGGGAGGATCCTTGACCACTCACTGCCATTAACCGCTCACTCACTCACCCTCCTCACTGTAAAGCAAAAGCTGAAACTTCGCAACTAGGACGTGGGTGACGTGGAGTGATACCCCTAACAAATACGCGATCGAATCTTTGTATGGATTTCAATATCCCCTAAGACGTAAATTGTACGTATCAGAACCTCGGTATAATGTTGTGTATGCCGACCTTTCAGAAAGTGCCAAAATTGTATTGTCATCAAGGTTGCGCCTTTTTGCAGGTGAGCTTGCATGCTCCTCGTGGCTCCTTCCTTCTCCTTGACCTTCATTCATCCATTCATCATCCCACATTCACCAGTATGCATTCATCCACGTTTGGAAGGAAGGAAGGAAGGAAGGAAGTGCCCCTATGTCCGCGAATTTGCCTTCCATTGGCTGTTGCTTTTTCTTGCCCCTTGTTGGCTCACTTTTCAACGTGACTTTTTTGTGGAGTCCTGATTCTATATGGAATCGGTCGCCTCAGTTTGACTTGGAGAGTTCTAGGGTTTGAAACTTGTGTCGGGGATTGCCTTTGGGATCGTGGTAATTATACATGCTTGAGTTGTGCAAAGGGGGAGAATTTAGAAGAGGGTTTGTTGAGACTTGAGATGTATTTTTTTAAATGGTAGCTTTATTTTGAATATAGTAGGAAAAAAAACATCAAATCGTTTTTGTAGTTTTTTAAAGATTAATTAGATGAATGTATGAAGAAAAAATTATTATTTTTGTGATATGCTAAAAGATAATATAATATATATGTTTTTCTTATATAATATATTTTTATTTATGTAGTTGATTTTTTTGAGTTTGATGATTTGGAAATTCTAACTTTGAACGTCATATCTTTCTTCTTATTTTTCTATTTAATCTATATACTATGAATTATATTCAAATATTTATAAATATATTATATCTGATACACATTCTGATAAAATTCTAAATGCTTATCTGTTTACGAATTTTTTTTAGCTCAAAATTATTTTAATTTTAAAATTTTGTTTTTCTCTTATCATTTTCATAATATTAGTATTTATTTAAAATAATTTATATTACATATGAAATTTACACAGTTTCTTACTATTACATTTAAAATTGGAGTATTTATAATTGTATATATCACAAAAATATCTACAAAAATGTAAATATAACATATTAGAAATGATGTTAAAAAATATAACCTTAAAGACATAAAAATATTATTAGAAAAAAATACAAATTACTTATTATGTATAGAATTTGGTTAAGTAGGGAAAAAAAGAAAAAAAGAAAAAATGATAAATCCATAGAAACAATTATTTGGTGAACATAAATAGATAAGAATTTGAGAAAGGAAGTTAGTGGTATCTATTCAACTCCAACTACTACCAATTTACACCCTTTCAAACCCTTCTTTCTTTAGGACCAAATGCAATATTAATAGAAGATAGAAGCATTGAGCCTTTGCTGCACTTTGGGCATGGCAAATTCATTAAAAGACAGAAAAATCTAACAAATGAATACCAAAATAATACTATCAAAAAGTTTTGATAATAAAGATCATGTGTTTGTACATATTTACAGAGTGTAAGTTTGAAACGTTTAGAATGCATATATATATATATATATATATATATTCAATTTTCTTAATTTTTTTCTTAAAAAAAATATTTTAGAAAATCTGATTTTATCAATCTAATTATATAAAGATTTTCATTAAATTTCTACAACATTTCTACAAAATCTTCTATAAATAATTTTCAAGAATTTTAAAATAAAGAAGATACTATGTTAATATTTTTTTAATAAGTGTTTCCATTAAATATTCTTTTCTATTTTATTTGAATACATTAATTAATTTATAGTTGTTAAAGAATGTTCCATCAACATATGGATATAAAGATTATTATTTCTTAATATTTTATAATATCATATTCTAATATTTTGATATATTTATTTTAAAATTGAATACTATTTGTGATTAAAAATAATTATTTTATTTTATTTTTGATATGTGTTTATTATTATTTCTTCAGTATTGGATTAACATAATAAAATATTTTTTACTTTTAGTTATATAATTTAAATTATGAGTTATTGTATATATATATTAATGTCTTTTTAACATATTATTTTTTAAATATCCATTTTTGTATAATAAAACTATCCATAATTATCAACATTTTGCATCATTGATAAAAAATTGTTACAGCAACAAAGAAATATTGTAAAAGAATGAATTATTTAATATGACATTGTATGACACAAATAATTGAGTAGATTGATAAAATAAAAAAATTAGTAGAAAGAGAAAGAAAAATAATTTCTTTGCATCTAAATAAAATTTAAAAAAACTTTTGATATCAACATGTGGAGTGACACACATGTGAAGAAAACGATTTAAAAAAAATATTTTGAAACACAAAAATAGTCTCAAAGTAAATAACGAAGAAAAAAAAATTTAAAAAGGGAAAACTCAGAGTGCTAAATTTCTTTATGAAGATAGAATAGATCTTCTATGGTCAAGAAAACACTAAAATTTAGAAACCAAATGAAATGTAATTAAAATTAAAAAAGAATCCGCAACTTTAAAATAATGCTCAATAGAATCATAACACACATTTCCCCAAACCCATTGTACTCAAATAACAAGAAGCAGATACTGACATTTATATTCTAAACTGCACCCAAAGGGAAATAGGATGTTAAGACACTAGCAATTCACAATCCTCCTATTCAGTAATGTAATGCGGCATCTTCACTCTATCCATGTCAACAAGAGAAAAAAGCATAAAACGATGGTTGAGTAAACAAGAGCATCCTACAAACAAGAGCGGAGCGTTTTATTTTAATAACAAACGCCACATTTGGACCAAAGCTTTGTTGTTTCCGGGGGACAGTGAAGACGTAGCCGAGGTTGCAAAACTCAGAGAGGCGCGACGCTAGAGCAGCGTTTCCGATGGCGCGATGCGAGCAACCTGAGACGCGAGGGCGGGCCCCGCGCGTGAGCAATCTCGTCACCGGCATCGAGGATTCACCTGGTGATGGACCCAACTGAGGGGGGTGGTCGTGGCTTGGGATCGCGGACCCCACCGGAATCCTTCGCAATTGGTTCGTGGTAGTGAGTGGCTACTAAACCGGGCGCGGCACTGCAAGCACCCGCTGGATATTCCCCGAAAGTACAGTCTCCGTAACGAAGCTAAACAATGGGTCACGACAGGAGGTCCGGAACCACACTGGAAAGTGTTCTCCGTCGAGGGTCAGAAGGTGGGGACTCATTCATTTCGCCATAAAAGCTTTAGATTCATGCGGTTAATAAAAATGCCAAGGCCGCCAATTGTATTTACTCCCTCTTCATCCACCAGCTCTGGAATACTAATCTCTCTCCCCGCTGAGTGATTGAGTGCGTCCTTTGACGTGCAAGACCACTGACCGGGCCACCGAGCCTGCCGGCCTCATAAAAGCGATTCATCTGCCCCATCTCTACTGCATTACTTCCCCTGTCAGGTCTCTGACGATTCACGAGTCGCTAGTCTCGGTTGTGTGAGGATAGTTTCTTAAGTAGTACCAGTTGAAGCCTTTGGTTTTGATTTAGTGGCAGTCGGTGGTTGTCCATTTGTTGTGGGTTAGCTCTGTGCAGATACAGCTGTAGTGGAGTGCGGTGGTGCTGAGAGGTAGTCGCCATGGCTCAGGGAAGATGCAGTGCAATGCTGGCTGTAGCGCTTCTCGTGGTTAGTGCCGCGGTGGTTGCTCAGGCTGTCACTTACGACGTGCCGCGGTGGACCGTCCCTGCGGCTGCAAACGCAGATGTTTATACTACTTGGGCTGCGAATGTTTCCAATTTCCTTAAGCCAGGAGATGTATTGGGTAAGTTTGCCTACAGTTCGGCATCTGAGTTTTGCTACTAATGTGGGTCGATTACGTTTTTTTTAGTAATTCAGTTACAATTTTTATCGCCATTTTTATTGCCTTTCTGTTTTATTAATAAAAATTTCCTCCCTTTTCCTTCCTGGAAGAGTAGTGTCTTCCTCTTATTCTTGTAGGGTTCCACGCAGTATGGGATTGCTAAATCTCGAGATCAAGTTCTCGTTATTCGGCCTACTCATACAGAAAAATAGTATTGAACTATAGGTCTTAAATCAAAGGCGCTGAAAGTTTGTAGCGGAGCTTATTGGTGGTTGTGCAAGTAGTGAGGGACGCACTTGTTGATGTCGTTCGCAGGCACTGCGCTATTGCTGATGTGCGTGTCAGTATGAGCGTTTAGATTTTTACCTTGGGCGAAAGAGAGTTGTTTTGGTTAGACTTCTGGTGTAGGTACGTACTCCGAGAGCACTTCTTGTATCGGTTGTAGGGAAGTAGTGTGCGCGCTGCCTCGTACATGCCGTCGCAGATGAGAAGGAAAGAGTAAGCCACTTGAGATGTGTGTACTATCTTCGTGGTGGCGCGGCGCATCCTCATCCATGTTCGAATCGGCAGAGTAGTTCTCATCGCTTTAGCTGCGTCTCTTAGCTGTGACAGTGCACATAACGTGGCCTCTAATTCACCTGCATGGAGCCACACCAGTGTTTCGCCATCCTACCCAGATTGCCTAGAACGGAATATATGGACCGGTAATCTGAATCTTTTAAGTATATGAAATGGCTATCAAATTTTCTGTGAACTGTGTCTCCGACACGAGCTCTCATCTTCAGAAATGTTTAAAATATCACCGAGTGTTGGCAGGTTAAGGTCTTCTCATGGCATTTCTGTATTCATGTGCGAGGTCTTTGACGCTGATTGCATTAACCTGAGTTACTGTCTTGCGTTTCCATTTGCATCCTGTCTCTTGCAAATGTGAATTTATGAGATCTCTAATCAGTGGGTTTTGATCGTGGGCAGTCTTCCAGTATTCGGCAGCAGCGCACAACGTGCTGACCCTTGCAACAAAAGCGAACTACGACAATTGCGTTAAGACATCCCCTCTCAACACGACCAGCACCGGGAACGATGCACTCGTAGTCAAAGCGGGAGGTAATTATTTTATCTGCGGTATTCCCACGCATTGCGAATCAGGTCAGAAGGTGGCTGTCAACGTGTCCGCAGCCACCGGAACTCCTGAAACCCCCGGAACTCCTGCAGCTCCCGGAACTCCTGCACCACAGGGACCTTCTTCTGCCACTTCCTTGACTGTTCGTCAGACCTTTGCTGCTGTATCAGTTGCCCTATCCGCTTCTCTCATCATCTGGTAGGCATCAATTAGTTTCTCTGGACGGATAGAACCAGCCTTGGAGGGTCTTATTCCGTTTCAGGGGTGTAATCTCGCTTAGAGGATGTGTGACTGGTGTGCGGACACGAATGTCCTCGCGACCAGGTTAGAGTTTCGATGTGAATTGTGGTGACCTGGCTGAGGTTCAAGTCTTTTGGCGAGGGAGATGGTTGACACTTCTCCTGTATGTCTGTCTACCCTCAGAACATATGAATAGTTGAAATGCAATCGTCTCTGCTTGAGGCTGGTTATTCTCATCATCATGTGCTTGTGGTTTCTGAAGTTGCGTATGAAGAGGACTGTATGTACGAAAAGAAATGCCTATCTCTATGCATTGTGTACGAGCTGAAGCAGACCATTTCACTGTGTCGCTAAGATCAAACTTATGTAGAGCCTGTGCATGGGTGTGTACTCTCATTATGCATCAAACGAATGTGGGCTAATTGAACTTCCGTACCCTTCGCCTGAAGGGGGAAACAGTGTCGTCGTTTAGTGTCCTACCACATTTATTGTCCTTTAAATGTATCCCTGCTTGAAATTCACTACTTGTGATTACTTTTGAAGAAAACGTTCTTGAATGCAGTTAATACAGGTCGAGATGAAATCTTACATGTGAACAATGTGTTGAATAATAGTTTCCGACCAAAATCTCGTAGATACAGCTGCAACGAAGTCAATACACATTGGCATTCGCAATCTTATAACTCTTTCAAATACAATTGTTTATGCAATAATAAGACTAAGCAAATGGCATCGTAATTTTTTCTCAACTTACTGTTCCGAAGTGCGTCGCTCTGTTCACCTAGCACAAAGCTTGCGACAGTTGACCAGTTATGTACTTATCATACAACACATTGTACAGCTGACATCTTCTTCCATGAAAATTTCTCTTGAATCTCACGACGTGTGAAATGGGTGAAGGAGATTCTTCCAAGGAACAGTTGAAATATCGGTATAATGTATTCAGCTCTTACGTAGGAAATTATCTACGACAAGAGGACTGTCCATCTTTCCACATTTCCATTATCACAATTTCGTCAAGTATCAAGTGATTAGACTGGCAACTGGGTACCACAGTAATTGTTCCTTTAGCAGCCAGGGGTTGCTCATGATCTTTGGCGCTGTCCGGCCACCCTCAACAATAGTTTTAATGAGTCTCACAGCCAGCTACCTTCGATAGGTTTGGTGGCTTCTACAAGCACGCTCTGTTTGTGGCGATGGGCTGTGCAATTGTAGCGCACAGATCTACTGAGTCCTGGTCAACATCCAGACTTCAACAAACAAAAATAATAAAAAAATATGGTGCGCCACAATAATTCAACACCATCTTTTCCAGACATATTTTATTCACCACACCCCTGAGAGGTAGGTAGGTGGGCTGCCTACGAGAGTCAATGCAGTGAAACATCTGTTCTGAGGTACAGACGCCATAGCTTCGGCACAAGATGCATTTTGGTGATCTGTTCTCGAAGTCAATCTCCTTTGACCGCGGTTTCCAGTTACCCTTCCTGCTGCAACTACCTGCTACTGTGTATGAAAAAAGAACGATGGGACGAATCATGTGTAACCAAAAGCGTGACAGAAGTACGAATTAGAATGAAAATTAGATAGAATACTGGGGTCCTACAATGCAACCTCATAGCTCATGTTGTTGCAGAGAAGAAGCTAGTAGAACTATTTAAAATTCTATTATGGCTTTGCAACTGTGTGTTTTGTGCCTGTGCTTGGTTCCGCCCTAATCTAATCTAAGGGAGTAAATAGTTGAAAACATTTGTTTTTGTTGAGAATGTTTAAAAAGACACAAGAGTAGTAGTAAGTAATACACACACAAGAGAGTTTCTAAGAAGCAAGAGCTTCAAACAAAATCTATTGATCTGGTTGTGTATTGTATACAAAAGGAGAAGGGGAGAAGATAAATAATTCCTCTCCGCTACATTCTAAATATTGTAGCTATAATATTAACTATAGACTATAGTAAATATTGTGGAGAATGTCAGTTATATTTAATATTCTCAACACTCTTCCTTGCTCATCATAATATTTACATAATATAAAATTTGTATAGAATTATGATCTGTCAACTACTATATATGCTGCCAAATTCCAAAACCTCGCTTATGACATGGATTGAAATGATAAAGCACTTATCAACCAATTTTGATATAGATTGAAGGATTGCGTCAAAGATTTGTTATTAATAATGTCAAAAGTAGAAACTTTGAAATAATTTATTATTCAAGCCATTGCATGCGACAATCATTTATTTCAAAGGCATCAAGAAGAAACATTTGATTAAAGAAGAACAAATCAAGTAATGGTGGCAGCTTCCAAGTTTTGTGAAACGTATTCATCAAAGCCGGAATCAATGCAAATTGATATGATACATATTAGACCTTTCACGAAGCAAGAAAAGATTCAATGTCACCAAGAGAGGTTGTTTTTATATTGTAGAGAAGCTAAATATACTACTCAACATTATTCAAAGAAGTAATGCACTTATAAAATAAAGAACACTCTTACCAAAGAAGATATTGTGTTGGAAAACAAGTTTTTCTAGCTACAATAGAGACCGTGCGGCTGGAATCATGTGCAACACCTAGTAAAGGTCCTATCCTCTCTTCTAACCCATCACCTTGTTTTATAATAAAAATATATTTAGGACCTAATAATCACAAAGTCTTTGCCTTGTTAGATTCAAGAGCCTCAGCATATTTTATAGACAAAGATTTTGCCAAAAATATCTTAAGTGAAGAAAATTAAATCCGTACATGTAGAAGTCATAGATGATCGTTTATTGTCTTTTGAAAATGTTATCCATGAAACTATTCCTTTAAATGTAGCAATTAAAGATCATAACATCGTAGTAGTATTTAATGTAATAAAATCTTCCTCCAATCTAGTCATTTTAGGATTATCATGGCTAAAAAAATATAACCTTCAAATAGATTAGATTTCTTGTAATCTTAACTTTTCTGATAGTATAATCCAAGATTGCGTTATTAAAGTAGAAGTATGTAAGTCTATTAAGTCCAAACCTTTACTAGTAGGTGCAACAGCTTTCATGCATGCTACAAAAGAAGGATCATCTTTTACTATATATGCTACATCCATTTCTAATGGTGAAACAACGTCGAGTGGTATTCTTAATCAATATCAAGAATTCTAAGATGTTTTTGAAAAGAAGAATGTAGATATTCTCTCCGAGCATCAAACTTATGATTGTTCAATTGATCTGCAAGAAAGAGCTCAACCACCATTCGAATCAATCTATAGCTTATCACAAAATGAGTTGGCTGCATTAAAGGAATATATTGATGAGAATTTGGCAAAAAACTTCATACGCCATTCTAAATCTCCAACCGAGGCTCCTATCTTATTTATGAAGAAGAAAGATGGATCTCTACAAATATGTATGGATTATCGAGGACTCAACAAGATCACCATAAAAAATAGGTATCCTTTGCCTTTAATTTCAAGACTTTTTGACCAACTCAATCAAGTAAAGATCTATACCAAAATAGATCTATAAGAAATATACAACTTAGTTCGTATCAAAGAAGGAGATGAATAGAAGACTACTTTTTGAACTAGGTATGGACATTTTGAATATAATGTCATGCCTTTTGGACTCACGAATGTACCGGCCACTTTTTAACATCTTATGAATGATATTTTTTGTGATTTTTTAGATGATTTTGTTGTTTACTATTTAGACTACATTCTAATCTACTCTAAGAACACAGAATAACATGAGCTTCATGTTCGTTGCGTGTTACAAAAACTTAGAGATGTAGGATTATATGTCAAGTTGAAAAAGTGTGTATTCCATACTACTCAAGTTGACTTTTTAAGATACATCATTTCTAACAAAGCTATATGATGGATCCCAAGAAGGTTCAAACTATCATAGATTGAAAGATTTTAAGAATAGTATGAGATGTGCAATGTTTTTTGGACTTTCTTAATTACTATCAAATCTTCATTAAGATTTTTTTTCAAGTTGTAGCTCCACTTATACGTTTGACTTGTTAAGACAAACTTGAGTGGAATAAAAAATAGAAGCATCACTTTTTGCTTTAAAGGAGTTTATTTTTACACCAATCTTATATTGCGTTGACTTCTCTAAAGCATTTTTTATGGAAACAAATTCGTTAGATTTTGCTATAGGTGCATGTTATTATAAATGGGAATAGATGACAAATTCCATCCAATAGCTTTTTATTTGAAGAAATTTTCACCAATAAAGATTAATTATGAGATCCATGATAAAGAACTCCTTGCAATCATGGATTCATTTTAAGAATGGCATCATTATCTAGAAGGCACTTCAAGTCTAGTTATCATGTATACAGACCATAAAAAACTCAAATACTTCATGTCAACACATATCTTGAATTGTCGTCAAGCTCATTAAAGCATGTCTTTATCTAGATTCAATTTCAAGATGACTTATCGACCTAGAAAATAACAAGGTCTATCGAACGCTCTTTCTAGATGTTTTTATCTTACACCAAAAGAAGGAAAAACATCTTTTGATTAAAAAAGATCAATTCTCTTGAAGCCCAAGCATTTTCATCTTTGAGCTATAAAATCAACATTGACTATTGATTAAATATTTGTGAAGTAAATTCAATCAAGCATATCTTTTGATCCTCTTATTCAAGATATCAAGGTTATTTCTTCTAAGATCCATGATACTTCCAATTTTGAATTCAAGAATAGTCTATTATATTTTGAAGGACGCCTATATGTTCCAAAAGGTGAAGCTCGATTACGTGTTCTTCAAGCTCGTCATGACTTTCCAACACTAGGATATTTTAGGTAGAATAAAACTTTGGAACTAATATAGAAGGATTTTTGGTGGCCACAAATGTAAAAGACAGTCAAAGATTTTGTACAATTTTTTGATGTTTGCTCAAGATCAAAAATTCCTCGTCATCGACCTTATGAACTTTTTGAGCTGTTACCCATTCTAGAACAACCATGGTCTTTTGTTTCTATGGATTTCATCATGAATCTTCTAATCTCAGGTTCTTATGACTCTATATTTGTGATAGTAGATCGTTTTACTAAGATGGAATATTTTGTACCATGTACAAAATTTATGACAAGTGAAGAAACAACTAAACTTTTCATAGACAATATTTATCGCTATCATGGATTGCCAAAGGATATTATATCAAATAGGGAGACTCAATTTGTATCAAGATTTTAAAAAACCCTATTCAAGATTCTAAAGGTGGATATAAAGCTTTCTTCAGCTTTTCATCTTCAAATTGATAGACAAACGAAATGAATAAATCAAGTTCTGGAACAGTATTTGAGATATACTATCAATTATCATCAAGATAATTAGACAACTCTTTTACCATTGGTAGGTTTTTATATAATAATTCGATACATTTTTCTACTCAACAAACACCTTTTTTTGCCAATTATGGTTATCATCCATATCTTGATATTTTTAACTTTTCAAAAGTTGATAATCTTGCGATGGAAGATTTAACAAATTGCTTGTCAAAGTTACATACAACAATGAAGATACAATTAAAGAAAGCTCAAGAACAATAAAAGACCAATGCGGATGCTTATTGCAAGGAACAACCACAATATAATATGGATGAAAAGGTATGGTTATTTCATCGTAATATCAAGACTACTCATCCTTATGATAAATTAGATTATCATAGGCTAGGACCTTTTCCTATTTGTGAACAAATCAATCATGTTGCCTATCAATTACATCTACCAAAGTCTATGAAGATCCAACTTGTATTTCACGTATCTCTTCTAGAGCCTTATAAGATAGTGAATATCTTGAGAAGAAGACAAATGCCACTTCTTCATATAGAAGTGGATAATAACTAAGAATTTGAGGTGGAAGAAGTCTTAGACTCAAGGTGGCACCAAAATAGGTTGGAATATCTTGTTCATTGGCATAGATATGATATTAGTGAACGTACATGAGAGCCATCAAAGAATCTTATAAATGCAACAAAGAAAGTTGAAGTCTTTCATCAACGACATCCATTAAAACTAAGATGAAAAATAGCAAACCTTTACTATAAAAAAAATAAGATCAAAGGAAAATAACATTCTACCTTCTATATTTCATTGTAGCTTTTGTGTATTTGTGATGAGATGAAGCACCAACAACCAGCAGATTCAACTCAAGAGCTTTCATTTGTGGACTTACTAGATGAAACATTATGATTGTCACAACCTTCAAGATGACAAAATCGAGATGAAGATCCTCAAGAACGACATATGTTTCCTTGAATAGATGGCAAGTTACAACGTATTTGATATTACGACCTTAGAAGAGACTCTTGATGTTTAGTGATTTTATTAGAGGTAAGAACAATTCTTGACAATGTTCCGAATGTTTTATTTGAAGGAAGTTATGAAGGCCTCAACAATGACCAAATAATAGGGTAGTCTTCTCGCCTTGGTATAGGACACTATAAATGGTTGAGAGGACCTATCAACCATCTTCAAAGAGAGCAAAGTTTGGAGTATGTAACAATTACAATTTGTCATATCTTGGACTTCCTCAACATATGAAGATCGCTCCTCATAAAACTCGTCTCTAGTAGGGAAGGTAATGTCACAGATATATATATTTATCTCAATAGTTACTTATATAATTAAATAGAAGTAGGTAAATATAGAATAATTTTATAAAGTCTTTTAGAGAAGCTTCTTAGAAGCTTCATAGACGTCGTTTTGACTTTAGATGTATTTGTAGGTTAGAAACTTGGCCAAAAAGCTAACCATGTATTGATAGCTTGTAGAACAAGTTATCTTTGTATAGTAGTTTGTGGAACAAGCCAACAACGTGGCACATACATAGATAACTTACCTTGAAAGATAAGATATGTTGTTAGCAAAGTCAACACATGTTGAAAGTCTTATAGGACATTGCGACATAGTTCTTAGTTAGATAGTATATATGGAGGCAAGAAAGAAGCCTTCTTCTCTCTTATCAATGCCTTTCTAGTCTTAGTCTTGTTTCAAGACTTTCTAGTTTTCTTATTTTTGACAATAGCCATTCTAATTAATATTACATCACCTTTTGAGTAACTTTCTACTTCTCTTCAGTGATAGAAGAGTGTATTGAGGATTCTCTTTCTTCGAGATTCATGTCCTTGACATTGGGTCAAAATCAGATCCCAGGACACAAAACTGTACATCTATGGCGACTTTGGAATTACTTTATAAATCAAGAGTGGAATTTAAGAGAAGACTTCATATAATTTCTTAAAGCATTGGTTTCAAGAAATTTGAGTTAGTAATGACTTTATAAGAGATTTTGAAAGTCAGGGTTGTTTTGGATGACTCTTAATTTTGTGAAATAAAATAAAATAAGATTTATAATTTGGATAATTTTGTGAATTTTATAACATATTCATAACTGAAATTTTGTAGAATTGTGAATATAGTTTTATTTAGTATATTTTATAAATTTGAGCTAAATCAAATAATTAGATTGAAGATTATTGAAGTTTAAATAGATTAGAGTATTAGAAATTGGATTTTTAAATCTAATAAGGTTATCTAAGATTTGTAACAATTTTCCAATTGAATTGAAATAATTTTTTATTAGAATTAATAATTGATTTGATTTTTGATACTTGAATAAAATTTGAGAGCAAGTTAATGACACTTAGGAATTATTGATACTTAAAGATCAATATTAAGATCAAAGATGGAGGCTAGCCAATATTGGAGTAGATTTTGATATTTTTCTTTAATTTTATAATTTCAATTCTTGTCAAATATATTGTGCTTATTTTTAATTAAGAGATTGAAAGGCATATAAAATTTTAAGTAAGATCAATAATTTATTCAATAATTAATAAGATTCTTAAATTACCATAGAATTGGTTTGAATTGATTAGATTTTAATTAGGATTGGTTTGAATTAGTTGGATTTTGATTAGGATTTATTTAAGAGTTGATCAGAATTTTATTTAGGATTTAGGATTTAATTAGAATTGATTTATAATTTAGAATCTAATTAGGATTGGTTTAGGATTTAGGATTTCTTTAAGATTTCTTTAGAATTTCATAAGGATTTTTTTAAGGCTTTTATAGATTTTTTTAGATTTTTTAAGGATTTTATAAAGATTTCTTTAGAATTTTTTAAAATTCTATAAACTTCTTTCATATTTATTTTGATATTCTTTAAGGATTTATTTTTTTATTATTTCTTTATGATTTTTTTAAAAAATCCTTTAAGATTTCTTTATATTTTTCTTATAATTTATTTAAAAATTTACTTGATCTTGATTAATGTTTGATTATTTACGTTAAGCTTTAATTGTAATTTATATATGATTTTATTAGAGTTGTTAGAATTTATTGTTGCAAAATTCTTTTATCTTCCATAATCAAGTGCCCAACATATTTTCAAGTAAGACTTCATATAATACAACTTAAATAGTAAACCTAATATGAAAGCTTGAGGTAGGAAGTATTAAAATTTATTTATTTTAATTTTTATTTAATAGAAAAAAAAAAAGAGTTTTAAAGGAGCTTTGAGAAGAGCTTCAAGCAAATTTTCTAGTAGAGTATCCACTAAAGGATAAGATATGTACATGGATCCAGCCATTATAAGCATGTTTTAAGTTTTTATATTTTCTATGCAGTAACAACAAAGCAATGATCATAAGGAAGCTTTGGCAACTAAAGCATTGTAAGTAGTAATTAAAAAAGTTGACTTATTTAATAGAATAGACATTTTAAAATATTTAAGATATTATATGAAAAAAATAGAATTAAATTTGATTTTTGAAAAGAAGATGATTGAATTATGAGTAAATTTAATGATATGGTGCAATAGAGTTATTTTTTAGAAAGATAGAAAGATAGTATTAAAAGATACAAAGAACCTCTTTTAAATCAATTTTGGCAAGGGAGGTATGAAATTTGGATTAGAGATATTGCAGCAAAGTATCAAGGATAAGAACTTGATAAAAAAATATAAACAAGTGAGACTTTTTTCAAAGAAAGATGACAAAATAGAAATAAGTAAATATGTATATTAAAAAAGAAATTGGAATGGCTACTGCCAAAAGACAAAAAAACTAGAGACTCTTGAAACTAGACTAGAAACAAGGAAGGAGTTGACAAGAGTGAAGAAGGCTTCACTCTTGCCTCTCTATATACTATCTACTTAGGAGCTATATGGCGAAGTTCTATAGGACGTCCAAAAACGTGTTGACTTTGCACAATATGTATCTTAACTTGCAAGGCAAGTTTTCTATGTAGGTGCCACATAGTTAGCTTGTTTAGCAAGTTATCAACATGTGTGGCACGTAGTTAACTTGTTGACCAAATTTATAACCTATTAATCAAGTATAAACACATGTAAAATCAAAGCAGCATCTATGAAGCTTCTAAGAAGCTTTTCTAAAAGATATTATAAAATTAATCTACTTTTATCTACTTCTACCTATTTATATTACCTAAGTAACAATTATAGTAAATGTATGTCCGTTACATTATCCCCCCTTCTAGAAACAAGTTTCATGAGGAGCGGTGATCACATGTCGAGGAAGTCTAAGATGCGACAAATTATATTTGTCACATACTCTGATCTTTGTTCTCTTCAAAGATGATTGATAGGGCCTGTCATCTATCGATAGTATCTCAGATCAGGGCGGAAAGACTACCCAATTATTTGATCGTTGTTGAGGCCTTTATAACTTCTTACAAATAAAATATTTGGAACACCATCAGGAGTTGTTCCTATCTTTAGTAAAATCACCAAACATCGGAAGTTCCTTCCAAGGTTGAAATACCAAACACATTATATCTTGCCATCTATTCGAGAAAGAACATGTCATTTTTGAAAATCTTCATGTCGATTGCATTGTCTTGAAGGTTGTGACAATCGTAATGTCTTGTCTGGCAGGTGAGCAAATGAAGGCTTTTGATTCAAATCCATTGGTTGTTGGTTTTCCATCTTCTTAGCTTGACAACTATAAAGAAGCTACAAACAAAGATTGAAAGTAGAATGTTATCTTGCCTAGATCTTCTTTCTTTTCTAAGGAAGGTTTTCATCTTGATTTTGATGGATGTCATCAATGAAAAGCCTCCACTATCTTTTTTTCATTTATGAAATTCTTTACTAGCTTCTATGTGCGTTCACTAATATTATATCCATGCCAATAGACAAAATATTTCAATTTATTTTGGCGCTGCCTTGAAACTAGGACTTCTTCCATTTCGAACTCTTCATTATTATCCACTTCTATAGGAGGAGGTGGAACTTGTCTTCTTCTTGAGTTGTCCATTATCTTATATAGTTTAAGAAGAGACACATAGAATATTAGATAGATTTTCATTGACTCCGATGTCGTATTACATGCTATCTAGTTTGAAAATACACCGGGTATTTGGCTATGGAAGATAAAACAAGGTTTTGCAAGTATCCAAGTAGTCTAGTAGGTTTCAACCATCTAAATACAAACTATTTCGGATTTCAATGTAAAAGCTTAATCCCAATACACAATGCTTAGAAACACTATTTTTAATAGCTTTTAGATATTATAAGCATATTTTTTTTTTATTATTTGTTATTTTTAATTTTAATTTATTTATTAATTAATTTATTTTTTACTTTTATTTATTTTATTTTATTATATATATATATATATATATATATTTTAAACTCTAACCCTAGAAAGCGAGCTTCGACAAGCTGTAATTCTCAATCTGACCGTTCGATTATTGTGAGACTTTTATCATTAGTGTCTTTACGAGTCTTCTAAATGCTCAAGAAGTTCAATTCAATCCAACTTATAGATTGCAAGAAAATACCGTAAATCCACACTAATGTCTCTTGACCGTCGCTTAGAAGTTGACGACAAACTTTGACTCGCAATTTCTCCTTCTCTAACCGTTAATTGTCATTCAAACCTTGTGTGCAGCTCCACCTTTAAGCCCTCGACTAACCGCGTCAAGATTTATATTATTCAAGTTGATAGATCTCAAATATTACAAAATCATAAATAATCCCAATATGCCAACTTTTGATACCTCTTTACACTAATGATCAAATATCCTCTATCCATACCATTAGATTAATACAATTTTTTTATGTACACTTGGCATACTCAACCATCTAGACACTTCTAAAATTTCAACCACTGATGTCTCTCTAATTTTGTCAAATAGTCAAGAGTACTAGCCTTTATTTTATTACAAAAATCCAATTCTCCAATACAAACACTAGCTTTGAGCAACGATTGCAAAGTCCTCCCAAACCCTATGAAATCCAATTCTACACCTTTCAAAGGAGCTTGAAGCTAACTCTTCGATCCCAAAATCTTGATCTCTCGAATGCTTCTTCCTTTTCCTCTCTTTTCCTTTAACTTCGTGAAGTCCCCTATTCTTCTGCCTTGGACTCCGAATTGGAACAACAGACCGTGCTTCCATAAAATTCCTGCCTCTAAGAGGATCTTTCCACAGAAAGGACGTTTCTCCAAAACGGAATAGCTTGAATGGAACTGAAGCCTATGTAATTGAAACCTCATTGGGCTACCCAACCAAGTCACGTCTCATACTGGATAAGAAACCCATAACAAGACCTGGATTGGATGTCCCCATAATTGGGTCAAATTGGTCCTTCACATCAAGCTCACCTAATTGTTGAATTGGTCCTTTTCCCTTTTGTCAACTCTTGATAAGAATGGCTTAGACACATTCCATCCAATTTATTGAAGTATCTTAAGGACCTCGATTTATCCCCTCAATTTTTTCTTGGCTTTGGATCTGTTGATCCCAATTATTGAAATTAAACGGAGCATTATATTGCTGATAAGTATGCCCTGACTGCTTGCTACTCCCACACATTGGCACGTAATTGTCACTGGCTCTGGGATTAGATCATTCACTAGCATAATGATCAATCTGTCTGCAACAGAAACAACGAAGTAGTCTTCTTGCACCTCCACCAGGCATATTGGGTGTCTCCACCAATATATATCTATTAGGCTTGTTCTATGTAGGATTAGAAAATGATCTTGGTCGTCCCATTGGTATGGAAGGTGTTTGGTTTGATGACGTTGGTGAAGCATATGTTGTTATCACGTTTGGTGGTACAGCTTGCAATGGGGTGATATTAACTGGCCCTTGAATATTGGCATTGAAATTGGCCACTCTTTCTAACATCAAAGATGACTAAATATTAATAAATCTTTTTTATTTATATTTTCAACATGTAGTCATGTTACAATATGACATCCACCTCTTCTGAACTTGTGCATCCTCTGGTATGCACCAAATAATCTTGTTGTTGTTTGATTTATTATATGTTCTCCGAGTCTTCGTCCAAATCTTCTTTATCACTTTTGCTATCCAAGTCAAAATTATCTTCTTATTGATGAATATATATGTCTTTATCAAGGTCTTCTGTATTTATTTCTGTGTATCTTTGTTTAATTATTTTTTCTTGCTTCCCTGCAATTGGTATTTTTAACCTTGTTCCATCTAACTCCCACAATGAGTAAGTTGCATTATCATGAATAGTTGTTACCACATACGGTCCAAACGATTGCTTAGAAAACTTCTTTAGAGTACTATGTTGATTGTCTAAGCTACTTTCATAGACCAAAATCCAATCACCTTCTTCAATTGCTTTAGGCCTCAATCGATGCTGCTTATTAAATCGTGCCTTATTTTGTAACCTTGATCTTTTTAATCTTTCTAATGCTATTTGCACATCTTCCGATCTTTATTCTAATTATTGAATTCTAATAGTTAGAAGTTCTTCTCTTGTCAATCCATCTTTCCATGATAGTACACTCTAAGTAGGTATTTTTTCTTCAATTGGCATAATTGGTTTTTGACCTGTCATAAGCTCAATAAGCATATATCTCGTTATTGAGCTATGAGTTGTCCGATCAGCCCATAATACAAATAACAAAAGTTGTGGCCATTCTCTAATCTTATCATTACAAGCTTTAATTAATGCTTTCACAATCGATGGGTGACCATGTTCACTTTTTGCATTTCTTATAGGATCATAAGCAATAGTCAGTGATAGTTTAATTTCATAACTTTCAAAGAATTCATGAGCTTCTTGTGCATTTAATTCTCCATGATCTGCAACGATTTTTCCTAGACATTCGTAGCAGCAAATAACATCTTCAAGCAAAAATCTACAAATTCCTTCCGTGGATTTTGTTCTCAATGCTCTTTCTTCTACTTGATTTGATAAATCTTGATGAGCTAAGACCAAATGTCTCATTTTTCATAACCCGATTGGCATAATAACCAAATCAACAAGCCATTTAAAATGAATAGCTAGAGGATATGTAGAATAAAGACCATCTCGATGTCGTATATTAGAATATGCTTGACAAATTTCACATGACTCTACAAATAAGTGTACATCTCGATACATATTTTTCCACCAATAATGTTCCTTTAGTTTAGCAAAAGTAGCCCAAATTCCTCTATGTCCTGTCCATAAACTATCATGAAATCCCTTTAATAATTTTTGTTTCTCTTCCTTATTGCCTATCACTCTTTGTGGCATTCCAATTCCTTTCTTTAGTTTCTTCCATAAGAATCCTTCTTGAATCAAAAATCCATATGCCTTTTTTCTTATTTATTTAAATTTTTCTGTAGACCAATTTTCTTGCTTAGTCAAGGTATTCAAGTAATCACCAATATCCAATAATTCTCCTTCATAAAATTCTTCAAGAAATAGCTTGTCTTCTTTGTTAAGATTTAATACTGAATAGAATTTTGATCCAACATCATCAATGTCTTCAACCATTTCATCTTCTCTTTCATATCTTCCTCGAGATAGCATATCTGCTACTAAATTGTCTTTTTCAGCAACTTGTTTAAATTCCAGATTTAATGACTTAATATAAGCCATCCATCTTAACATTGCAATATCTGGCGTTGAACAATTAGTAATCATTCCAAGTAATGGCAAGTACTCTGTTTCAATTACTATTGCTGTACCAATCAAATAATCCCTTTCAGCTTTCATAACCAAAAGAACTCTCCAAAGTTCTTTTTTGACTTGCAAATATGCAAGTTGACGAGTACTTAAAACTTTAGCTCCAAATCAAACTGCAAATCTATTTCTACTTGAATCATCTTGATCCACAGCCCATCCAATAATAATAGGACTAGTATCCACAATAAGAATTACTTGTCTATTACAGTCATAATCAATTTTTCTTAAAATTGAAGGTATCACCAATAACACCTTTAGCTTCTGCATTACTTCAATATGCTTTCTTTTCTATTTAAATCAATAACCTTAAGTAATAATTCATACAATTGATCAGCTACATGAGTAAAATGAGGAATCCATATACAATAAAATATAGAAGCTCCTAAAAACTTACGTACTTCTGTTAAGGAGACACATGAATCTCTCATCCTTCTAATTGCATCAACTTTTCTTAGATTTGGCTTTCTCCCATAAAACCCATACAAATGTCCAACAATAAGAACTTCCTGCACTCCAAATATAGATTTTGCTCCTGAAAGTGTAAGATGAACCTCTTCAAGTCGAGTTAAAATCTTTTCACAATCTTGCATATGATCAACAACATATTTGTGACACCCCCTCTCATCAAAAGTTTGATCTTTTTCTCCTTCTTTACATCCTTTGATAAGAACATCATCTAAAAAGGGCATAGTTTTTTCAAGAATGAAGTCTCTTAATACTTTGTTCATCCCATTCATCATATGTGCAACTAAGTTAGTAACATCCTGAGGGAGAGTACACATTTTAAGTAATCCAAGTGGCATTCTTATTGTTGTTAGATCTCTACTCCGTTGCGCAAGTTGAAATTGATCATAATCCGAATATAAATCACCCATTGAATAAATTTCCCTTCCCACAAACGCTTCTGCAAACTCGTCTTCTAATGGTCCTATGCCTCGTTTTGCAAGTATTTTTTAAAAATATTCGATTTTTGTTAGAAATAAAGAACCATTACATCCGATCTTCAATTCTTCAAAAGTCTCCTTTGTAAACTGATGTCCAATCTCCTTTGGATCTCTTAAAATCTCTTCTTTTGATGCTTCTTCTATTTGTTCCTTAGAATCTTCTGGTAAAGGTCTGGCAATAGGTTTTATCTTTTTATGTACTATTTTATATTTTATCTCTATAATAACTTCTGGTGCTTGAAAAGATTCAATTATAGAATAAACCTCCCTCGAATGAATTTCCACAATCTTATCATTGTCTCTTAATCCAATAGATGCAATTAATTCCAAAGAATCCTCCAATCCATTTTCTTCATAAACACCTAAAATCTTCTCATCATCTTCTAATGTCCCTAACTTGCATAATTCTCTTTCAATACTATATAATCTTTTTTTTCTTTTCTTTTAAAATCATCAACTTTCTTATACATAATATTTCTATTCTCAAAAATACCAATAAAACTCGCATCAAACGCACCTTCATCTCATAAGAGTATCTCCTCTTTTGTACCTCCATAATCTTGCTTTATAGTGGTACTTCCTCAAAATCTTTAAATCCTTCAACAACCCTTGGCAATGGTTTCTCCCTCAACCTATCCTGATTTCGTTCATGATTAGGAGGTACTATTAGAAATTGTACAGCTTTCCTTCCATCTTCACTACGTACCCTTGCATATGCAGAACCATTGTCAAGTACTCTTGTTTCCATCCATGTTGCCATAATATAAGGTTGTCTTAAAATCAATGGATAAGACGTTGTATGTTAAACAAAGAAATGTTGTTTTGTCGCAATATCATCAATTCAAATTTTGAAATCTGGATAAGCTCCATATAATTTATCTCATGTATTATTAGCTGCTCATATTGCCCATCCATGTTCTATATCAATTGGCCATTTCTGCTTCTTATAAAGATCCTTAGACATAAGATTTATTTCAGAACCATGGTCAACTAAAGCAACAATTGGTTCTTCTATATCTCTTACTTTCACCAATACTTTAGTAGTTACCTTATCCAATGTTTTTGATTATAATGGCTTGAATCTTCTATTTCCTTATTACTATAATCTTCGAAACGTACTCGTTGATTATATCCATTCTTTTCATTTGTTGATTGTTTGTAACCATTATCAACCTCTCCTTCATCTTTATATAATCTTGCATCAATACCATGCCTCATTCCAACTTCGCCCATAAATTACCTCTTTGGCTTAATGTTGTCAATGATAACATCATGAAACTCCTTCTTTGCAATTTTCAAAATTTCTTTCAATGTAAATTCGACCTTAGCATTTAATATATGTTCTTCCAACACCCTTTTTAAATTTGTTGCCGCTTCAATATCAGAAAGTAGCTTATAAGCAATTGACTTACATTTATCTTTTGTCTCTTTTGTTATTTCTTCCAATCATGTTGAAATATCCTTTATAAGTAATTCTTGTGAAGCCACCTTACGAGCCTTGTCTCCTCGAGTTTGCATCTTAGAAGAATTTCCTTCTCTTGTATCATCAAAATTTCCTCGCCTCTTCTCTTCCATCAAAGCTTCATATTGGCTCTTAGCAATATATGCATGAATTGAAAAAGACTCAATAGAATCTTTTCAACCTGTTGCACCTCGTATTATAGCTACAATCTTCAATAACGCTTTTCAAGGCATTTTTTCCTTTTGTATTGTGGAAATGGCAGAAGCCCAAAGTTCATTAGTTTTTATACTTCCGCCAAAGTCATCATCTACTCTAACACCATAACTTGCACTCTCTCGTATTGCTATTCCATGTTCTATTAAGTAATCTTGAACCAATGCTCTCATACCTCCTTTGCCAAAATTGGTTTGAAGGAGGTCCTCTGTATCTTTTAATGCAATCTTTCCATCTTTCCAGTAAATAACTCCTTGTTGTATCATATTATTAAATTCATTGCAATTTGTTGTTCTTGTTGCGTTCAAGCTTCGATATACCAAAGCAATTGAACTAATAGAGGTGGATTCGAACACGGAGAAAAATTGGTTATATAAATTGGATCTATTAGTGTTACAATTGACTGTACTCTGGCTATCTAAAATCAATTATCAAACTATAAAACACCAAGGCTTACTACTTCCATCTTAATTTAACACATAATCCATTCTACAACTATTAATTCAACAATACTTTCATATTCTTATTAGTTCATCTCTCACTTACTCTCTTTTGGTTTTTATATATTCAATTATTGATCTCCAACTTACTTATTATATTTAGTTTCTCAATTTATCCCACAAAATTCAATATCTTCACTTTATATAACATAATTTGATAATCTCAATTCTTAAGGTCACAAATTTTTTCCAAAACGATCAGTCCAAAATCATATTCTACAATATTCTAATCACAATTTCAACAATACTTCTCTCAATCACAATTCTTCATCAAAAAATAATAAAAGCAAAGAAAACAAAGAGGTAGCATCAAGCTTACCCCAACTTATGATTCTCACAGTTTGGCTCTCGACTTACTTTCCTCAACCTATTTATCCTATCAAAAAGATGATCTATCAGCCAGCGAATTCCAAAGATTATGACCCTTTGAATTCTTGACCATTTATTCCACTAACAACCTACTGTTATCAACTAAACTGCTTAATCATCAATCTAATTCTCAAGATTATCAATAATCAACCAGTAACTTATCACAAAGTTTATTTACTTATTCTACACAATCTTTCCTAGTATATAAAGCATTATTACACTAGATACATTTTGTACATATCCTTGTTTTGAAACATTCTTCAAATTATTTGTAGAAGTATTTTTTTTAAGTCTTGCCAATTTGATTTGAAGATCTCGCATTCCACGTATAATTTCTTCAATCTCCATATCTCCTTTCTTCAATAAAGATGTTGAAGGTTGAACAGTAGGCATTGTTGGTCGTATTGTATGTATTAGAATTTTAGGCACTTGTACTGCTTTTGGAATATTACTCCTATCCTTCCTCCTTTCTCTTTTTTCAAGCAAACCCACCGTATTTTCAACATTTTTTCACTTTGTTGTCAATCCTTCATCTTTTTCTTTGTCTTCAAGAAGCAACTCCAATTTCCCTTGTAGTTCTCCATCATCACCTTAAAAAAATAATTCAACCTTGTTCGGCTCTAATGTCAATTTTTCTACCTTTAATAATTGACAATACTGCCTCTCAAATTTCCTTAGTAGCTCTTTTGCTTACAAATTCTTATTAGGCTGTTCAATCCATTCTAGAAATAGTTTCTTAGTAACATGATCAGTGTCCTCTAAGAAATATTCATCTTTTAATGCATGTGAAAAAATCTTCCTTGAATTTCCATAATGCTCTATAATTGATGTAATATGCTCTCTTATTTCCGGTATCATGGCAAGTCCAAATAATTCAACCATCTTCTTCTCAGAAACCCGGTTTAATTCCATTTCTCAAACATAATGTCTTAAATACTTTGAAATATCCCTTCCATCAAATTGATCAATTTTATTGACCACTGCTTGCAATACTTTGGTTGCTAAAGCTTCTTTGCGATCATAATTTTACTGTTGCTGCATAGATAATGATAAGGCTTAAAATATACCAGCAACGGACGGATCCATGTACATACCTTGTTCTTTAGAAGAAACTCCACCAAAAGCTCCACTTGAAGTTCTTTCAAAATTTTTATTCTCGTTCTCCATAAAATAAAATATGAAAATAAACAAATCCCAATACCTCCTACCTCAAGCATTTCACATCAGATTCACCACTTATGTCGTATTATGTGCTATCTAGCTTGAGAACGCATCGAGCGTTTGGGTATGGAAGATAAAATAAGGTTTTGTAAGTATCTAAGTAGTCTAGTGGGTTTCAATTATTTAAATAAAAATTATTTTGGATTTCAATTTAAAAGCTTAATCCCAATACATAGTGCTTAGAAACACTATTTTTAATAGCTTTTAGATATTATAAGCACAGATATTTTTTTATTATTTATTATTTTTATTTTTTATTTTATTTTATTTTATTTTATTTATTTATTTATTTACTACTTTTATTTATTTTATTTTATTATATTTATTTATTTATATATATATATTTTAAACTCTAACCCTAGAAAACGAGCTTCGACAAGCTGTAATTCTCAATTTGATCGTCCGATTATTGTGAAACTTCTACCATTAGTGTCTTTACGAGTCTTCTAAATATTCAAGAAGTTCAATTCAATCCAACTTATAGATTGCAAGAAAATGCCATAAATCCACACTGATGTCTCTTGACCGTCGCTTAGAAGTTGACAACGAACTTTGACTCGCAATTTCTCCTTCTCTAACCGTTAATTGTCATTCAAACCTTGTGTGCAACTCCACCTTTAAGTCCTCGACTAACCGCGTCAAGATTTACATTATTCAAGTCAATAGATCTCAGATATTACAAAATCATAAACAACCCCAATATGCCAACTTTTGATACCTCTTTATACTAATGATCAAATATCCTCTATCCATACCATTAGATTAACACAATTTTTTTACGTGCACTTGGCATACTCAACCATTTAGACACTTCTAAAATTTCAACCACTGATGTCTCTCCAATTTTGTGAAACAGTCAACAGTACTAGCCTTTATTTTATTGCAAAAATCCAATTCTCCAATACAAACACTGGTTTTGACCAACGATTGCAATGTCCTCTCAAATCCTATGAAATCCAATTCTACATCTTTCAAAGGAGCTTGAAGCTAACTCTTCGACCCCAAAATCTTGATCTCTCGAATGCTTCTTCCTTTTCCTCTCTTTTCCTTTAACTTCGTGAAGTCCCCTATTCTTCTGCTTTGGACTCCGAATTGGAACAACAGACCGTGCTTCCATAGAATTCCTGCCTCTAGGAGGATCTTTCCACGAAAAGTACGTTTTTTCAAAATGGCATAGAGAATGGAACAGCTTGAATAGAACCGAAGCCTCTGTAATTGAAACCTCATTGGGCTATCCAACCGAGTCACGTCTCATACTGGATAAGAAACCCATAATAAGACATGGATTGGATGTTCCCATAATTGGGTCAAATAGGTCCTTCACATCAAGCTCACCTAATTGTTGAATTGGTCCTTTTCCCTTTTGTCAACTCTTGATAAGAACGGCTTAGACACATTCCACCCAATTTATTGAAGTATCTTAAGGACCTCGATTTATCCCCTCAATTTTTTCTTGGCTTTGGATCTGTTGATCCCAATTATTGAAATTAAACGGAGCATTATATTGCTGATAAGTATGCCCTGACTGCTTGCTACTCCCACACATTGGCACGTAATTGTCACTGGCTCTGGGATTAGATCATTCACTAGCATAATGATCAATCTGTCTGCAACAGAAACAACGAAGTAGTCTTCTTGCACCTCCACCAGGCATATTGGGTGTCTCCACCAATATATATCTATTAGGCTTGTTCTATGTAGGATTAGAAAATGATCTTGGTCGTCCCATTGGTATGGAAGGTGTTTGGTTTGATGACGTTGGTGAAGCATATGTTGTTATCACGTTCGGTGGTACAGCTTGCAATGGGGTGATATTAACTGGCCCTTGAATATTGGCATTGAAATTGGCCACTCTTTCTAACATCAAAGATGATTAAATATTAATAAATCTTTTTTATTTATATTTTCACCATGTAGTCATATTACAATACGACATCGATAGGTGTAAACGATATGCAATTGGATTGATTTGTGCAGAAATAAAAAAATGGTCTAAGCCTTTGATAGTCCAACTTGTCACAAGGACGAGTGGTCTTGATATTACGATGAAGTAACCATACCTTGTCACCTATATGGAATGGTGGTTGTTTCTTTCAATAGACATCCATAAGGATCTTTTGCTATTCTTGAGCTTTTTTTAATTGTACCTTCATTGTTGCATGTAGCTTTGACAAATGATTTGCTAAATCTTTTGCCGTAGGATTATCAACTTTTGAAAAGTCAAAAGTATCAAGTCGTGGATGATAACTATAATTGGCAAAGAAAGATGTTTGTTTTGTAGAAAAATGTATTGTGTTATTATAACCAAACTCGATCAATGGCAAAAGAATTGTCTAATCATCTTATTGGTAGTTGATGGTACATCTTAAATATTACTTCAAAACTTCATTAACATGCTCCGTTTGTCCATTAGTTTGATGATCGAATAAAAAAGATAGTTTTATATCCATTTTTAGAATCTTGAAAAGAATCCGCTAAAATCTTGATACAAATTGAGTTTTCTTATCTGATATATTATCCTTGGATAATCCATCATAGTGATAGATATTGTCAAAAAAGAGCTTAGCTATTTCTTCACCGGTGATAGATTTTGTATATGGTACAAAACAATCTACTATCACAAATATAGAGTCATAAGAATCTAAGATTGAAAGATCCGTGATGAAATCCATAGAAACAGAAGACCATGGTTATTTTGGAATGGATAATGACTGAAAAAGTTTGTAAGGTTGATGATAAGGAGTTTTTGATCGTGAGAAAATATCACAAGATTGTATAAAATCTTTCACTACTTTCTACATTTGAGGTGCCTAAAAATCCTTGGATATTAGTTCCATAGTTTTATTGCATCCAAAATGTCATGTTGTTGGAAAGATATGATGAGCTTGAAGAATACGTAATCAAGCTTCACCTTTTGAAACAAATAATCATCCCTCAAAATATAGTAGATTGTTCTTCAATTCAAACTTAGAAGTATTATGAGACTTTGAAGGATTTTTTTTAATATCACAAATAAGAGGATTAGAAGACATACTTGACTGAACTTGCTTAATGAAAGTTGAATCAACAGTTAGTGTTGATTTCATTGCTCAAAGATGGAGATGCTCTGGCTTCAAGAAAATTGTCCATTGTTCATCAAAAGCAGCATCTTCTTTCTTTGCTATAAGGTAAGATTTTCTAGAGAGTGCATCTGACAAACCTTATTTTTTTTCCAATCAATAAGTGACCTTGAATTTGAATCTTGACAAAGTTATACTCTAACGGGCTTGACAACAATTCAAAACATGTATTGACATAAAATATTTAAGATTCTTGTGATTCGTATACATGGTGACTGGATTAGAAGCACCTTCTAGATAATGGCATCATTCTTGAAATGAATCCATGATTGCAAAAAGTTCTTTGTCGTGGATCTTATAGTTGATCTCGGTTGCTGAAAATTTTCTAGAATGAAAAGCTATTAGGTGAAGTTTATCATTAGTTCTCATTTATGACAATACGGCACCCAAAGCAAAGTCTGATGTGTTTGTTTCCATAAAAAATGGCTTAGAAAAATTGTTGCAATACAAGGTTGGTGCAAAAAAAAGACTATCTTCAAGACTTCAAATGCTACTTCTACTACTTAATTCTATTGAAGTTTGTCTTTACAAGTCAAACGTACAAGTAGAACTACAACTTGAGAAAAGTCTTTGATGAAGATCCAATAATAGTTGGCAAATTCCAAAAAGCATTGGACATCTCTTACTGTTTTTGGGATCTTCCAATCCATAATAGCTTGAACTTTCTTAGGACCTATCATAAGTCCATTACTTGAAATGATGTATCCTAAGAAGTCAACTTGAATAGTGTGAAATACACATATTTCTATCTTAGCATAGAGTCCCGCATCTCTTATTTTTATAACAGACAATAAATATGAAGTTTATGTTCTTTTGTATTCTTAGAATAGATTAAGATATTGTTTAGGTAACAAACAACAAAATCATCTAAAAACTCCCAAAAGACATCATTAATTAGATATTGGAATGTTGTTAGTGCATTTGTAAGTGAAAAAGGCATGACGTTATATTCGAAATATCCATACCTTATTTGAAATGCAGTCTTCCATTCATCTCCTTTTTTGATGCGTACCAAATTGTATGCTCCTCATAGATCTTTTTTTGTATAGATCTTAGCTTGATTCAACTAATCAAAGAGTCCAAATATCAACGATAGTAGAATCTTGTTCTTCATGGTGATTTTGTTGAGTCCTCAATAATCGACACTCATCCATAATGATCCATCTTTTTTCTTCACAAATAAAATTGGAGCTCTTGCTGGAGATTTGAAATGGCATATGAAGTTCTTGGCTAGATTTTCTTCAATATACTCCTTGAATTCAGCCAACTCATTTTGTGATAAACTATAGATTGGTCCAAATGGCGATTGTGCTACTTTTTTAAGGTCAATTGAATATTCATAGGAATAATATTCTAGAAGAATATCCGCATTCTTCTTCTCAAATACATCTTAAAAATCTTGATATTAGCTTGGAATGCCACTTGAAGTCTTTCGACTAGTAGAAACAAGTGTGACATAAATGACACAAGGTGATCCTTCTTTTACAACATGCAAGAAAGCTCTAGCACCTACAAATATAAGTTTAATTATACTAGACTTATGACTTTCTACTTAACTAACTATGCTCTTAGTTATACTTTCAAAAAAGTTAAGACTATGAGAAGTCTAATTTGTTTTAGGATTATATTTTTCTAGCCATGATAAACCTAAAATAACTAGATTAGAAAGAGATCTAATGATATTAAATATTACAAAGCTACTATGATCATTAATTGCTACTTCTATAGGAAGAATTTCATGAGTAATATCTCTTGAAGACAACAGACGACCATCTATGATTTCTACATGAATAGGTTTAGTTTTCTTCACTAAAAGTATGCTATGTCTTTTAGCAAATTCTTCATCTAAGAAACATGATGAGGCTCCTAAATCTAACAAGGCAGAGCCTTTGTAATGTTTAGGTCCTAGAATAATATTTATCTTAAAACAAGGAGAGGATTCTTGAGAGAAAATAAGACCTTTACTAGGTGTTGTACAAGGTTCCAACTGCATGGTTCATATTGTAGCTGAACAAACTCGTTTTTTGACATACTATCTTCTTTGATAGCCATACTCTTCATTTTGTAGTTGTGTTGCTTCTTTGGGTAATGCTGAACACTGTGCTTAGGTTCTCCACAATATAAGCACAATCCTTCTTGATGACAACAAGTCTTTTTTTGCTGAGTAAGAAGTTAGAAACGTACCATATCAATTTGCATATCCTCTACTTTCGAATGTATGTGTTGAAGAGATGTTGGTATTGCTATTAAATTATAGTAACGTTGAGGTTTACTTATACGGTTCTCAGATGAAAATTCAAAAAGTCGATTGTCATATTTCACAGCAAAGTCAATTGCTTAACTCAATGTTTCAGGATCAGGTAAGTTGAGCATTAATTTTTTTACCTCATATTGTAATCCATAGAAAAATTGGCTAACAAGTGCAGCATTATCCCACTTGATATCAGTTGCAAGTTGTTAAAACTTTGAAGCATACAATGTTACTGATCAATTGCCTTGTCACAAAATATAGATCTTGTTGGTTGCAACACGAATTGCATCATGTTTTCCATACATAGATCAAAACTATGCCAAAAAAGCCTCCAAATTATCCAATATTGGATCTTGTTGTTCAAAAAAAAATGAAAACCATGATAATATTGAACTTCAAAGAAGTGTACCAATGAATCTAACTTGTGATCCTAGAATTGGATAACTTTGGGGTTGAAGTTCAATCACAAGTTCTACTTGATTGATAAATCTTCTAAACTTTGATCCGGTACCATCAAACTTCTCGAGTAGGACAATTTTTAGTTCTCTAATACTAAAAGGGTGTTCCACCAGAGGAGAAGGGACATGATTTGATGCAGAAGTTGAAGCAGCTCGAATCATTTCTATATCTTCACTTCCTCTCAATCTTGTTGCTCCTTGTGGTGGTAAATTGAGTTGATGCATCACAAGTTTTAACTCCCTCAATTCCTCTTATATTTGTGCCATTACACTCTTTATTTCAGTTAGTTTTGCTATGATAATACTTAGAAAAGAGAAGATGTCTAATATCGCTCAAGACAAATAGAAGAGAGGACTTGAAAACAAAGAAAATACTAAGAACAATATCAGTTTAGAAAAGGATAATCCACAAATTCTTATACGCTTATGTCTTATCAAGAGAAAGGGGTAATCCATTCTTAATCAAAGATTAGACAAAGCTCTGATATTATAAGTACATTCTTGTTAATTTGTCAAAGACAAGAACTTGATAAAAACAAATGAACAAGAGAGACTTTTTTCAAAGAAAGATGACAAAATAGAAATAACTAAATATGTATATTAAGAAAGAAATTGGAATGGCTATTGCCAAAAGACAAGAAAACTAGAGACCCTTGAAACTAGACTAGAAGCAAGGAAAGAGTTGACAACAATGAAGAGGGCTTTATTCTTGCCTCTATATATACTATTTACTTAGGAGCTACATGGCAACGTTCTATCGGACCTCCAAAAAAGTGTTGACTTTACACAACATGTATCTTAACTTGTAAGGTAAGTTTTCTATGTAGACCCTACATAATTAGCTTGTTTCACAAGCTATCAATATGTATGGCACATGATTAACTTGTTGACCAAGTTTTTAATCTATCAATCAAGTATAAACACATATAAAGTCAAAGCAGCGTCTTTGAAGCTTCTAAGAAGCTTTTCTAGAAGATATTATAAAATTAATCTACTTTTACCTACTTCTACCTATTCATATCACCTAAGTAACAATTATAGTAAGTATATGTCTGTAACACAGAGTAACATTTTTTTGTTCAAGATATAATATTTTATTCAATTATTTTAAGACAACCATATATTATAGCAACTTAGATAGAAATAAAAGTGCTTGATGATGGTTCAGTCTATGTACAGATTTAAAGTGAAGATAGAAGAAAAATAATATAATTTCTAACTTTACCTTCTAATTGTGAAAAAAATAAAGATAAATTAAAAGAGAAATTATTTCCAAGAATAATTGAAGAATTTAAGGATTTTGAAGAAGTACCATTATAAAGCAAAATTATGGAGGTATTTATGTAAGATGTAGATGCCTTTGATGTAAGTTTTATTAGTATTTTAAAAAATAGAAATATTATATACAAAAAAATTGAAGATTTAAAAAAAAAAAAAAAAAAAAAAAAAAAAAAAAACATACATTGTTAAAAAAGAATTATGTGGATTAGGGACATTAGAAGATGATGAGAAGATTTTAGATATTTATAAAAAAAAAATAGACTAGAATATTTTTTGAAATTAATTACATCTATTAGATTAAGAGATAATGATAAGATTGAAGAAATTCATTCAAGAGAGGTTTATTTTATACTTGAATCTTTTCAAGTATTAGAAGTTATTTTAGAGATAAAAATATAAAACAATAAATAAGAAAGTAAAACTAGTTACTGGACCTTTACTAAAAGATTCTATAGAAAAAATAGAAGAGGCATTAGAGGAAGAAAAATTAAGAGATTGAAAGAATATTAGACACTAATTTATAAAAGATATTTTTGAAGAATTATAGATTGGATGCAATTATTCTTTGTTATGAGAAAATTTTAATTATTTTAAAGAAATACTTGTAAAACAAGATAAATCATTTATCTTTGGACCTTATTAAATAGGATGTGTAGATTCTAATATTGTTGCTTATATCGTTATCTTTACAATATCCCATCTGCCTTAGAATTTAAGGCCAATTGTTGTATTAAAGATTTATTTGCCTAAATTAGTAGAATTATTAAAAGAAAAGATGTAAATGAAGATTTTGGAGCATTTTTTGTTCCATATTTTAGTCGTTGGTTTATAGTATATAAGAAAAATGGATCATTATATTTTATTCAAGATATGTAGCCAATGAATGTAATAACTATTAGAAATATAAATATAGGATCTTTAATAGATGAATTTATTGAAGCATTTGCAAGAAAGATAATTTATTCAATGGATGATTTATATTTGAGCTATAATCAATTTCAACTTGTACATAGAAGTAGAGATCTAACAAAAATAAAAATACTACTTGGATTTTTTAAAATATACATTCTTTCATAAGATGCTACAAACTTAGTTACACACATGATGAATAGGATAAATAAGGTATTGAGAGATTTTATTCTTGAAAAAACTATGCTTATTTTAATAATGTTGCTATCAAAAGATGTAAAAAAAGAAAAAAAGATGAAACTTTAGATGAGAGGAGATGTCATAAGTATATTATTGATTATATACAAGATTATAAAAAGATTTTAACTCAACTTGAAGAAGTTTATCTTATACTTTCAAAAGTAAAAATTATAATTGAAATATAAGAATATGTAGCTCTTCAAAAAAAACATATCTTAGTTGTTAAGATTTGGTATTAAATAGAATCTTGATCCAACATTATCAACATCTTCAACGATCTTGTCTCCTCTTTCATATCTTGTTTGAGATAACATATTTGCTACTAAATTATTTTTTCTAAAAACATGCTTAAATTCTGGATTTAATGATTTAATATAAACAATCCATCTTATTATTGGAATATGAAGTATTAAATAATTAATAATCATTCTAAGTAATGGCAAGTAATCTATTTCAATAACTATCATTCTACCTATCAAATAGTCTTTTTTAGCTTTCATAGCCAAAACAACTCTCTAAAATTTTTTTTTAATTTGTGAATATGCACGTAGACAAATACTTAAAACTTTAGCTCCAAATCAAACTGCAAATCTATTTCTACTTAAATCATCTTTATTCATAATCCACCTAATAGCAATAAGATTAGTATCTATAGTAAGAATTATTTATTGTATACATGTCTATAAGTGATCAATGTCTATAATATATAAGTGAATAATATCTATACTTATACTTATTCTATATAAAATCTATACATTATTTTATATATATATCTAGTAAATATATAACATTGATCACTTATTTAATTAGATTTTGGAAGTGTTAATGGGCACATTTGAAAAAAATGATGAAGAAAAGATAGTACAAATAAAATTTATATCTTCATAATTAGAATTACAATCAACTATTATATATATGGTTAAATTTTTAAACCTTGTTTGCAACATGGATCAGAATGAAAAAGCTCTTATTAATCAATTTTTATATGAATTAAAAGATAATATTAAAGATTTATTGTCAACAATATCAAAAGTAAATTCATTGAAATAATTTATTACTTAAGCCATTGCATGCAAAAATTGGCTTTTTAAAAGATACTAAATTAAGATTTGAATGAAAAAAATAAAGTTATAATAATATTTCTCAAGTTTTTACAATATTTATTTGTTAATCTTAGAATCTATACAAATTTCTATAGTACATTTAACGTTTCTTATTCTTTTATTAAATAAGAAAAGACTCAATGTTATTAAAAAAGATTGTGCTTATATTATAGAAAATCTAAATACATTGCTTAATATTAACCAAAGAAGAAAAATATTAATAAAATAAAAAATATAGTTGCTAAAGAAGACAATGTGTTAAAAAAACAATTTTGTCTAGCTATAGTTGGAAATTATATGATTAGAATCTTGTACAATAGTTAATAAAGGTTATATTTCTTTTCTTAGATCCTTTATCTTACTTTATAATAGATATTTTTTAAAGACCAAAAAATTACAAAGCCTTTAATATATAAGATTCATAAGCTTTAGCTTATTTATAGATAAAGTCTTTAATGAATAATAAAAAATATCTTTAATCAAGAAAATTAAGCCCATACATGTAGAAATCATAGATGTTTTTTTTATCTATTAAAGATATTATTTGTACAATTATTTTTTAAAGTATAAAATTAATAATTATAATAATATAATAATATTTAATATTATTAGATCCTCTCTTAATTCATTTATTTTAGGTTCGTTAGAGATAAAAAAATATAATCCTTGAATTGACCTAATTTTTTATAATCTTGATTTTTTTCATAGTATAACCTAAATTTTTGTGTTCAATGTAAGAAGTTATAAGTCTGATATAACTAAACTCTTATTGATAGGTATAAGAGCTTTCATGCATGTTATAAAAAAAAGATTATCTTTTATTATTTATACCACATTTAATTTTTAATGGTAAAAGGCTTCAAGTGGCATTCCAAATTAATATAAGAATTATCAAGGTGTTTTATAATAGAAGAATTTAGATATTTTTTAAAATATTATTTTTACATTTAATTAATTGACTTTTAAGAAGAAACTCAATTGTGATTTGCATCAATCTTTAGCTTATTACAAAATAAATTAGTTGTAATGAAGAAGTATATTAATGAGACTCTAGCCAAGAAATTTATATACCATTTAAAATCTCTAGTAGAAGTTTTTATATTATTTGCAAAGAATAATAATAATAATAATAATAATAATAATAAATTTAAAAAAAAAAAAAAAAAAAAAAAAAAAAAAAAAATCATTGCAAATGTGTCTAGATAAAAACTCAATATTATCACCATCAAAAATAAATATCTTTTTTTTGTCATGGACACACATATTTATTCTAATAAATTACCTATATGATTAAATAGAGGTAGATAAAAGTAAATTAATTTCATAATATCTTTTTAAAAAGCTTTTAAGAAGCATCATGGATGCAGCTTTGATTTTTTATGTATTTATAAGTTAAAAATTGGGTCAACAAGTTAGCCACATGTCACTCATATTGATAGCTTGTAGAATAAGCTAACTATATAGAGCTTATATAAAAAACTTGCCTTACAAGTTAAGACATGTATCTTGCAAAACTAATCTATATTAGAAATCTAATAGAATGTTGCCACATGCCTCCTAGTTAGATAATATATATGAGAAAAGAGTAAAGCCTTTTTTACTCTTATCAATGCCTTTTTTGTTTTTAATCTAAATTCAAGAATCTATACTTTTCTTGTCTTTTGCAGTATTCATTCTAATCTTAATACAATATTACTTTTGAAGTGTATATTTATTCTTCTTTAAGATTATTTTTGTTTTGATTTTTTAAAGCATTATTTTGTTCTAGAAATTATCTTTGATATTAAGACTTTTTAATCAATTGAATCAAGCAGTGATCTATACAAAATTATATCTATAAGGAATATATAATCTAATATATATTTTAAAAAGAGATGAATAAATGATTGTATTTTAAATCAAGTATGAGCATTTTGAATATAATATCATGCATCATAGACTCACAAATGCACCAATTACTTTTTAATATCTAATGAATAATACTTTTTGAAAGTATTTAAATTATTTTTTATTTTTTTTTATCTAGACAAAATTTTAATCTATTCTAAAAGTATAAAAGTGCATAAGATTTATATTTGTTATATATTATAAAAACTTAAAGATGCATGATTATATACCTAGATAAAAAAGTGTGTATTTTACACATTTAAAGTTGACTTCTTAGGATACATCATTTCAGATTATGGTCTAATAATAGATTCTAAGAAAGTTCAAACTATCATAGATTTTAAGATTTTAAGAATAGTAAGAAATGTCTAATTCTTTTAAGAAAATTAGACATTATTTTTAAATCTTTAATAAGATTTTTTTTCAAATTGTAGCTTCATTTATATGTAAGAAAGAACTTAAAAAGAAAAGGAAGTTGAAATAGAATTTGAATCTTTAAAAATTACTTTTGATACAACTCCAATTTAAATTCTATTAATTTTTTTAAGGTATTTTTTATGGAAATAAGTGCATTAAAATTTATCTTAGATGTAGTATTTTCATATAAGACAATAGATAACAAATTTTACTTAATAGCTTTTTATTTTTAAAAAAAATTATTATTCAAGATTAATTATAAGATTTATGATAAAAAAAATTCTTGAAATTATGGATTCATTTCAAAAATAGCACTATTATCTAAAATAAAATTTTAGTCTTATAATTACTTATACTTATCACAAGTATCTTAAGTATTTTATCTCAATACATATTTTGAATTGTAGCCAAGTTCCACAAAAATACATATTTATTCTAATAATTATCTATATAATTAAAAAGAAGTACTTAAAAATAGATTAATTTTATAATAACTTTTTACAAAGCTTCTTAGAAGCTTCATAGACATTTCTTTGATTTTACATGTGTTTGTAATGAATTAACAACTTAAAAACTTTATCAAAAAATTAGCCACATATTATACATATTGGTAGCTTATAAAACAAGCTAGCTATATGGAGCACATATAGAAAATTTGCCTTGCAAGAAAAGATATATATCTAATAATGTCAACACATGTTGGAAGTCTTATAGAACATCGCTATATAGGTCTTAATTAAATAGTATATATGGAGGCAAGAGTGAAGTCTTTAGTCTTTCTTTTTCACTCTTGTCAATGCCTTTCTAGTCTTTAGTCTTGTTTCAAGACATTTTAGTCTTTTTATCTTTGGCAAAAGCCATTCTAGTTCAATATATTATTATCTTTGAGTAACATAAGAATGTATTGAATTTTCTTTCTTTGAGATTTATGTCCATGACACCAATTCTCTTGGAGCATATCTTTATTAATAATTGAATTCAAAATCACGTATTAATAAAATAAAATAAATAAATAAAACTTTCTAAATGTCTTTTCTAGACATTCTTATCTTGCAAAAAAAAAAAAAAAAAAAAAAAAAAAAAATGTAACTTTTGATCATGAAGAAATAATTCTTTTGAAGCTCTTGCAATTTCATCTTTGAGCTATAAAATCAACATTGACTATTAATTCAACTTTTTAAAACAAGTTTAATCAAGTATATCTTTAGATTCTTTTATTTTTGATATTTAAAATAATCCTTCAAAATTTTATGATATTTCTAAATTTGAATTTAAGAATAATCTATTCTATTTCAAATTAAATTTAATTAAGTTTAATTAAAATTCACCAATACAAAATGATTTATTGTTTAAAATTTTTTATCTATGAATAAAAATTCATCTTTAAATAATAATTCATCTTCAAATAACAATTCACCCTTGAATGATACTTCATATTTGAATGAAAATTCATCCAATCCTAGTTCATTTAAAACTTAACTTAACTTCATCCAATACAAAATTCATCCAAGAATAATTTATCCATCTTAGAAACTTTCACCAATGGATTACAATTATCTAAGAGAGGTAGTAACAAGAGTAAAATTTTCAATCTCTTATATCCCACAATGTGTCAAATGCCGTCTAGCTCAATGCATTTGTCCTCTATCTTAAACTTTCTTTTTCATCCATTGACAATGTTTTTGCATTAGTCCTCTATCTTAAACTTGATTTTTCATCCATTGACAATGTTTTTGCATTTGTCCTCTTAGAACTCCTCAACAAACTTGTCATGGGCTTGCTCAGTTGCAGGTAGCTCATTCTTCAGGACTTCTACGAGTTGGTCTATCAGGTCCTCAACAAGCACGTTTATGAATCCAGAACCCTGAGCATCTGACCATACGTCTCGACGCTATGAAGGTCGTAGCCTCTTTGTTTGATGTATGAAGCAACCGCTCTGATGGAGTACTTGGAGCAACTTTTGCATGCCAAACTACTAACTGAGGACCAGGTTCGAGCTCCTCCTGAACTGATGCCACGGAAAAGAATCTAACAGCACCATGCCACGGCTGCCACCAAGAATTGATTCACCACCACCGCGGCTTGGCTCTAGACACGCAGGTACCCTGCTGGTTCCTTGCGACTGGAGCGGAACAACGTCCCCGATGTTGGAGATAGCAACGCTCGGACTGTGCTACAGTTACAACGAAAGAAGACAATGGGATATAACAATAGCCTGATATATATTTTTTTGGGTTCTCTTAACACAATAGAAAGGGAGGACATGGAGTGGCCTTGCAGTTGATCATTGCAACTGGAAACAAGTAACTCTACTAGGACAACACATCGGTTGGAGGAGAGCAATAGTTAGCAACCAAAAAAAAAGAAAACACGCCACTCCAGCACCGCGCAGTACCGAGCACAAGGTAGCACAAGTTAGCAGCGTCCCTCTTAAGGAAAACTAGTACCAAACAACAGAAGAGGAAAGAACCAAAGCTTCTGAACTGTCTTTGAGTCACATAAAAGAAGGAAAAAAAGGAACAAGATCACTGTGGCTACCACCAGTGGTCGACAACGCCACAACACAAATAACGCTGCAAAACAGCTAAAGATTAGAAGATGTTGAAGATCAGAGATAAGGAAGAACAGGGCAAAGTAAGTTCAGAAGCAAGCAAAAATTGGGAAACAATGCTAATGGAGATCAGCAACGACATCAACACGAAGAACAGTAGAGAGCAGACTTCGACAAAGTCAGCATCCAATATTGAAGACACAAGTAGGAGAACAATACAATAGCAAAATGAATGTACCGCGACAATAAAAACAAGCAATCGAGGATGGCAATTTGCAACCCAACAGGAAGAGTAGCCACCTGCTTCTAGAAAGAGTCAACCAAGCACGACCACAGAAAAGAAAACAACACTAAGATTGTTCAGCTGCCGACCACGGCATCAACTCGACGGAATTGTAGCGCCGCCTTTTGAACAGCAATCCAGCAAAGAAAAGAAAAGAAAAAAAAAAAAATCACTTGAAGATCCGCCATCGCAGCACCAAGAACAACAAAACTTGGAGGAGAAGTCAAAATAACACAACAGTAACTGTTGCCGCAAGACAAGAAGCAAGAGAGAAAAAATAAAACCAGACAGATGTTGACGATAGGAGCTGCAAAAGAATGGCACTTGGAACTGTCCAAATCCAGCCACAAATTGTTGGAAGTCGTCACTCCAACAGCCTCAACACTATGCAACTCTACCAGCAAGAACCCCTGCCAAACACAAGAGACACCACCTTGCTCCAGCCGCAACAATTGCGGAATGCGGAGCTCCAAGATTTAGAACCAAAAAATTATAACTGTTTAAAACCAATAAAAAATTCTATTTTTTTTACATATATCTATAAAAAAAAATCATGATGTTTTTTTTCATGCTTTTTCTTTCTACTAATTATCAATTCTTAGTTTCTAATAAGTAATAAATATATGTAGAAGACCACTTTAGACATTGGTTTCAAAAAAAAGACACAAATTTTCACAATTAAGAGAAAGCTCTACATTAATTGGAATAATTACTTCCAAGACTTACCAAGGTTCTATTTTTATGATCTTTTTATTCACCAAGACTTTTGTATTAAAGAATATTGAAATATAATTTTTAATTAATCTACTAATTAAGATGCATTTATAAGACTCACAATTATTAATAATGATCTTTTTACATAAGTTCATATAAATTTTTAAAATGATTGTATTATATTTCTAAAAAGCATGAATAAATTATAATAAATTTAATACTAAAAATCGGCTTTATAAAATATTTAATGTATGTTGTGAAAAAAAAATAATTAATATATTGCTACTACTTACTTCATGGATTTTAAATTTATTTTATGGTATTATTAGTAATAAAAAACCTCATATTAATTACATCTATTTACATAAAAAAAATTGTCATTACAAATTTGGAAGCAAAATGGTCTATTATGAAAGGTGGCTCATTGATAAAGATCAATTAAGCATAATATGTATTTAAACTTCAAATATTTCCTATTATATTCAAATATAGAAATTATGGTTGAAATCCAAGTATATCATATGAAGGGATTTAAAACATAGAAATTAAAAATAATAATAATTTTAAAAAAAATCTATATTAAAAGTCTTAATATAAAAAAAAGTATATAAAGACAATAAATTATCTATCATACTACATACATTTTAATAAACCTATAGGCAATTATATCCGATACTATGGAAGATTTTTTAAGCAATATATTGATGATTAATATACTAAAGTTAATTAGGTGTATTTTTGTTGATTCTATTTAAATCAAGTCATAGAAAAGAATATCTATGTAATATTCACTTTATTATTCGTAATATATGTAGATAATAATGCAACCAAAATCTTTTATATAATAAATTTGTAAAACATAATAATTTTAATAAAAAATAGTAAGGTATACAAAAGTTTGGTGAAGATTCTATTTTGGATCAAATATTTGATTACAATCCTTGACAAAAAAGAATTTATTACTTATATTTTTATGTTTTATATTTAGCATCTCATACTAATTTTTTTGAAATGCAAGATATTGCTAATAAAGAAATATCAAGTATAATAAGATTATTATTTGTATAATTTTTATTACAATACTTAATTATATAAAGGCTACTATAAATGTGATGAGAATAAATTCCTTCTTTCTATCACTAATAGACTATCTCAATCTAATCTATGCTTCTTCAATCTAGTTATCTAGACTAAAACTAAAAGAATAAAGTACTTTTTGACCAACTATAATATCATAGTTGGTGATAATAGTTACTATACACTTTAGGAACAATTGTGAGTAAAGTGGTATAGGTCTAGTATTTAAAATCAATTGCAATAGCTATTTGGTATAGCCAATAGCACATTCCATGCTTCATATTAAAAGAAAAAGACTCTAGATTTGTAGTAATAAGACCTAATTCAAATCTTAAATCTTAAATCCTAATCAAATTTTAAATTCTCAATCTTAAAAAAAAAAAAAAAAAAAAAAAAAAAAAAACTTAATTAAATCTTAAATCCTAAATCTTAGTCAAATCTTAACCAAATCTTCACCAAATTTTAAAGAATAAAATACTAATAATTGATAATTTGACCACCAATTTCAATTCAAAATTTTTATGTCTTTCAATCTATTAGTTAAAAGAAAAATTATAAAAAAAATTATAAAAAAAAATCAACATATCAATTGAAAAAAAATCTTTACAATCCACTTTGATATTGGTCGGCCTTCTTTTCTAATCTTGATATCAATTCCTTAGTGCCAATATCTCTTGATTCTACTATTTAATATTTTTTAATTTAGAAAGTCTTAGATGAATAATTTTGCTACTAATATAAAAATTTAATCTCACTCAAATTCTTACAAATCTTAGAAATTCTTACTAGTCTTTTAAATTATAATTTTTAAAATTTCAATATATTATAATTTCAATAATTTTTAAATAAACCATTTAATCAAGTTCAAACTACAACACATATTTAATACAATTATAATTACACAACTACAAAATTACACCTCTAGATCCACTATTATTCTAAAAGTCTCCAAAGTATAAATCTTTTATATTTTTTAAAAATAAAGTCACTTCAAAATAACTTTAACTTTATAAAGTCTTTGTAAAGTCATTACAAATTCAAATGACTTAAAACCAACACTCAACGAACTTTTTTCTATTTTTCTCTCAAAACTTGCTCTTTGATAAACTAAACAATCTTAGAATTATCATAGGTATATAATTTTGTACCTCAAAGTTTGATTTTGATCCTACTTCATAATTGGTTCTCTGTAGGTATTAATTTTTAATTTCTTAAGATAATATTTGCTATAAAATACTCTTAACTTCTTCTTAAATATGTTTCTATCAATTTTTTTTCTTATCTATTTTGTTTTGCCTCATTTATGGTTGTACAAAGTAAGTAGAAGCCTATTTTGCAAAGAGGCAGCATTAACACTTATTAATTTTATTACCTCATTCAATATTATCTATACTTTTAGAATAATATTTTAGAATATTTTTAATTAAGTAATTTATAATATTATTTTTTTCTCTTTCACTTAATAGCCATATTATAATATAACAATACTTGCCAATCATAATTAATTGAGCATTAGAATCCATCATGACATGTGAAGATATAGCATAAGTAGTATTACTACTAATATGGCTAATAACATCACATTATTCTTATTAATGAGCCATACAACTCTTGGGCATAAATTTTGATATCCTTGAGTAAGTCTAGCTCCAAAATTTGACAAATATGCTACCTCTCTAGCCAACAATACCTCAAATATAGGACTCATGTTTGTTTCCTTCAAATAACCAGTATCAAATATGACAATTATACTAGTTGCAAGCTTTACTTGCAACTTAGTCAAATTTGCTTTTGTTGAAAGCTTTGTGATTTCTTGAGCCATTTATAGAAATAACATAGGTACCTTATCTTCTAATATTTTACTAGCTAGCTGAAAATTTTTGACTTGATTAAACTTTAGAGCCAGCACATCAACACAAGAAAAAATAGACATACTTAAAACTTTGATTTACTTTATAAATCAAAGTATGTATAGTATCTATTATATTAGTGTCTCCATCTTGTGTTTGAAGTTAAAATAGAAGGTTTTTTTGCAAAACTAATATTAGCATAGCTAAATGATAATGGTAATTAAATATGAATATTTAGATCTTTATAATTGATTTGACGGCCATATAAGGTTTTTGATACTTCACTTGTAGTATGTGCCATATTTTTAGTTGTTGTTTAACTATGTGTGGTAGCTAAAACTACCATTTGTCTTCATGTACTAAATATATAATTATTCAAAGTAGAAGAACTTGCTTCAATCTTAGAATTCATATGAGATCTAATGACTTAGCCAAATAAAGCCACAATATTAAATCTTTTCTTAAGTTTGGCCATTTTAGCTTCTAAGACTCTTTTTTTATCTAAAATAAGCTACTTATTTAGATATAAAATGAAACAATTATCTTTACTATTATTGAGTTTATGACAATGATTATACTTTAATTTATTTTTTTTTGGATTTTTTTCTTGCTTTATTCATTTATAACTTTTGTATAGATTTCTCTACATATTAGGTTTTTTTTTCCTTTTTATAATATTTGGAACCACTTTTGATGTGATCAGATTTATCACACCTTAAATATTACAAATTTCTTTTAAGTTGAATTTTTGCCAAGTTACTTATGGCAGTTGCAACCATCTTAGGCATAGATACATCTAGCATCTAAACAACCATGACAATAGCATCATGTTGACAAAGAACCTTATTACATTTTTTAACTTTATGAAATGCTTGTGTCAATTTTGCCTTGTAATTATGGTTGAAGATAATTTTTGATGTAGATAAATCATTATTTTTTTTGTCAATCTTAACAAGTTAACTTTTAGCAAACATACCTTTTAATTCTACTGCAAATCAAACTAAACAAGTATATATGGTATATGGAGTGACTTCTTTTTTATATAAAAAGTATTAAATGTATTATATTTGATGACACCTAAAATCTCTATACTTATTTTTGAAGTCTTTAATAAATATTTGGAAGAACTCAAATGATAGAAAATCTTCTATTGTAAACATAGTCACATTTATTGCTTGAACCTTTTGTAACAAAGTGGATAGAAAATTATTTTAGACCATTGCTATTTTTTTTGGTTTTTTAAAGATATTTTAATTTTACTTTTAATAGATATTTTTCTTTATTATAGATATTATACTAAAAATAATACCCTCTTTAAGGGTTAAATAAGCTATATTCTTACTTTCTAATAATGTTCTAATTTTTGTAATTCAAATGAGTATTTTTAATCTACCTTCTGTAGATTTGAAGTACGTCATGCTCCAAATGTTGTAGTAGTAGCTCAAAAGCATACCACTCATTGAAAGTATAAAATCTTTGGCACTTTTTCTTCATCAATGTTTGAAATCTGAGCTTTCAATCTAACAAAGAAATATTCCATCCTCGTTCCAAGAATTGATCTTTCAGTTTGCTACAAGAAATTGATCTTTCATCCATCTTATAAAATATATTTATATTTAAGATTCAAAACCTCTTAATTGTATCTAATACTAAAACATGTTGATAAATCTTATTAATATCCACTATGGGCTTAAAGTCTTGGATGTGGTCACAATCCAAGTAATTTGATAAAAGAGATTGGTAATATCAATTTTTGAAATACACTGTAAAAGAGACTACTTAAATAGCTACAACTATCTAAAGGCTTAACAACAACTTATGAATGCAATTACTACCAATCTTTGTAGTTCACTGGTAAGCACCTCTAAATCATTATAAGATCAATAAGCTAACAAAAAAGAGAATCTTACAAGCCATCAATCCAAATTCATCTTTACAATATGCCTATACTAATTCATACAAGATAAAATGAGGCAATACTAAAAAAACCTCTAAGAATAATATTTGCACCTAAAAAAAGTATCAAAGATAAAAACCAAAAATCATTATTAGATCCTCATCCTCAACAACACAAAAGCAAAAATCACATGTAAATTAAGCAATCAGCACCTACTTGTGGTTGAAGGTCACAAATCAAAATTAAACTAGAACAACTAGTACATTCTTGTAATCGATGGTCACAATTACAAAATTTATGATAATAAAAAAAAATGCAACAAAAATCCAAAATAAAATATAAAAAAATGAAGAATTAAAAACTTGATTAGGAAGCAAATGGCATTGAATAAATACCACTCCAATGCTCTAAATAAATTCTACTTTACAAATCAAGAATGCCATTAGCTTCTTTGGGCATTTTTTATATAAAAATGACTCAAAAATGGATAAGTTTGGACTTTATATGTTCTTAGAATAAACTTTTAAACTTGATATTTAAGAATTCTAGGCAAATCTTTTTTTTCTTTTTATTTAATGTTAAGCCCTATGACTATGCATTGTCACTTATGACTGCAAATTGTCCATAATTGTGTGGATCTTATCACTGCAATTTTTTATTACCATATAGTCTTATAAGTGTGTTAAACTCTAATCACCGCACAATATAAATTTCACAATTTGCATAGAATCAAAAAGAAAAGTCAAATAAAAAAATAAAAATAAAAATAAACACCCTAATAAGTTTTTTTTATTATTTTCTATTAATATAAAATTTATATTCGATTCCATCTCCTCTTACTACTGATATGCTTTAACTCAACAAGGTTCTTTTCTAATCAAAGATCTGTTGCAGATTGGTTTCTTCCTCTTTTGGCTTACAACAAAGGAAAGGACTTGCATTGAGAATTAGACCAGAAATTACAATTGCAGCATCCAAACAATGTCACATCAGTAACATTATAATAGAAACAGTACCAGTTCAAAACCTTGAGTCATACCTTATTATTGCACTGCAAAAAAAATAATATAAATATAAATAAATATAACCTCCAACATCAATGGCTCTTACACCATGATCTTGTTGCACTTTGCATCACACCTCATCAATCTCCAATGCCATGCAACTTCTAACTCCATCTCTTGACTACACCATGACTTAGGTGCATAATACTTCTTATTTCATGTTGTAATACAACTTTATAGTAAAAGAAAAAAAAATACAGATTCTATTATAGAAAATCTTAATTTTAAAATATAATAAAAAAATATATGTAAAAATTAGGGAGATAATAAAAAAAAAATTGGAGTTAATATTGCCTTTTTGTATAAAAGGTTTCTACTTACTTTATACAACCATAAATAAGGCAAAACAAAATATATTAGAAAAAATGAATAATATAAGTACCTTTAGGAGGAAATCAAGAATATGTTTATAGAAAAATTTACTTTAAGAGACTAAGAACAGATATTCCAAGATGATTAGTTGTAAACTAGGGTTGAAATCAGACCCTAAGATACAAAAGTATCTACCAACTACAATTTTGGGATTTTTTTGCTAATTGAAGAGCAAAATAAGAGACAAGTCTTTAAGAGGGTTTTTTAGCATTGATTTTAAGTAATTTGTATTAACTTCAGGTTTTTGAAAGCTTTTTAAAATTAGAGATATTTTTAATATTTTGGATTTTGAGAAATAAAAAAGAAGTTTATAGATTTGAAGAATTTATAAATTATATAGCATGTAGACATGTAAAAGCTTTTGGATTTACAAATTTATTTATTTTATATGTGTTCAAAAAAATTAATATTAATTAAAAAATTAGATTGAAAGATAATGGAATTTGATTAAATTAGGATCTCAAATATTTATTTTTAAGATTAGTGAATTTTTTTGTAATCCAAAGTAAATTTCTGATTTAATTAAAGAAAAATTTGTGGAAACATAGTGAATTTAGATTTCTACAATTATGCTAATTTGAAAAGAAATTGAACAATTCAACAAGGAGTAATGATTGCTAAAAGACCAATACTAAGGTTGAGAAAAAGAAAAAAACCAAAACCTTAGAAAACTAAGAGCATTTTTTTTTTATTGGTAAGTTTTATTTTTTCAAACTTTATGTTCTTGGTCTTTACTTAAAGATTGAAATTCTTAAAAAAAAAGTAGCTAAATCAAAAGTTTGATTAATAGTTATTGAGATTTTAATATAGCTATAAGAATTTGATTAGAATTTATTTAGGATTTTATTAGGATTTTATTGAAATTTGTCTAAGATTTGGCTAGGATTTTCTTAGGATTTATTTAGGATTTTATTAGATTTTTATTAGGATTTAAATAATATTTAATTAGAATTTATATAAAATTTATTTAGTATTTCTTTAATATTTATATTTTAATATTTTTTTAGTATTTTTTTAGTATTTTTTTAAGGTTTATTTATGATTTTTAATATTTTTTAATTATTTATGATTTTTTTTAAATATTAAGATTTATTTAGAATTATTAAGGTTTAATTGGAATTTATTTAAGGTTCTATTAGATTTGTTAGGAAAATTCTTATTATAATTTCTAATTTACCTTCCATAGCCAAATATCTAATGAATTTTCAAGTAAGCCTATAGATTATATGACATCACTCGACATTTCAATGTCACACACCCTTTGCCCCAATGCCTTGCCATTCCACCCTAGTCACCTTGTACTAGAATCATGTTGTACCATAATATTATGCCACACAATGCCTTGCACCATTCTTGCAACTCCAATATCTAGTATTGCAACATACCAACATTGACTAGTATCAATGATATAATATTGCAATAATATGTATCCAAAATCAATATCCAAAAATATGTTATCCAAAAAAAATCAAATACTTCAAAAAGGTTAAAAGAATTTTATAAATTTAAATAATAAATAAATAAATAAAAACTATTTCAATTTGCTATACATCAAGTTGAAGAAGAGCACATTCTTGTCAAGTGAAAGATGATAAACCTACATAGAACTAAGTTAAGCTACCTCTTAGACCACAAAAGAAGAATCTAAGAGTGCAAGTATGATTAGAAAAAATCCTAAAGCTTTACTAAATGGCTAAATTATCATAGCCAATCAACCTTTACATTATAAGTTTTCTCTCTTCAAAATTACTTACAAGACTTAACTTGACGAGAATACCAAGTCAAGGAGATTTTTCCACCTAAGTCTTTAAATCTTAATTGACATTATTAAAGTGAAGTAACAAAAAAAACCAAGTGAATCAAAAACCACTAAATTAAACTAAATTATATATATTTGACAAGATTTGGCACTTAATGCCACATCATGTGACAAGAAAGATTTGCCAATTTTTTAGCAAGCTTAAATATCCACCTAATTTATTTTTATCAAAGAAGAAAAATCTACATATTTATTTGGCAATCTTATCGAGCTTGAGCAACTACTCAAATAAAGTATTGTCAAAAAAAAAAGATTTATTAATTCTTTTGACAAACTTATCAAGCTTGAGCAACAAAATAAACTAATTGTTTGCAAAGAAGAAAGATTTGCCAATGCATTTGGCAAGCTTGTCAAGCTTTAGCAATCACTTAAATTAAATATTATCAATGAAGAAAGATTTGCCAATTCATTTGACAAGCTTGTTAAGCTTGAGTTTTTGTTCTCTATAAATAGTTATATGCAACATTGATAGAAAGTCAAGTGAAAATGTCTTTGAAATATTTATTTATTTGATAAAGAATACTAAAAATTTACAAAAATCTAATATTAAGAAATAATATAGTTTTTCCTTCATATATTGTTAATAAAATAAAATAAAAAATTGATCCAAACTCTTCACATAATCTTGTTGAGATCGACTTGGCCTTAAGGATGTAGTTCTTAAATATTTGCCCTCACTCCACAATCCATCCAATCCACTAACATATAGATTGTTGTGCCTTGGATTATAGGTGAGGCACAGCAACACTCCGAGCATCACCTCTAGCACTATGTTTGAAACACAGAAAGCAATCATAATAATCTTAAAACCAAAAAAAAAAAAAAAAAAAAAAAAAAACCACATGATTACCTACCATCAGCAGTTCCTTGCTCTCACGAAACTTGCATGCATCAAAACCATGTCACGACATATATACAAGTGTAAATTTGAGCAATTTGAAGCGAAGAGAGCACACATCTACAAGGGTTTCCGATGAGGGCGAGGATGTGTGGTGTGCTTGAAACCCTACACGGCATGGATGAAAAAGACACTGATAGGTAATATCGTCCAATAGACGAATGAATAACCATGTGCAGTTGTGTGGTGCATGAGAGCCATCTTACGTGGCAACCAACAAAGCCCATGCTTCAGAGGGGATGATGCTCCAGGACTTGGTCCCCATGACCGTGCTGTCAGTGCCCCGTTCATCCTGCTTCGGAGTTGATGAGCTTTGTGGCCATTACCAGCAAACCTAACAATGTAAACATTGATGTTTTTTTAGTTCACAAATAAAGCGACTTTGGTTTTTTTTCCTCTTACTTCGGTTCTTCTTCCAACAACACTTTCTTTATTTACTTCAGAAATTTCTAAAATTTGGTACAATAAAGAAAAAAAAAAAAAAAAAAAAAAAAAAAAAACATTGCGTTTTCACAGGGAATTTTTTTGATTTCAGAAAAGACGAACAAAAAATACCCTTAGATTGTCCTCAAAAACGTCTCTAAATGTCATGATAATCCGATCACAAAATTATACTGTGGTGAGAGTCAACGCGTTGACCTTCACCGATAAATGTACTCAGACGGTGTTCGGCTTCGACAACAATTGCTTCCCTCGATGGTCAATTCCTCCTACTCTTTGTTTTAGGTCTCTATCACTAAAAGATCAATAATTTTATCTTATTGAACTTTGTTTCATACTTTGCTTTAGCTCAAGCGCTCACATTGCAATGAAGTAATCAGAAACGAGAACCTGTCATTTGAAGCTAGTTTGCTGCATGTTGGCTGCTTATATCCAAGAACAACACATACAATGAAGAAAGTGCTTAGAGAGTTTGTTAATCTGTCCCGATAATTCTAGTAGATTCGTGTTTATACGTTTTCTATTCTCTGAATCTTTTTTCTGAAATGAAACAAGGTTGGTGGGTGGTGAACCTCGTTGCTTAATATTTAGAGCCCATTTTAATCTCAGGTGTACAATATTGCACAATTCTGATGAGATCAAACGATGAATGCATGAATCTGTGCATAGCCATGAACGCACATTATGTTAGCTCGAGTGCATCTACAGATTCCAGGTGAGGTGTATAGTAAAGACTCAAGACAGCTGATGGTATGGAAGATGTACATCATTCTATGGTACTCATTCACCCTAATAGTACGAAGGGATTCAATCGACTTTTTCAGGGATCTTCATATTTCGAATGTTCTTTTCTCAATGTTCTGAACATCGTTTGTTGAGTTTACGATACAACCGCTCATATTTTGCGACAAGGTTCAGAATCATACTTTATCTGATGAGAAATCTTGCGTCGTTTCGGTGAGAATGAGAATCCCCCTCCATGAACTATTACGTGTGGACTCCAGACGTAACTATACTAAATTCGAAAGAAAAATAAAGGGTGCAACTCAATTGATTATCCCAATTAGGATTGCTATGTAATGATTCTACATCAATTGAAATCCAAATGTTTTACTGTTATTATTACCACCCAGTAATGAATGTAAAACGAAAAGTTCAAAAAAAAAATGAATATATCAAACAATGCCCTCTTTATAGAACTGGAATTCCAGATACGTTTATTGATAAACCATGGCGTTCAGGTCCAGGTCGGGTTTTCCAGCCTACTCTGCTCACTGTTGAGGCATCTACTCCTATGTCAAATATGTTGCTATTTCACATATGCGGAGGTAGTGTACTCGGGTCTAACAAGAGAGCGGTATTCGACGAATGAAGAACTTGGATATTGCGATGACATTCTACAAAAAGGAATGCTGAAGCTTCGCATTACAATGGCAAAATCGCGCAACCTGCTAGAACGCACGGCGGATAATAATACATGGAGGTAAGGGTTCCCCAAAATGTCTCACTTGGATGCAGACATCCAGTGCAGCAACTTCAGAGGTCACATTTGTGACAACCTAATATGTCGAAAGAGAATGCAAGCCTCAATGTTGGGCTAAGAATATTTTTGATTCCACTGCAGATCGTCGAATATCTTTTGCTTGAACTGATTCCATCTTGGATTTGATCCTAACCAGCAAACGGATCGTCCGATTAATGTTACAGATTTTGCCTTTGATTTGTCACCTGTATTTTCCCTCTTCTGCGCCTGGTTTGGTTGGTACGTCAATCCTTTGGCAACTTCCAGATATTCTTGTGCAATGTCGTATGTGCTATGTTAAATTTTTGACGATGTAAGATCTGGACTTCATTCTTCAGCTCAGGTAGTACCTGGGTTCACCAAAATCAACAGTGTTGACTTAAGAAACCACAGGCTGGAGTCGGGGCTCGCTGACCGAGAAGTAAGTGTTACGTTTGCAGGTAGTTTTACTTGGTATGGTGAGTGGCTTAAGGCCATTGTCACCATTATAGGTGGGCTATTCACACAGAAGAAATTTGGAGCAGGGCTTAAACCATATAGGTCTATAGAATAGGTTTGGCATCTACTTGAAGTCGTAGACACCCATTTGAATGCTGTTTCGGCTTTCCAATCCCCACTTCTTCCAGCGCACAAGTCTGCGCAAAAATTCCATAACCTGCAGTGCCATTGAGGTGTGTTAGTTCTTATGTCATATGTCTTTACAAACATATTCTTCCAAGATAATCATTTTCATAAATCTCTGTGAATATAAAATTCTACAGAATGTTGTTGGGGCTTCGAGGAAAGACAACTACCTCGGATGGATCCTGAAGTGAAAGCTTTGCATCACTTGGTTTGGGAACAGAAGATACCAAAATACTGCAGCCATGCTTCGCCCTGTTGACCATCTGACAGTGAAAATCACATCCAAGTGTCAGAAGAAAGAACTATGCAGAATTGGAACAAGCACCTCATATATTTGAGATGTATGAGAACCACAACTTAAAATGTCTACAAGGAGTGAAAATGATCCCTACAGCAGCTGCTAGATAAAAACCAACAACATTGGTACATTCAAGTTCACAAAATTGCCACAGAAACGACGCAGATGAAGAGAATGAGGGTAACAAATATCAGGTACAAGGGTGAGAGATAGTGCATACCTTGAAAGCATCTTCGTCGGTCTTATCATCTCCAATGTACAAGGGAATAACATCACCTGTGTCTTTATATCCTGTAAATAAGAATTGAATGGGTGAGTTTCTTCCTCAAATTGGAACCTTAGAAAATAACTAAGTTTAGCATAGAATAATACTTGCATTGATTTTGCCAAACGAAATGTAACAAAAATAATAATATTGATATTAATATTAATGAGAAGAAATGGACAATTGTAGTTGGTCCTCACCCAGAGACTTCAGCAGAAACTCTACAGCTTTCCCTTTATCCCATGAAATACACGGGCGGACTTCCAGAACCTGCCAGAAATACCACAAATGTCTAGATTAAAATATCTACTTCCACATCCATATACAAATGCTACAAGTTGTGACTACATAAGACAAAGATGAAAAGAAAAAACAAACAAAACGACATGATTGACGTACCTTTCGTCCATGTGTCAAGGTTAGAGTTGGATAATCTTTCAAAACATTTTGCACCCTCTCTGCAAGCACCTCCCAATACTGCACCATAAACATAGCAATATCCACGAGATTGAAGTTAGGATATATATTTGCAGTTATTCCGTTAAAACATCACGTGTTTAAGCCACCTAAACTGCATGAGTAAGCTACTAGAGTTTAACTTTATGAACTAATAACTACAGAAAAAGAAAGCCGAGGCAAACCCATACCTCCTCGTTCACACGTCGGAAGTGAACTGTCACACAAAATTTGTTGTGCTCCACGCTCGCACCCTTAATTGATTTAGTACTTTCGATCAAAGCATTACACACCTGGAGAAATTAAAATAGAAGAAATCAGCCTTCATAGCAACAGTTAAACAAAAGTATCCGAAACTGCACTATGTAAAACTTCACGGCACACTTAAGTGGAACCTACGTGGGGAAAAAAGTTAATAAATAAACAAATGTACCGTAACGGAAACATGTAACAAATACCTTATTTATGACCGGCAAATACTCACTTGCTGGCTGGAATTTAACAACATCATTTCCCTGCAAGGTGAAGTAAATAAGATTAGCCAAGAAGGCAAACACGGTTGAACATCGATTGTACAGAAATCCATACTATTTTATCGAATTGGGCTATTTCAAATAGTTGCTGGGTTATCAAGAATAGATACCCTTTTATCCCTAGACTTGGTACCCTTAACTCGGAAACCATCCGAGCTTTTAGCAGGGCCCATGATATCCATGCCATGACTCCCAGCGTAATACAGTTCTGTCAATTGCACAAAATCAAACACCTGCTCCAAAACCATAAAAGCTGTGAGCACGCCTCCTAATTGAAGCTTTCGCATGCATCTCACCAAAATCAATCCTGATTAAAATCTCAAAATAGATCCAGAAACATACAAAGCAAGAAATACATTACTGGGGAACAACGCAAAAACTTAAGAAACTATTTCGCAGGGAAATAATGCATGGTACAATAAGACCCAGTTAGGACAGATATCTGACAAGTACCTTCGATCGAGACCTTCCACTGATAACTGCGGTTGGGAAGCACGAGGCCAAGTCCTTCACAGTTGCTCGCATCTGTTGAACACGCGACCCAGGGTGTTAGTTACAAGCGCATGTATTTGTGTACGACTGACGCCAAATTTACTCTAGGGCTAACTGGATGCACATTAAAACCTAAATGTACACAAGACATTCGAATGTTCTAATTAAAGTGTCTACTCAACATGCAATAATAACTGACATGAAGCTTCAGATTCATCGCCCGTAAATGAGCCTCACTGACCTCAGTTGACATGAAAGCTCGTTCAGGATCCTCCACAATAGGTGACAGCGTGCCGTCATAGTCAAGAAAGACCACAATCTGCTTCTTGTGCGCATTCTTGATCACTTTATGAAACGAGCTTAAGGCTGATGGATGTCTTTCCTGCGGAGTGAAAATACGGATTCAAAGGCCAGTTCGATTCATAGAAATTGCTAGTTTGAAATTCATGATCAGGTGCAGTAATGGTTTGATACAAGAACGCGTTGTTGAAGTTCGAAAATTTTAAGGCCTCTCCACAACTCCTTAAAGCTAGTACTTCTATATGAAAATGATTATGCTTTGAGAAGTGGATTCCGAAGGTGCTTACAAGCCAAGATTTATGCACAGCAGTTTCAAGATCAAAAGCATCGGGAGTGTCGCTGTGAAGTGAGAGAATATGGGGGGGTGACTGAGCCCTCATTGCACCGATCCATGTGTGAAACTGACCCTTCTCGACGTAAGTGCTGTGTTTTTTCTGCGCAACGATAGGAATGGGCTTTGAACTGACAGAGCTCGCACTCACAACCGATGCCTTTGCAGGAGATGTTGACAGTATAGAAGACAGTGACAATGTTGACCCGCACGAAGAGGTTGGCGACTCCGCGCAGACTGCTGACCGCTTAGACCTCAGGGTCATTCCACCAACCAAACTCTCACCGAAACTTGGAAAGCTTGCCCGAAGCAATCCCTCCGCACTTTCAAAATCTCCGTGATATCTGTCAAGGATCCCGCTAACCTCGCTCACTTTAAGTACCATGACGAAAGCTGCCTATGGCCTCTCCAAAACAGCGTGTAAGGATTGCTTTCAGAGGTATGTCACTTCAGACAAACAAAAACTATCCCTTTGGAACAGATCCACCGATTAATACACTTGACCTCCACCGAAAGCAAATGTTAGCTATACCCCCTCTGCATGAAAGTATGACTTGTCTGGAGACGTCACTCCGACAACGAAAAGTTGAGGACCTTGTAGAAACGCTGCCACGATACGCAGATGAACAATCAACTCTTGGATAATTGAAGTGCACAGCAGATTCAGCAGAGGAAAAAGCTGCAATTTATTTGTGGCACGCGACAACCATCGATTGCACGAAACTCTTGAAAATGTCCGGGAAGTAGTCCTCAGATAGCAAACGAGCAACTGTTGTACAACAAACACGATTGAGTTAGAGGTGAGCCACCGCTGCACATTGTGCTTCCTGGTTCGTATTTTCTTAAGTTAAAAACACAAAAGTTCATGCGTCGTACTCTTAGTCATTTTTTCCTTAGGGTTGTGCCCTCATGCGTGGCATGAAGAATATCGATGACGTATATTATATGTTCTACGAGATTCTAGGTGACGACAACTTAACACATTGTCATGCAGAACAACTGGACCCTGCTAACCGCTGACTTGTGGGATGTTGTGAAAGATAAACGACTCCCTCGTCTCAAAGAATCATTAACTGTTGATTCAGTTCCATCCAAATAGGTCGTGTATTGATGTCCGTAGGATGGGATGTTTCTATCGTGACAGGCATCAGAGCTTTGGCTGTGCTGATAACTTGGAACAACTACTGCAGATAGAGGGAAGACTTTTGCGACTTTGCCAAACCACGAGTACCAAATCAGTCATTTCAAACTGCTACCAAACCCTGAAGCAATAACTCCTACTCTAGATGAATCATAGCATCACTAAAAGCAAAAGCACAACAACGTCATCTATTCGTCGCAATATTTTAGGCCTCTGCAGTGATTCTCAAAATGAACCACCATGGACATATCCAGTCGCAGAAGCACAGGAAACTAAGAAAACTCCGACACTGTATTTTTCTTCAGAAGTTTCTCATGACGGAAAGCATAAGCGAGCCCACAGACAACCCGCAACAGCACAGATCAAGAAAAGTGGCCACCTACATGTAAAATGCCGGGTTCAAGATCACCAACAACTGCGGTAGCGAGGCGACAGACACAAACACAACTTGAGACCGTAAGGGCAGCACACACACGTAAGAGGACGCGGATTCAGTGAACAATCGAACAACGAACTGTCTCACACTTCACCAACACTCGGAACCACACCAAACCAAAAGTAGTAGGTCCAGTTGGAATGGAGGGGGCTGGGAGGGGCACCGCAGAACTCATCAACTTAAAACACCACAGAGAGCAGGGGGGAAATAATAAGGCACACTCACCCTGAGGAGTGCTCTTATATAATCCCACAATCCCAGCCGAGACGCCCACTGAAATAGCAGAGCAGCAGACAACCTCGACGACCACGAGTCCCTATGTGGGGTCAGAGCGCGTCAGTCACGGCGCTGCGAACAAAGACTCCCAGCCCCAGTGTAAATCATCCGATAATCACTGATCGCAACGTACGCACGCCAGCCGCCCTGCCCCCGAACTCGCGGTGTCTGCGCAATCGAAGCAACATAGCAACCTCGTGACTAACTGCGCGACGCCATTTCACATAGGCTTGACCGCCCTCCAGTACGCACGCAATTCCATGCACGCTTTCGTCTGACCTTCTCCTCCTCAACACTCTTCTCTCCTCGTCTCTTCTCTCTCTCTCTCTCTCTCCCTCTCCTGCTTAAAAAAAAGAAAAAATCATAAAACCTCCCGAAATTTCTTTAACACACCAGCAGGAAAATGAACAATGCCTGGGCGTTGAAGCGCTGTAAGAAAAATCGCGTTCCGACGACTAACTGCCGCAGTGAAAAGCACTTAAAGCATCGGGCCACCACACATTCGCATGCATTCTCAAGTCTCACCCTCCAAACGTGTCACTCACGACGCTTGCTGACGACACACACCGGTCACGACTTCTTCTTCTTCATCTTCTTATTCATCTTCGACGACGACGACGACTAGTCCTTGCGCCTGGACCCCGCCCAACATGAGATCAAAGGGCACCCTTTGGCGCCAAAGGCGATGCGAGACGATAGGGGTGGATGGGCATGCATGCATGCATGTGAGCCTCGCCGTTATCTGCCGTTAGTTACCCATGCCCCCCTGCACGCCACATTAGGGCTCCTTCCTCTCGTAGCCAGGCTCGGATGCCAGAACTGGTGCCAGGCAGGCTTGGGTGCCCTTCTCTGCTTTCTCCGAGTTGGCCCGTCCTAGGTCTGTGTCTTCCTGCCTTCCTGCCTTTGTACTAAGCCCCACCCCCACCCCCCTACCCCTCATTTGCCATGCCACAATGTCAACCCTTTCCTCCTTCCTTTCTCCCTTTCCCCCCTCCCTTTCTCCCTTTCCCCCTTCCTTCCTCCCATTACCCCCTTCCTTGTCCACCAGAAAAAGTCGCCCTACTCTTCCTTCCCTTTTTCCCCCTTCCCTCTTTATCTTTTTCGCTTCCTTTAAGATTACTTTCTTTCTTGCTTGCTTTCTTCTTCTTTTTACTTAATTTCCTTTTTGTTAACCATGTCTACTCCTGCAGGGGATTTCACAACATGAGAGTTTGGCAGTGAGTTGACTGAGTTCATGCCAATATGTTAATGTGTGAGAAGGCAACTTTGCAAAACAAGACATATTAAAAGCCCACACTCAGCACACAGTAGCATCCTGTGAACAAGTTTCACCTTTTCTTTGGATAATTAGTAAATTTTAATTTATTTCTTCAGAACAAAAGAATGAAGGGATGAGGGAATAGTCAGTCATGTTGCAAAAGAAGACATGAAAGGATTGTGTTTCATGGAGCATATTGATCCAATTCAAAATCTCAGATCAACAAGAGCTGAGGATGGTATCCTGTCCGCCCACCTCTTCCCCACACAACTAATCTCTACTTTATTATTTGCAGAATTTTTTTTAAAAAAATAGAACTAAATTCGCTCAGGTCGAGTAGACAAAGACTGAGGTTCCCCTTTTTTTATTATTATTATTATGGACTAGATTTGATCCATTGGATCCCACACTTGTGTCCCCAAATCATCACTCCCCCAGTAGTAGTATTATATTCATGTATATTGTCATTGTTGTCCTCCCTGGAGAACAATTTAATCATAATATGCTCCTTGTCCCCCCCGCAGAAAAATTAAAAATATATCAATTTCACATGACGGATGGATGAATGTAATTACAGATGATATACAGTTACGAAGTGGATGAAACACATGGATGGAGATTGGAGGAGGCGGTGGGGGAGGCGCCGCCTTTTCCATTTCCTCTGCCTCTGCCTCTGCCTCCTCCTCAACTAGTACAGGTAATGTATTAGTATGGGCTTGGAGGAGGACGAGGAGGTGCACCTGTTGCTTACCACTTCTTTCCCCCTCCCTCCGTCCCGCTCTGCCGCAGGAATCTGGACATGGGCGTTGTCTGGAGGCTATATTTGCCACAAAGCTTCATGTGCCCCACCAGAAGAAAAAAAACAACTCTGGAAATCCCTCTCTACCGTTCTACTCCAGGGTGCACGGGCTCTTTCTCTATGTGCGTATCTACGGAGAGAGGTCCCTTTCTTTTATTACTTTTGGTTGGGTTCTGTCTACCTATTGTACTTTAAAAAAAAAACCAAAAGACTCACGGAGGCTCTCCCACCACTACCACGAGTCCGTTAGTCTCTCCGTCAATAAGAACAACTTGACTGGGAGTATGAACTACCGGTTGTCTGGGTTATTCATATGCTTGTGTAAAAGGGACACAGACAAGGCCTGGCTAAAACTGAAGGAGAACTGGGGGTTTGGGGAGCCCATCCATAGTTAGCACCATCGTCTTAAATGAGATTCTAATCCAGGCTTTGTCAGTATTGGGTTCACCTCTTCTTTCATGTTTCGTGACGAGTTCACTAATTATATTTTCTATGTTTGGTATGTGTTATTTTAATTGTCATTTCGAATAATTATAGATGAATATCAATCCGAGATTCTCTACATGATTCTTCACTTTCAGAATAACAAAACCAAACAACCATAGAAGAAAAAACAACCCATAGAATGTACAAGAAAGTCCAAAAAGAAGTGATTCATTGCTGGGGGCAGGTCCAACCCGAAATAACTCCCCCATGTTGAAGAGGAGGGTACTGAGTAATACTAGGGAAGTGGGGGAGGCGGGGGTTGGGGATTTATTTAGATAATTTGGTTATTATTTTTACCGATCCAACTGGTGGTAGACAAACGTGGAGACAGTCTTCTGCCTGCCAATGGGGTGGTGGTGGTGGCAGCAGGAGAGCCTCAGCTCCAGCATGCGCTTCTAGTCGAGGCGAACTGAGAGCTTGCTTCAGGACCACGCTTGCTCAACAACAGAAGAATAAGAACACCGAAGAATATAATAAATTATTGTTAAATGTTAATCATATGAACAATTATAACCCTCTACTTAGTCTGTAAAAAACATCACCATGTCCTCCCATTCCAGCTCCAAGTGTTAGTTAACTCTCTATTCTCCTCGCGAAAAGGGACAAGAACAAAAAAAAGAAGGGAAAGGAGCGACAGAAGACAGAAAGTGGAAGAATAAAGGTGAAGGAGGAGACAAAGAAACGATTCATCCAACCAATCGATCAATTAATAGCTATGAGATGGATGGATTGAAGATTTCACTTCATATTCATCAACAGAGATATTTGTTGTACACTTATGTTGCATGATACGTATGTTAGCTTTTCAACAGTTTTTTTTGTTGAAAAATCAACTTAGATATTAAAAAACTATATGCAATAATCTGTCTTTCTATATATATATATATATATATATTCGTAACATTTCAATGGTCAGCTACAATGCATAGTTTCTATATCATTGAAATATAAAGTGTTTATGCGTTCCTTTTTTCTTTGATAACTCAATTTTAGAAAAAGAATAACAGTAACAGTGGTAATAGTAATTCTGTATGTGATATAAAATAATATAAAAATATGTAGAAAGAATAATGACATACGTGATTCTAGATTAATAAATTGTCTTAGTCTACCTTGTTTTTATAGGAAATTTTGTTTAAAGTAAAAAATAACATTGGTAATTACAATTTTATACAATGCTATTAATTTTTTGAACGTATCCATATATAGCTAAATAATTTTCTATTTCATTATCTATATAAGATGCAAGGTGAAGTAAACTTCATCATTTATGCCCAAGAGAAATAAAATACTAGATTAGAAACATAACTTGATACAAACTAAGAACAAGACAAATTTTAGATTATACCAAAATTTGACCTGGCAAGAGTAATGAAGACCTTGTTTTGCCCTCTTATTCATACAAGAACAACTAGGTCCTATAGTATCTTTAAAAATCTATAAAATATTTTAAATGGATAAATATAGTCTGACCCAGGCTCTAGTATTTTCTTGAAGGGTTATATATGCCAAAGGTGCTCATAACAAGGTTGTCTCTAGCAATTAGAAAGTCTACTTTATTTCAAAGACACTTATCAGAAAACAATTACAATAATTATTGCATCTATTTAACAACTGCGCCAACAAAAATTTAACTTTGGAATCTTAAGATTTTATAAAGGTCTTCTAACTTGACATTCTGAAAATCTAAATATATTCTATAAAATAATAATAATAATAATAATAATAATATCCTTCATATTATCTTCAAGACATATATATATATATATATATATATTAAATCGACCCACCAAAAATTTAAATCAACCCACACATCTCTACTCTAGTTTGCTCACATACTGCTTAGGACTTTATACTCCCTTACTAATTCCTCAATTTTGCACTCAATGATGTATTAATTCTCCAAGGAGGTGAGAGAGGTAGAAAATGGAACTCCTTGTATTATGTTTGGTGGTGGTGAAAGGTGGGAAAAGATTGAAATAGAGTAAATTGGCAACATTGGTGTATTGGATTGTTTCCCATGAATATGATGCAAAGCACTTACTAGAAGGAATTTGAGTGTAAGAGGTTAGCTATGAAGGTAAAAACAAGCAACACAAAGACAATTATACATTACAGGGAAGTTAAAGTCGCATTAGAGGTAAATTTTGAAAAAAAATCAGTATGAAAAGTATGGTGAAAAGAAAAGTTATTGATGATGCTAAATGATGAATATAATTAACAAAAATTCTAGCAGAGGTACCAATTGTAATTTTTGTCCGTGGATCAATTTAAGATATAGGTGGATGAGTTTAATATTTTCCTTATATATACTATTGAGGTTATTTTACAGCTTCTAATTTTTGATTCATGCAAGTTATTAAAACTCAATTGCACATATTAAAGTAAATTTTTTATTTCTTTTTTCTTTTTTTTCCCCTTTTTTTTAGACAATTTTTTTTTTCTTTTTCCAACTTATTATCTATATAAGTCTTCAAAATTATCTCAAATTATATCAAGAATGCTTAAAATATATTCAAAAAGATTATAATTTTTTTCAAACAAGTTTAAAATCAAGCTAATATAATGCCAATTATATACATATATATATATATATATATATATATATATGATTCTTAAGTGACTCAATTAAGATAGCTTAAAGGATATAATAAGAAAAATAAGAAATTTCAATAATTAAATCTAAATATTTCTTCTTATAAGAAAGTTATTTGAAAATTAAGTATTATGATTCTTTGTTGTGAAGTAACAACTTTTATTTGATTTTTAATCTTATTCTTTTAAGGGTCAATTTCAATTTCTGTAAATCTTTAATTGCACACACACACACACACACACATATATATATATATATATATATAAGACACATCTTGTCTTGCTTTCTTATTTATACAAGAGTAATAATGTCTTCTGAAAACTCCTATGGAAGATTTTAAATCTATATTTATTTTTAGAAATCTGAAAAATCTTCTATAAAAACTATTATTAACTCATCCAAAGTTCTTAAAACTTTTATACAACTATAGAAGATTTTAGAATAATTTTTAATATTCTAGAATACTAAAGAGGTTTCTAAAGATCTACAAAAACCCATCAAATATTCTATAAGATTAAAAAAAACACTCTAAAAAATCATGGAAAAGAAATTAATTATATATCTATGACAATTTCTTTTGTATATGACATTAGAAAGTTTTTATATCCTAAAACACAAGTAGGTTGCAAACTAAAAAAATAGATAAGACTAAAACAAATTACAAAATTTGCAATGACTTTAATAAGAATTACTTATCTTATTAGATCTAATAAGATATGTAGCATTTATGAATAAGAATACCTTTATTAATAATTATTTATACAAGAGTTATATATAGCATATTATTTATACAAGAGTAATATGTAGCATTTATTATTATTTATACAAGAGTAATTATTAATGGGATATGTAGCATTTATTATTTATGCCCCCCTTTAATAAGAGTATATTTAGATCGAATAAGATATGTAGAATGACAAATTATCCATTCCTTCTAACTATTTGTTTGTGGAATTACTAAAGCAAGTTTCTTTGACATCAATTTGTTTTTAAATGTTATAAAGAAGTTTTTAGGAAGCACCTCAACTATAAATATATATATATATATATATATATAATTTGATACAATTGACAAAATATAATAAAGACTTAAAACCATTTATTTTCTCTCTCTCTTTATATATATATATATATATATATATATAGATATGTAATATTGATAGTATGATTTGTTTGTAATATACAAGTGATATGAATTCAAGAATTTTCCATCATTCTAAGTGTAAGACACTTTCTTAATTTCATCTATGCATTGTATCTTTCTTAATATTTATGTTTAATAATCTTCAAAGCACAAATTTAATTTGCTTCATTTTATTTTTACAAAAGAAATCGAATTTGAGAAATTCAAAATTAGCATCCTGAAAGGGAAAAAAAGTAATTTCCTAATCATATTGATCCTAAATTTCTGCCGCAAAGAATAACTAATCGAAACTTTAGCACAAGTATTACGATACACTGCAATTTCTTCTTCAAAAGGCATGAGGCTTTTCACAGCAAAAAAAAAAAAAAAAAAAAAAAAAAACCAAAAAAAAACCAAAACAAAAACCAAAACAAAACAATAAAAAAACTATATAGTAATAGCCACGTAGGAATGAGGGGTTCTGGCGAGCTGGCGACACGTGGTTGGCTAAACCCGTTCAAATAGACTCAGAGAGTCTAAAGGGAAAAGGAAGGAAACGGAACTGATGAGGTGAGAGCGACGTGAACCGCCACGTGGGACAAAGGGGGGCATAAATGTGGACTACGCCATGTGTTAACGATGGGCATGGATTTGACTGTGGCGCCCTGTGAAAAGGGAGGGAACACAAATAGAAGAATGGAAATGAAACTGAAATGGATTTCCCGTCCTTGCTGGAGGAGACAGGTCACATACCTGGAGGTGCCAGCTCAGATTAATTCCCCTCCAACTCACGGGTCCCTCCTTTCCCTGCGTGCCCAATCACTGTCTCCCATGTGGGGCCCCTCCCACAGTCCTAGCTGGCATTTCATCGGACTGTACACGTGGACTGGGTCGTTTTCACATGACACGACTTGGTGGAGCGTCTTCAACGAAGAGCGACGCTGAGCTGGAGGTCGGTAACCAGGACTCCCTGGCGTTATTAGGGTTTGGTGAAAGTTACACTTTGGAATTCTGAAAGTTTCTTACATAAAACTCAAAAGATTTTGGGAGTCATTAATGGATTTTAATTATTATTAGTTGTATGTAACCTGGTTTTAACTTAGTATATTTGGTGATCCTACATGATTAATTCCATTTTAAAAAAAAATCTGGTGAAAATTATGGCATTGTGTTATTCCTAGAAGTCATATCCTTGACTTGGGTGAACTTATCACCAAGGGTTGCTTGTTCTTGATCTAATTTAGGGCAAGGACGAGCTCTTTGCCATTCTTTTACTTAGTTAGTGTAACACATTGGTGTCCTATTGCCATACTCACTTGGGTACATGATATTTCCAAAAACAATGGAATAATGTAACATTACTTTTATTGTTTCAAGTATACACTAAGGCCACTAATGTTAGCTTCTCTTCCAATTTTGCATGCCAAGAAAAAACGACCAACCCTCTCTCCCATATAAGTCAATATTAACTCTTTTCTGCCCTAATTTAATCCCAAACTTATTTCCATGGTTCGAAAGATTGAATCCATATTTGAACACTTGTGTGTATATTTGTTTTTTAACTAAGAAATCTAGAAGATAATTATATGCATGTCAGACCAAATTTGCATTACTATTCATAAAAGAAACATGACTTTAAGTAATGCCAATGCAAAAAATTAAGAAAAAAGCACACTCTTGGCCTCCAAAAAAAGGACAAAAAAAAAAAAAAAAAAAAAACATATATATATATATATATATATATATATACAATTAAATACTTGATCTTTGTTTTGATTGTTCAATCTCAAGCCATAACTTTTTAATTATACATACATACATGCAAACATACTCTATAAAACATTTATATCATCACATCATGTCTCCTGTTGGTTTAACTATCATAGTTTATATGGATGTAACAAAGAGGTGAAATTGTAATAATACTGCACATGATGAAAATGTGAGCTGATGTCAATAATATCACAAGGTTGTAGAGTTAACATGCATGATACTGTTATAGATTATGTGGTTAATTATCAGTGATTTAAGATTGAAATTGGAAAAAGTGTGCAACTGATTATGCTAAGATTGAGGACATGTTATTTCTTACACTTAAGTAAGGGATTAAAGTGGTCTTTGATGTGAGTGAGCTTCATAGGTATTATTGTAACCAGTGGTGATTTTTCCAATAACTTCTTTCTAGTTTCCTCTTTTTCATGTACCAAATGTTAACAATGACTTATTGCTGACTTGTTGCCATAAGATTCAATGGAGCATGTTTGAGCTAGAACATGTTTCTGCACAAGAGTTAAACAAGGAAAATATGTTGATGAACTTTATATACTGTCAAATTTCCCTTCTGGTAGATTGATCATTCAGTAACTCCTTCTGAGATTTTGGACTTAAAAATTTTAAATGAAAGCTGAACAAGAGAGGTCCTAGCAATAGTTTCTTTTTGGGAACAAGGATATATATATATATATATATATAATTACACAGAAAAAGTTGCATTCTTTGATCTTTTCATACAAGTCATGTTCACTTTACTTGTCGCACTTGCTGATCATTTTTCTGTTTTTGTATATCATATTCCCTAATACATTATTCTCCTCTACTACCCCACAATACTTGGAAACTTTTTGGTGAGGTGAATTGCTATGGATTTGTCATGTGTTGGGAGACCTATTGGTAGTCCTTTTTACAAACTCCAAACATGCCCTTAACTTTTTTAGCAATTTTACTATTGGGTTTTAACTGTCCCTATAAATGGCCTTTAGTCATCTCTACAATTGGCCATTGAGTCCCTCCATGCCAGGCCTTTCAATGTCTCATGGTGCCTGAGACCAGTTGAAGTTTTGGGTGTAGAAAGAAGTGACATATTGGAGTGGAGCTTGAAATCATAGAAGCTATGCATTTCAACTATATTGGAGAAGGCATCCAACTTCACATTTTATAGCCCAAGTATGAAATTTTTGGATTTTGCAAGATGAGTAGAAGTAGAAGCAAGGACTGAGTTGTTGTTGGTTGAGACATGCACTTCACTACAAAAAGAAAGCAATGGATGGCATTTTCATTCACACCCATATTCACCTAGGTCAATAGTTATATAGAAACCAAAACAGAAGTGGCAAGAAATGTAAGGAAATGATAGAAAATGAAAACATGAAAAAAGTAATGAAAAGAATAAGAAGGAGTGAGAAAGAAAGAGAGAGGAAAAGAAAAAGAAATAGGTAAAGCTTGTTGTCAAAACCCCACTTCAGGATGTAGATTCCATCCCATGACACAGGGGCCAATGGCCATTTCCCATCTTTCCCACTGCCCTTTTCTGTGCGGAATGCTGCTCAGCAATAAACACTACATGCCTCTTGGGTTAGGTGGAGGACAGTTCCACAATACAAGGGAACAATTCCATAAGTCTAATGCAAGGCTGGAGACAAAGTCTGCCAGAAAGTCTAGTGTAAACCAAGCCATAGCAAATAGGAAAAGCCTTAATTCTACAACAGGCTTAGAGAGCCTATTCTACTTGGGAACTTGCCTTAGCATTAACATTGCCTAGCCCCTTCTTCTGCTCTCTGTAATGCTTGCAAGTAACCATGGATTTTATAAAGGCAAATGTGTTACTTAAGCTTTGTTTGGCTGCAAGCATTGTCTTACAATTGTCCAAGCATGGCATTAGGTGAGTACATTATTGCACATGTAGAGGATTTAGTGCAAAAAGAGATGCTTGACAAACAAGTTATGTGAATACAATATTGGGCACCCTGCTTCATGGGAAATTTATTACTAATATATTGGCATTGCATTGAATTGAAGAAATCAATGGCCTTGGTTACTTGGCTGGCACTCTTTTGAGTCCTACTTATTCCCTTTGTTGGGGGGTGGTGTTGGTTAAGTTTCTAGAAACTTCTCCAAAGCTCAACTAGAGTCACCTGCTGAAAACCATATTATTTTTTCTATTTAAAGGAAATAGTGATCATCTGAAAGGAACTAAACAATGAGCGAGAGCCTCAATCACAGGCATGCATAGAAGGTTCTGCACATTCAATGAAGAGAGAATCTGTCTTTTTCTTCTACCATTACTTGTAGAAGCCTTAATAACCACAATTAAAAATAATGTAGAGGAAAAACCAGCACTGCCTGACACTGTTCAGAATGCTAAGCATTCTGTGGTGACTTTTGTACCCAATACAGAGATTGGAACAAAGCAGTTCTCAATCTAAAGGTTGTTGTTGTTGTTGTTGTTGTTGTTATATTTTAAAAAACACAAACAAACAAAAAAATAAATAAATCAGTAGTTTTTACATGGAATGATTCTTATTTTAGAAATCTTTTTTTGATGAGAAGCAATGCTTTTTCCACAAAGTCACTACAGAAGTTTTACCATGTCATATTTTTCTGCCACCAAACACTACAATTCTTATTTTGTAACATTTGGTATCCAAATTCTGAAGTAATCAAATGTCAAGTTTTTTTCCTTTAATATTAAGACTATCCAATTATATACAGCCATTGCTGCCTTAGAGAAGAAATTGAATCCTAAACAACCTTCTCACCAAGACAACACACATCCTTTTTATTAACACACACTGCAACTTCTCAACTGTGTGCTTGTTCTATCTAAGAGCCTATGCACAGCCTGCTGCATTGGCCAACATAAAACTGTGTTGATGACTGAGGCAGGCATAATAGCAATGTAATTTGGCATCTATAAAGGATTAGAGGAAAAGTCCATCATTGCCAGAACTCAGCCACTAAAAAATTTCCATGTTTAGAGAGTAACTCCCTCAAAATCTCTTGTATCTTCTAAGTTGGTGTATATGTGTATTTATATTTATATATATATATATATATATATGTATTGTGGGAAACCAGTACCATTCATATGCTGGGCACTGCAATATCCGGTATTGTCATTCATCCATTCATGCATTCACTTGTTTATCTATGATTGGCCAATGAAAAGACTTCTTTGTATCTTTATCTTATACCGAAGTTGTTATATTTATGCATATATACATACATACAAGAGAAAATCTGTGTCATTGACTTTAAAAAAAACACTAGAAGAATAAACATATTTTACACAAATTTCTCTGAAGTATAAGTATAAGAATATACATATATTGTTGACGCTGTAAGGTTTTCCAAAAAAAATTATTTTTATTTTTATTCATTTATTTATTTATTTATTTATTTATTTTTACTTTGGATTTATCTTCATAAAAAATTTATTTCCATACATGTATACTTTAATTGAAGCTCACAAGGGTTTGTTTACCTCTCTGAAGACTTATTTTGATTTGAATTCTATATATATATATATATATATATATAATCTCTCTATATCTTAATATTCTATAATTTGATCATTTTTGCTACTTGATATTCTTTGTCCCCACTCAGTCCATTTTATGGTGGTAACTCAATATTAATATCAATTATTACTTAATATATTTTTTAAATAATTTATCAAGTTATAAAAATTTGTCGTAGCCAATCATCCAATGTTGTTTGCAAGAAATTAGAGACATACATAATGATCTCTCTATAACTCAATATTTTGTAACCTAATATTATTTGCTCCCACCAAGTCCATTCTATGGGGATAATTCAATATTTCTACCATAACCCTATTTCAGTAACTTGGTACCCTATATTGGGTGATATTATTTTTTCCCATCAAGCATGTCAATTTACAAAGGGATTTGTCTGTGTGTAAGTATACAAATATATATATATATATATATATATATGTTCCACTATTTGAGCTAAACCATGTTTGAACCAAATCATTTGTCACATAGAGTGACCAGTTGATTACTTGTTTTGGACAAGTAATTGAGTGTAGTGGAAGGAATGCTGAGTTCAAACTCCAATCCCTCTTTCATTGATATTATCATTTTTTTAATCTTTTAAACAATTAAATTTCCTTGTTTATATTTTGCAGTAAGCTCAATTGTACCACCCAAGGGCAGCACTGTCTAAGTTTAAATCCCGCAGAGCAGAGGCTTCAAATACCAACAAAATTCTCACTCACTGTGCCCATTCATGTTTTTTTAATGCATTAACTGCATTGGGTTTAGGCATCCTTTATAATTGTTATTATCATGAGTTTTGACTAATCTGACTGCTATGGGTACTACATGAAGCTCATCAGCACTAGGGGGAGAGTTCTGCAGTCCCTCATTCTTAGCCACTGTGGGCCAGCCAATTACAGCCAACTGTGTTGAGATTCTGCATGTTTTGTGGGGGGCTCTGACGCCAATTGAATCACAACAGCAGCATCGGGAAGGATGAAAGGTCCATCATCAGAAAAGAAAAAAACAGCAGAATGTGTTTATGATCTCAAAACTTTTGGGTCATGAAAGGGCAGGTTCAACTGGAATGAGGGACAATAAATATTTGCAAACCATATGACCTCTTCACACTTGTCAAGAGAATAATGAATAAAAAAATAAAAACAATAAAAACAATAACATCACACATTCACACATAAACAAAAACATGGAAGTACCTGGCCAACAGAGATCTCAAAATTTATGACATGTTCCACACAACAGTTAAGATTTGTGTGGAGTTTTAGCTCCTCTATTTGAACAACCACCACAGACACACATGCGTTTGTAAAAAATATATTCATATTTATGTTTTCAAAAATTAAACAATAATAGTGAGTGTATTTATAAATGATGTGTTTCAGTGAATGTGTGGCAAGGAGGGAGGTGAAGCCTGGCAAAAGGGGGAGGGGGTCCTGCTGAGTCTGTCTGCTTCTCCTTTGCTGGAATCATGGCTCTGATATTCTCCACTTTTCTATTTATGCTTCGCTGCCACCCAATGGGGCCAGTGCTCTTTGTCTGCGAATATTCCCAACTAACTCTCCCCCTTTGCTTCATCCACTTGGAACGCCTTGATTTGGTCTCCCCTTCCAGATAGGATTTGAATATGCGCACCCACCTCCTTTTTGTCAATTATGTAATGTTTGCTGTTGAGGCAATCAGGCCGCTTGGCGGCGTCACTCGCCCCCATTCTCTACAAAGAGAACAAAAACAACACACACACACAGCCATCTTCATCCACATCCAAGTAACGGAATTCATTCATCACACATTAGGACGGAGATCCCCTCTCTCGCTCTCCATCGATAGGTGCATTGCACGTGGGAACTGTCGTCCTCTCCCTTGTGCTGAGTCAACTGACCTCACACTATTTTAGTCTGTGCCGATCGTGTGAAAAGGGAGCTGGGTTTTTTTCCCACCCCAGTTGAACCGATTCAAACTTGGCTAACACAGACTCGTTCGGGCAGTTAGGAATATTCCGAGACAATGTCTGGTAACTTTCTGATGCTGTTTTCTAGGTAATTGCTGGAGGGTTAAAAGTCAACTGCAACGGTGTGAGTTTATATATATATATATATATATATATAAAAAGAGAGAGAGAAAGTGAGAGTGTTTTTCCTTCTGTTGCCGAAGGTTGTACCCATTTGTGAAGAAATTGTTGAGTGTTCACACCAAAATTCTTACGCACTTTGTGAGATTTGCTTCAATCCAGGCCCTTCATGTGTAATGTGCGCATGGATCGAGCTCAGCATTCGAAGCATCGTTTTTTTTTGGAAATATGTATACTCATGGGCAGCTCGAAGAAGACAAGAATATAAATTACTATGGAGGGATAGAGAAAGAGAGGAAAAGAACCCCCCCCGGGACATACATGCCTACGATTCCAATGAGTTGCCTACAGCAACAAACTACTGCCCGCTGCATATGGGAGCAATTTTCTTAGAACTGGAGACGGACCTTGTTGAAAGATAAGCACAAGGTGCAGCTGGGGCTCATTATGGTTCACCCGTTTGTCTATCAATCTGTCTTACTGCGTGGAAAGCTTCAAAACTCTTGACCTGGCCCAGGGGAAGGGGGTGGGGGGAGGCCGAATCATACATCGCATATTGCCTTCATATGTTCTTCACGATAAGCACTGGAAACGGGTGCTTGCTATGTACTTGGGGGGAGGGGATTCAGCAACAGGAACGATTGTGTAGTAATGTATTACAACATCGAGACAGAGGCCCCTGTTTTTTCTGATTTTTATTTTATATTTTTTTAAAACTTTTTATCTTTTTATTGAAAAATTCAAGTCCAGGTTTTGATTGCTCTTTGTTGACACTTGGGCGCAAGTTTTGGAAGAGCTGGGTTCCCCGTGAAGTGCACAGCTTGAATCGTCTGCACATCAGAGCAATTGGCACGGTGAACATGAGGTGGTGGACCTTGTCAAGAGTTGATAGGGAATTTTGGTTTAAGCCTAAACAGTTTGCAATCAAGAGACCGGTGACAGTTGATTTTTGCCATCGTTCAACGTTCTGGTTCCTTATCCAGATGTGGACATGTGTGTTCAGAGGGATGCAACTTGGCTTCGTATGCGGGAAAGATAGCAAGGCAAACGTTTCTCAACACGTCCTTTGCTCTCAATAGCGCATTTTGGACCTCAATTGTACGATCCAAGATAGAAGGCAGCTGTGGTTGTAGGGAAACGCGCTGGTAGAATACAGTAAAATGAAAATGCACCTGCTGTTGGATGTATTTATGTGGTAAGGCTCTTGAACATCAACTACAACTCTCCATGTCCTGATGTGCGACATACTCTAGCTGTGCAAACTTGGTCAACAAAGCCAGTGCCTTACGTTCCTCATTTACATATTTTCACACAGTCTTAAACCGAACTAAATAGATGTAAAAATTGAAGACAGCAGAATACACATGAAAGCATACACAGATGACGAAAGGGACAAATCTAGAAATCAAAATACAGATTTTAAAAAAATCCAAGGAAATATATAAGGGTCAATACCAAGCAAACGAGCCAAAGGCGAGGAAGAGAATCCACGAAACTATAAAAAGGAAAGGTCATTCCATTGCTTTAGAAGGTAGCTGTAGAGTCACCCTTCTTGATATTACAATGAGGTGAATGAAATTCTCTGGCCCACAAAGGTTCCTGGCAACCCATTCGAGAGGCAAGTCAAGATTAAGCTCTATTCCCTGCACGCGGACAATGCCTTCAAGCACTAGGTCATCAGGCTCCCCAGCTGCGCTACCCAATCCCGCCACGGGCTCTATAGGGCTCGTACTAGGCTCCTCGTCTGCTGTTTTTGGAGAGGCATCACTAATGGCCTGGGACACACTATCATCAGTTGGGCCTTCGGTCTCTAATTTGGATGTTGGACTGCTTTCTCTTGGTTTCACTGATAACTCGTCCAGACTTTCGGGGCGTGTGAAGAGGTGTGGCACCATCTTTAATAGTGCATCTCGTACAGTGAGAATGCTACCTGGATGTAGTGTACAAACAAGATCTTTACAACATGCAGTAGATGTATGATGTATGGCAGGAAAACTGTCATTGGCGAAAAGTAATGGGAGGAATAGGTGATGAGGCAAGGATACACCCTATTAGAGTAATTATTACCTCCACGAAGATCAATGGGGCGTGTCGTGTACACAACTTCGTCCCAGCTTGAGACTGGTGCAGCATCAAAGAGGTCATCTAAGTCGCGGTCCACTGTCCTCAAGTAGACTCGAATAGGAACCCTGCTTGGCCTTCCGCTTTCGCTTCCTATTGCCAATTGCAGGGTTGGGAATATGGGCGAGGATTTTAGAAACTATATTACTGCGCATTATCACATGATGAACCAACTAATAATAATAATAATAATAATAATAATAATAAGCAAGAAAAATCAGTCGATGGATCCGCCGAATTTCAAGGTTTTATGACAACACTTATATGTGCAATGTCTGAGCACGAAAACTCATCGCATCATGACTATAAACGATGAACACCAGACATATGCAGAAGGAGAAAACCAAGGGCGATGAATCTCGACATCTGCAAAGACCTGGCTATATGCACCGGTCTCGACCTGGCTATTATATGTTTGCGGTGCTGATAAACTTGTTATCGCTTTTCCGATTTACCAAAAAGCCTTTATGGCATAAGAGCACCACAAAATCAAGCACGATACCTGCTCTAAGTAATGCACCACCGGACGAAGCATCATCACAGGTTGGGGTGAGCAGAATTTCACGAACCCAGTTTCCTCCACCACCAAATCCAGGTCTCAAACGGGCTGCAATTCGATCATAACCTTCCAGCTCTCCTGTAGCTCCACTAAAGCAACATTACTTCTGATTTATCTTGGATTCCCAAAGAACAAAGACTATCTAAGAGCAACAACCCTACAACCGAAGTAGGGTTATCACAGTAATCGTATCACAGTACAGAGTTTAAGCTTAAAAATTCCTATTTCATAAAATACATCACGGTGCAATTATCTTTTGTGTAACTGCGAACACAGTATTTCTTAAAAAAACAACAATTTTTTTCACTTACCAATGAATTTGACAATCTGAACTGTACATTCTGAATCATCACCTCTCAAAACGGGACTACAATCAAATAGCTGGATACGATTGTATACCCTACCATTGAATAGCACAGCAAACAATCACTTCACATACCTTTGACAACACATCGCCACAGCTCCACCTGATCTAACTGCGAAATGTTCATTACGCTCTTTATATTCCCGTACATGACATACGATGCCTGTCCAAACAACCAAAAGAATAAGCCCTAACTTCAGACGTCCAAAAATACAAGCCTGCTCAGCTAATGAAATACTACGTTCATTCAATATTTTCCTACATACCTTGAGATGTTAAATTTAAAATAAATAAATAAATAAAATTGCTCCTTATGAGTTTGGTATTACAGAGGATCTAGACAAAGGCACACAGCACAAAAAAGGAAAAAAGACAAAGAAAAAACGAAACAAAGCAAAGCAAAACAAAACAAAAAAAAGAGAACAACAAATAAAAAATGGTCTTGCACCTCTTTAAGGGCGTTCACGAAGTTCCACTTGACCGCATCATCTTCACACACAGTCAAGACCTCTACAGGATACGCCCTAAAATGTAACTGCACGCAAATTAACTGGAAAAGTCAAGCGAGAGGTAACATAGCTTACATTACACTCAGTTTATTTTGTTTCTTTGTGAGGTCCAAAGAACATATGTCACTTGCGCTTCTATCGTCCAAATAGATGCATTTCATTTCTAACTTGTGATGGAACCAAACAAGTCAAGATGAAAGGTTGAGAATAAAAGTTTTCAAACAAATAGAGACTACACATACCGTGAGGTTCCATGGTCTTTCAAATTCTGCCACCAGTAGATCGTACAATACACCCGTCGGGATGTGCCTATGGTACACGAGCAACAAGGCCCGCTTTCAAATTCACAATATGCAAGCAAGCTACTTCGTGATAACCCGCGTACATGGCGGAGGATCGTCACATACTCTTAATAGAGCTGTCGAAAATGCCAAGCCACTGAATTTCATCAATGAGGTGAAGAGTTAAAGTAAAGCAGAAGTTGTCGCAAGCATCATACCATTTTAAAGGCAATCCTTGATAGTCAAACCATATGGAATCAGCATTGGAAGGTATAGCCTTCGCGAAATGCTGTTGAATCTCGGGCTCCAACAACGGTAGGTAACCATTTCGTGGTGCCAACATCTGTAAATCATTTCAAGCACCTTTACGATCATCCGAACTTCTTATCTAGTCAGAACGCTTATCATTTACATCTCGTTTCCAAATGCTGAGCACGCCAATCTCACGCTATGTGTGAAGGCTACTTTCGCAAAGGACAGGCCTCAGATGCCGAGGTTCAGCTGATAGACAGCTAGCATTTAATTCAACACCACGAAAATGATTTTATGAAATTATCGCAGGTCTAGCCTTCAGACAGTAAATTTAAATTATTAGCTGCCATCACTCCACGCGAATTCCTTACATTTCAAACGTCATCGATATCTCACCGTTAGTACCCCAATCTTTAGGAGTGCAGTGCGAGAAGCAAACAAAATCAAGGTTATTACGAACTCTATTCACATGAACCGTGTAAGCAATATTAGGGGTTTGGTACCGATTGGATAGTACTGATGCAAAGCTTTGGACCTACATGATCTGAAATATTTACGCCATGTAAAATCTCTATAATGATTCCGATATGAAGTATCCTGCGGTATTCATCGGACCTAAAATCCATAAGTTATAAAGTATACCGTGAAAACGAAAAATACGCTCCTGATATGCGCAGATTTTTCAATGGTTCCCAAATAAACATCACTTGTTGATTACATCTCATTCTCTTGCGATCAATTGATTAACAGCATAATGTATTCCGTATACAAACCGACACTTCTGACAAACACAAGCAATTTCTTAGAACGCTTGCTCATCCTGACATTGTGGCAGCTTGTACTCTATTAACCCACCTCCTAATTGAGCGATCGGACAGCCAAGTTATCAGCGAGCCTGGAAATCCCGCAAAGTTTTTAAAAAATCGATTCACAAACTTAATCATCAAGAAAAAGGGAATTTTACCAGGAAAGGTGAAGGAGCCTGCGAGCCAGTGATTTCAGATGGGTGAAGGTGGAGTTGTATTGGCACGGCTCCCGACCAAACTTGCTTGCGAGCCTCCGCGGTGATCACACCGAAATCCACCTCCTCCACTTTCTTCTTCTGTTGCTTCCCTCCACGCGCCATTCCTCACAAACACGCCACCCAAAAACCCAACTCCGATACGATCCACTCTGCAGCGGTGCCCGCAACCCAAAGAGCTTCGATGATTCTACCTTAACCAAAATTCCATCGAGACCTAAATTCCCAAAAAACCGACTCAACCTCAGAAAACCTCAACCTCCTGATGAATTAAGCTCCCACTCGAATTGCCATAACACTCAAACTACAGATGTGATGCCTGCAAAAAGATTACCAGAGCTCCCTTCTCTTAACTATGTGAGGCATGTCATAGTTGGTACCGCCATGTCCAAGTCACGATTCAGACACATGCGTGAGACACATAATCCCCAGATTCGACCTCCCCCATGGTTGCCGACTACCCAAGTTATCGCGACTCACATAAAACACAAGTCTAAATGTAAGAATGAACTCAAACGCGAGCTCAGAATTAAATCGAGTGAAAACTTCTTCTTCTTCCTCTGTTATGTATATATATATATATATATATATATATAGCTCTACAAATTCACACATATATTTCCTTTGCCTAAGTTTAGATTCCGTGCGCTGTCCAGTTACCGCAACCGGAGGGTCCAACACAGAAGATCATTCATTCATGGTGCATGAATATCTTCCACCTGATGCGCACAATTGAATTAACAGAGAACCGCGATTGCAATCCTCCTAAAACACAAATACAAACACAACATCACCTATGAATAATAATAATAATAATAATTAGAAGATACACCTCGAATGCTTGATACTCCATGTGGAGGACAGACAGACAGAAACCTTCTCTGCCTATTTCTATCAAAAGCTTCTTCGAGTGGAGAGAGCAAGAGTTGCAAGTTATGTTGAGTGTGGCAAAGCAAGCAAGCAACAGCATTGTTCCATATGTGGTCATAAGTTCGGGTTCTAGGTTTTGGTTCTATTTAAAGTAGTTTCTACCACATTTTGTTCAATATTTGTGTTTTCATTATTATTTTTTGTTATACTTCGGGGATTTTTTTTGGAAGGGGGAGGAGGGGGTTATGAAGGTCAAGGTAAATGTGCTAAAGATTGTGAATTTGTCCAATTTCTTTAATTAGATGAAGATGTACTACAATCTTTTGAGTATAAATTAAGAGATTTTTTTTACAATGAATCTATGAGTAATATGAAAGTGATTAAATAGACAAACTCTATTAAACTTTAGATAATAAAAAAACAAGTTTGTGTATGGAACTCAAGTTTCCAAGATATAGAATGAAACTTTGACTTAAAATTGAATCAACTTTTAATTATAGTTGGGTGGGTCATCCTCAACAACTTGCTAACATGAGTCATTATCACAAACTTGTAATGTGGTTACAATTAGGAGAGTGATATCTTATTAATTTCAAAGTAGAAAGCTTAGAAATGAACTAATAAAATAAAAGAATCAAAGTTTATAACACAGAAAGCTTTGAAGTGATTCCATCACCAAAATTGAACTATTGTTTACCACAATTACTCGTTTTTGTGCTTATTATAAAATATGAAGACGATAAAATCTTCAAATTATACCTTTGAAAACATAATCAAATAAGTATGATAATTGATGTATTAAGTGATTTCTAATATCAATAAATGGATATAAAAACCTTCACTTAATATCTCCAATATATCTATAAACATTGTTGAGTTCTATATATTAAAGCTAATTCAACACTTAATATATTTAATGTATTGAGACAAACTAATCAAACACTTTTTGTTCTTAAACACTCTCTTAAAAATTAAAAAATGGATGGTGCCTGCACATGATCAAAGTTACAATGCTCATGTTATTGTTTTAAATTACGTCTGAAACCCAATTGTTAAAGACTTTTGATCTACATTCCTCTCATACTACTCTTACCACTCCTGGCAATTTGTTATGATTTTATTACATAAACATCTGCGCATACTCCAACACTGCCCTAATTGCATTTCAAGAGAAAAAAGTAAATAAAAGTCAAAAAGAACTGTTACACACAAGACGTCTACAGCAATTGCCGCTCTTCTTTCCCACTCTCCGAAGACTTGGTTCTATTAGGGCCAGCAGAAGTCTATACATTGATTGGAACAGCAGCCACATCGACACCATGAGATGACAGAAACAGAGCAACACACCCCAACGCATGAGTGACGTCAAAGACAGACCAAAACAGAATTTGTAAAGAAAACACACTGACTTAATCGAAAACTATACATGTTTGGACAGATTTGGATATATACTCTATTCCTCACCATGAAGGTGGTAAATCAAGCAAACATACAATCGATCAAGTCATCGAGTGGTGTACAACAATCCACCCTGTTAAAGTTTGGTGGATTTCATCTTAACTACATACCAATTCTGCTAGAGTCAAACCGCCAGCACGAAATCTCTGAATACAGAGAATGGGCCCCAAGTTGAGGATTCAACGAATGAACAACGAGAGATAATTAGACAAAACTCCAGAAGTGCAGTGTTCGTGACTAGCATCAAAAAGGACGATGGCAAGGTGACAAGGAAAACCGTCGTAAACAGAAACCCTAAACCAACAAATCCAGAACACACAGAGAGACTCCCAAGCACCAGGTACTCACAGAAACACAAGTAGGGCTTGTATTGCACACGATCGCATTGGTCCTCAGCACTAGAAGGAATCGACATACAGAAAATCTGCTAGATTAATAATCTCCAGAAGATGTTACAAAGGGACCAACTCTGATCATGTGAATTTAACTTGCATTAAATCACTTCATGCTGCTGGGATACCTGAAATGACATCTTCACGACAACCTTATATCCGCAACAACGAGCAGCTGCTAGCTCATACAGCAGCTTCAAACTTGAAAGGTACACTATACAAATGAAGAACTTACTTAATTGACGATGACGATCAATCATAGCTCCATATCTTCCAAGTCTGGCAATGGAAACCGTAAGATGGCAGCAATGCCAGTCAGTTGCTGAAGCTGCTCGCCAGAAATGTGCATGGAAGAGAATACATATACATCCCCGCCTCCAGCCTTGACCGACTCTACAAGGTCCACATACTTACGCCTCGTGGTAATATCAGCGCTTCTGAAGAGTTCATCAGTGATGAGAAGAGTCTGAATAGCTAGGCGATCGTGTGCTGCAAATACATGACCAGGGCCATAAAAAGCTCGTGAGGAGTCGTTGGCGAGCATCGTATGGAAATCATCCAATGCCTTGACTTCTTTCACCGCTTTGGTGTCTTTGATGAGTGCCAAAACAGCGGGAGCCGCCAGCACTTCCTTCAACGCATGCTTGTAACCAGAGGAAGAATGGGTCAAGACAATCTTACCCTTGTTCTCAACAATTGGGCGCAAATCCCGTCTGGTAGCCTCTAACATCATGTAGGAAAAAAACTGGTCTTTGGTAAACCCTGGACTGGCAACCACGAGACAGCGAACGACTGCAAAATTCACGTGGCGCAGCACAGCTTGGAGCACATTCTCAAAAAACTTATTTAGGGCTTTGTCATAACCAGCAACAGCAGGTCCATGCTTCCTCGGGATGGAAGTCTCCACCCTTCCTTTCACCGTGGTAATACTTGCCCCAACCAAACAAATATTCGCCAATCCCTCTTGCATCATCACGGCGGCGACATCCGCACTCGCAGCCGGATCACAAGCCTGCTTCAGGTAATCAATCGCCATGGCGTCCCAGACCGCCTTGGCCAGAACAAATGGGCGCTGCTGATCCAGCTCCATGGTGTGATACGCCCCGAGCTTCACATGCTCGCTCTCCAACATATTCTTCCCCCTCACTCGCAACACCGACGCCACCTTATCATACTCAACAGTCTCCACCTCCACCTCGAGCTTCAATCGCACGCGCTCAGCCTCCCCGGCCCCAGAGGCCGTCTCCCGCATCACCTTGCGAACTGTCACACCCGATACGCGATCCCCCTTAGCCACCAGATTGTAAACGTGCCACATATCCTCGGGCTCCTCCGGCACCAGCTTGACACTACCCGCGCCATTCTTCGTGATGTCCTGCCGCACCAGCTTCATGGTGACGGACACTGATTCTCCACTCACTCTTCCAAAACCCAACCCTAATCCCTCATTCCAGCTCTAAAATCACTCTTCCACAACTGGGTCACGCAGCAAAATCACTGAACAGGACGATGAGAAGATGAATCAAAGCTCAGCTACTAATTCACGAGAGAGGGGATCCAAATTCCGCGTTCAGCCGACACACACACACTGATCTCATCTCACACGGTGCTGCACCGTTTTGAGCAACCACACTTATCTATTTAGCTACGAGGGAGTTGGGTGTAGAAATTCGGCATCGAATTGTTGGGGATATTTGCTGCTTCATGTACAGCGCGCATTGAAACAGCAGCGCGGTGGTGAATCTGTGCTGTGCTCGTGAATCCTCCATTCTTCTTCTCACTCATTCCAGGGCTTTACATCCGAAGGAAGCAGGAATCCCATTCATAGTCAGTCAGTCAGTGGACAGCACCAGGAGATTGAGGAGAGACGAGTGGATGATGTATGAAATGGATGAAAAACTGACGTTCGTTCGTTCGTTCGTGTGAATGAACGACGACGCTTCCAAACTACGAAGACGAGGGAGTCGTTTTGTATTTTTAATTTTGCTCCTCTTCTGGGGTTGTGTTTGTTTGTGTGTGTGTGAGAGATATCTTCACTCCAGGCCAAAATTTTATTTATGTATGTAATTGAAGAAATTCTAACTAATTGAAAAATAAAAAATCATAATTAAATAATGAGTTTTATATATATATATATATATATATATATAAACTCTGTGTGTGTGTGTGTGTGTGTAGGGAATTGTTAAAGTGACCCAAGCATTTACTAAATCAACCTACCCATCATCATTGGTTGAGAATCCAACCATTTTTTCATGTGGATCTAGTAGTGGAGAATTTTTTGATGATGGTTAGGATAGGTGGGTTGATTTAGTAAATACTTGAGTCACTTTAACAATTCCCTATATATATATATCCTATCTAAATTATTATAATTTTAAAAATTATCAATAGAGCTATTTGTGTAATATTTTTGGATTTATTTTTATCAAATAAGATTCTCTATTGACACTTTATCAATAATAAAAGATAAAAAAAAAAGTTGGTCTCTGATATAAATGAATAGACTAAGTCAAATTTGCTGAAGGATATTTAATCAATTGATGGATTCAAATATCATAAGTATTTAATATATTTAATATAAAATATAATTAAAAATAAATATTTAATTTAAGAAATATATATATGTACATATTAAAAATAATTGATTATATAGGTTAATAAATACTATAATAAATACTATTAATAGTAAATACTATTAGTATAAAAACACTTTAGTATGCATTGATTCAAAAAATAAAGAATCCAAATTTAATATTATAATAAAAAATAAAAATTTAATTAAATTTACTACTATTTCTAAGTATTTTAAATCTATTGCAAAAAAGTACTCCATTCAAATAAAAAAAAGTATTATATTTTCATAAATTAAACTTCAAAATAAAAAGAATTGAAAAAAACTTATATAATAATTATTTATATTATTTATTTTTTTATAAGTGGTACAACAAGACATTAGTTATTGAATTATTACATCTCAATTAATAATATAAATTATATTTATTAGTATCTGATTTCTTTTGTATAAATAAAGATTTAACTTTGATATTATAAATATTTTTTATTGTGGATTAAGTAATTTAATAACAAATAGCTATTGAGTAAGCACTTTAAATCATATGAGTGTGTCACATTTGATTTGTACATAGGGGCATACTTAATTTAATTTACAATCACATGTGTAAATATTCTATGAACAAATAAAATAAAAAATTATTAAAATTTATTTTTGTAAAAAAATATTGAACAAATAATGTTTCTAATAATGTATAATGTTTTGTCTCTAGAGATATATTATCATGAAACAGAGAAACCACTTTATTACATATAATATTAAAGAAATGATAAGAGTTTGTGTAAGTTATAATGTTTTATTACAAAATATAATTTCAAAATTTACAATAAGATATTCAGGCACAAAATAATTATTTTTTTACCATTTGATTTATTCTTATCTAATTTATTTTTTTTATAAGTTTTACTATTTATGACTATTTTTTTGAAATTTTTATTACTTTTTTTATAATTTTCCTATATCTTTTTCATGTATAGTTATAGTTTTAAAAATTATTATTATTCTTAGATTTTCAATTTGTAGCTTAACTTCATCTACTTGAAAAAAATCAATATAATAACAATAATACTGAGTTTTAGCATAGTGCATGATGAATGTTATTGTTTTTTGTTTTGTTTTGAAATTAAAAATAATGTGTAAAAAAAATAATTTAAATTAAATATATATTATGTTTTTAAACAAGGCATTTTGGAGCCAAATTTGAAAAAAAAATTTTGGCTAAAAAAGACACAAAGTCTACTAAAAACGCCTCTTGTTAGTATTATATGTGCAATTGTTTTATAGATAATGCATGTAGCTCATGCAAACATGGAACATGAAGAAAATTTTGTAAACTCTAAATTTCTTTAAATCATCTTTGTGATTGTTGAAAGATTGCAAAATGTTAGAATATTGTAGAATACACATAATATAAAGATTGAGAAAATATATATATATATATATATATATATATTCAACAAACAAATAAATAAACAACACTTGTGTTATAAACATAGTAGAATATTCTATATTTTGATTTATTATATAATAATTCAAAAGTTATGACGAACAAAAAATTATAAAAGATATCCATGGAGATCTAGGTTTTAGAAAAAAATTATGATTATTATTAACATAAATAATCAACTATTTCACTTCATTACATATAACATTAAAGAAATAGCCGATTAAATATAATGTTGATACGCATGGGGAGTTGAGTTCTAAAAACTTCAAGTCCACAAAGCTTGCTCTCATTTATTCTATTACTTGGCAAAAAAGGTACTAAAGTAGACAACCCATTTCCAATAACTTAAGCATTTTAATATATATTTAATATGTATAAAAATAGAAAAATATCTCATATATAGAAATAATAAAAAATAGATTTTAAGTGTTTGCACATAATTTGGCCTAAAATCAGACATTATATATTTTTTTTAGCTGAAAAATCTCTTCAATCCATTTTAGACATATAGGACTATTCAATTTTGATTGGTAGTGGATTACAAAATCAAGAATCTAACTTTTACAAAACCATGGATTGAAAAAGCAAGAGAGCTGATTGTTGTATTCTTTGTTATTGCTCTAGCTTTTGTTAGTGCTTGCTCAAGGTAGTTGGCTCAATAATAAAACAATTCATCATCATATTGCTTTAATTGATGCATATCAACTTAATTAAAAAAGACATCCTCAACTTCATTGACTAGATTAGATTTACTGAGAGAAAAACAAAACTATTAGCATGACTCTCTATTCAAATATAAATCTCCCATAGCATGTAAAACTCAATTAAATTTTTTTTTTCATTGCAGCCATTAAATTACAAGAGTCTGGGAGTTATTATTGTATCTATAGAGAAAGACAAAAGTCTTCAATAAAATCTTAATAAATGACACATAAATGGTATGTTTTTGTATTATGTGTGTTCTTGCTTGAGAATACATTGGGCACCTAGTTGTGGAACATAAGTAAAAATGCAAAAACAATTCTACTAAGTCTAATAGAATCTTAAATAAACTTCAAATAATTCCTAATAAATCCAATCAAACTTTAAAATATCAAAAGATATACAAAGAATTTATGATTTAATTTCAAGAAAAATAATAAGAAATCTTAAAGAAATATAAAAATACATCTTTAAAGAAATAATAATAATCTTTTTTAAATACTAAAAATAAAAACTTTAAATAAACAATAAAAGAATCTTAAAGATATACTAAAAATAGAAATACTAATATAATTCTAATTAAAATTCTAATTAAATCTTAATCAAATTATAAGTCAAATCCTAATGAAATTCTAATGAAGTCCTAAATCTTAGACAAACTTTAGAAAAATTCTAATCAAATCTTAGTCAAGTTCTAAACCAAATCTTGAGCAAATCCTAATTCTAATCAAATCTCTAAAAAATCCTAAACCAAATCCTAATCAAACCTTAGATCTTCAACAAACTCTTTACAAATCCTATAGCAGAATGGAACATCAACAACTAATAATTGATATCAACTCAAAAGTTTCACACTTTTTAACAACTTAGTTAGAAACAAGCACAAGAAAGATGAAATGGATTGCACTTACCAATTGAAAGAAATATAAGATAATTCAATTGGATGTTAGACGGCCTCCTACTCTAACCTATGCCATTACCTCATTTTTGAATCATTTGATCCATCGGTTCGTTCACCCTGCTACCCGTCTTTGCCCCAAAAGGCTCTTAGCTGAATGGGCACCAGGGTGAATCAAGCCTCAACAGGTCAGGTACCAGAAATAGTTGTATGCAAGACTGTCATGAGATATTGACAGTACATACTAGCCACCAGTGCAGCAGCAGCAGCACACAATAATCTAGTCAGGAGAAACTTTTATCCACATTTCCAGGTGTAAAGAAGAATAATTATGGTAATCTTGGTGTACACTCAAGAACACCAATAAACCTGCATCTGTGTACTCAATCTCCCCCTTGAAGATGGCCAACAACAGAAAAAACTACAGGGGCCATACACTGCTACAATACCTTGGCCTTACTGGCTCAACACTTCACCTGGGAGTGGAACACTTTTCCCCCTTCTTTCCAACTCTTGCATACAAAGAGGGGTCAAAAACTAAAACTACAACATAATTTCCACCATTCCTCACAACGAATGGCTTCAATACAGCACTCTGAACCATCCAAAAACTGCCCAACATTACCTTGAAAAGAGTGAAAGCTAAACTTCCAGTGCCAATACCTCATTTTTGAACCATTGAATTGCTCTCAAATTTTGCCTAAACATTGAAAATCAAGTCTAATATCTATTTAAAAAAATTTCATTTCAATCCAATTGATAGACTCCTAAAAATCTTAGAAACACTTACTGACCTTCAAACTCCATTTTTTGAGACCTCAATCCATAAAAACCCTCATATACTTCAATCTAACCATTTGATTGACCTCAAAATTTTCATATACATTCACAACTAGTTCACCAATACATTGCTCAAATTTCACTTGTACTCACAGTACAAAACTCAAGAAACCCTCAAATTTGTAAACATATTTTTATTTCTCAAACTCTAATTGTATCAAGGACTTTACTAACTTTGAAAATCATTCAAAAATTCAATATTGATCCAAATGACATAAAACCAATGCTTAAAAATATCTCCTCAAGTTTACTTAAATTTCTATTTTTGGATCTACAAAAAAAACCTTGGAGTCACCATAGGTGCATGGTTATATGCCTCAAAGTCTGATTTCAACCTGAGTTAACAACTAGTCCTCTCCGGGTATCAATTCTTGGCTTCTTGAGGTAAATTTTTCTAAAATCTACTCTTAACTCCATCCTACACATGCTTATATTATTTAATTTCCCAATCTACTTTATTTTGCCTTATTTATGGCCCTACAAAGTAAGTAAAAGTCCATTTTGCTAAAAGGTAGCATTAGCACTTTTTAGTTTTCACTATCTTTTTGACTATTATCTATATTTCTAAGATAACTTGCTACAATATTTAAAAATGAGATCTTCTATAATATAATGTTTTCTCATCTCTTTTATTTATTAGCCATGTTACATCACAAAAACATAAAGTATTAACCAATTTCTTCATTTTTTTGAATTCTCCACCATTTGCATAAGCATGTAGCATTGAAATATATATAATGTCATTTGGCTTGTAACTACTTCTATTTTGCTCATCCAATATTAACTCTGTTTGCTTCCATTGACCTTTGGCAACTCGAGCTAATAAAGTATTTAAGGTAGCTAGATTTGGCATGTATTCAACATACTACATACCATCCTATATATTCAATACATGATTTGAAAATATACATCTTCCATAAGTCTTAATTGGAATGTTAAAAGTAGCCTTATCTAGCACAAATCAAGCCTTCTTTATACCTTGAAAAACTTATGAACAATAGAACAAATTCCATCAACCTAAAATTAAGAACTCTAGTAATTCATGTCAAAATTCTTCAACTCTTTCACAAACATAAACAAAGACAATAAACTAAGATCTTAATAAAAAAAAAACTCAAGACAAAGAAATGCTACAATTAATAGCATAAATCTTGATCCAACTTTGTCATTAACTTTGTGCTACAAAGAATTATATTGTAAATTCTTGCATAATCCAGACTATATATTTGAAGCCAGTAGGAAAGAGCTAGAGCCAACATAGCCAAAAGAAAGAATTATATTGTAAGTTCTTACAAAACTTCAAAATAAATTCTATTTTTGTCAAATGCTCCCAATAATGAATTTTAAATAACAATATCTGATTTAATTCCAAAATTATATGCTTCTACTTTTTTTGCATCCACAATTATTTTTTCTAGGTAAGATTTGAATCAAATATCAAAAATAGGAGCTAGAAGGATGATGACAACAATGATTACTCACAATGCAAGACAAGAACTAGGAACTGAGAGAGGAGGTTGGCATAAAGGCTAGGAACGAGGAGAACAAGGACAAGGGATAGAAGGGGTACAATGATGGTTTAGATATGTGGGTTAATTTAATAAAAGCTTGAGTCATTTTAATATATTTTTTTTCCTCTCTCTCTCTTTCTCACTATATATATACATATATATAAATTTTATTTATGTAAATAATATTATTTATTTAATTACGGTTATTCTTAATTATTTAGTAATATTTATATATATTGATAATAAAACAATTTTTGTCTACTATTTGAAAGCAAAAATCAAGGAACAATCTCAAAATTGAATAATTGAGAGGGATGAGTTTTCTTGTCCATTTAACTCTATAATTTAGGCACACTCAAAAAAAATTAATGAGGTTGCACTGGTAGTGGAAGGAAATCATGTGTGGTCAATAAGAGAGTAGGATAATAAATATGTTCAATAGAAGAGTGGGAGATTGGAAGTTAAGGTAGAATTTACTGACATAAGAGTTGAAAAATCAGCACAATGGCATTAAGTAGTCACTATGGAGATTTAACCTTGAAACTTCATAAGTCTGTATTCTAACCAATACCAGGATGATTCAATGAAACCCATACGCTTTTGAGATGGGCTCAGATTCTAAAGTTGCTTTGTATTCACTTTTCCTTGTCGGTGTTGTATATCCCCAGTACTTTATCATTCAAAATTTTGTTGAACAACAGACCAATATAAATCCCAATGCAGGAAGTATGCAATAGTGGAACGCACCATTCGTGCAGCAACTCAAAGAAATAAAACAGTAAAAGGAGTATTTCCAAATAAAAATAGGCCAAGTCTTACACCTTGTTCATACTTTTAACTCAAGACATTTTGCCGTGTTGAGAGCTACTTTTGAGAGATCTTCGCCAGGATAGGCGCCATGATGGCAATCAACCCACTTGGGTTGTCTGTGTGAAGCCAATGTCCTGCATTCTCGAGTAAATGAAAAGAGACATGGTCTGATTTTTTTGCTTCAGCCTCTTTCAAACGTGCAATTATATCCGGTGTCCAGCGGTCACTCTTTGCAGCACGGACGATGTTAATGTGCGTTCCCACAGGTGGATGATCCAACACGGACCAATAATCGGCTTTCCTGCCAGTTCCAAGAATGCCTAACAGAATAAGTTTATGCACACCAAAATCATTTACACTATGCCATGTAATTTTAATAAAATGTTTCAGGATATGGCCTTAAAAAGAAACAAAACAAAACAAAACAAAACAAAAAAAAACCTTCCGGAAAGAAAGAAAAACTAATGCAGAATAGACCAACCAACAGTGATTGGAGGCAACTGCAAACAATATCTGCTAGAAAGATTATTTCAAGTCTCATGAGAAGCTTCAGAAAAGAAGAAAGAGGAGATATGTACTTGTATGAAGAAAACATATCGTAGGCCCCATCGACGTTGAAGACCCAATCCATCTCCTCTGTCGTGGAGCTGACGCGCTTCAGATTGCTTCCTAACCAGTCAGCAAGCCCTTTTGAAAAACCCTTCTCTACAAAATAGTCTGCAAGCCATCTGCACCAGCAAAATATGACAGCGGGACAAGTTTCATTACACTCAACTTCCGAGGTGTCCACCAAAAGCTCTCGAAGACAAGAATTCACTTCAGAAAAGGATGCATAGCCAATAAGAAGAGAATGAAAACAACCCAAAAAAATCAAAAAAATTATAAAACAAAATAAAAGAAAAGAAATCCAAGTAACACAAAGGTAACAGGCTGCTTGCTTTAAGTGTGGCTAGGGCGACCGAATGTAAAGGCGAAAGCATCAGTAGGAACTGACTATGATTTTTAAAAATGCACCTGCGGGAGGGAATCGGCTTAGGCAAGCCCTTCAAGATGGCTAATACTCGCTCCACCTCACCATCTGAATTCTGTGTGGGCACCTCGCCTGGCACGGAATCCAGAATCCATAGCTGCTGACAAGCATCGATCAGTTACATTCTCCAAACAAGCTTGCTTCAGATGGGCTGAACTGTGTTGACTCCACGGAGACAGACCTTGATGCAAATTGCAATATCTTGTCTACTGATGAAAGGTTATGATAAGAGAATCTCTGGTTAATACCACAATGTTAATTACCTGTTTTGGAGGGTTCACGACTCCATAGGATCCCATTGCAGCCTTTTGCGCAAATTCAAGTACAACCTTGCCTCCGAGGGAATGGGCGATCATAGCGTCTGGTGCATCCCAACTCTCACTTTTAATGAGGTCGGCAACATCCCTAGCAGCAGCAGAAATGTTGTGCGGGGGCCTCAAGATGGGCAGATTCGCCGAATTGCCATGATTTCGAAGATCAATAAGAACCATGCGCCACCCTGCAAACCCCCCTCCCCAAAGCTTCTCACATCATGATCGTCAGAAAACCCACACGAACAGCATGTTTCATCATCAAAAAAGACTTCGAACTAAACCATAAAACCCAACAACGAAGCTTGGAGATGCACTTGACTACCCAATACTAAGACCTAAAGATGCACAAGATTCACATCGTTGAAAAGAGATCAGTTCTTCACGCGTGTATTTCCCTCATTGTTTGCAAGTGTACAAGGAAACGGCCGTTGCGGCATCATGGGGACTTCGCTGGAGCAACTGGTAACCTTACCCAGACACCATGTTAGAACACTCTCCACAGCAGATCTTCGTATTAAGCGATGGAAGAACAGAAAATAACTCACCAGCAGATCCAGGAGTGGAATTAAGCATCCCGGTAGCCAGGCGCTTGGAAAAAGTTCTCCAATTGCGACCCGAACCCATCAGCCCATGCACCACCATCGCCGTCTTCATCTCTCCCGTCCCATTACCCTCGACCACCAGCTCGTCGTAAGCTAGAGTAGATTTTTCACGGAGCTGCATTCCAGCGCCCATCCAAGCTCGCCATCCTCGCTGCACCAACACGCTCCCCTTCACCATGGCTCGCTCCATTTGCTCCCAGTGCCCACTTGAAGCACTCACTCCTCCGATAATGCACTCGCTCTCGGACTGCCCCTAAAACCCTAAGGAGTTTCTTTGTCACTGGACTCTTTCTTTCACCTCAAACTTGGCGTCTCTTCCCCACATACTGGAGCGACAGTTTCCAACTGATGACTTTCGTCGAGATTCCGTTGTGCTCTTTAAGTCGTCGCCAACTCTGTGACTAAGGGTGTACAATGAAGGGATAACTCAACTAAAGCATAGAAATCCGATTCAACAGAGATAATTTCCAAAACCAAGCAGTTCACATGCATTTACTGGTGATCAGAACCATATAAATTCGGAAATCATCAATATATCAAGTCTTTAATACCATATCACAGTTTTGAAAAAAAGTTCCCGTGGGTAAACTCTTTGATGGAAATAAAAATCATTATACTCACTCGCATTTCAGGAGTGGCAACAGTACAGTTATTTCGGGCTTACTAAGATAGGCTCAAGAAACTATCTGCGGTAGGTGCCAGTGCAAGTCTCGGCTTCCCCATTATATACACGATTACTGGGGGATCACACGCCTAGTCCATGCTAAGAATCCTCAGTGGAGCCTTCAACTAAGGCATTCTAAGATTTTCAATAATACAACTATGCTGCTACAGAATTCAACACATAATCACTCTTCACTTTGCGACAACAAAAGCACTTGATGCACCCGTGAAGTGCTTCACAGATCCAAGAAAGTGTTTGTAAGCACCGAAGTGACGAATCCGGTAGACCCCTGGTATAGAAGTCTTCGGAACTGTCCACTCGATTTGAGCATAGCTGTAGGTGCTGTACTTCAAGTGCCGACTCCATGAAAACTTCACACTCCAATCATCGTCATCATGCATGGTTCGCCACTGACCAGTTGAATCAAGCAACTCTACGGCGGCATAAGTCCCCTCAGTAAGAAGATCATTACGTGGGCATCCTGTGTGAAAAACAACTGATACAGTTTCACCAACTCGGTAGGTAGAATTCGCTGGTACATCCTTTTGGCAGTCCCCGAACGCAACACCACGGGGTGTCCGATCTGCCACAATGCCAGGTAGGAATCCAAGCTGCTGATCGAGAAGATCAGGCGGTGAAGGCCCAGGTGCAACCTCTAGGTCTTGCGCTAAAGCTGTAGCTAATTTTTTGAACTCCTGAATGTAGCCGTCAAGTGTATGCGGCCCGAAAAGAGTAGAGGCACCCTACACAGCGTATCAAGAACTTCGTTATAAGAATTGAAGAACGTAAATAATACTTAAATACCATGTTTATTTCAGACACAAGTAAAGATTTCCAGACAGGCACTTTTTGATTATATTAATGAATGTTCATCATTGTAACTGCTCATATCAATGTAACTACGGGGCATAAAGGGAGGGTATGGGTCAATAACTTTCCCAATTATGTCAGAATAATACGTACTCTCATAAACTTGCGCTGATAACAGCGAGACGTTCTCTCTTCAGATTGTATCGCTTCAAAAAATTTAAATCCACAACAATTTGCAGGAGAGAGAGAGAGAGAGAGAGAGAGAGAGAGAGAGAAGGTAACTACCTCGTATCGCTGAATCTCGTACTCTTCATAAGTGGCGATGTATTGAGAGTAGTCGCCTGCCAAGCCTGCAATGACTACGCGTGTGTCGGAATTGAACTGCCCATTACCCTTTTTCACCAAGGTGGCCTTCACTGCCTCTCGTAGACGTCGACCAGCCATTGTTGTAAGTTCTGAAGCCATAAAAATTTACTTTCATTACACAAGCAAAGGTCTACAATAAACGAGCACAGTCAATGGTCGCACAAAATGAAAAATGCAAAAAAAAAAACTTCCACGTCATGAATAAGCCTCGACAAATAATAGACACAAGACCGAAAGAAGTCGCAGACCTCCAGGTACAGATAAAATGATAAACTGTCCAATTTGGAGAATCTGAATTGGAAGCACCGATGGCTACATGCAAGAAAGCACCCAGATGTAAGCACATGAAACAGTTAAAAATAGGAATCACTTCACAAAAGACGTACTGGTGATTGGTGAAGAAAGAGGCCAACGAAGTTCCAGTGCTTATTGCATGAAATCAAGGTAAAGAACATTGGTATTTTAGCATCAACATGAAATCAGTAAGAGAAAACCGAATTTCCAGAAGGGTATACAGCTTCAGAACATGTAAAGAGATTTGAACATGTAGCATTCTGTGTGTCTTTCTGTGTGGGCGTGTGTGTGTCTGTGTTGATAAGGAAAACATACCGCCCAATCATATGGAGTAACCATCTCGCCAGTGTCAATAAGAACAGGTTTTGGGCTCTGGCAGTCGATCTGCTTCTGGCCAGGTTTGTGCAGTAATCCACCCACAAGCCTCCAGAATTTATTCCCCTACAACGATAAGCCGCCACTTCAGAACCAAAACAACAAACACTTCCACTAAACAATGTGCTCCCAAGCTGCAATTTCTGATCGTTGTACTCAATGTCTTTAACATACACAAAAAGAAGGTGATCCAAAAGAGTAAGCAGTGACATCTAAAAAGTTCTTTGAGGATTCAACACCATATTCATTGCAGGAAAAGAGTAGCAGCTTACCTGATCGTCAGCTTGTGTAAAATCAAAAGCCCCGGGTCCATCCGTAGTTCCAGCTGCAAAACTAAAACCAACTGCTGCTGGGCATGTTGTCACAACCTTTCCAGAGCTCAGCTTCACTGAAAGATTTGTCATGTCCACGTACGTTTGCTTATATGCTATCTTCCCACGGATCTGCTCTTTTGCAGACTGAAATAATTCAATAGCCTTATTTGATTGCTTTTCACCTATTATTCTTGTGCTCTCAAAATGATCTCCAGGATACCTAAAGTTGTAAAAGTCATAACACAGTCTAAGAACATGGTGAAACAAAATATGTACATGAAAGATAGCAAGCCTATTACTAATCAGTCGTTCAAACCTGGTGACATGCAACACTTATTCGAAAATGACAATAAGGTAAGACATGGCAATATAACAACCAGACTATGTAAGCTCACATTGTTCACTGGACCTTCTGTAGCGAAGGGTGTCTTTCTCTCAGTAAACATAAACGATTTGAGTTCTTTTGCAGAAGTACATGAAGAAGGTTCAGACATCACATTAGCTAATCAGCACATAGAGGACTTAGAGCGACAATGACATCAAAAGTCCTTCCTGTTAAGCACCAAAAAGAACGGGGTTAAAAATGTTGATAAACTTACGCGGGACCACGACCAACACATAGCTCGTTCCTGCCATTGCAAGTACTGTGGTTGAAATCACATGGAATGCCTGAATCAAGGCAGAACGCCCCTTTTGTATTCGGGGAGGTGTCCCCGACATTGCTTTGGCAAAATGCTCCTACGAAAGGATGGCGTAGAGGGTATCGAAGCTTGCTCCTCACTTTGTGCAAAACACTAGAAAACTGACTACTGGATCGCCCTCCTGAGGGCCCAATTTGAGCTGCTATATCATTAAATTTCGTTGCTACTACTTCTCGCAGATTACCTATTAGTCCAGAATGACACAGTAAAAACATTGAATATATCAAAGAAAATCGCTTGTTAGAAAAGTAATTCCTAACTTGAAACCATCCCCAAACATAAATATTTGCAAGGGTGCAACACAGAAAAAAGTCAACTGTTACACTTTCTATGGAAGGGCATCAAACCTGCCTTCGTAAGGCTCAAAGCATGAATTCAGAATACTCACCAAATATGCTAGAACGTCCCCGTAACGATCGTTTCTCAGCGCTATAGAAGTTGGAAAATTCTGTAGGTTGCATATTCATAGACTCAAACCGCTCCTGATTATTACTCTCAAACCAATCCTCCATGAAACGAGCAGCAGCACCCTTGTTATCACCACTAATGAGCTGATTAGTCCGGTTCATGGATGTTCCATGGACAGCGAACCAACTGAAGGATCCTACGGGACCCCATTCAGCATCAACAAACTTCAACAACGACATGTCTTTGTCTACGTTATATTTGTACTTCGCACGTTCTCCAGGAGGATTATTTAAATACGCACTCGGACTCCGATTGATGTTTGCCCCCAGAATCTCACCTGTTGAAAGACACGTCAATCCGGTAGCGAAACACACGATACTGGCAACCAAAACTGCCATTGATGGAATAACTTGGCGATAATGTCACAAAATATTGTGAGCGCTAATTAAATACCTATCAAAATGATATGCAAGATTAAAAAAACAGTTGCTTGCACATGCAGATGAGGAGCTTCCTTGAAGACACTAACCTTGATTAAAGTAAATAGATCCAGGTCGAAGATTATCATGAGCTTCGACAATTGCCAGCTCTATGCCGTCCGCTAGAGCATCAAAAGATTGGCGTACAAAACCCACTGAGGTCACAAGATAGAGCACATACTGCAGAAAACCCCCTGGGCCTGAGTGCGTATGAGTACCGCTGATCGCAACATTCTTCTCGGTGTAAAGGTTGCCGTATCTGTCACGAGCATCCAGGGGTCGCATTGAGATGTAAACTACAGAAGACTTGCCAACATATAATCACTGCAGACCGCATCCACGAAAACGAATTTCTAAAGTCGAGAATCAGGAGGATAAAGGCAAGTCCTAAGCGTACACACATCATAAATAATGAAATAAGTTTGACAACTTGGTTGTGCTCAACATTGCAGTGCTAAAGAAAACAACAAATGAAAATCTAGTCTCGCAACATCAGAGCACAACTTTGGCCTCAAAATAAGCCCACCGAAAAGTTAGAAGCATCACCTTTCTCGCAGACGAGAAAGTACTCGTAACGTAACAGCCATGGATGCCATGCATGCGTCAAGGTTGACGAATAACACTCTGTTCCCATCCATATTACTGGACAGCTCCGCCACAATGAAGGCGCGAGCCCGAAGCCTGAGATGAATACCAGCTGCGTTTTGTAAAGGGTTTGCATACCCCATCATATTCACATCTGCCGCAGGCCCCGTGATGTCATAACTACCAACTCCTATACGATAGTCTGATGAGCTAGGTGCAGATGTTGCTTGTGATATAAGGACTCCCCCAACGGCAATAAGGAACATAAGAACATAGCTACGTTGACCCCAAATTTGATGTAGATCTATATCCATGTCGATGCGCTTTCGGTATCCACTAATTTTTCTATAGAAGGTAGCTTCTTCGACAGTTTATTTCCATCCGAAGGGTGATCACAACATGGCCTGCTCACCTGGAGAAAATCACAATGAAGATAATCCTCGTGAGAAGATAAATTCAAAATCAATAAGAAGCCTTCCAAATTTCGCACCGACAACCGACCGAATATCCGAATATATCATGAGGATTTATTAAACATGGAATTAGAAGCTTTCCGCTGTCATCTGAATGTACGGTATCCTCCATTACTGCAAAAAGAAATGAGGATCATGTACACATCCTCAACCTACAACATTGTTTCGTCAGTCTTCAGCCTTAGCACCGCTTATTAGTCGAACTACGTCTACATTTATGATTGTCTAAAATAGCACACTCCATGTTGACAACGACATCTAGCAACAAATTCACGGCAAAGTTTCGTAATAGATCACGCTATTAGTTCATTGTGCGTTTGTAATCGAACACACTCATTAGCAGCTCAAAATTAAAACCGAAACAACGAAGAAAAAGAAAGATACAAAAAACTGCCCAAAACCCTTCTCTAAATGAGCACTTTCGTTTATTTCGATCAAAGGACGATGACTCAAAGCCTACATCACTACCACTTCATTTACTACATCATACACTTCGTAACATCAGTGTAGCAAATTAAACAGCTGTACTTGCACCACCGAACAGAGAAGAAATCTTTCGAGATTACAAAAAAATTCAGACTAATGATAGGCTGCTTCAGCAGAGATTTGCGAAATAATTAGGAGATCACTTAAGCTACACGCTGAAACCACTGAAAATTCAAATTGAAACATAGCTGAAGAGCAAACCAGCAATTAACAATTCACATGGTCATTGACGATATAAGGTTTGCAGGGAAAAATGCACATCACCTAATTAAACTGAATCCCGCATCACTGAACTGAACAGGTTAGTGACCGAAGCATTACGAACCTCGTTCTGCTTCCACTTCTTCAACAGCGATGCCGCTTCTTCGAACGCAACACAATACAACTCCAACACATCGTTGAGGCACTTCACCCCCTCGTTGATCTGGGCTTCGCAACGACGGAGGCCCGTTTCGCAAACACCGTCCCAGTTCCGGATCCCAGGCGACTGTTCTACTGGAACACGTCGAGGTGGGAGCCCAAGTCGACTGATCTGAAAACTGGGTGACAGTTCTGGGATCTTTTTTCTTTTTTTCTTTTTCTTTTTCTTTATTTTACTTCTGTCATGTCGAAGGAAAGGAGGCAACTTCCTTCGTTCAGGTAATGGATGAACCTAAACATCTTTCGACGGAAAAGAGTGCTTGGTCGGTTACCTTGGATGGATGATAAGCTTATTAACACTTTAACACGTGGTACCAAAGCTATCTCAAAGATCATTTTCTCTTTTATCATTTCTTTTACTTTTACTTTCTATAATAGATAATTTTTAGTATTTAAGTATAAGTATTGTGTGCTACAGTTAAGAATTTTCTACAAACTTCACTGATATCACCAAAACTAAAGTAGCTAGTCCAAGATTACCATTGCTCCTCTACAAGCTTAAAGGTAGATTATGCTTTATATTGAAGTTCTTAACTTCGTTTTCAGTTGAATTTTGAAAATAAGAACATCTCAAAAAAAAAAAATAAATAAATAAATAAAAGAAAGAATAAAAAAAGAAGTTGATTTGCACCAAAAATTTGTGATTCATCAAAATTATTAGTTGTAAATCTAATCATATCTCTACAATCTCTCTAAAGCTTCACTATAATGCTTCATTTCTTTATTTTTTTGGCTAAGTGTGAAGTGTTTTGATTTGTTATTTTATTTTCTCGTAATTTAAACGTATAATTGAGCTTTAACAACAACTTAGATTTTCATCATAATTAGCTCAAACACTAATTAATAATTCATGAAAATTAAACCAATAGTTTTTTTAATGATTTATTTTAATGATTTATTTATTTTCCAACCATTCTTCTTAAACTATCACTCCATTGATTTGTTGGCCAATAAGAAGTTTTTGAACTTCTTACTTAGAATAATCTTTAAAATAATCAAAAGAGTTCATTGATGAGCTCCAATTTTTTTTCTTTTTTTCTTATTTACTTTTATTTTCTAATTCAGTCCTTCTATATATATATATATATATATATATATATATATAACTTTTATATAACTTTCAAATGAATCAACAACAAATGAAAATTTTCTTTTCATACAAAAACATTGCATACATCCTAATATTTCAATATGCTTTGAGAAAAAAACAAAATTAATAATAAAAAAATAATAAAAAAAAAAACAAACAAACAAAAATGAAAATAAAATTACATATGATAACCACCAATGAGTGCATGTTATTATTATAAAAAGTATGAGATGCATTATTTCGACTTCTACATTTACAACAACCAAAATCTTTTAATATGAGTATATTTGCCCAATTGAATTTAAAATAGCCAATGATAAAATTATTACTATTCATTCTATAAAATTTAATTGATAAATTATAAATAAAGAATAGATCAATAGAAAGTATACAGTATGTATCTTAAATTAATAAAAGAAATTCAACCTGTTTCTTGATACACTCAACAAATATAATAAACTTAATTCTTCAAAACAAAAAATGAAATTATAGTATAAATTAATTTAATCAAAGATTTTTTTTTTTTTTTTTTTTTTTTTTTTTTCTCTAATTTTAATTGTTCTACTGTTAGTTTCATGTCCAACACTTAAGGTAGAAAAACAATTAACTTACGAGGTCACTCAGTATCATGAGCAACTCAAAAACAGAATACAATCTCTTTTTTTTGACAACTATTTTTTTAAAAAATAATAATAATAATTAATCTATACATACTTTTTCCAAAGTATACTAGTAAAATATTAAAGTCAGAAAAAGAAATTAATACGAAATTCAAATATTTTAAAAAATAAATAAAAATGTCCGAATATATTATAGATTGTTAACACAACTGTTGCTATTTTTATACTAAATTTGAATTAATGCATATAATTAATATTTTAGATTCTTTAAAATAAAATATCTGTTATAGTAACAATACTAATTTGACGAGAAGTGATTTACTCAGTTCAAGAAAACAAACTGATTATTTTTATCTAACTTATCTCTTGACCTTTATTATATGAAGATCATGATTTTATACAAATTGCAATTAGAATGATACAAGACATTTAAAAACTGTTGTTAAAATCATGATAGAAATGAACTTTTCGAAAATCTGAATTCTTTGAGAATAGAGTTTTATTTTATTTTATTTTCGCAATATTGATTGAATTATATTTCAATTGTGTGGAGCATCAATTTCTAAAAACACAATAGAAAAAAATACTCAAAACCACGCAAAATAAAAAAAAAAGACATTTTAAATTTTTTAAAAAATTATTGTAAACTACAAAGTATAATTATCTATAATCAAAAACCTAAATTTTATTAAATATAATTTAAAAGCATTCTTTAGAGAATTTTTTTAATGCTATTGGTGTTAGCTTCTATTCTTTAATAATTAATCTCTATAAAAAAATAGTTAGAAAAACTAAAAATAAGAAAATTATATAAAGAATAGTAGGGCTAATTAAATTTGGTTATCCATTGAATAATCCATTAACATTGATTTAAGATTATATAATAACTATAAATAAAAAAATTATTCAAGCATAGCTTTAAATTATATATATATATATAATTTTCATTGGACTGATTTAATTGAAAATTATGTAAATTACTTTAAATAATTTAGAAATTTATATATTTAAAAGAAAATTAAATTAAAGTATAAAATCATTCAAACACCAAATAAAATGGATGTAGATAGAATTATGCACTAACTTTGTAAGACCTTAACTTACATCTTTAAAAGAATTGGTGTAGAATACTCACAAATTTATTTTCTAAAATATTTTAAAGTAATTTAATCCAAAAATTTACCTTTCAAACTATTTATTTAATAAAAAAATTTAGATATTATTTTATAATGAGATCATTTATATTTTTAAATATAAGTGTAAATTAATTCAAAATTTTCATAAATAGAAGTAATTTTATTATTTTACTGATATTTTGTTAATTAAATTACTAAAATAAATCATGAAATCAAAAAAAAAATCACAAATTTTGTTTAAGGAATATAGTACTTTTTGTGAAACTACAAAACTACACACCTTATATATATATATATATATATATATATATATAAATTAAAGGAATAAGTATCATTTTTTAGAATGGTTTTAGATTTCAGTTTTATTTTATATATGAAGTGTTTTTTTTTTTTTTTTTTTTTTTTTTGATGTTTTTGATATTATTTTACAAACCAATTGGATGAAATTATCAATTTGTTGTTACCAAAGACACAAATATTGAATTGTTAAATTATTTCATAATTTTAGAAGAATAATTTATAAAAATTAAGATTGCTGCTATATTTTTTTATGTTGTACTATAATTAATCAAAACACTACATGTAAGTTTACAAAGTCTACTGGCTTGTAAGAATTCATCTTAAATAGCTAGTAAAGTAAGAATATAGTAACAGTACAAACCTTAAGTAACAAGAACTTTTTTATATCCTTTGTTTTTATTTGAGCTACTAAAATTACATTCTTTTTTATGCTAATTATATACTTTGTACAATATTAATTATATAAAGAAATTTTTAAAATATTATGTACTTCTAATTATATACTTTGTATAATACTAATTATATAAAGAAAGTTTTAAAATATTGTGTGCTTCAATAGACAATAAAAAAGATCCCAATGAATCTATAGTAATACAATTGATTGACTTAGTTTGAAATGTTACTAATATTTGAGCCCATATTTTAGTAACTTCTTAGTCATTTGATTCAATGAAAGTCTTAAGATGATATTTCAAATACAATCTCTAAGCTAGCACAAATTGTGGTATTAATCTTTAATGATGTCAAGCTGTTTTGCTATGATAGTTGAACTATTGAATTATATGTTTAATCATGTTAAATTTGTAGGCTTTTCAAAGATTTTCCTTTAAAAAAGTCTTATTGTTTGGAAATTTACAAAAGTTGAAGAAATTATCAAAATAGTAGGTCAATATAAGTATATGTTTTTTTGGCATTAATTGTACTAAGATCCACATTTATGATTGATAAAATAATTTGTAAAATAAATCAAAAAGCCTATTCAGAAGTGTTTATGCAATTATTATTTTAAAGTCATATTCTTTCATATGCATAAATATAATAGTTATAATTTAAATAATATGTTAATAATAACACAAAACTTTAAAAATAAATAAATACAATTCAATTGATATTTTTTCAATATCATTATGTCTTTTTTTTTATATATATAATATTACTTCTACTAAGTTATAGGGTGAGCTCACCTTTTGAAACATAACTTATAGGAGGTTAAAACTTATCAAAGTTGCCAAAATCATGAATTTGCTCAAATGTATGCTTTTTGCTTATTGAGTGCATTCCTCTCTACACTCCCAATATCTTGTCATCTCGTATACTATCGTGTTTCATCAATGCCCAGTAACAATAGATCTACAAACAAAAAGATGCACAACCTTTGATTTTATAGATGACTCTTGCTAAGTTGGCCAAAATTGAGTTTAAGCTTACGAAAGTACCGTCATAAGTTAATATTAGAAAGTTCTTAAAGAAACATGACAAGTATGAAGCAATGGACAATGACTAACTTCAAGCAAAATACCTAAGAACAATTCACTTTTTCAACTTCAAAGAAATCCTTCTTCTGAGGATTCTCTAGTATTAATCTTAAAATATGATGTTGTCATTTGAATTATTACAAAGCGCAAAGTATTTACAATCTCCAAAGACAAAATCAAGTTTTCAAATGGCTGGTTTGAGAAATTTCTTTCTCACCATAAGCTAAAAGTTATCAAAATGTATGAAGAAGTAGAGTCAGCTGATTAAGCTGGTATTGATGTAGCAATGCTTACTTTGCATGTCTATTATAGATATACACATATAAATCAATAATTAACTATATGATTAGATAGAAGTAGGTAAAAATAGATTAATTCCATAATATCTTCTTTAGAAGTTTCTTAGAAGCTTTATAGATGCTGCTTTGATTTTATAGGTGTCTATAATTGACCTTTTATATTAAAAACATAGTCAACAAGTTAGCCATGTATCACACATGTTAGTAGCTTGAAGAATAAGCTAAGTGTGTGGCGCACACATAGAAAACTTACCTTCCAAGCTAAAGCATGTGTCGTGCAAAGTCAACATATAGTAGAGGTCTTATAGAACATCACCATATAGCTCTTAGTTAGATAGTATATATAGAGGCAAGAGTGAAGCCCTCTTCACTCTTGTCAACTTCTTTCTTGCTTCTAATCTAGTTTCAAGAGTCTCTAATTTCTTTGTCTTTTGGCAATAGCCATTCTAATTTTCTTTTAATATACATACTTCTTTATTTTCATTTTGTTATACTTGTTTATTTACTTTCATCAAGTTCTTGTTTCCGACAAATTGATAAGAGTACACTTACAATATCAAAGCCTTGTCTTTTCTTGATTAAGAGTAGATTATTCCTTTCTTTTGATAAGACATAAATATATTAGAAGTTACAGATTATCTTCTTTTAAACTGATGTTGTTCTTAGTATCTTCTTTGATGTCTAGTCCTTTCTTCTACAAAACTTAAGCAAAATTAGATATTTTTTTTTAGTATTATCATGGTAGAATTTATTGAAATGAAGATTGTAATGATACAAATGTAAGATCAATTGAAAGAGTTAATACTTGCAATACATCAATTCAATTTACTACCACAAAAAATAATAAGAATGGTAGGAAGTAAAGATATAGTTATGATTGGAGTTGCTTCAATATTTCTACCAAATCATGTCCCTTTTTCTATAGTGGAACATTCTTTTGATATTAAAAAATCAAGAGTTGTCCTACCTAAAAAGTTTCATGGCACAAGATCAAAGTTTTGAGGATTTATCAATCAAATATAATTTGTGATGGAACTTCAACTCCAAAGCTATCCAATTCCAAGATCGCAAGTTAGATTCATTATTATACTTCTTTCAAGTTCAATATTATCATGATTTTCATCTTTTTTTGAACAATGAGATTCAATACTGCATAATTTAGAAGCTTTTTTGGCGGAGTTTCAATCCATGTATGGAGAACATGATGCAACTTGTGTTGTAATCAACAAGATCCGTATTTTACAACAAGGCAATTGATCTATAACATTATATACTTTATAATTTTGACAACTTACAACTGATATCAAGTGGGATGATGCTGCACTCATTAATCAATTTTTCTATAGATTACAATATGAAGTAAAGAAATTGATGCTCAACTTATCTGATCTCCAAATATTGAGTCAAGTCATTGACTTTATTGTGAAGTGTAATAATTGACTTTTTGAATTTCAATCTGAGGGTTAGACAAGTGGGCTTTAGTATTACTATAATTCAATAGCAACACCAACGCCTTCTTAACACATACATTTGAAAGTAGAGGATATGTAAATTGATGTGGTATATTTTAAACTTCTTATTGAGCAAGAAAAGTCTTATTATTGTCAAGAAGGATTGTTCTTATATTATGAAGAATCTAAGCACATTACTCAAAATTATCTAAAGAAACAATGCAATCATAAAATGAAGAGTACAAATGTCAAAGAAGATAATATATCAAAAAATAAATTTGTTTAGCTACAATAGGGACTGTGTGGCTAAAACCTTGTACAATATCTAATAAAGATCCTATTCTCTCCTAAGAACCCTCTCCTTGTTTTATATTGAATATTATTTGAGAATCTAAATATTACAAAGTTTTTACCTTTTTAGATTCAATAGCCTAAGCTTTTTTCTTAGAAGAAGAATTTTTTAAAAGATTTAGTATATTTTTAATGAGGAATACTAAAATTATTCATGTAGAAGTCATAGATGGTCGTTTGTTGTCTTCTGAAGATGTTATTCACAAAATCTTTCTTTTAAAAGTAATAATCAATAGTCATAATAGCTTTGTGATATTTAATATCATTAAATCTCTCTTTAATCCAATTATTTTAGGCTTATCCTGATTACAAAAATATAACCCTTGAGTAGATTAGATTTCTCATACTCTTGACTTTTCTAAAAGTATAACTAAGAGTGTAATTAATCAAGTGGAAAGTCACAAGTCTAGTACAATTAAACTTCTGTTTGTTGGTGCAAGAGCTTTCTTGCATGCTGCAAAAAAAGAATCACCTTGTGTCATTTATGCCACATCTGTTTTTAATAGTACAAAGACTTCAAGTGGCATTTTAAGCCAATATTAACAATTTTAAGATATATTTGAAAAAAAGAATGTGAATATTCTTCTAAAACATTGTCATTATGATTACTCAATTGACTTTTAAAAATGGGCACAGTTGCCATTTGGACCAATCTATAATTTATCACAAAATGAGTTGGCTGAACTCAAAGAGCATATTGAAGAGAATCTAGCAAAGAACTTCATATGCCATTCCAAATCTTTAACGAGAGTCTTAGTTCTATTTGTGAAGAAAAAAATGGATCATTGCAGATGTGTATTGTTTATCAAGAACTCAATAAGATCAGCATCAAGAATAAATACCTACTATCTTTAATATCTAGACTTTTTAATCAGTTGAATAAAGCTAAGACCTATACAAAAATAGATCTACAAAGAATATACAATCTGGTATACATCAAAGAAGGAGATGAATGGAAGACTGCATTTTGAAGTAGGTATGGATATTTTGAATATAATGTCATGCCTTTTAGACTTACAAATATACTAGCATCTTTTTAGTATCTTATGAATGATATTTTTTAATATTTTTTAGACAATTTTATTGTCTATTATTTAGATAATATTTTAATCTATTTTTAGAATATAAAAGAATACAAACTTCATGTTTGTCATGTGTTACAAAAATTAAGAGATGCAAGACTCTATGTCAAGATAGAAAAGTATGTATTCCACTTTACTCAAGTTGACTTTTTAGGTTACATCATTTTAAATGATGGACTTATGATGGATCCTAAAAAAGTTTAAGCTATTATAGATTGGAAGATTTCAAAAATGGTCTGATATGTCTAATATTTTTTGAAATTTACCAACTACTATTGGATTTTCATCAATGACTTTTTCTTGAATAGCAGCTCCACTTACACTTTTAACTTGTAAAGATAAACTTTAGTAGAATCAAGAAGCGAAAGTAATATTTGAAGCTTTAAAAACAACCTTTATTTATGCACTAAACTTATATTGCGTCGACTTCTCTAAGGCATTCTTTATGGAAAAAAATGCATTGGATTTTGCTTTGGATGTTATATTATCACAAATGGGAATAAATGATAAACTTCATCCAGTAGCTTTTTATTCCAAAGAATATTTAGTAATCGAGATTAACTACAAGATCCACAACAAAGAGCTTCTTGCAATTGTGGATTTTTTTTAAGAATGGCATCATTATTTAGAAGGCGTTTTTAATCCAGTCATCATTTATACTTATCACAAGAATCTTGAATATTTCATATCAACACAAGTTTTGATTTATTGCCAAGCCAGTTGAAGCATGTTTTTATCAAGATTTGATTTCAAGATTACATATCAACTTTGAAAACAACAAGGTTTGTTAGACATCCTTTCTAGACATTGTTATCTTGTACCAAAAGAAAGAGATGCATCTTTTGATCAATAAAGAACAATTCTCTTGAAGCTTGAATATTTTCATCTTCGAATAATGAAATCAACATTAAATGTTGATTCACCCTTTGTCAAACAAATTCAATTAAGTATGTCTTTTAATCCTCTTGTTTATGATATTAAGAATCTTTCTTGTAAGTTTTATGATGCTTCTAAATTTGAATTTTAAAAAAACCTACTTTATTTCAAAGGATGCCTATATGTTCCAAAAGAAAAAGTACGTTTATATATTTTTCAAGCATGCCACAATTTTCCAATAGTTAGACATTTTGAATACAACAAGACTTTAGAATTGATATCTAGAGATTTTTAGTAGCCATAAATGTGGAAGGCAATGAAAGATATTTTTTAATCATGTTATTTTTGCTCAAGGTCAAAAACTCTCCGTCATCAAACTTACGGACTTCTTCAGCCATTATGTATTTCAAAACAACTATAGTCTTCTATTTCTATAGAATTTATCATAGATCTTTTGTCTCAAGTTTGTATAATTCTATATTTATCATAATATATTATTTTACAAAGATGGTACATTTTGTACCTTGTACAAAATCTATCACAGGTAAAGAAACAACCAAGCTTTTCTTTGATAATATCTATTGATACCATGGATTGTCAAAGGATATTATATCAGATAGAGAGACTCAATTTGTATCAAGATTTTAGAAAATCCTTTTTAAGATTCTAAAGTTGGTTATAAAGCTATCTTCACCTTTTTATTCTCAAATTGATGGATAGACAAAGAGTATAAAATAAGTTTTGGAGCAATATTTAAAGTGTATGATTAATTATCAACAATACAATTGAAAAACTCTTTTACCATTGGTAAAGTTTGCTTATAATAATATAGTGTATTCTTCTACGTAATAAATACTTTTTTTTTGCCAATTATAGTTATCATCCATAATTTAATATTTTTGATTTTTTAATAGTTGATAATCTTGTGGTAGAAGATTTGGCAAATTGTTTGTCAAAGCTATATGTAACAATGAAGGTGCAATTAAAGGGAATTGAAGAACAATAAAAAATTAATATAAATATCTATTGCAAGGAATAACCACTATTCAATATAGATGATAAGGTGTGATTACTTTGTTACAATATCAAGACTACTCATCCTTGTTATAAGTTCGATTATCATAGGCTTGGACCTTTTTCTATTAATGAACAAATCAATCTTCTTATTTATTGATTATATCTACCAAAATTTATGAAAATCTACCTCATATTTCATGTGTCTCTTTTTAAGCCATATAAGATAGTAAATATCTTGAGAAGATGACAAATGCTACCTCCTCTTATAGAAGTAGATAATAATCAAGAGTTTTAGATGGAAGAAGTCTTAGATTCAAGGCAGTGCCAAAATAGGTTGGAATATCTTATTCATTAGCATGGATATGATATTAGTGAATGCACATGGAAGCTAGTAAAGAATCTTATATATACAGCCAATAAAGTTGAAGCTTTTCATCAATGACATCGATCAAAATCAAGATAAAGACCTTCTTTATAAAAGAAACAAGATCTAAACAAGATAATATTCTACTTTATATTCTTGTTGTAGCTTCTTTATATTTGTGATACTAAAGAGATTGAAAACCTACAATTAGTGGATTTGACTCATGAGCCTTTATTTGCTGACTTGTCGGATGAAACATTGCAATTTTCACAACCTTGAAGAGGACACAATCGATATAAAGATCCTTAAAAATGACATGTTCTTCCTTGAATAGATGAAAAAATACAATGCGTTTAATTTCACAACTTTAAAAGGAACTTCCAATGTTTGGTGAATTTACTAGAGGTAGGAACAACTCCTGATGGTGTTTTAAATATTTCATTTGAAAGAAGTTATGAAGGCTTCAACAATGATAAAACAAATAGATGGTCTTCTGGCCCTTATATGGGACACTATCAATGGTTGAAAGACCCTATTAGCCATCTTCAAAGTGAACAAAGATCAAAGTATGTGGCGAATATAATTTGCTGCATCTTAGATTTTCTCAATATATGATGACCGCTTTTTGTAGAACTTATCTCTAGAAAGAAGGTAGTATCATGGACATACACATGTAAACCAATAATTACCTATATGATTAGATAGAAGTAGGTAAAAATAGATTAATTCCATAATATCTTTTATAGAAGCTTTCTAAAAGCTTCATAGATGCTGTTTTGACTTTATAAGTGTCTATAATTGATTTTTTATATTAAAAATCTGGTCAATAAATTAGCCATGTACCACACATGTTGATAGCTTGAAGAACAAGCTAACTATGTAGTGCACACATAGAAAACTTACCTTGTAAGTTAAGGCATATATTCTGGAAAGTCAACACATATTAGAGGTCTCATAGAACATCACCATATAGATTTTAGTTAGATAATATATATAGAGGCAAGAGTGAAGCCTTGTTCACTCTTGTCAACTTCTTTCTTGCTTCTAGTCTAGATTCAAGAGTCTCTAGTTTCTTTGTCTTTTGGCAATAGCCATCCTATTTTCCTTTTAGTACACATACTTCTTTATTTCCATTTTGTTATACTTGTTTAATTTTTTTTATCAAGTTCTTATCCTTGACAAAGCTCACATTGCAAGCTATAATTTATACAACATGTACAATATGGATGAAATAAGATTATTTTATAATATAGTGCCAAATTAAATTGTTGCTTAATAACAAATCATTGGCTATAAGAAAGAAAATGTAAAGGTTATCCTTGCATTCATAGCAAATATCAATAGAATTGATAAATTATTATTTTATTTTATTTTATTTTTTTTAATTGGTCGTGCCTACAAGTTCCATTGCTTTAACAAAATAAAATAGTTGGATTTTTATTATTGTTCCAACAAGAAAGCATGGATGATCTAGGTTTTTTTTTTTCAAGAATGGCTGAAAAAATTCAATGAAGAGATTGGAAGGGTGTATTGGAAAATCCTTCTTCTTATGGATAATGCACCACTGTAGATTACAAACAACTAAGTTTTTTTTACTAATGTTGATATCTATGTACTTCTTCTAAATACCAGTTTGAAAATTCAACCAATAGATATTAGAATTATTGCAACATTTAAGTGGCACTGTTGATGATTTGTCAAATGTTCTTAATCGGAATAAGCAAAATAAGTTCAACCTATACAAGATCAATAAATTGACAATAATGTACTTGTCACTTGCAACTTAGGCAAAATTATTTCCAATTATAATATAAAATTACTTCATGCATATTGAGTTATTTGAATAGATATCTGAAATTGCAAAAATTAAAAATGGTGAAGAAACAATAAAAGATGAGTTGGTAGGCATAATTTAGGATCTTCCATTATAGAATCTAATGTCAACTGAGGATTTGCTTAACTCAATTAAAGAAAACGATGTACATATCAAGCTAGATGATCAATAAGATTCTTGAGCTTGTTCATCATTAACAAATAGAGAGAGGTGAAGGTACTAACAACATTCTTAAGGAAGACACAACAGTAGTGTCGTTTACATGCATAGAGAATTGCGGAGCCTTCCCATTGTTATTTCCATGTTGGACGTTGGAGATATGGATTAATACACTATCGACAAGACTCTTTGCAATATTCAACAGAAGTTGAATATAAAAAGGCCTCCAACAAAGCATGCTTGATTCTTATCTAAGCTAGATTTCCTATTATTTTTTCTATCCACAAAGTCATATTCTTCTATCAAGGTCATAACTAATAACTTACAAGAATTATAACTTTATTACTGTAGAACCATGTAAATTCTTCCATTTTTTTTTACTTTATCATGGATTATAACTTATTAAGAGATAAATTAGCAAAGGTAATATTCTATTTATATTCATATGTATGTATGTTAAAATTTAAATCAAACTAAATATTTATAGTTTTCTATTCTCTATCAAGTTTGATCTCTATTAAATGTGGATTTATGACCCCTTTTAATTTATAGTAAAAAATTCACATATATTTCACTAAAAATTATTCTAATTTATTGTTGTCTAAAAATAACAACATATAAACACTCAAATCAATATCTTCACATTCAATGATTGCACAACAACAAAATTTATATATATATATATATATATATATATACTTACTCAAAAAAAAATATATATATATATATATATATATATATACTTACTCAAAAAATATGTATATATATATATACTTACTCAATATATATATATATATATATATATACTTACTCAAAATAATAAATTAAACTTAAATAAAGCAATTTTTAGACACGGTATATGGCAATTTTTAAGTCGAACTTAAGGTTGCACCAAATGATCTCCATAAACCCCATATAAAACTTTTTTGTGTCATTAATCAAGTATCTGGACCAACAGTTTTTTTACACAAAATATATCAACTTTGGGAGAAAGTCTAACTTTAATACACTTTCCTTCCAAATAACAACTTTAGTTGAATTCAGTTATCATGGTGGTCATCTTTCAAAAAAGAAATTACTCCACATCAGCGTCTATTTCTTTTACAATTTAATATCCAGGCCATACTAAATGGTAACACAAATTCACCTCACAAGGCGTCCCCTCCACGTCGTCGTTTTTCCAGCTGTCGAATTTGCTGACTCAGCCCACCGAACTACCACGTGGCAGAGGATTCTATCCACGTGGCATCGGAGGAAAAATCCATTTGGCGACGCGACAGTGTGAAAAAGGGATGGAGGGTCCCATGAGCGGGACAGATGCCGTCTTCTCTCCCGCTGTCGTGTTTTGTTTCAAATTGACGTCCTTATGGTTGATCCATTATCTCAATTGTGAGCCAATACATTGTTTGCATCGACCGGTGTAGTGATTTCAGGTAAATGCGAATGAGATCTCGTGCGATCGAGTTGCTCTAGTTTTTGTTGTTCTCATCTTGCTCACTGACTATATGCAAGTGCCAACTCGTGGGTGTGTGTGTGCGCGTGTGTGAGTGCGTGTGTGTTTGTGTGCTTGTGAGTATGATAGTTCTTTAAGTTTTTGCTTTTTTCTTTTCTTTTCATGGATTGTGGCGTTAGTTGAGCAAAAAACTGCGTAATCATGTACGTATGATTAATGCGTGCGTTGGATTTTGCTACAGATAATTCGAGAGACCTTGTGCTGCGATTTTACTTGTCGGAGAGGGTGTGTTTAAGTTGCAAGAAAGTCTAAAAAGAGATAGAATGGCTGATGTTGAAGGTGCCAAAGCTAAGGCTCACCAGGATGCCGAGGTATAACTCTACACTACCCCTTCAACTTTCTGAATTCGTGGTAGGTGGATTTTTTGAAAACGTGGTCGCCGTCAACCGAATATTGTAGTGAATTCTAGTATTTTGAATTGGTGAAGCAATTTAACCGAGCTTTTGTGTCATCGGGATCTTGAGAGTGACGATTGTTCGTGAATATGCAGAGTATTTTGAAATCGGCTGACAGGAAAGTCGACGAAGCACTTGCTGGCTCTGATTATGAGCAAGGTGCGAAGACTAATGCCGATAGTGATGCCACCGTAGGCGACAAAGCATCAAATGCTGGCGAGCAGATGAAAGAATCAACAGGCTCTGCATGGGAATCCACCAAGCAGAAAACTTCTGATGCTATTGAAACCACCAAACAAAAAGCTTCTGATGCCATGGGAACCACCAAGGAGAAAGCTCCTGAGGCTAAGGATGAAGGTGGAAGTCTGTTCCAGACGGTGCGTAATCTGGCTCTTCAAAAAACTTGTTTTTCTTGTTTGACATGGTCTTTCTACAGATAGTTTGTTGACATCGATGAGTTCAAATTCACATTGAAATAGGTAAGAAACCACCATCATCTATGTATTGAGTGATACTAGGACATCTGCTTTTGCAACGCAGGCGGGGGAGAAGGTGAAAGCGGCAGCGTCATCGGCCTACGACTCCGTAGATAAGGCCAACCGTTATGAAACGTACCAAGCAAAAGAGTAGGCACACTACTCGGAAGGGATGGTTGTGCATCGTGTAGTTGTGCCCTGTTACGACTAAGTACACCAGCAATGTGTGTGTAAATTTTAAGTATATAGATTCACTATTTAAACTTGGATTCACGTTCTATAATAAAATCTGTCTGCGATATTTGGAAGATCTGTAAAAATCTTTTGAAGAAAAAAAATATATATATATATATATATATATATTAATCTACTCTTGGTGCATGTCACATACATTTAGTTTTGTATGTTTGTACAGTTGTGTGTGTTAAATGTTGTGTTTATTCTTTTCTTTATACTGAAACACAGCATAACAAAATGATATATAACATCAAATAAAAATGACAAAAAGCTCTGCAGCCACATTGATAAATGCAAGGCTTCAGGGTATATTCTCGTACCTGGAGTAGTGGACGAGCTTGTGGAAGCTGAATTCAGAACTCCTCGGACGCATTTATCAAACCCGCGATCCAGAAAGCGATGATCCCAAAGAGTTTCGATCAACCAAAATCACCTGCGCTCACATGCCGCAGAGTCCTCAAAGTCATCGGCACGAATGCTTCTCGTGGTCGGATGGGACTGATGATCTATCCACGCCATGCATTCTATCTGGTAAATGATTCACGGCTATCAACCGCTCGAAATCAGCGGCTTATCGTCCGAGAAATAATTGCAAATATTTGACCCTTGTCATGAGCTTACATTCTGAGAACATGTTTCTGCGTCCAACTTCGTCCGAGACTAGCTCAGGGGTGCCCTGTTATATCGCATTCTATGGATCAATCGATTCAAAACCCTGGCTAGAGATGAAACTCAAATCCGTGATAGAACTGGAAAAAAACATTATCCACAACATAGGAATTTTCCAACTCGGCGCCTTTGTGACGCTCAATTGCTAAAGCTAACCATTAGTAAGAGGCAGGAAGAATGGCAAGCAAAGAGAAAAATAATGAAAAAAATTCCTTCAAGGTCTTCAGTCTGGAGCTCTCGAGCTCTCCTCGAAGGGATGAAGTCATCGCCACGAATTCGTCGGAGTGGGCATCCAGCAGCAAGTGCTCTAGATGACGTCAGCGAGTTTTTCGTCTTTTTCGATGAACTGATTGTGCTAGAAAATTCGTTGTCATGGTGATAGCCCTAAGCGCGAGTTTGGCTGCGTGAATTGATTCGGGACTCCAAATTTACTAGCTACACTCTGGCGAAGACGAAATCATTGTGATTGCTTTCTTGTCACTGTAAGCTGAGGTGAAGAGATTTTTCAGTAAGCGAAGGAGTTTTGAGATTGTTAGTAGAATGGGGACGATGATGCAGCAAATACAATTGCAGAGACAGACATGGATGAGGTCGCATAGGTGGTGCAATACTCCAGCGCCGCTTGGAGGGAGTTCCTTGGCGGTGTTCCTTCTGCCATGCCCACGCAGCAGTCCCTCCTCTCTTTCCATCAGAGCTTGTTCATCTTCGCCTTCTAATAATTCTCCCTCTTCTTCCCCTGCTCTTGGGTTGCCCTGGCTGATTGTTGGGTTGGGAAACCCGGGCTCCAAGTTCGTGGGTACTCGCCATAATGTGAGTCTTTTTGTTTAACTTTTTATCTTAATTTTGATGAAAGACTCTTGTCTCGAATTTGCGGGGGAGAAATGGATTGAAGTTTTAGGGTTTAGACTTCAAGGTCCCCTTTCTAAATTATTCAAGTGTAGTTGCTTATTAGGGTGACTGGGTGTTTCTATATAGATTGGGTTTGAATTGATTGATGCTATTGCGGAAGCGGAGAATATCCCGCTACGGACAATTCAACAAAGATCACTGCTGGGAAAGGGTAGGAGATTCTGCCAAGTCTTAGCATTTCCATTTCTCCTTCTTGCTAGGTAGCAGTGTAATAATGATCGGATATGTCGGGAAAAAGGGCTTCGTTGCCGAAGTTGGATGCCATTTTTTGTGGAGTTGAATGTTTAAGCACTTTCTAGTAGTTGATAATTGATTGGGTACTGTGGATTATGATTCACTCGCAGTCCATAATCTCAATTCCATGGTTCACCAAAGTATAATTGTCTTCAACCGCATTGATATAAGGCAAGATTAAAAAAATTAAAAACAATTTTTCCACTGATTAAGTCATTTTGCTTCCGCTGTTGCAAGCTTGTGCGTGCAGGATTTATTGGACCTACACCGGTGCTTCTTGCTAAGCCCCATACTTACATGAATTTAAGTGGAGAATCCGTAAGTTTTTCTGCTTTTAATATCGAAAGGTTACAGTTGCTTTTCAAAGGTATGATGATTAGCTGTACGTCGAAATTTCGGAGGCAAGTAGCTGTGCATGAAGCTTGGGTCTGTCCTCATATTTGCCTAGCGTACGTATGAACGGCATGTGCTCGTATGTTGTGGTTGCATATCCTGTAGTTAGAGATGCGCACTTCATAAAATGTTTGACAACATTTGTTTGTTTGTCTTTTTTTCTCTCGCATCAGGTGGGACCAATTTCGACTTACTACAAGATACCTCGAGAGCGTGTACTCGCGGTATGGTTTTACTTAGCTATGGATAGGCTTCGTGAATTGCTCTATCTTGGCTAGTAATGAGAATCTTATGTTTTAAACTTTGTTATTAGTTGCCTGAAGTCGTTTTGGTGTATTTCCATACATCTCACTTTTTTATATCTAGCTTACTTTAGTAAGTTGCTGCGCTAGATTTACGATGATTTGGAACTTGAGTTTGCTATGTTACGGATACTGCCAAGAGGAGGCCATGGAGGTCACAACGGGTATGCATTCATGAATTCGATGCTGTGACATGTATAACATGATTGATTTATTTGTAGAGGGTGTTGACGGTTTCATCAACACCTCCAATCTTAGTGTGATGGTACATTGTTTATACAGTCTCAACTTGTGAGGTGGTTGAATTTATTCCTTACATTCATCTTTGATTCAGTGCTGAATTTCGACCTAAAGATGATTAAATCCATCTTGTGTTCAATGACTCTAAGCTTTGAGGTGGTGACTCACAATCTGCTGCAGGATGAGGAGCTTGATAGAGCACTTTGGAGGGAAACAAGACTTCCCTCGATTGCGATTTGGTATGGCTTTAGTGGCAAGACCCCTCGTCCTTTATGCACTGCTTCTTTCCTTCGTAGCTTAATGCTGATGAAATTCCTATCGAAATAAACAGTCTGAGTCAATCAGACTGCGAAATAATAGCTTGATCTTTAAAAGAGTGGGGGTTTAACTGTTTGTTTCATACAGGTGTCGGGAGGCCTGAATGTAACATGGATCCAAGCGCGTACGTGCTGCAAAAATTCAATCCCCGGGAAAGGAAAGAAGTGAGTCACTCTTACGATTTGACAAATGTTGTTCCCAATAATGTCTCTACGTTGTTCCATGTTAACTTCGTTATATCTTAGATTATGATAAATTTAAGTGGCTTGGGTGGATTGTTCAGTTGGATGAAGTGCTACAACGAGGAGTAGAAGGAGTGAGACTTTTAATGACTGAAGGCCTTCAAAAAACTGTCACCACTTGGAATTTGCACAGGAAAAGCAGATTGGAAATGATCAAAGAACTAGAATAGGGTATATATACTGGTAGTCATATCTATTGTCTTTGTAGGGTTGCATTAGCAAAGATTTGCTCCTATTATCAGGTTCCGAGCATTGATGAGGTTGACTTTATGCGAAATATACATTTGTGAAATTCTTTTGTATTTCAATATCAATGGAATCGGTTCAGGTGATCTGTTTTTCTTTCAAATCTGTCAACGAGACGGACAACAGTGATTTAAGCGTTCGCCTCCAGGCTCGTCGCAAGATTTCGGCTACATTGCTCTTTATCTCTGCTCTCGAAGTCGTTGTGTGCCCCTTTTTGGGGCAGCTTTCATGCTAGCGACATTCTCCTACTTGCTTCTAAGAGTCCCATCTCTCTTTCTCCACTCTATGGTTCCAACATGGAAGATTACTCTTACTATCAATGCATCAGAAATAAATCTTTACTGATGCATCAAGTGGATTGTAGCCATAACATGAAAGCCTTCTAAAGAATGTTTTAGAATTATCTACCTACAGATTTATTTTCCACCTACCCATCCAGTTTTACTACCTGCGTAGCATGCCAGGGTGCTGAGGCTCGATGATGGGCTTGTTTGAGGATAAGCCATGAACAATATCCACATGTCCAGAAGAAACTGAAATCAGTTAAGAACCTCATTTCCAACGCTGACAAACTTATAAAAGCACTGAATCACTGAAGCTGTCATCGAAAGTAAGTTGGGTAACGAGATTATCAAAATTAGTGGCTAATGTGGGAATTCTCGTCATTAAATTAAACCACTTTATCCACTGCGCACACCACATACACAGCATTCTGGCTGTAACCAATACTAACAGAAGATTCATGCCCTGAATATGAGAATTACAGCATCTGAGCACTCCCACCATCCAAACAACCATAACTGCAATGAAGAAAGGAATCCTCTTACACATGCACTACGAAGTAACTCTCTACATCTGCTTTTTCGGATGGTTGAAACGATCGAATAGCACAAGCTTTGCTCCTGCATCAACACTCTGCACAGGACTGGTGCAACTTGATAAAAACTATCAGCTTTCCCAACATACTGAATCACTGTGAAGACTGAATAGAAGCCCAGTCCACCTCTATCGTGGACTTCAAAGTGTAGTCTAGGCAGAGGTCTAATTGAAGTGTAACAAGAATTTTGAACGTGCTAAACAATAATCATAATTCTAGGCTGGGTCTTCGGCTTCCGAAGGTATTGTCACCTTTAGCTCCGTGGAAGACGTGGATCCCTACTTGTCGGTAGCAGCCTGAAATCACTGACTTGATAACGATTTCCTAGGCTTTATCTAAACAGAGTGCCCTCTAAAAAGATTATTAACATAAGCCTCTATTTCATCTGGATTATGTTTGATGTACTTTCGCGAGGGCCTACCAGAACCAATGTATCTCCCATAGCGTCCAACAAAACCTCGATAAGCTGTAACCAACAACTCGGCGATGCGTGTAATCAATTCATCACGAAAATCACGGCTGAACAAAACCCATTGCGATTCCGTGCGGATAGCTTCATCGAAAGCAGCGTTGAAGTTCTTAAACCTGTCCTTCAAAACTGCAGAAGAAACTCTGCTAGACGTACCCGAACTTTGAAGCCCTTCATCCCTCAAAAATTCCAAGACCTTGCCCCAAGCAGTCCTTATGTAATTTATGACAAGGTGATGGAGCACACGCAAGTGTTGTCTAACCCAGTCATCTCCAACCAACGTTATAATCTCAGGCTCTCTCACCTTCTGATGAATATAATGCACGTTGTTCATCAAAAAGAAGATGCTCAATGCAGGATCCTTGTAGCTTTTGGATTTCGCCTCTAAATTGTTCCGAAGAATATGGATCAAACAGATGATTTGGACACCCAAGGGTGAATTCTCTTCTCTGCCCAAACTGAAATCGTCCACGTCCTCAGGCAACTTGGTATCATCCCCTGACAGCTTTAAAACCTGCTTTTTATCCTCAAAAAGTTGCTGCAGAGTGTCGGTATAACCAGACAATAATTTGATGTAGTTCATCACATACCGGTTGAGTATATGCACGTCCCCGTCACGATTAGGAAGCTTTGAAGCATCTCTCAGAATGGCATTCTCAAACTCACCGAAGGTACCTACTGCAGCTTCTCCTAAACGGCAAAGAATTTCTTCAGCCTCCGACCTGACACTTGCACCAGATGCTCCAGCGAACATGGCATCCAATTCTGGACGGACGTCTCGTAATACTTCGTACATATCGAGAACTCTAACTAGCTTCTCAGGAGACCGTCGACTAATAGCTATGGCATCCCCAAAGCTGAGAAGTTGCATCATCGCCGCTTTGCCGATGCCGTTGAAGATGTCTGCACTCAAAGGTAACGGAAATACCTGGATTTGCAAAAAAATGATATAAATTAGATTAAATCAAAAAGAGGAGGAAAACCCACATCATTCATAGCACTGAAATGGTATCAATTAGCGCACCTCATCACAAAGCTGCTTTTCACTGGAGAACAGCACCTTCACTCCCACGGTCACAGTATGATTCCAACTCCTGATCCTGGTTTCCTGAACCTCCCACTGCATCTTCTGCACTTCGTCAATTGTCACTCTTTCTACACCCAGTTCATGCAAGCTTTTCTCTAGAATGTCCTTCCTTTTTCTCACATATATATCTACGCACTCCCTTTGGAAGTCCCCGCTAGTCAAGCGTTTCGCGATGTCGGCAAGGTCTTCTGCCACTGCCGGAGGAACCAAAACTATCCTGGTTTCAATTTTATCCACTTGGTGAGCTGCAGGAACATCCTCGTCTTCATCGTTGTCACTGTCAGAGTTCTCTGTCTCTGGATCGACGACATGACTCACAGGAGCTCTAAAGTACCCGGACGCTCCAGAGACCAACAACGAATTCGAAGCTATACTTTTACTGTGCTTGTCCAGCATATATCGAAACTCTTCGATAAGTCTTTCAACGGCCAGGTTATATAAGTTTTGAGCTCGTTCCAAAGTCCCCGGGTCTCGTTTACAAACATTCATAGAATTCAATTGACTTATTATCTCATCTACTGCGTCCAGAAATTGTACGGAGTCTTTCTTGGAACCCTCAAAAATCCACTTCTGTCCACAATGTAGAGATCTGCTTCTGCCTGAATAACCATTATTCCATTGCGTTATCACATTCTGCGCCTCATCCAATGCCAAGTTGTTAGCTCTTGCGCGGGTATAACTCCGAGTTCTTGGTGGGTTGCTTCCAGGAGAAGGATACTCAACGTCCGAACTCTTTGAGCTTGATGGTTCCTGACCGACCTCCTCTTTCGCATTCATGCGCGAGAACCGATGATAGAACGTGGATAAAATATGCAGCATGTCATCTGTCCTAGTGTTCGTCGTTCCCAGAGCCCTCACTATATGCTGCGCTGTCGCCAGCATCCGAGCCTCCTCATCTGGAGCTGCCATAGCGGTGAACTCCACTTACCGACTCAACCAGTACGGATTATTTGACACTACAAATTCCTGAAAACCTGAATGCAGACGTTACCGACAAGGAAGATACGAAGTCTGAATCTGCCTTCCTCCGCAGCACAACTCAAGTCATGACACTTCAAGGATCCAAGCCATGATTACAGAGAAAAAGAATCGTTTACAAGCTTCCGCAGGCATCTCTGCTACTCGGAGACATGACAACCATCGCTACAACAACCTCTAGCACAACTCCTCCACATTCTGCACCGAAACTAACACCTCCAAATCACAAATTCTTCGCACTGCATCACAACCAATCGCTTCTCCTGCACCTCACGAGAGAAACACACTCATTATCCAACCTGCCCGCATGGGTGCACACAGCCTAAAACCCGCCCACCGACGAAAGCACCTTTACACTATCCATGCCCCACCCGAGGAATCAGTCAAGCACCGCCACATGCACAAAAGACCGGGGCTGTTTACGGCATCGCAAATTCGAACGCTCACGGGTGGAGCAGTACGGCCATGAATACTGCAGCATCTGGTGCGCAGCCTGCATTCCCTGCATGCTTCAAAGCCGTCCGGACAACAGGAACTATGTCACTTGCGAAGGCAATCTATCACACACGACCCCAACTTCCGAGAGCTCCACGAGGGAGAGATCAAGCACATGTGGCAGGAGGAACACACACAACACACACGTTCAGTCACTCATGCACTAACCAACTAACTTCCTTGCTGGCTAGCTCGCTCGTTGGTGGGGAGTTTTGTTATAGAGGGAGAGAGTGAATGTGTCGGTGGGGTGCCACAGGGTGGGGCTCTGGTGAAAGCGCGTTGCCGATGAATGATGCGACACTGATGCGGGTGGTGCTGCTGCTGCACCGTTGATCTCCTTCGCGGCACCATCGTGCTTCCCGAGTGGGTGTCTTTCTGAGTGAGTGGAGTGACAATATGAAAGGGTCAATTATACAATTGTAAATTCAAACATCAAAGTAGATGCAAACACTTGCAGCGCATGATTTGCAACATGAAAGCAAATCCAAACCCAATTCCAAGAATTTGTGTTTTTACACATGATGATGGTACTTCATTGAGTATTGTTGCTTTATTGCTTTCAGCAGGGTGCATAGCGCATTTAAATTGCCAAATTGGTAGCAATATGTAGCCAATTTTTACACCCAATCGATGGGAAGTTGCAAATAATGTACAACACACAATATACATCAGCAGCCACATTGTGTAAGGATATCTCTATAACTACACACAAAATAATTACATTTGTGTAACTATACACAAATGTAATCATACACACAGCTTTAGTGCCCCTTGCTACCCGAGCCAATGGGATTTTTTGAAACTACATAGAAATTCTCAAAGTCGATTTTTTTATATAAGTGGCATTCATTGTCATTTCTGCAAAGGGCCTTTAGGGCAATTTCATTGCAACTTCATGTACCCCTTACTGTGATTTAAATAAATAAATAAATAAATAAATAAATAAAACACACACACACACACACACACACACGCAGTATACCTTAGCAGTCAATCAGTGCCCAATATAGCAATTAAAAATAATAATAATAAAAATAATATACTTCAACAACTAAACAGTGGCCCTTTTTGCCCCAACTAATGTTTAAAGTTAAAAAAAAATTATATGAGTGCTATTCATTGTCACTTCTACATATGGCCTTCTATTACAACTTTATTTGCCTTCATTGCAACTGTCACTGTAGCAACCAATCAAAAATAAATAAAAACATATAATATACAATATACCTCTGCAGCTAATTAGTGCTCCATATTGCTCCAATCAATGGGTTTTTTGGATGCTATATACAGACATAGATGCTTTTTTTATATATATATATAAGTAGATATATAGGTTTTTTTTATTGAAATTTTAAAAGTGCTTAAAAATAATTAGCAATAAAAAATAATAAGTTTTGTACTTATTATATTTTTTGCAAAGTTCACTTAAAATTAGAAATTTATAATATTTACATCCACCAATTAGTAACATCATCAAATTTTGTTTTAAGGTCTAATAAAATTTTAATTTTTTTTAAAAAATAAATTACAACTTGTAAACTAAAAAATACATGATTAAATTCTTCAAAATAAAACCTCAAATAATATATTAGTTAGTAACAAAAACAATTCATGTAAAGTCTGAATTGAACTACATAAATAGAATTTTATTACTTTATTGTGTATCCAAACGATTATAAATACGTAGGTTAAATATTCTTGTTCTACTAAAGAAACTGTATATTTAATTTTAAAAAGTAACTTTCATCAAAAAAAATTTAAAAAAACTTTTTATAAGACGATGCTTGTAGGTTTACAGATCTTTTCTCGGAATGAGCCAAAACGAAGCTAGCTACGTGGCGAACAGTGCCTAATGCTGACATGGCAGACTGACTCCATACCGACTGATATACATTCATACATTCATTCATAAGTCAGCCTGACTCCATCCCACGCCACAATGCCGTCACTTCAAAGGGAAGGGAAGAGATGGGGATGAGAAGGATCTCGCGGAGTGTGCACTGTAACACCCTTCTACTACGACTACTACTACTACAGTGGTTTTGCTTTGCTTTGCTCTGCATTGTGGAGTTTGCAAGGAATGGAATGGAATGGCAGGGCATGGAAGGACGCTTTGAGGGCAAGCATGGCGGAATGTTTGCTGGGTATCACGCCGGATGCCGCAGCGAAACACGCCGCACATGACGTGGTAAAACCGACAACCGCATCGCTGTTTGGCAGGTAGCGGGGAGAGTGAGGTGGCTCGACTAAGCGAAGGAAGAGGAGGAAAAAAAAAAAGAAAAAGAGTAAGGAAAAAAAGACCATGATGAAGCAGGAGGAGGGAGGGTGCGGGAGAAGGTGCCCCTGATCATGTCAATGACCTTCATGGCCTAGAAAGCCCGTATCCCCCTCCCCGAGGTCAGAAAGGCCAGATTTTTGAAATCTCACTCACACACACAAGTTCCCCGTTGTGTGCTCCTTTGCAGACCTTGTTGATAGCTCACCTTCTCGGCTCATGCTGCTGCTGCAACTGCTGCGCTATCCCTGCCTACTTAGGGGTTGGCTTGCCCCACCCCCCTGCCTGCTTGCGTTACCGCCGGTCTCCTATTCCGCCATCACCCACCTCTCACATCGAGGTGTGCGTTCCCTTCAGCTCCCTCCATTGGGTTTTGCTCCTAGTGACTTTGGCTTTGTGGGGGTGAAGGGTGGGTTTAGTTACTTAGTTTGTGGAGTTGTTTGGGTGTGTTTTAGCAGTTGTCTAAGCTCTCTGGTTTAAACTGTAACTGCGACCTGGAGTTGTTTAGGGGAGTGGGTTGAATGTTGGTTCGTTTGGGCTTGCATTGTGCTTGTGTGATATATTGAGGACTGCAGTTCGACTATTCCCTGTTTCTGGTTTTTGGGAGTTGTCGTCGTTGTTATGGACTCGTGTGTCGTTGAGTTCTGTTGGGATGAGTGGTATTGATCGGCTTTTATTCTCTGGGTAAAGGGGGAGCTTCAAACTAGAGGAGGGCCCTGTGTACGTGGGGATTTCAATGCGTGGCTTTCAGGTAGCTGAATTGTAAAATTACACGTTCAGATCCGGAGATGTAGATTTTCTAGGGCGATTTTTTCCGGCGGAGGGATGATTTGGTTTTATTTATTTGTTTTTGTCTCTCTGGGTTTGCCATGTGGGACGTCTCGCATATTAACGTTGCAGAATATGTATAACGATATTGCTCACATTTTGGGGTTGTTGATCGACCCTATATGTAGCTGTAGCAATGCCTCCTTACGAGGCTTGTGTAGTTTCGTTTACAACTTCTTTCATGTAACGTTTGAAAGACTTTTCGAATTGTTGGCAATGGTCACAGTGTTGAAGTGGCGATGTCTGCGTTGCGTGTTCTGTATACTGTGTTTTCCACTTGAGTGCTTACTCTGCAGCCGGCAGCTCAAAGCAGCAGTTGCTAGCTCGTTCCGGGATTGAGGGTTTAAAGTCCAGTGCCGCTGCACTAGGGGTCGGTGTACTTGTTAAGCTGCAGATACAGGAATAGCTTTTGTGTGTGTGTGTATGTGTTGTGTTTTTTATTTTGTTTTATTGTTTTTAGTCTGATTAGTTATTGATTTCAGGGTCAGCAAGGTTGAGAAATCATGAGAATCTCAACATATACTTCGTAATTCCATCGCCACAAATTCTTCACAAGGATTTATTAGCGAGGATAGCTCGATGCTAGTGTGAGTTTTCAATGTCTCTGGTTAGTTTGTTTCAGCAAGCTGAGAGTAACCTTCAACTATACCTCTAAGCGATATAGATACGCATTTTAGTACATTGTCCATTTTTGGACTATTACCAGGGTTAACGAAAGTTGCAACGAAAGAATTCGGTTGAGTGGGCTGTTTGCGTAGTGGCTGCATACGTTATGTTGGTCAACGTCATTGTCTGCATCAGTCGGAATTGTTGGTTCGGCGAATTGAAATACATTTTTCTTTTAGGAGTCTATTTCAGTGGTTTTGGTCTTAGTTTATGGAACCTCAAGTCGCTCATTCGAATGCCATTGATCTTTAATCGTGTCTGACATTACTATTTTTTTGACTAGTGTGCATTTGCAAGTGAAGTCTAGCCCAAAATGCTGCTTGAGCTCTGGTTTTCCTTTATGCTTCGTTTAGCATTGCGAAGCGCTTGCTTCTAGAGGAGAATCCATGGTCTCATATCATGTATCGGCTCGTGAGACTTTCCCTTATTTGATGTGCAGGGCAAATTGATCCGACGGATACTCTCGGATTCCAGTCTATGGACACAAGACACAGAGCTGGGGGTGATATGCGTCGATACTATTCTCATGCTTGGGTCTAGAATACCCATCAGAAGTTGGAATTAGTCCCTGATTTTTTCAGCCTTTGAAAGGGACTGTTGTTTTGGAACCACTAGCAACATGGACTTCTTCATGGACAACCTGGTGCTGTTTGGATCGATCGGCATGTTCACCGTTGTGTATTTCTATGGCTACTTTTTCATATTCAACAGGCTATGGAAGGGCCGTTACCGGTACGAGGCAGCTAGCTGCGGAATGTCTTTGACTCATGGCACAGTTGTTGCCGTCTTGTGCTGTTACGAAATTTTCTCCAAAGAATGGGTTCTAGACGCTCCCAATACTCCTTTCCAGGATAAAATAATGGAGTATTCTATGGCATACTTCATTGTTGATATGCTGAACCTTGCTTTCACTGCCCCGGACGATTATCTCTTCATCATTCACCACATTGGAACCTTGTCCTACATGATATCGTGTCGGTACTTCATCCACCATGGGGCTGTATCGGTGATGTGCTGTATAGCAGGTGGAGAAGTCACAAGCCCTGTTCAAAACATCTGGACACTGGCTAAACTGGCGAAAGATGCATCTCAGAAAGCGAAGCAATTATTTATAAGTATCTCTCCCTACTTTACAGTGTATTTCAGCATTGTGAGGGGAGGCTTTGGACCCTACTTGACATGGACTCTTGGGAAATTCTACTTGAGAGGCCACGCGGACAACATAATGCCAAGATGGTTGGCGTGGTGTTGGATGTTCAAGCTTGCGTTTGCAATCGTCGCAAGTATGTTGTGGGTTAAAGATCTGTGGTTGGCTTTGTTCTCCAGAACAAAGCCTCAAGGACCTGTCCAAGTGAAAAGTGATTGAAAGGATCTTCGTATCTGGCTACCCACAAAGAGCAATCCTTGCCTTCCCATGGATGTTGTAATATGTTATCTTGTTAATTTAGTGCAATTGTCGAAATCATTTGGCAGTTTTCATTTCAATACCTGGAATGTACTAAAACAATTCATTATCTTTTAATATTATTATTGTTTTGTTGAGTACAAGAACGAAATGAGTTGTTTCCATGTTTTGTTTTTCGAACTTAAATTGTTCGTGGATTCAATAAGAACCGTGGACTATAGTAGGGTTGTGAAGGGAATGAGGTAGTCGTGTTTCTTCATTGTTCGATATTCCCATCGTTGTGCAGCGGCATTTTCTTCACCTCATAGCCGTAGTATTATCATTGTGTACTGCATCCCTTCTGATTGCGTTCGGTGACGGGCGCTGAAGTGTGCTAAGTTGGGTGACTGCAATGACCGTCAGTGAGGTTTGGAATGTTTTTCTGTGGTGTTGGAATTATTGTTGATAACTGAAACTTGATATAAATGTTCTACTGAATCCATTTAGATTAGTGTGTCTAAGATCCTGCAATGTGGTTGATGTGTTCGATTGGTTGATTCCTTCTAAAGGAGGCTCTGTTGGTTCAGGTTGGATGCAGATTAGCAGTGTGGCCAAGAAACTCTTCTTAGGCTACACTGCTCAAAATAGCCTACTTCACTACGTTGACACACTAAGTTAAGGTCAGACAAAAATAGCCTATTTCACTACCTTGACACAGGAAGTTAAGGTCAGACACACTGTTTGTGTGTCACTAGACTCTAAATACTATAGCTACGGTATTTACTATAGACTACAATAAATATTATGGAGAGCGCAGGCTACATTTAATGATCTCAACACTTCTCCTCGCTCATCATAATATTTATGTAATATAAAATTTGTATAGAATTATGATCTATACTTTTTTGTGATCTTACAAGATCAACAATTGTTGCCTCATTAAAACCTTATCTAGGAAAACCTTATTGTATTTAAGGACAAAACCATAGATGAAGGAAAAAGAATACAACATCATTTTTTTTAATTATTTAAAGAGCTCATTAACTTTCTTATTCAAGAAAAGCAAGTCGCCACATACTTATGCCATAAGTAAGTTGACAATGGTTGTACAATGGGAGAGCTTTGGTGAAGAGATCAACAAGGTTATTTGTAGATTCAATTTTCTTAATTATAAGTACTTGATCAATAATCAAGTCATGGGTATAACTAAAATACTTTGTATCAATATACTTTGTCTTGTCGTCTTTAATGAAACCAACTTGCATCTATGCAATACAAGCACTATTATCTTCATGCAAGATAGTTGGAGAATTATCATGTGAAAATCCACAAGTTGTTTGAATGAATTTATCAATTGATCGCAACCAAATACATTCTTGAGATGCTTCATGTAAGGCAATAATTTTTGCATGATTGGATGAAGTTACAGTTATTGTTTGTTTCATTGATTTCCATGATATTACAGCTCTATGTCTTAAAAATACATATCATGTTTGAGATTTAGCTGTTGTATTATCAGATTTATATCCTGCATCAAAATATTCAACCAATTTTGGATCTACGGATTGTGTGTAGTATAATCCCAAGTCTTCAGTACCTTTTAAATAATGTAATAAATATTTGATGCTATTCCAATGTCGTAGTGTTGGACGTGCATTATGTCTTACAAGAACACTAATTGCAAATGCAATATCTGGTCTTGTAGATATAGCTAAATACAAAAGTATTCCAATCATTGCAAGGTATGGATATTGATCTCCTAATATTTCTTCCTCCTTGCATGGACGATATGGATCATGACCATCACGACCACATCCAACCATTGATGTGGATAATGGATAAGCATCAATCATATTAAATCTTTACAAGATTCGTCTATTATACATTAGTTGGTAGAGAAAAATGCTACCATCTGTTAGATGCATAATCTGAAGACCCATACAGAAAGTTATTTTTCCTAGAATTTTCATCTCAAATTCACGTATAAGTAGGTTAGTAGCTGTAACACATGCAGATTTAGTGCCCACTAGGTTAAGATCATCAATATATATAGCAATGATGACAAAACCAATTTTATCTCATTTGATAAACACACAAGGGATTAGTGGATCACTTATAAAATTATTTGTAATTAAATAATCTCAAAGACGTTGATACCACATGCATCCGGATTATTTTAAACCATACAAGGCCTTACATAATTTAATACCACGATATTGTCCTAGAGCTGATCCATTTAGGATTCCTGTTTTTAAGCTAGGTGGAACTTTTATATAAATATTTGCATTAAAAGAACCATACAGATATGGAGTTATTACATCCATCAGATGCATCTTAAGGGTGGCATGAACTGTCATTCCAATAATATATCAAAATGTAATTGAATCCATGATTGGAGAATATGTGGATTCATAAATAATACCAAATTGTTGAGTAAATCCTTGAGCAACAAGACGAGCTTTATAGTGGATTATTTGACCTTGAGCATCTCGCTTACATATTAATACCATCTTATATCCCACAGGGCGAGATGGAAGAGTATCTATAATTTGACCAAAGACTTTCCTCTTATGCAAAGATGCATACTCTTTCTCAATAGTAGTTTTCTATTTTGACCAATCAGAGCAACGCATCGCCTCCTCGATGGTTTGAGGTCCAGGATCGTCTTCCTCACAAGAAAGGGCTTCTATAATCATATATGCAAATGATTCATCTACCATAATAGATGGTTTGTCCCAAATATCATCTGTAGCATAATACAGAATAGATAATTCTTTACTCAACTTGTTCTTATTCCTTCCAATTTCAAGATTGTTTTTCATAGGAATTGAAGGTACATTATGCATGGATATATCATCATGAATTGGTAGTCCCACACGATGAGTGGCAATTTCTTGAGAAATAATACGAGGATTAATCAATTTTATAGCTTTTTTCTTACATGGTTGCTTATCTGGTCCACGAGTTCTTTTAGTTTTTGTTGTTATAACTTGAGATATTGTAGTTAATGACACTGCAATCTGAGCAGGTGCATTCTGAGCCTCATTAATAGGAACTCTTGTAATTTCAATTGCATCATTGAAGCCATTAGATGTTTCATCTGCGATCCGTTTTAGATGCAAAATCTTAGCAACTTTAGTTTTTGCCAAAGTTGTCCTAGGATCTAGATTCATTGTAAACGTTTCTAGTACTTCAAATATGAGTACTTTATTTCTTTGTTGATTGGATACTCCTCCTTGAAGAGATAGCAATACATTTTCTTCAAAAGTGTAATTTTGCAAACATGCATGTAATAATGTGCCAATTGATGGATCAACAATACGAATAATGCTTGGTGAATCAAAATCAACATATATGCCTTCTTGTCGATAAGCTCCAATGGTACGTCATTGAGATTCTGGTATTGGAATCCAAACACAGCAACCAAATATTCTTAAGTGAGATATATTTGAAACATGACCCGAAATGAGCTCATGTGGTGAAACAATTTGCAAAAAAGAAAGGTGGAGGCGTATTAATGCTCCAGCATGTAAAACTGCATGATGCCACATAGATGTAGGTAAATTTGCATGATGGAGGAGTGTCCAGGTAATGAGTTGTATACGCTTTATAAATGATTTTGCAAGTCTGTTTTGAGCACGTTCATATGGAACACAATATGTCAACTCAATTCCTGTTGCAGTACAATAGTCTTCAAAAGACCTTGATGCGAATTCTTTTGCATTATCCATACGCAATGTTTTTATAGAATAATCAAGAAAATGTGCCCAAAAATAAATAAGTATAGATATAAGATTGGCAAATACCATGTTTCGAATTGATAATAATGAAACATGTGATTGTTTACTTAATGCATCAACAAAGACCAAAAAATAACAAAATGGTCCTGATATTGGACTAATAGGACCACAAATATCACCATACAATCTTTCAAGCATTGGTGGTAATTCTTGTGGAAGTTTTCAAATTGAAGGCCAAGTAATCATTTTATCTTACATGCATGCACGACATAATTCCATAGAGTCTACATCCACAGGCTTTAAATTATATCTAATTATACATGAAATGATCTTTCTAAATCATATGGATCCTGAATGTCCCAATCGTCCATGCCAGAGAGAAACATGACTCTTTGTGATAGATGATGCAAAATTAAATATAATGGGAGGCCAAATCATAATTCAGTATAAACCATTTTTTGTAGCAAAAGCTTTTTCAACAACTTTATGATTCTTTGCAAGAACCAAAACCTCTTTTTATTTAAAATGGCAGTGGAGAGGTGATAACCATTAATACGCACATCTCGGTAGCTGATTAGACTCCGAGGTGCTGAAGGTGCAAACATCACATGTTTACATTTTATGATGGAACCCACAGGTAATTTTACCATTGCTATGCCCTCTTCGAAACAAAACGCATTTATTCCAGCCATGATCATCATATTTTTAGTTTGCCAAGTTAAAGATTTTTCAATAAAAAATCATCTATCTCACAAGATAGTATGTATTATTGCAGAATCAATGAGCGCATCATTCGATTCATCATTAGAAGTTTTGTCATTCATATAAGCCTCTAAGTCATCAACACCAATTGAATCCATCAACGCATCCATGATATGAACTTCATAAGCCTCAGCTCATAGTTTCTTATTTTCTTAGAATATTTTAGTATAATATTTTGAAGTACGGCATGCATGTGCTAAATGTCCAATCATTCCACACTTATGGCAAGAATGCATCTCTGATTTTTGTTTTCTACTATAATTAATAGTAGAACGTTTATTCTTTCCATATAGGTAGAAATGGTCATGACTATAACTACCCTGATACTTATAAGCACATTTTCCATGTTTATATAATTTTTTCTTAGATTTTGAAATATTAAGTGCGTGAGATTCTACAACTGTAGTTCGAATAGGATGAGTTTGCGCATTGCACAAGAGTAGCTCATTTTGCTTCTCCACAAGAAGTAGATAGGATATGACATCAGAATGACTCTGAAATTTCATGTTCCTATATTGTTGTGCAAGCACAACAGATACAGGAGGAAATGTAGAGAGAGTTTTTTCAATCATTTCTTCTTCAGAGATGCTTTGTCCACATAATTGTAATTGTGAGATAATACTATACATTTCACTATTGAAAGCATTTAAATTTGAAAAATCCAAAATAAGTAAATGTGTCCAATTATGACGTGCGTGTAGAAGAAAAATGGTCTTTTGATGAACAAACTTGGATTTAAGATTCTTCCAAAGTACTATAGGATCTTCCATTTCCGAGTATTGATGTTGTAATGCAAGTACAAGATGATGACAAACGAGAAGAAGTGCTTTCCAACGAATAGTAGGTGGAATAGAAATACTTATTGTAGGAGATTCCTCAAACATAATGGCATCTGAGAGTTGTTTTGCAAATAAATTTGCTTTTGCTATTTTTACCCATAATACATAATTTTTTCTATCCATTGTCAATGGTGGAAATAAAAGAGCTTTAAAATGTTGGGATGCACTGGTAATAGTTTAAAGCATAGTAGAAGCAATGGAAGATGTTGAAGCACTCATTATAAATAAATCTATAAAGAAAATACAAAATCAAGTAGAAAAGTTGAGTAAAACGTACTTTAAAATATAAAGTCAAATAAAATGATAAAATTGAACTTGAAAAATAAAAATATTATTTTTCTATTTTATTTTATTTTTTAAGGAGAGATTATGGATTATGGTAGCAAAAATAGTAGTAGGACGGTAGTAGCAGGCTGTGGCGGGCGGCAGTGGTAGGGCGGTAGCAGCGGGCAACAGTGGCAGCAGCGGTAAGGTGGGCAGTAGCGGCAGCATCAGTGGTGTCAACGCCAACGACGATAGGGTGACGGCAGCTTGGCGGCTGTTTGATGATAGGCGCGAGGTGCAACACGAAGCAAGGTTAAGCTGGGTTGGATCAAGTATTCCAAGCAAGTATTCTAAGCAAGTATGGCAGAGAGTGGAACAAGTACTCTAAGCAAGTAGCTAATGTGTGAGGGTCCAACAAGAAGAGCATCAAGATCATGAAGTAGACACTAAGCAAGAGTAGCAAGAAGAGTCAAGACTAGAGCACAAAAAAATGTGATAGTGTGTAGAAGAGAGTCATATTGATAACGTATTGAGAATATTTAGAAAGACACAAGAATAATAGTAAGTCATACACACACACAAGAGTAGTAGTAAGTCATACACACAAGAAGGTTTCTAAGCAAAGAGATAGTATTTATTATAGAGAGTGTCAGCTACATTTAATGATCTCAATAGTGCGGAAGCGCTGTTAAGGCAAAATATTCAAGTACCATTGAAAGAAGAGTGCTGCAAATCAAGTATACTTCATCCAATTGTAGGAGACAAATATATATATATATATATATATATATTATCTGTTTGAATGACTCACGCTTGACAGTATACAGTTGACATGACGTGAAGATAATAAGCCATTACACTATTAATGCCACTAAAAAAGCCAGAATGAATGCCAAAAAGTACTCCAGAGGCATCACCGATTGGTGCTACAACATTGTGTAAAATCTCCACACCAACTTGATTTGAAGCATTTGGCTGGTGTGAATGGAGAGTCTAGAGGAGAATATGTTCATTTTGATCTTTTTTCTTCTAATACATAAAAACTCTTCAATGTTGTGATGGTAGAAATATATAATTCTTTGAACCTTCCGAATTATCTTCATCATTTGTTAAGCTCAATTTTTTTACATTTCAATAATACCAATTGCCATCAAGCAATGATTTATTGAACAGGTTCGTGCACGTGGTGCAGCTGCTGTACAAGATAAATAAAAAAAAATTGACGTATTAGTAGAATTTTTGGATTGCTTATACTATGATCAAGGATTTACACTTGGTCACAATTAATTAATTGATTTTTTTTTCTAATTGGATTTTGTACTAGCATAATATTAGTAGTTAGATTGATTTAAGTGGACATAATCATAATCTAAAGTCTACAAAAACTTAGCATCCTTTCAAGTGAGTTTGATTGTAGGTGCTATATATCCTACAAAGTTCCAATTATGATATCAATTGAATCACATTATCTTATTAAATGCTTGGATATTTTATAATCTTCTTTAGAGTTTGCATGTCTACTAATATTTTGATTGTTAGTAAAATAAGGATTTTTTTTCCTAAAATGGCATAAGAATGGATTATAAATATTTATATTGTGAAATTAAAGCTCAAATTATATTCTTACACCACTGGAGATAAAAACCAAAGTTTCTTCAAATATGCATTGACAATGTTTTACACAATAAAATTTTCTTTTAAAAGGAAAAAAGATCCAAAGTAATTCTTAAATATATGATTTACCAATTATAGATGAGTACATATAGTATTCTTCAATTTATCAAACATAGTAATTTTATAGAGATTCTTAATATTGCAATGATACAATTTTGTAATAGTTGATAAAATTGATATTGATTCAATAGATATTCCATAAAATTTTCTAATAAAGAATATGATTGGTGTATTGCAAATTTATTGACTATATCTTTAAATATAAATATATAGTATTGCTAATACCACCACATTTTACTACAGTTTTTGCTATTGACACCACAACTTGTCATTTATCACATGCCACTCAGACTATTTGTTAATGTTAAATAAAAAAGTAAATATGTATTTTTAAGAATTATTTTTAAGAATTAAATATATAAAATAAACTATTGTCTATCTAACATAACATTGTATAAATATCCAACATTTTGTTGTATTACAAATGATAGAAGTACTTTTTTTATTATAAAAGGTGCTTAAATTATGTCTATTTCAAGAATATGCTACAAAATATTTTTAAAAAATATCTAAAAATATATTTATTTATTTATTGATACAAATTTTAAATAGATAATATAAATAATTAAGATCTTTTTTATAGCCAATTGATGCTAAATTAGTTTGTGGCTTAATTGGTTATTATTTCTATAGAAAATATTTTAGCCTACAAATATGTACGATTTTATTTATATTTATATGTACCCACATGTGTATATATAAACCAATAGAAACAATAATTATAATTTGGAACAATATATATTTATTAAAAAAACTCAAATATTAATGTAATTGCCAAATGTTTGAATAAAAATTTTATGGTATTATCTATAAAGAAGAGAATTTCATAAAAAGACCATTTTAAAGAAATAAAAATAGTTCAAGGTATGATAAGATCTAAGACTTAACAAGATAAGAAAAAATCTTTAAAAATATTACTTGCATTTTAGTTCTTCTACTTAGAACTTGCATACAAAGATTCTTTTACATCAAATCTTTAAAAACAAGCTTAAGCTTAAAAAATAAAGATTCTTAGAATATTTACCAAATAGAAAGGATAATAATGGATAAAAAATAAATTAATTCTAAATTTAGCGGATGGGACACAAATTGGGTCTTTTGGGATAGCGGCACCAATGACGAGGCCGGCCAAATTTAGGGCATGCGTGCCGGAATGGTGCTGGGTGTTTTGCTTGGAACCCTAATTCGACGGGTGTAGCTCGACCCCAATCCAAAGACGATCCCTTCGGTATTGACGCGATTCGGGCTGGGGTTTGAGTGGCAGCAGACAGATTCGCGCATTTCAATTGCGACCTTGCTGTTGTTGTTAATATTATTGTCGGTGGGGTTGTGGGTTTTCTGGGTTATGTGAATCCTGCAATGGCGACATCCGGCTGGAACCCACGTCGTGTTCATGTCTTCGTCGTGCTGTTCGTGACAGTGTTCTCTTTCGCTGCCGTGGTCCATGCTAGGACGGAGGAGAACTCTTTTGTGGTTAGCCGGCACAGGGCAGAGGGGAGCGTGAATGTGGTTGTGGGTGGTGGGTCTCCGTGTGATTCTGCTGTTGAGGTACGAGGATTGGTGACCTAATTTGGAAGCTTTTTGGTTGATCCTGGGTAGTGTACGATGGCGTGTGGTGGATTAGGAACGGTGTTTTGCTCTGGTGGCCGGATTGTTACACCTTGTGTTGTTCATGCTGTTTTTAAGGGGTTTGTTGGGTTCCGGAATTAGGGGTTCTTCTTTGTACAGTGGATCGGTGATGCTTTTATACATTTGATTTGGAGAATCTCACATGGCAGTAGTAGATTTCTGACCAAATGATGATTCCACTAGCTGTGTGTCAGAGTTCGGCCTCTAATTTTCATCGATGTTTCGAAATGGGTGGTGCTAAATGATACACGCTGAGTTTTTTCCTATTATCTAGGGGTCGTAGGAGTTCACTTCAATTGTGGGCTTGCAGGTACAGTCAGATGAACCCTTGATTCAAAGCGTTACATCTGAAGATGCAGCTGATGTTGCCAGCAATTTGTCCAAAGGTAATTTTGTTGCATGCACGAACAGTCATTGGAAAACATCATCGTGGCTGTGTTTTCAATTTTATTTTTTTAACCTTTCATCGGAGGTTCTGCTCTTTACATCAATTTGTCCATCATTTACTTAATTTGGATCATTTACATTACTCTATCATGGATTAAACATATTACTTCTCCGAGAAAGAAGTCATAAATTATTTCATGGTGGAACATTTAGATCTTTTCAATCTCAGTTGCAGGCATCAGTCAATGTAAGCAAACATATTGACTCCATTGTATGCATGTATTCTGATTTAGGACCTTGCATTCGCCAAACAACCATGTCGTGCCCTGTGAAATGCTTCAGATCTTATCCGTACGTATTCACCCTCTTCTACTTCTTCTTTAGTTCAAAGGCAAGAAAAATGCTTTGATTCTTGCGAATTGTACGCATTTTCCCGCACTAACTTCGCTTTTAGACGATTGTTACTTGTGTGTGCGTCCTCTTTGTCGCTATATTGGACTCATCGGGATTGTTCAGTCGTTATTGAAATGTGCAATGTTTCTTGGTGTTCTTCTTCAGGGTATGTGGAACAGATAAGGTCACATATAGGTAAGCACCAGTAGACGTCTTTCTTCCTTGTATGAGAAAGATTCTCATTTGTCAGGAAATTTTATGTTAAATCTGTTACAGCATATTTTTAAATACACATGTCAATACAGCTATCTTCTTCTGTATATTCTCTATGCGAATAAGCGCTTTGGCTTCTTTACATGTGAACCAATCCTTGGATGTGGAACAGGTGCGGAGCTGCCGACGCAAATTGTGCAGGAGTGGAAGTAGCTTACGATGGATTCTGTAATCTATGGGAGGGAGATAGAAACGTTGGGTCATCCACGGCTCTCTATGCTGTGCAGTCTTTACAACTTGTTCACATGCTCTGGCTGGTGTTTGCAGGATCGTTCGTTGTTCTAGGCATGCTTTGATTTCAAAGCGGCATGTTGTCTTAGTATTGTAATTTAATTTTAATTTTATTGCTTGCACAGAATCATTCTTTAGTTCCAAAAATTTGGAGACATTTAGGGAGATACAGATTTGCGCTTCAGCAGTTGCAGATGTAGAAGTGTATGCAGTAGGACGATTTCAATTATTCAGCTGCTTTTGTTCCCGTTTATGAACGATGAAATTTGTATCTGTTCAATTTCATAAATATAAAATGTGCAATAGAATATACAGAAAATAAATTTCTAATACTGGGATGTGGGCTATTGCTCTGACCTACACTACCTTAAAAGTTGGCGCTGGGTGGTTAAACATTATACCCATGTTTCTGGGTTACTCATCTTTGGGTAGCTTTGTCATATTAATGTATTTTTCATATGTCCATTATATTCCTTTAGTACTCAAGAAGTGTGCCTCACATGTGCCAGCTTATCTACTCTCTTAGGACTCAGAGTTTCTCATTAGAGAAGCCAGTCAGGTGTTCTATGTCTTGATCCTATTGAATGGTAGGTTTCATAGTTTTTGTTTGACAATGAAACTTGTCATGGCCGGTTACACAACAAGATAAGAATCTGCTGAAATTCGCAGGTTTCTGCAGTTTCCCGTATCACTTCAAGACACCTCTCACCACCTTCTCTACCCTCACACAACTTCTGATCTCATTGGAGTTAGCGACCTCTCCAACAGAACGTGAAGGTTCAGGACTTCCCAATACGCGGTTTGAAGAAATGTGGGATGCATCTAATCTACGCGATGCACAAGTAGGTCAAGAAATTACATGGCGAGGAGTCCGTCAAACTCTTGCTGTTTTGAGACAAGTTTAACATCAATCCAACCGCCTCCTTCTTTTGCGGGTGACAAGCACCTGGCTCTCATGGGATGCTTCTGTACCTTCCTCATGGCCAGCTGTATGTGAAGCCTCTTCACCGTGTTCTCTTCTCCTCCTCGACCTTCTCACCACTTGAGTCTCTGGTAGTATCCTCTCGGGACTGCTTTGGCTTTCATTAGCGGCATTCAATCCTGGATCAGGATCTGGACTTCGCTCGGAGTCAGAGACGAGTTCCCGTGGGGCTGAAGTTGCATTAAGGTCAGAGAGGAACTCATTCGTACTCAGAACCTCAGTATCGGTCAACTGAACTGGATTGACTCCTCCTAAATCTGGACTGTTGATTAACTGTGGCATTCGATTTCCTCCTATGGGACCCTCCAAATTATGCACAATTTGCTCGATGTTGTCAAGGCGGGCTCGCATGGTAATGATCCAGTCTGAAACCTGGGATGGGTGTACTGTCAAGCGGTTGTCGGAGTCTTCTTGTGGTTGTTGAGAAAGCTGAGAGACGGCTGAAGCTATCATCCGCCTTCTTTGTTGTACGGCATCAGAGTTGGGCTCCGCATGCTCCTCCATGTCTGCTAGCCGCGCATGAATTGATGCCAAAGAAGCTGCGGCCTGTGAAAGGAAAGACAATCTGGTTTGAGTATAAAACATGGTCGCTATTCAGCGTAAGTGAACCTTGGATGATGAGTATTCACCTGTTCTTTCAGACCGAATTTTTCCTATCTTTTAAAAGACAGTGGCAACATCGCTGATTAGCTCCAATTAAACCGTTTGCTCAAGCCATATTTTGCAAGCAAGCAACTGCAGATTGCAGTCCTGATCACGGACGATACAGCCTTAGGAGATAGGTGGGTGCCATGTCTTTTTCTTGGGTAGCCGAATGTCTAGGAGAGATCATTTACTCTCAGCAAGTTCAATTCCACAAGTTTCGATGCTCCCAGTGACACGATGACAAAAATGCCATTACCTCTCTACGTAAAAGTCATCATATTCAGGTTAGTGTGAACTGTTCGCTCTTACAGATTGTATATGAGTTACCTGTGTAGGATCCACCATAAAACGGCTTCCATTAATTATATGCTCCCACTCTTGTGACAACAGAGCATTAGCTGCCAGCATTTGCTGTCCTTCTACGCTTCTCGATCCTGGATTTTGATTTATGCCAGCATTATCCCCAGTATTTGCCAAAGCTTGCCTCACTTGCTCTCTTCTAAAGGCCAATCTACGTTGCAAGTAGCCACTATGAGAATATTCGGTTGGTTCGCCTGCCTCTCCACTAAACTGACTCACACCACCTTCCATGTCTTGTAACCTTGCTGCAGTGTCTACACCTCCCGATGGGATATCCTCTTCTCTTTGGGGCGTTGCCTCGGAAGTTAAAGCTTCAGAACCAGTAGCCCGTAGATCACCCTCTTCTACAATCACTGCGGCTACTTGATCAATTTCTGTGCCTTGCATCCGTTCTTGATTGGTTATCTCCCTGGCTTCTGCTTCTCGAAGCTCCCGTTCACGTTCGCGCTCCTCTCTCTCCCGCTGTTGCCTCGCGCTCTCTATCCTCCTAGCAGCAGGACGTGGAGGTATTCTCTCAGACCCAAGTCCACCCTGCATTCTGGCTGAGGCAATAGCATCTTCACGCCCATAAATCGGCGTGATGCTGTACTCAGCTATGGCTCCTTTGCAGACTGGACACTCTTTGTGGTAAGAGTGCACATGTAACCATCTGTACAAGCATGGCCAACAGAAGAGATGGCCACAGCAGGTCACCACTGCTTCGTTTGCCTTCTGGAAGCAAATGTTACACTCGAAATTTTCTCCTATCCCTGATGATTCTTCCAGTGCGGTTACAGCTGAAGTCAATCGAGACAGCCTCTCTTGACTCCCTTCAAGGTCGACAGCAGTTTGCGGGATTGGTCCACTCGTCACTGATCCTGAAAAGCGTATCCAATCCAAACAAAATTATGAGAACATCAACTGGAATCAATAGTCTGTAAATCAGAAAGGAAGCCGTATTTGCGAATAATCGTCCTTGAAATAGGTTTTTTAAAGTTGCAGTGTATGATATATTTAGAAAGACAAAAAGTGTCTTATGCCAGAGAAATCTTTGTGATAAAGAGCCAAACTTCTGTTTAGAATCTTTACCTGTAAGGCTGGTAGCTGTGCTGTGTTCTCGGTTGCTGTGCGCGATGTCTTCAGTGACCAAATGGATATTTGATATGTGGCCTCTAATTGTCCTGTTTCTTCTCCTGATTCTCTGTCTCAAATGTGGCAACCTTCGCGGTAAAATTAGATGTGAAGGCACTTGGGGTCTTGTTTCAAATGCGGTCTGGGCGCCCTGAACATAACCTTCTGCTTGTTGCATGTAGTTTGGTTGCTGAAGTTCCGTATATCCTTGCATTTGCTCTTGCACAGGTGTGTGATATCTTTGATAACCATAATGTACCTCTTGCGATGGTGCGTACAAATTTCTTCCATGCAAACTAGGCATATAAGATTGCTGATCGTAATGCAACGGTTGAGAGTCCGCAATTTGATATGTGGGGTATCCATTTTGTGGCCCTATTTGCTGCATCAGCATGTATGGATTGTAGGTTGGAGTTGGAATTGAAGTTGGAAGATTGAGGTTCAGATCCACGTGCCTTGGAAGTGATGTTTCCGATTCGGAGCCAGAAATTTGGGGAACTTGTTCCGCGCTGCTCTGATTGTCTGCCCCTGGCACTTGCATTGCCATGCCTGCAATCCGTCAGCCTGCAGTTTTTTTATAGGTTATCGCATTCTTACAGCAACTGAGCTTTTCCTTCAGAATTGTGAATGACCTAGAGTCATGATCACTCTGACACTTGCGTTATGAGAATTTTTTCGATTGTAACCTGTGGTGACTGCAGCCAATACTGAAATCCATAAGATCATTTGTATTCTTGTAAAGCTGTCCGCTCGGTTCAATAAAAGAAATTGGGCACGTGCGGACTCCTAATCTGCTGGTCATACGTAATTTTTCGTGAACCACAGAATCAAAGGACCAACGCTCAGACTTCAGATAACCCGTCACCACATCCATGTCAGTGAGCAACATCACAACCACCCCACATGTGGTGTGGTGGGACAAACGACAACGCTCTTGTTCACACACCTATTTTCCGATTGTCGCGCAATGAGGAACGCAGGCTTCCGCAGCAATCAATACGACATCAACATTGCCTTGCGTGGCTAGAGAAGTGAACTCCGCCCCAGCGCGCGAGAGCCTAGCAGCACAATAGTGCCGCAGCTGCTCTGTCCCTTAAGAGAAGATTGAGAGTGGGGCTTTGGAAGATCCTTTAAGTGAGAGACACCAAGAGGTGCAGACAGGAACCTGTTGGTAAGAAGTATTTAAGACTTATTACTATTCAAGCTTGCCAGGTCAGATAGTAGAGGCATAGACTAACTTAGAAGCGCCATTTGGAGAAGCTCAGGAGTAAGTTAATTAGGAGTGAAGATTGAGTGGAGTTTTACAACTCTCGGCCCTGCGCTCACTTTGTCACTATTCCTCGCCAGTCCATGGTCAGTGACGATGATGAATGACCGTCCGACAAGGATGAGATGGTTGTCATGAGTTAATTTGTCTTCTATAGATCCCAACGAAAGCAGCTCTCAAATCGTCACAAGGAGTCACGACGTAAGTCGAAACGGTTTCCCACAGACCCGTTTTGTCAATCTCACAGATTCGTGTTACATCCATACGTAAAGCTCGTCATGCTCACTCCAGCGCATCAATGTCGAAAACATAACCACAATCGGAGAGGAAGATACGGATTTTAAAGGAATTGATTGAATGTGTGCCCACCACCAGGTTATGGTTAAAGGATCGTCGCCTTCTTGCTTCCCTCGAGCGTTATCAGTACTGAGGTGCGTCAATAAGCCCACAAATACAATTTCACGACATCGATAGACAACAATATCACATGACACTAATACAATTTCACGACATCGATAGACAACAATAACACATGACACTAGTACAATTTCACGACATTGATAAACAACAAAATCTGCACTCATGAATTACATTTCAGGCCACTTACTGGGGAACTTAAAGCAAATACGCAACACCATCTCACACAAAGCAATCTAATACAGTAAAAGGTTCACAGCAGCTACTGTTATCGACATTGTCTTCTCACAGCGCATCATACACAAAGATCAATTTCCTGCAAATATGGTCTATTGCACGAAACAAAGAATTAGGCAAAATAGAATACTGCCAGAACCCAGGAATTCAGGTACTTAACAAACAACTTCAATTGCCGAACTTATTGAACCAAAAGCCCGATTACAAGCTCCGCATGCTCTCCTCAAAAGTTGAAGCAAAATGAGACTCAAACTCAATACGCGGCTAATATTTACTTCTCACAAAAATTCACGAGGATCTGTTACAAAGCCTGTGAGAGCGGAGGCAGCGGCAGTGTAAGGTGATGCAAGATATATTTGCCCCTCTTTGTGTCCCATTCGCCCAGGAAAGTTACGGTTGGTAGTTGAAACACAAACCTGCGTCAACATAGAAAAATTTGAAAGTGGATAAGTAGCTCCATAAATAGGCTATCTGACAATCAAACGCAGATAGGAAAGATACCACCGTAGTGAAGAAGTAAAAACAAATAAAGCATGGGCGCTGACAATAAAAGAATTTAGACAAATATACCTGAGGATCATTCATGCGAGCGTAGGTGTCGCGAGGGCCACCCAGGCAAGCAGCACACGAGGGAGAAGCAGGAGTATCACAACCTGCTTGCTGAAAGATTTCCGCACACGTCTTTCCATCAGTTCCAGGTACTGGCAGAGAGTACAAGTCCATCCAGACCTTCTGTGTAGCAGGCACAAGGAATGTTGGCACCTTCACTTTTTGACCCTGTCATAAAAACGAGTATTAGCACTTCCATTACTCAATTATATAAAAAGTGACTGCATAAACATTACATAGAGCAAAAAAACCAATTTCGAATAAAGTTCCGGACTCACTGAGATTGCCAGAAGCTCTGCAGCAGCAAGGAAATCTTCAGTCTTTCCACCAGTGCATGACCCAATGTAAACGCGGTCAATCTTAACATCCTTGCACTCTCGAGCCAAACCCCTGTTGTCTGGAGAATGTGGCTGTCACCATATCAACGCACATATGATTAGATACCACAATTGGTTGGCTCTCACAATTTCACTTACTAATAAGTATTGAACAAGATTCGTCAACACCAAACATACGAATTGAATGAGGATCAACAGTTTATTAAAGATAAAAATTAAAGTAATTTATTAACAGAAAATAACAAAATGTTGACAAACCTTGGCTACAAGAGGCTCCAGCTTTGAGACGTCAAATCTGTATTCTTGTAAGAAGCTGCAAATGACGATTGGGAGGTTGAAAAAAAGAAACTTTCCTAGCACTAAAAAGATCTAATACACTCATTTCCTAGTCAACATCTTAGACTTTGATAGCCAACATTCGATGGCCTTCGCATATAGATATATGAATCTACGAGACACATCACATTCAAAGTGCAGCGAGAGCCTAGATATCTTACATTACGAATGAGATTTTTTTCAAGGATAAAACAACTGAAACAAATTAGAAATAGTCAGCCGACGTAAAATAAATCACAAATAGGTTGGCAGGATATACAAACCTGGCGTTTCCATCACTAGTGAAAACTTGATACGGTTTTGAGGTTTTTCCTTCCAAGTACTTCGCGGTTGTGGCATCAGCAGGAACAACGCCATTCTTGCCTCCAGCTTCCACGACCATGTTGCACAGAGTCATTCTGTCTTCCATCTACATGTAATTTCCAAATGCAGCAGTCAGAAAGACCCAGCAAGCCTCTAGAAAATAAACTCTTCGTGCAGTCGAGAAAGTACGAATAAAGCCAACGATTGAGAAGTTCAATATTAAAACACTCAATCCCCTAAGACCTAACATGGAAAGCCCGTAATAGAAGGCACGCCCTAGACATTAAGCTCAGCAGATGCCTCAGTGCTATTCGGGCTGAAAAGACTACTAACCGTCATAGCATCAACGGCAGTGCCGACAAACTCCATCGCTCTGTAAGTTGCCCCTGCAACAGATATTTCACCGATAATCTGCACAAACAGACTGACTTAATTAAAAGAGAAATTTTCATTGATCACTACAACGAAGCTCCACTTCAAATTCGATTCTACAAAATGAACCAACACGATCCATAAAATACAACCATACCTGCAATATGAGATCCTTGGCTAACAGGTACTTTGGCATTTCTCCATCGAGCACAAACCTCAACGTTGGTGGAACCTGTAGGAAGTACCACAAATTAGCATTTTCATCCATGCTTGTGCGATAAAATTACCAGCGCCACATAGCATTCCTTCAGTCGAACAAAATTTTACAGATATAATGATTCACATCGGCACAAACATTCACTTCATTCTCTCACGCACACGTCCCTGCGGTATGTGGCGTGGCAAATGTCCACTACAACTATGTCAGTCGTATGAAATTGCCCTACCTTAAATATTCACATCGAGCCACAAATTTGAACTATCAACTGTACCTTAATCAGGAGCTTGCCGGTGCCCATAATAAAGCCTGCATCAGTGTTACCGATCCCTGTTGCAAACTGACCAAACGCTCCAGCATTGCAAGTGTGGGAATCTGTGCCGAAGAGAACCTACGCCCATTGAAGCCACGATCGTATTTAACTTGCGAAAAATCCAAAAACTGTAAATGTGGTAGACGGGGCTGCATATGTCAACGAGCAACATTATGCACTACGGCATATTCGACAGTAACGAAAACTTCCGTAACAAATACCTCTCCAGGGCGACAATGGCCCTCCTGCGCAAGAGCCACATGGCAAACTCCCTTGTAATCTGGATTGGCCTGCGCAAGTTCGACAAAATTAGCATTAAATCAATTACTGTGCGTATCAAGTGAGAATAGAAGAAAATAATGCCTCCATGTGTGATCCGTTTTACATAATGTTGCGAAATAACGAATACAATGCTACATGTTCGTCTACGTCTGACAAACTAAGTAAGACGTTGTCTACTCGTAATATGCACATATAACGCTCTTCTGGCGTTTTTTGCAAAAAGACACGAGACGTACAACTGCAGAAACAGGACGTACCCGAAAGTTGCTCCTATCAGTAATGTCGTAGAAATACTTGATGTCTTGCTCACGAGCAAAGTCACGTAGGATATCCACATTTCTATTGGCTCGTTCGTCTGAGGTAAAAATGTAATGATCGGGGATAAGCACGATCTTTTCACGATCCCATACCTGCAACTCATACAGAGCGACTGTCAGGTTTCTGACTCAGAAAAACTTCCAACGTCAGCAACTTCTGACGAGAACAAATTCCACTAAGTTTGTCACAGGCTCAGCACGGAGATGCTATCCTAAAAAGATTGAAAAGAGCTTAGCCGTAAAGAATCTAAGTAAAAGTAAAGTTGACGCGTAAAGTCGCGAGATTTTCGAATAAATTAGGATCCCTAATTGAGGTTGACAGTTGCACGTATGTCGGTCATTGATACGAGAGAGACAAATCTCAAATAATCGCTTAAGTTACCACCATGCTCAAGTAACATACCTTAGCATTTTGACCGAATTCTTTCTTGAAGATACCAATGGTTCCAGGGCCACAAACATCATGAGTCATGAGAACATCTGCCTTCACCCACACATTCTCTCCAGGCGCAAGCTTAGTCTTTTCAGACGCATTTGCCAGAATCTTCTCCGTCGCTGTCATGGCCTGTTTCACCTGAAGCACAGAAGGGAATACGAGAGGAGTTAGCAAGTGGTACACTTCAAATATTGACAGTCGCCAAATCATAAATTGTACCCGTGATCTAGCGATATTCCTGGTGTACGAACGTCAATTCGCTGAATCAAGCCTAACGAATGACCAGCGATGCCTGACTGATACTTCCTTTTCAGCAACTGAAATGAAACGATCGATTATCTCACAATTCTTGGGCAGGCGATGTCGATCTACTTGAAACATAGAACGGAAAGTGAGTGCTCTCCACATGAACTATGTAATCTTCGAAAATGCGCACTTTTCCTGCCAATCTCACAGATGACTGGGAATAATTCACGGGTCGAGTACCCTATTCTAGACCCTAATCGCAGCTGCTTAAGTAAAATTTAGGCCACAAACTTGAAACACAGCCGATTCTAACTACCTCGCTTGCCATTACTTATTCGAAAACATTCCAACATTCCCTGTAACCATAGTTTCTTGTAAAATCGCAAATCCTCATAATTCAGTGACTTCGTCGCCAGTGAAAATTGAAGAAGGGTGTTGGGAAAAAGCAGCGGAAAAAAAAAAACAAAAAACAAAATCAAAATCCGAGTGCTATCTCTCAGCAACATCATTTCCAAAATCAGCAGAGAATTTCACACTTACAGCTCCAGTGGAGGCAGGAGAGCGCTCCTGCTTCTGGGGAGCCATTACCGCTCGCACCCGCATATCACGGTGCGCAGAGGCAACAGAAGTTTTCGGGGCAGCAGCAACGGAAACGCGGACACCGTAGAACCCTGAGCCTGATGCCAATGAGGCTCCATCTCTCTGCACAAACACAAACCAAAACACTCTGTTTACATTCTCACTATCTTCGCCCACTCATCCTGCATTCCAATTCTCCAGCTCATTGCTCCACTCCAATTCACCTCACACTCCCCTCAAAGACTTCCGCTAACACTGAATCCCAATCCACCAAACACAAAATTTTAAAAATCCATCCTCTCAACCACACACACTACACAGGTCCTTGGAAACCTAAACGGACTCGAACCGAAAACCACCGTTCACGCCACACTTTCCACAACCACTACAACTGAGAGACAAGCTGCAAGTACCAGAGCTGAGGAGATGCCGGGGTGATGCGCCACAGACACAGCGGTGGTCGCCATGGAAACCAAAACCTAAGGGAGACGGACAGTTCCTCCTCCGCAGCAGCAGCAAACACAGCAGCCAGAGTAAGAAAGGAATGTGAAGTGCGTCCCGAAGTGATGAATAAAGACCGGTGAAAAGAAGTTTGGGCGAGACCGGGAGACGAATGTGACATAAAGGGATGAGGATGAGGATGAGGAGTTACATACATTCATCCATAAAGCGGATGAAACTATAGGGGGCTTTACGACCATTGAGCTCCTCAGAGTGGTCTTGGTAAGGTGAGGCGGTTCGTGTCGTCCACAGCCCCGCCTTCCTTGATGACGTCACCCTGCCAACTGGATTTTCTCGGGGTGGGTCCACCCATGCCCACTGAACGCTCCGGGGACCTATACCCGTGGCACGATGGGCTGAGGAGGCGTGTTTCTCAAGGGGAAGTTGCCGCCCTTCAGAAGTGGGGTGAAACTTCTTCAGAAGGTGTGGGGGTGGAGGGTAATTTGTTCCTTAATATCAAACTTTGGATATTTTAGGGTTTCGATAAAACTTCATTCACAAGGAACACACACACACACAAGTGGAACAAGATATATCCAACAACTAGTAATGCCCAAAAATGTGAAATCATGTATTGTCTTCGACATAAAGGCTGTGATGGTATGAAAGAAAAAGTTACACTATTTTACAAGGGAGAAGTTAACTTTTTAGGAAGTGATAATGTAAATCATGCTATAACATTGCAATCAAGTTAAAACGATTAAAGTTCATTTTTAAAACATGCAGCTGGCTTGAGAGTGATTGAGATGATTGTAAGAATGTTATCACTTATTTTTAATGTTTGTAACATGTATTTATTTTTATCTTTATTTTTTTTAGCTTTTTCATATATTGGAAATTGAGAAGTATTTAGTCAAAACTTTTCCGTTACTTGTGTTATATACTTAAAAAATTTGAACAGTATATGGGCTATTTCTTTTTACTGTAATTAGTTTTATTCTAATTTTTCGAAATTTCTTGCAAGCTAAGAACTCCTTTAAGTTTTATTCTTTATAAATTTCAAATTTAGTCTTTATTATTACCTAAGAATTTACAAAACAAATTATGTATACTACTCTGACATTTTTTTGTTATCTTAATTTTTATTATCACTGGGATTCATTCAGTATTTTCGACATTTGCAATTGATTTCGACTCATCACCACAGTATCTATGTCAATCAACTTAATCTTAATAAAAAAATAAAAATACCACTTTAAGGTTATAGAAGTATGGAATTAAGAGTTATTTCAAGTACTATCTTTTCATGAATATCCCTAAAACGCAAAATTTCGTCTGAAGAAATACAATATTTTTATCCAAATTTATGCATGACGATATATTTACTGAAAATAAGTCTGAAAACAATAATTAATATGTTGAAATCTCAAAAAAGTGAATAATAAACAATGAATTGTTGCTGAAAAAAAAAATGTTTGTGTGAATTATGAACATATCATATAATAATAGAATTGTCTTTTTGTTTGAAACATTGACTCTTTATTAAATAATTAATTGATATATTTATATTAACATATATAATAACTATCACTCAAAAATTTGTTGTATATATTATCTTTCAAATTTGTTAAGTTGATAAAGGCTTGAAATCTTTAATACTATGTTTAACATGGCATTTGACATATTAATTATGGTTTTCACACAAATACCATTAAAAATAGGATCAAACAGAGCCAATATGATTATGTAGATATGGTCGCACATATTTATTTGAATGCATTTAAGCTAATAATCATAATAAGCAAAGCTATGTTATCATATTATTTCTAGAAGATAAAATATTTAACTATGGAATTGAGAGAATTTTGTATTTCAAACTCGAACAAAGAAAAAAAAGAAAAAAATAAAGAAGAAGAAAGTGGAATCAGTCTCGTGAAGGGGATATCTACAAGCCAACATGAGCACTGTTAGCAACGGAACAGAATTCAAACATTCTCCTAAAATATTAATTTCATAACATCTAATTAAACAACTAACCTCTCATTGGCTCTGAGGAGACACATTCTGCACAGCAGAGCATCAATCAATTCCATGCTTATATTTATCACCATCTCATTAACCGCCACCACATTCAACATCCATAAAACAAATACATCCAACATCCATCTATCCATTGTTCATTCATCCAACTCCGCGTAAGAACCCCGCCCGCCCGCCCGCCCGCCCGCCCGCCCGCCCGGTCTCATCCCTCCAATTCCGAAGGACCGCATACAGTGACCATTGGTCGGCGTCCCCGTCTTCAACATGCGAGGGAAGGGAGGCGTCATCGCAGAGAGAGTGATGAGTCTCTGTTCAATGGGATTTGGAGTCTAGATATTTTACCACCACCACACCCCCTCTACGATGGTTTCTAGGCATTGTGTTTGTGTGTGTGCGTTTTTGCAATACTCATTGTGAGAGCAATTGTTGAGCTGCTGTTAGTGACTGTTTAGGCTTTGTGAGGTCTTGGAGGAGGTGAGCGACGTTGTAGCAGCTCGTGCGAGCTTTGTGTTAGTCGGGGGTGGAGCTTTCAGTCTTCCCCTGGCAAGTAGGGTTTCAAGGTTGCTTGTAAGCCAAGCTGAGAAGTAGACAATATTAAAAAAAACCTGACGTATGAGCGTTTTACTTCGTGGATTGTTCGCGGAGATTGGTCGAGAAGTGCAATGCGCTTCGTGAGGTTGTAGCATTATGCGTCAGGTGCGTGACATGTCTGACCATGCCATGAAACTGAGAGTCGGGCTTGGAAAAGTTGATGGAAGTCTAAGTGGTGGACACCCACGAAGAGGTTCTAAGTGCTGTTTTGATGTTTGATAATTTCCTCATGGAGCTGTAGGTGGTCATAAACCTTGCTGCATTTAAAAACATGCAGTGATTGTGTCATGTGAGAAGTGTTTGGATAGTGAGAACACTTCAAGAAATTTGTCTGTTGTTTTTCTTGTTTTTTTGCTGGAAATGTTATAATTTAATGCTGTTTTGGAGATGTATTAGGCTCAAACTTGAGGTTTGATTGAGTTCTTTGAGGTCATACTGGAAATGTGACGTCGGGAATACGACATTGCCTTGCAGCTTCTGTAGTTACGCTGGAGCTTGAAAGGGTTTCCGTATGGTATACGTGATTTGATTTAACACCTTCAAACCTTAGTTGCTTTTTAGGACTCAACCGTGTCATTAATTCCGTGAAAGCAAGTTTTCTAGCTTTTCTGACATTGTGGAACGTTCTGAAAAAACGTCGCAACTTTGAATTTGTTTCCTTTCACACCCTTTTTTACAATGCCTTCCGATTATCCCTGGTCAGCTTACTAGTTTTCACCTGTGTAATCTCTCTTGTAATTTTGGTTTGGGTTGTTTTCATGAGTGCCACTGAATGAGACCATCTTGCAGTGTCTTCTCCTTCGTCGTTGCTCTTCTATTGGCGGTAATTTACTTAAACAAAGTTTCGCCGAAAGTGTTTTTGAGAAGATTGATTTTTCACTGTAATCAAGTGGGTGCTTCAAGTTGCTTGTATCGCTCTCATTGCTCGAGAGTGTGGATGATGCAACAACTATTCTTTATTATATGAATCTTTTACGATTTGAAATTACTTAATTTTAACCCGTTTTGTTATGCAATCGCCTGTGTTGTGATTACTAAAAATAAAAATAAAAAGTCCATTTTAATTGCACATCTTACAGTACTCGAAAACAAATGTATTTTCTTTTTCGAGGTGTGTTGGAGTATGTGCTTTTGAGGTTCTTGAGAAGATCTTGAGTTCTTATATTAATGCTAAGACATGTTTGGTGATGGCTCTCATTAAATGTCGATAGTGGAGCTCAATTGAGTCAATCAAGTGTTTCCCTCGACACCTGCACTAGATTTTGCATGTTGTAGGGAGGCTAGTTTTGGTCATGTTCATAACATCGTCACGAAGTCTCAGTTCAAATAGATACAAAGATAGTGGCTATATTTGACACTGGACATGAGACTTTTTGGTTACGATACATCTCACATGTTGAGCGGATTCATTATCTCAAAGGAAATGATTTTGTTTATTGAAGACTGCGACTGCTGTTGGGTGTGCGCAATGATGATTTCTTAATGCGCTCTCTATTTTCCTCGACATTGAATTTAAAGATGTCCAACCTGGTCATGGACAACTTGTGTCAAATTCTCACTGACTGGGTCGTGATTCGATAACACGCCTACACACAGGAAAGTATCAGTATCATTTCTTGAAGCGTGCACATTAGTAACTTCTGCATGAATCAAGTAAAAGTTCGCATTTCTTTTGCAGTTCTGAATTTGAAGACTTCGACGATGCTCTGAGCTTTGAAGGATTACCAGGAAGAGGCATCCTCGACTGTACGGAAGTGATTTTTGTTGATCCACATGGGGACTGGAGTAGCTGATCCGATATCGATTCTGGGGTTATTGCTTGGATTGTGCGCAGCAGTCCCTGCGTGGAGTAAGTTTCTTGTGGAGACAAGCAGTTTGACCATCACACTCCCCGAATCGCTTAAGGGAAGCTATGATTCAGCAATTGGTAATTTTGGAGTTCCCCAATATGGAGGGACCATGGCCGGAACAGTTGTTTACCCTACCAAGCAAGCTGATGGATGTACTCCTTTCTCCGAATCTTTCAGAGGTCCAAATACTGGAGGTCGTCCCGTGTTTGCGCTTCTAGATCGCGGAGGTAATATTCTCTGTTATATTTCATGTGACAAGATATTACAGTATTTTGTGGGAATGCTATCGTCCCTAGCTAGCCTTAGGGAGTCCCTGGTTAACCTTTGTCTTAGGATAACCCGTATTCAAACCTAAGGGTGCTAAAATTGAAAATCACCGAATTAATTGAGGTTTAATGTTTATGAGGCTATTTAGCAGCTAATTTAGTAAATAGACGAATCTCTAAGTCGAATGTGTTTTACTCTTTTTTTTTTCTTTTTTTTTCCTCTTTTCTTTTCTTTTCTTTTCTTTCATATCCACTTCTAAATCCATAATCACATTCAACTTGCAGAAAACATAAAATATACTTAAACCTTAATTAAAAAGAGGCTTTTCAGAGCACTCACCAACTAACATTCGATGAATTGATAAATGTTTGCAACATGTTTTGTACTAATCATTTTTATTTATTTTTTAATTCAAAAAAGTTTATCTGCTGAGAAAGAGAAAAAGAACAAAGGTATTTATACATGTGTTTATTTGTTTGGTTTTTAGTGTAAGATTGAAATTGTGTGAATATACTTGCCAAACTTGGATGCATGATTCAAATGAGTTGATTATTGGGAATTGATTTTATCCATCATCACTGTCCTTGTACATGCATTTTCCATGAATATAATTTTGGTAGTATCACTAACAATCCCCATAGAAAAACGATGCGGCAAAACTTTGATCCTCCGCTAGATGCACCTCAATTTTAAAACTTGAACTACTGCTCATGTTGATACATTAACTGATTATGCAGGATGCTATTTTGCTTTAAAGACTTGGAACGCGCAAAATGCAGGGGCAGCAGCTGTGCTTGTGGCAGATGATAAAGTGGAAACCTTGATCACCATGGACACACCTGACGAAGGAAAATACTCTGATTTGATCCAAAACATTACTATTCCTTCTGCTTTAATCGACAAAACGCTCGGTGACAGTCTAAAAAAAGTTCTTGCGTCGAATGAAATGGTGAATATCAACCTCGATTGGAGAGAGTCCCTTCCTCACCCAGATGAGAGAGTAGAGTATGAGTTTTGGACCAACAGCAATGACATATGTGGGCCAAAATGTGATGCTCAAGCTGAATTTAAAAGAGATTTCAAAGGAGTGGCTCAACTGTTAGAGAAAGGCGGCTACACCAGCTTCATTCCACATTACATCACGTGGTATTGCCCTCAGGTAATTTACCTCTGAACAATGTTCCCAACCTAAATGTACACCTTGTATTCTGTATAGTTGGAATGACATTGATTTTAGTAGCGATAATTTTATGCACGAAAGTGCTTCTAATTCATGCACGTTTGAGACTTAGATACAATAAATGTAACAATTCTTATCCTACAGGGACTTGGTTGTTTCTTGGGGTGTTACTTTGCCAAAATTAGGGATGTCCTACTCAACTACGTTCTGATAATTATGATGGAATTAGTTGTCGCATGAAACTTCGTTATGTTTTCTATGAAGTGAGGCCATCATGTATCCAAGGATTTCACTTTTGTGATAAAATATCACGTGTTTTAGGCGTTTATAGAATCCAAACAATGCAAGTCTCAATGCATCAACAAAGGCCGTTACTGCGCTCCTGATCCTGAACAAGATTTCAACAAAGGGTATCAAGGAAAAGATGTCGTATTGGAAAATCTAAGGCAATTGTGTGTTTTCAAAGTTGCCACACAAGCAAAGCGACCTTGGGTTTGGTGGGACTACGTTACAGATTTTCAAATACGTTGCCCTATGAAAAACAATTTGTACAACCAAGATTGTGCTGAGAAAGTTATTACCTCACTTTGTAAGCGCCATAACCAGCTCGCTTTGTAATGCCTGACATGAATTATTGAACTTATTTGACACACTGTAAAACATGAGATATGATCAAAGAAGATGTTGGGAAAGAGCATGGTTCAGTAACGCAAGTGTTAAGCATTCTAGTGAAAGTTCTGTTTTCGACATTTCTAGTTGATTAGAATTTTCTGACGGATACTCATTGTTATAAGCACGTTCATGATGAAATGCATATGATGAACATACCATCAATGGTTCAGCAAGTGTAGTCCATTGATTGAATACATCTGGTTTGACAAAAAGCGTTCATGTCGTGGACTACTGACACAGCATTGTTCTTGTTAAGCTTTAAGTACTTCGGATGTTCGATCATGCATGATGGATCCTGAGTTAGATGCTGATAATCCTCTACTGAAAAAGGAGCAAGATGCACAGGTTAGTATAATCAACTACCCGCATGTGAGAACAAAATGCACGTATTTTTACAAAAAAATTGAACACGCACTATGGATGTCAATTTTATTAGTTCTATTGCTGCTTAGTTTGCGCTTCTATGTCACTTCTTAATCGACGATATTTGTCTGCATGCTACATTTTCTATAGCCATTCAGATTTGGAAAGGAACATGAAAGGGCTTTGAAGACTTAAGAGTCAAGCTTTTTGTTAAATTCCCTTGGCATTTTTTGTTATCAATCTTGTTTTTTGCCATTTAATGAAAGATTTGAGTTCCCATCATACTGATTGTCGTTAGGTCTGAAGCTCATGTATTTATAAGCGATTTACAGGTTGGAACAGGCACACGTGGTGATGTCACAATTTTGCCAACATTGATCATTAACAATAGGCAGTACAGAGGTAACAAGGTTCCATGTACCAAAGCGTATTGCTCTTGCTATAATAAATAGAGTGTAAATGTATCACTCTTCTGTATATAATGCTTAATTAGGCCTTTCTACATTATTGAAAAGAAACAAAACTCTGATGTATCACAAAAACAGCTTGACGAGGATTGTATCGAGTGTGTTCAGTGCCCAATAGTTACAAGTTTTTTTTAACACTGTCATTTCAGGAAAGCTTGATAGAGCAGCGGTAATGAAAGCTATTTGCTCTGGATTTCAAGAAACCACGGATCCACCAGTGTGTTTAAGTGGAGGTAGCGCTTAACTTTGCTTATGAATTTTACAGCAATTGTAGCATCGTTCCCTTGAATGCAATACAATGTAGACGAATTGGAACATGGACATCAGACCATAATTCATCTCAAAGGTTTTGTGTCATGTTCCGAAGACATGAAAGAACTAACGAAGAAGATTTCACCATCAGAATCCACGTAGTAGTTCTGTGTGGTGCTTAAAGCTTGTTGCAGAATAAAGCGTATCAGCTGCTTGGAAAATTTTGTTAATTTTTAAGGTGTCATGGTCATAGGTATTGTGTCACGAAGAATTAATCAAATGAAGAACCGTGAGACACTGTAAAACTGTACATAAAATTGCTCCTCCGCCAGTATGGCACCGTCTTTCCTTTCAAAAATGAAGAGGTGTTCACATATTTCTCTTCAGCGACTTGTTCTCAAACTTGGCAACGGAAGCTCTCGAGTTCCTCCACTACTGTGTTTTTAAAGTTTTTTCAAATATTTTCTCTTCAGAAAGCAGACGTGCGCTCATGAAAGTATAAGGTTTCATGGCGTCACTCTTTTGCCGAAGGACTGATTCCAGGGAATGTTATGAAGCATTTTGTTCACCTTTTGCCCTCGGTGGTTGTCTAACCTCAAGCGTTTTCTTCAATGTGAAAATTACATTAACATTGGCTGGTGCAGGTGTTGAAACAAATGAATGTCTAGAACATAACGGCGGTTGTTGGGAAAACAAGAAAGCGAATATAACTGCTTGCAAAGTACAAAACTCTTTTTCACCCGATGAGTAGTATGTGTAGTGTAGGAATCCACTACTGCAAACATAAACTGATACCAATGTGTTAAATAAATACAATTTTATGCAACAGTGTTTTGCGAAGAATACTGGCTTATCATTTCGTGCTTTATTGTGCAGGACACATATAGGGGTCGAGTCTGCCAGTGTCCATTGGTGGATGGTGTGCAGTTTGAAGGTGATGGCTATACCACGTGCGAAGGTAATCTACCCTTGTTTCTGTATGTTTTGTACATTATGAGAGCTGATTCTAAAATAAACGAACCATTATCATTATCTATCGGTGTGATGTTCAGTGTGTAAATGAGAAGTATTTGTTTTTTAATTTGAATTTAATAGTTGACCTAAAAAAATAATTAAAAGTTGAAATTCGGTTTGCCTGTTCTTCTGCAGCTATGGGCTTGGGCAGGTGTAAGGTCGATAATGCTGGATGCTGGCAAGAGAAGAGAGGCGATATCACTTTTTCTGCTTGTCATGTGTGCCTCACGGATATGCTCTTGCTCGAATTTTTCGTTTTCCCTTTTCTTGAAATAGAAAGGGGCTTGTTTGAATTTTTTTTATCTGAGCTGTTTGCAATTGAATCCTTGTTTTTTCTGACAGCTTCACGTAAGGTAAATTAGATTCGTCAACGATGACCATTCATCAAGCTGTAGGCTGTACTCACTTTTTGTGTTGAAATCTGAAGACCCATCTGTCGTGGTTGCACAATACAGGAATCTCAATCCAAAGGTTGCCAGTGTCCCCGAGGCTTCCGAGGAGATGGAATCAAGGAATGCATAGGTGAGTAAATTTCTTATATTCACTGGTTGTATGTTGAGAGTCCTATGCATCCGGCCAATTCAGTTTCTACCAAAGGGATATTGACTTCAGCACTCTGCCTTAAATTTCGACATGGTGCATCTTTGTTGGTACATTTACGTGTCGTGCTCTTTTTTTCAATTTCTGAAAGTCAAGCCCAACAAGGCACTTGGGGGGAGTTTTTCACGATCATTATACATTGTAGATTACTAGTTACGTAATCCAGCAGTCGTTCTATGGGCCGTCTCTAAGTTCCAAAGAGAAACTTTCCAGTTTATCTCTTAAGTTACTAACTCAACTTGTGTGAAATTACTCCTTTTTTTTTTCTTCTTTTTTCTTCTTTTTTTTCCATCAAATTAAAATCCCACAAGAATTATTCAGTTTTGCCCTTTTCAAATGCAGATATAGACGAATGTAAAGAGAAGAGCAAATGCCAATGTCCAGAGTGTATGTGTACCAACAAGTGGGGTGACTACGACTGTGGATGTTCAAAAGATTTGCTGTACATCCGTGAACATGATACTTGCATTAGTAAGACCCCATCACATCCTTGGTAGTTCATTTGTGCCATGTCGCAGCTCTCATGACGTGAATAATTCCATTACAAGACTGTCCGTCGCCTGTACGTATTATGCTTTGCGCTTTTATTGTTTCATTTATAAACCTACTTGTTTGGCAGGTAAGAAGAGTCAATCATCAAAGCTGGGGTGGGCTGTGTCTTTGATTGTGTTTTTGGGAGTGGCTTCTCTCGGAGTTGTTGGCTACGTCGTCTACAAATACAGGCTTCGGGTATGAACTCTATCTTAAGTGATGCCTTCACTGCGACCTTTTACCACAGGTCTTGAATCATAGTGCATGGGCCTATTTTGACAACTATGCACGAATTTGTTTCAACTTGCATGTCTCCACAAATGGAGATCTCTCTTTTGTACTAGTTCGTAAAGTGCTTGAACTTATTTGATTAACGGATTTAGCTTGTCGGTGCTGTGGAACAGTCATACATGGACTCGGAGATAAGGGCAATAATGGCGCAGTACATGCCACTCGACAGCTCAAGTGAAGTTAATCACCATCTGACCGAGGAAGCGTAAAGACAAAGGTCTCTCACCTCTGGCTCTAAGTGGGCATGCTGATTGTTCACTTACACATCGATTGAAATTTGAAATCCTTGGTAGAACCCTTTATCAGCTTCCAAAAATGAACCGCCCATTATCGAACTTCTGAAGAGCACTTTGATCCTTAGTTTGGGCTTTTCTCCTGGTTCCGTGCTAACTGTTTATCCTCTGCTTCAGTGTAGACGGGGCAAAAAATAAGGTCGGTGCTTCTTTTCATCACTACGCACCAATGGTTGCTCCGTCAAGCTTGGAAAATAGAAGGAAATGTGGCATAGTGCAATGTCATATGTAACAGAGTTCTGAAACATGCGAGGGAGCATCACAATCAACCAGGCTACATGATCATAAAAGGGTATGTATTTGAGCGAGGAAAGGTAGCATAAGTTAAACAAGAGAATAGCAATTACGGTATCTAATTCTGCAGCTATAAATGACTATTCCGAAGACAAAATGTTACAACAGAATATAGTGGACTCGACTGTAGTGCTAGTTTACTGGATTAGGCCCCGATTATATATGACGAACTGTGGACCACAGTAATTTTGTAACCGACAGTGATCATTATTTCCTGTACATGACAACTGGTTTAACAGATAAGTTCTGCAATAGCAGGATCCTACATTGTGCAGACTTCTGCAAGGAGAAAAGGAATGTTGCAATGAGTTAAGAGTAACACAAAACCTTTGACCAAGCAATTAATGTTCACTTCGGAATAGTAAAACATTGATTGTTGCAAGTTCATCAATAACCAATTCTTAATGGATTTGGAAACTTATCATTAAGTATAGTTTGATTGATCACTAGCTTTGATGGAGGCAGTGGTGTAAATAATCCAATGGTTGAATAATGTGAAGGAAGGGCTTGTGACATAGTGAAGTGGTGTTTATAATCCAACAGATGAATAATGTGAAAGGATGGCTTGTGATTAGTTAGATATTTTTATTTAGTTGTGTTGGAGTTTAAAGATGTGTTATACAAAACTGCCTAGGAATTTTTAGGATCCTTTGACATCTTTACAATATAGAGGTTGTATATTGACAAATACTAGCATATCTACAAATTATTGTTTGTCTAGAAATGCATTCTTCACACGTAATTTTGAAAATATTTATTGTAATTTATTTATATTTGATAAGAGAGGAAAATAAGAAAATAAATTAAATACAAAATATAAAATGTACATATAGAGAGAGAAAGAGAGATTAAGACCATTCAACAAGCTAAGCAATTAATAAATACTAAAAATAATTATATTGAGCATTAGAAATATTTATCATAGATAGACTATAATATCACAATATCATTATAAACATCATAAAAATTTGACATATGATCACCAATGTTTTTGAAATACTAGTATTCATAATTTTTTTAAATATCTCAAGATTTTAAAAAAGAAAAAATTACATGATAAGAATTTACTAGATTTGATAGTTAATCTTTTATTAAATAGATTTCAATAAATGAGAAAACTTTAGAGACAAACACCAATTTTTAACACAAAGTATATATATATATATATATATATATATATGTTTATACATACATACATACATACTTATAAATATTCATACATACATACATACATATATATACATACATACATACATACATACATACATACATACATACATACATATTAAGAAAAAATTGTTTATTTAAGTATTATAATTTAATATTTAACTCTTTAACTCTTTGATTTAAAATATTATTTTTCTTATTTAATAAAATCTACATTAAAAAATGTAACAAGATTTGACCAAATTCAACTTAAAATTCTAATCAAGTCAATAATTGTATTGATTAGTAGTTGTTGCATGAATTATAAATACAGAGTTCTTTTTTCTAATAAACAAACTATTGTAAAGCTTAAAACATAATTGAAGTTACCTCAAAAAATATATTGTATAACTGCTTATTAAAATAATCAATTTTTTTTAATAGATTTACTTAAAAAAATTAATGCTATAAAATTTTAGAATCTTGTAGAATGTTACATCAATGGCATAAATTTTAAAAATTATTAATACATCAAAGTTTTCTTATTTTTATATATCATCCATGAAAAAAAAAATATACACAATATGTCATTATGAAAAATCAATGCAAAAATAATATTTTAAAAAAATCCATATTTTTACAAATCTTTTTTAAAATCTAGTGATTTTTTAATATATATCTTAATTTAAGTATCCATTACATAAGACATAATCATGATTTTAATAGATTTTTATGTATAATTTTATTTTAATAGAGATGAGGATAAAACTTCTTCTATGATATTATTTATATTATAGAAATAAAAATTTATAGATAGATAAAATTTTGTTATAGTCTTTGAATCTTTTATACTAAAGATTACTACTAACCTCCATGCATGTTTCAAAGATCATTGTCCATTGACCATTACTTTAATAGAAATATTTGTATATAAATCACAAATTGTAAGTAATGTTGTACACCTCTAAATTATTCCCTTAGAACTTGATATTGTCTCTTTTTTTATATTATTTCTCACCTATTAACTTGATTCTATGATTATAAATTAAATTTGTATTTTTTTAAACTTACTATTCCAAATAAAAAATATTAAGTTGCAAAGATTTTCTTTCATAAGAAACATAATAGATAGCAATACATAAGCCAATTATTTAATATGTATTGTTTGGATTTAGATCACAAATATAATGGTACAAACTTCATACATCTTAACACAAAGAAAAATAGGTAAATTTGGTAGGAACAAGGAGCATAATGGCATTGTAAAGGATAGCAAGTTTTTCTCAGATTGAGAATTCAACTTCCAACTCTTTCATCTCATTTCCATTGGCTTCTTCTTTAAATTTGCATTTTGGTGCAACAAGTGCCATCAACTCCTCGTCTAACAATTCTATATATATTGCGTCAACTTCTTCATTAAGTTTGAAGATGCCATCAATTGACATAAGATTTGTTATGCATAGTATTTTAATTACTATTTCTTTTATTACTTATTCATTTGCAATATTGATTGGTTCAAATAAAATGGCTTCTATATTGTCATTTGTATCATATTCACTACCAAAAAAAACTAATAAATAGGAAATACTTGAGAATAGTAATTACAAAAATCTTATTTCATGTAACTTTAATTTATTATATCACAATGTCCTAATTGTATTTGTAAATGTCATGCATGCTAACCTCATCCTTGCCAATTATGCATTGCATTTAGAAGCAATAATAGGAGCTCTTGAAAGAAGAAATGATGTTGTTATCTAAAAATTAAATGTTAAGTATAAGAACTTAAAGAATGTAATTAAATAGGAGAGATATGTCTCAAAGATAGATGATATAAAAGGAATGAAAAATTATGTATATTTAAGAAGAAACTAAAATAGCTATTCTCAAAAAAAAAAAAAAAAAAAAAACTATAGGCTCTTGAAACTAAATTAGAAGCAAGAAAAGAATTAATAAGAATGAAGAAGATTTTACTCTTGCCTTTGTATATACTATCTAACTAAGAGCTAGATGGCGATGTTCTATTGGACATCTAACATATGTCCAACTTATAAGACACATGACTAACTTGTAAGGCAAGTTTTCTATATGCATGCTACATGTCCAACTTATACCACAATTGGCTAATTTGCTAGCTAAGTTTTCAACCTATAAATTACTTATAGACAAGTATAAAGTCAAATTTGTATCTATGAAGCTTATAAGAAGCTTGTCCACAAGATATTATATAATTTACCTACTTTTATTTATTTCTACATAATTCTTCTTATCTAAATAATTACTAGTTTTGATTGTATGCATGGGATTAGATCTTAGAAGTTGTGTTTAGAAGCAACATACACATATGTACATAAGTGAGGAAGAAGTCACTAATGCCATGCAAATATGCATTATATAAAAAGAAGAGGATATAACAATTAATACCTATCATTTTCTTGACTTAGGTTCTTAGCTATTTGTAAAAAAATAATAGCAACCATCCAAGCCTTTTGGTTGTAGTAATAGTAAAAGTCAAATTGTTCATCAATTCTTTTTTTAAAACAAAATGGTTTATTAGCATGATTGATCATTGATTGCTTTAAGTTATTGTATTTGTTTGTATTGATTGTAAATGCTATGATAAATTATATCTTATTTTTTTTTAATATTATAATTTAACATTGCAAGATGGTGTAATCTATCACCATTAAATAGAAGAGACTACTCTCATACATATTTTAAGTCTCTTAGATGGAATATGTTAATGCTTTTGCTTGTAGACTTGAAAATTGATTAATAATGGTAATATTATGAGTAGAGCTATTTTTTCCATGTGACTTGTGCTTTTTTAAGCTATGGTACTACTTAAACTTCTATAAATAATCATTAAAGAAGATTGGCACATTATTGCTTAGTCTAAATAATGTAGCAAGAAATCTAGCATTTTTCTTAATTAAGTCAATTGAAATACAAATGCAATAATCCTTGTATTGGAGTACCTAAAGTATCAATACTTTATTAAGATGTGAACTAGTAACAATGCTTTATCTTTTAGCATTGGACTATATACAATTGGTATCCTCAAATGAATGTCTCTTTGTTAGAAGATTAATAATTGTCCCTTGAAAGGGCACTTTTAGAAGGGTGAATGTCTTTGTGGGCCAAACATAAAGAAACTTCTTGCTTATTGATAGTTAAGCTTAATTTAAATTCCAAAGATCTTGTTTTTGGACATTCATCATTGTTACAAGTGAACACCTCAAAGAATTTGTATTGCCTAAAGATGAAGTTATAACAAGCAAGTCAATTGCTAAGATGGATTTTTCTTAGACTTTGAGTCCCTTACTATTGCTAAGATTATATATTTTTTCTTGCCTCTAATTCTAATCCTTCAAACTTGATATTATTGACCTCCTCCTCATTAAGATGGATGTGAGCATGATGCCTCTAAATACAACTTGCTAGATCCAATCCATAAATGTGAGCATCATTATTACCTTCATACACTACTATCATTGCTTCTACCTACAACATATAATTAACAATGAGGTTGATAAGTGCAACATCTACAAAGTTTTAGGTCATTTGTTAGCTAATTATTGTATTAAGTTTAAAGAACTTTAGAACTTGATAACCTCTACTATTTAATTAACTTCTCAACTAATGATTGCATCAACTTGGAGAGATACAATTGTACATACTTGAATACTAATTGTCCAAGTTCTTGGATTAATATTGTTAGTTCTCTAATAACATTATCATTACTATTATAAAATAAATCTATATGCTTGTGAATGTGTTTTTTGTATTATTTTTATTTGTTAATGAACCAATACAAACTTATGATATTAGATTAACAACAAGATCTTTAAATATGTGTATATGTGTGTAGGTATGAAGAATGTTAGTTGTGCAATTGTGGAAACATTGAAGCCTGTATGCTTTTTGAATAAAACCCAGCAACTCCAAAATTCAGTGCATCAATGCTATTCACAAAGCTCACCACTCCTCTAACCCTTCCCCTCTTAATAAATCACAACAGAAGCCAAAATAATAATAATAATAATTTAATAGCATTTATGCATATAAAACATTTATAACACAAAATAAAAGTGACAACCATGAAATTACTATGCCTGTGTGAATGAGGTTGCAATCTGATGCCAGCCTTCAAAACTTCAGATTTGAAATTTTGCTGTTCAGAATTACTGCAAATGAGCCCATTTACATGCGCCCTTCATGCTGCTCTCTCTTAGATAGCTTTTATTGCACGTTTGTCCAGACCTGCTATTCTCACTGTACCATGGAAGAATAGTGCAAATCAGGGTTACGGCATTGTGGGCTTGTTACGGAATTACTAGCCCAAGTCATGAAAACCAGGCACTTCGCTTTGTCTCCTGAAAAATGACTTATTTGCCAAGAAAATATGTAGTACACATTTAGCTCCCAAATTTGAATGCGATCCAATAATAAACACCTAAGGAATGTTAGCAGTTGAAGCATTGTAGAACCAGATTGTAGGACCATTGCAAAAAGCCACAGAAAGCAGATAGCAAACTGATTCACACAGACTTTTATCATAATAGACAGGCGAGAAAGTCAGCCGGAGCGAGACTTTTTCATTTCATGCAGTGACAAATAATAGGTCATAAACCATACTTCGGTAACAAGGGAGTTTCGTTCCAACACCGAGGAGGTAGCAAGACCAATACTACGTCTAGATTAACAACCCCCCAACCCCCTACAGCAAAAGAAAAAGTAGAATTTTGACCGAGAGAGCAGGCCATTCAGGCGGGGTCTCCCATTTCGTGCCTTGATGAATGATTCAAGACCAGGGCAATGACTGGTCTTGTGTATACATACAAATACAATGACATAAAACCTACTGGTCTTCTCCCGACAATTCTGAGTCGGATGTTGAGATCAATGAAGCCATGCCATGAAGGTGCCCATTGACGCACACAAAGTAGTCCACATTATCTTTGTAGGCTCCAAGCCTTTGAATCGCGCTTGGAGGAACAAGTTGCGCCCCTGTCATACTCCAGACCTAAATGGACAAACAAATTTCTCCGTCAGTTTTCAATCATGGATCTTCACGAGTACTAGCAACTCTCATCATTAAAATTATATATGTACACAGTAGCAGGTACTTGTACTGAGGCGCACGGGCTCTTTTTTACTCTTAATATTTACAAAGAATGTTCCAGAAAGATTGCGAAGCCTTTCATCTTCGACCATCAAGACGGCAAGGTCAATTAACAATACAATAAAAAGCATGTTCAATACATACAGGAGATTGTTGGACTACAGAACTGAAGGGAACTACATTATGAATGGTACTGTAGGATTGTAAAGCGATAACCCCTAGTTAACAAGTATAAATGACGTAGAGAGAAAAACTTGCACATGCCAGACGAAGACGAACAATTGTATTTTTATTAAAATGAATCAACCACTATCCTGAGAAAATTACCGCAGTAAAAGTCAGGATTTCTACGAATTGATTGCATAATAAAACTATGTCGCTAGTGGGAAAAATCATGTTATTCTTTGTCCATTTATAAAACAATTGGGAAAGCGCAGGTAAGATTGTACCTTTTCACGACAGAAAGGACAGAACTCAGTCTCCTCCAAATCCACTCGATTTTCAATCAGCAACCGGCGCGTCTTGGACGTTCCAAAGGCACGAAAAACTCCTCGGTAAACACCCAGATCGTCATCGTCTCCATTGTCTAGATGCTCGCAGCAATCAGAAATGTAAAGAGTGTCCGATCGACACTGAATAGGCAAGAAACTCTTTCCTGACGTCCTGGAGAACCTTGATTTCCACACAAAGTGTCCTGGGATGGTCTTGGAATAAAAATGTTTACTCTGGTGGCTCCCGGGGCAGCTGAACATGAGCTTCCCGAGCGGCTGCCACCCCCCAGCAATAGTGCCGCCTTGACCTCCAGCGCCACTCAGCAAATGCGAAACCATCTTGGGCGCCCGGGAGAGACAAAACTCCTTCCAAATCACCTTCTTCATCACATCCGCAAACCGCTTGCAGACCAATGTATACTGGCAAATGAGAAACGGATTCCAGTTCATGGACTTGAACACCAAGTATAGCACCTTCTCGTCCAACAATCCCACGCCTCCATTACTCCCCGATTCTGTACCCCCAGCCTGCACCCCACTGGCTCCATCCTGCACATCCCCGAGCCTCTGCCGAGTCGACCGTGCTAGCATGATGCGCGATGCCGCACCTCCTCCCTTGTGCAAACAACTCATTCATATGGAGCTGACGCTACAACTCCTCTCTGCTCCACCACTACTACTTTTCACCATCCCACCTTTACCACCCGTTTAGATGCTATTAGAGGCCTGTAAGAATCTAACAGCAGCTAGTAAGTTTACAAAATGGTCCAACACTAGTTGATTTTCTTGGCTTGCTTATAGAACATCTGCAGAGCAACCCAGAACAACTACTTAGTGTCAGTGTTAGCAACTTCAAGCTATCTTTCCTAATACATTCTTAGTGTAGAACTGAGTAAAAAATGGAACCGCAATCAGACATATCAAACACAAGGATATGGGATTTACGCTCACTTAAAGTCCATGAAAACATATAGCATTCCGATCGACTTCCAACAATTTCACTTCGTGTGAGACCTCCAATTAGACCCGAATTTTACGAAGTATCAATGGCACAAATATGAAAACGGCGCTTGCATCAACCTGGAGAGAAGATAAAGGATGTACAACTCAAACTCACTTCCAACCAACCGCATGCATAAAAGCTCCTTTTCCAGTTCACCAACTGAATAATCCGGGGCATGTCAGACCCGAGACTTGTAATTACCAGCGCACTATTACAATTAAGCGGATGCCGTGGCTGCACATGACAATAATAGATCTGACTATATGACATGTTCGCAATAACCGCTGGACTTGGACACTATGCAATGTAATTTCTCTACAAGTAAACCCAAGTTCGAGCTCAGAGAGAGAAGACGTAGTTCTCAAAGTACAAATTCTGTGAGGGAAAAATAATACTAGTGATTTTTTAAAAAAAAAACAAATTTTAAGATCTACACAGTAAAATAGATTTTCGATAAAACATTATCCACCTCCTTCGTAAAGACCCCAAACTCAATTGGGAATTATAACCTAAAAAAAATCAGGCGAGCGGCCTGTAATACTGCCAAAACCGGCTCATTCACCTCCCATTAGTGCTTTTCCTCTACCGAAAGTGTGCAGATATAACGTAGCTCGCAGTTCAGAAGAAATGAGTCTATAACATAAGAAGAAGATGAAGTACAGTAACCAAAAAGGGGTATCCACCAATAGAAAAACTGCAATGGAACGGAAACTCGAAACAAATGTAGCGCTTAAGGATTAATACTCTATTCTCTACGCACCGAGAATTCAATCAAATTCAAGCTTCATAGACAGATTCTCCAATGAACTTGTAAACATGGCGCAGATCTTGAGGGTCATGTATCGTCGCGTAAACAGGCCAAACTATTCAGTCATCTCTGCGTTCTAGAATCTTCTCTGTCCACTATGTTCCATCCTTGTCAAGCCTGTACATCTGAGTTTCCATTTACACCTTAAACAAAGCTAACTCAAAGCTGGAAACAGACAACACTGTCTGAAAAGGCTAACATGCTAAGTGTACCAGAAGTGCAGATTATGATCTCAATATCAAGAAAAGTCATTCAGAGCGAAACCTAAAACTATCCTGCCCCGAATCAGGATTAAATCCGATTTTGCCCACTAAAACAAGCGAAATGAACCTTCTTCTATTATCCTTTGCCCCTCCAAAGTTATCTTCTTACTAGTTGATGTCCATCAGGGAGCAAAAGATATTGGGTAAACGCAAAAAATAGAGCGAAGTGAAGCAGACATATGTTTCAGGAACTAAAATCCACTGCAAACACAACAGAAAGACAAACAAACCCACACGTCCTGGACAAGTTGACTAACCTTGTGAAGCTGACAAAACTGCTGAAGATTGTTCCTCAGCCTCAAGCAAAACTTCTGGCGCTACTGCTTTTCACCATAGATTGGCAGTACCTTCAGCATAACTCACTGCTCAAGTATTCTAGTCAGACGAGATCCGAGTAACGTCCGGTCAGGTGCAAATTACAGTAGCAAAGACCTATACGTAGGCAGCATCCAGGAACGCCGTATTTCACGTCTTCCTCAGCTCTTCAGCGATTCTGTTGCTTCCCCCATCCTCTTCCAACCACTCCCCTGCACATCAACCTCAGCTCATACCCTCCGCACTCGGCTCCCTCGTTCCTATCTCTCTTCCCGAGCCTCCCCTTCTCCCGATTCACCATAGCTCAAAACTGCCCACAGCTCCAACACTCCCACCTCAAGCCTTCTATCAACACCCCACTGCCACCATTGCACTCTCCCCCGAAATTCGCCCCGTTCCTCCAGGCCCTCCTCTAAATCCCAACGTCGACACACACACACACAGACTCCGCACCGCCCGCGGCTTCTTCTCCGACCAAGCCAATCACTCACGACGACGCGCCCTGGCCACCACCTCTGCCGTGCTCTCGTTCTCTCACTCTCTCGTTCTCTCTCCCTCTCTCTCTCCACCTTCCTCTCTGAACACTAAAGCTCCACCTGTGCTCAAAGATTTCCTCGCATTGACACCAGGAGCGACGCAACAACTCAGAAAGTAGGGTTGTGAGCACGAGGGTGGCGTCGATCCAAGACTGTGAAGACTATTGTCGAAGAAACGAAGAGACCCAACAGCCCTGTCCCGGCCGCAGGCACAAGTCACACCCTCTCTAGTCTTCTCTCTTTTTCTTTTCTTTTTTTTTTTTTTTTTCTTTTTGTCTTTTCTTCTTCCTTCCCTTGGTCTGTCTGCAAACCTGGTGGATGGCAAAGTCCACACGAACAAAGCAAGAACAGACACACACACACAGACTCACACACAGCGAGAGGGGAGAGAAGCAGAGATGGGGAGGGGGGGGGGAGGGGAGGGGAGGTAGTGGGATTGGCACTACTGGGGTGGGATAGTAAAGAAGTTCATGCCTTCAGTTCGTGGGGCAGTGGGCAGCAAGCAGTGAGGGGAGGTAGAAAGAAGACGAGGAGGATGAAGAGGAGGAGGAGGAGAGAAAGAAAGGGAGAGCAGGGAGAGAGGGAGTCGCGAGGAGGAAGAGGAGGAGGAATCTCGTTTAATGATGCGGATGCCCCATTGCTTGCTTCCTTCCTTCCTTCCTTCCCTTCCTCTAACTTTTTGTTTCATTTTCCTGATGGCTCTCGATCTCTCTCGCTCGATCCAGATCTTGATCTCTCTCACTCTCTCTATGCTCTTTCTCTTTGTCTTTGTCTCTCTCACTCTCTCGCCAATTTCCGGTGATTGATTGACTGGGTCGTCGCTGAGACTGGGTCCTCCAATTGCCATCCATCGCCCCCGAGGATCCTTCGATTGCAGCGAAGGCGATGACGACGATAACGATGATGACGACGATTCTCACCCCCCTCTCACTTTACTTTACGCTCTTCACTTTACATGTTCTCGTTTACTATATACATTTATCCATTGTCGCTAAGCAGGCTTCCTATTGGTCATTGTGGACGAAGATCGGCATTGATTTCGGGGCGAATTGTTCATGCGTTCAGTTTTTGAGGGATTGAAGGTCGTGAGTTCGTATTCGATTGCTGACAATTTTGGTGAGGGGACTTTGGTAAATGGCGCAGATATTATTGAAGGCGGAGGGTATTGAGTCTTCTTACAGATGTGATTCCTTTCAAAGCTTAACGGGTCTTCTTCATTTCGGTTAGCGATCAGGCTGAACTTGTTTGAGTTTTAAGAGTTTATGTGCAATTGGCTATTTTATTCCCTGTTGTCATGACTTGGTTTTGAATGTGTTTCAACATGTAGTTAAAATCAAATTTTATAAAGAAACTGAATTTAAAGTTTATGTGTGTGAATTTTTGTGTTTTACAATCTGTAATTTTTTTTGACGTGAACTTTTATTTATTTATTTATGGGTTTTTCAAGGCAGTGCTTTGAATTTAATTGTTTTTTGTGGTTTTTATTCCTTTTTAATCCTTTCTGTATGTTGAATTATTGTGTGATTTTTAAAATACAGCAATTAGTTGAAAATACATGACATTGTTCTACACAATCAATTTACCTTATATCACTGAAGTCAAGATTACATTTTGGTGAAAACTTATACTTTTTACTTGCAGCTTTTTGACCAAAAATGAATGCTCTATATACTGGTTAATAAAAACAATTACATTATAATAATATTCTCTGTTTTGTTGTGCAACATCAAAACCCATAAATCATTATTTCAATATATAAAATAGGATTCCATGTTGTTTTGCAAATCTAGAATGCATTATTACTTGTGGTATTTAAATATATATTAATTTAATACTCCTAAAAAAATAACAATTGTGAATGACTTTTATTGAAAATATATAATAAATTTCATACATCCACTATAGACTTTTTGTAGAGAATGTAGATAAAAAAAGTGGAATCATATATTTCGAACATAAGATAAGTTGACAAAAGACAAAACATATATTTATATATTCATATGGAGACCACTGAATCAAGGCATTTTATAACCTTGTCAACCTTCTTTTCATGATGTTATTAATAATTCGATGCTTTCAAAAGCAATAATTCAATAAACAATGCTTACAGTTTTAACGTAGAAAAAAAAAAAAAAAAAAAAAAAAAAAAAACACATAAGTTTGTAAGATCTGTCTTTCATATTTTAAAAGAATTTGAAAATAAACTACCGTCATTGCTATTTAACTAAAGCAATTTGTGATTACCTTTGTGGTTTGCAAACTCAGAAAGGTTCTTTTACTGAAAAATCTCCATGCAAGAATAAAGGCCAATTGCTTGAAAATAAAAAAAAAAAAAAAAAACAAGTTTGACAAATTTTAGAAAGAGATTTGTAAATTTGAGCATCTAACATCAAGAAGAAAATCAAACAAATACAGTATTTTTAAAACCAATCTAGAATTTACTCCAAGATTCAATAAAACCATTGATATAGCATATAAATTTACCATGCATAAAAACATGGTTAATATACGAATCAAAAGCAAGCTAGTGTAATTTAAAATGCAAAAGTAGGAAAAATAACACAAAAGAATTTCGAATAATTGTGATTTTTTTAGAGTGTTAAAATTTTTTAAAACTAAATATAATCCACAAGAAGCATACAGGATAGAACAAAATTAAACTTAAGTGCCATAAGTTGTAGAGTGATTAAAAGTCATAAGAGAAAACTAACTATGTATATTTTGGTGATTAATAAATGTAACCTTTTAAATTTACAGTCTATTTAAATTCTTTTCATCTCAACAAAATTATAATATTCTTGAAACATAATCATTAAATATTACAATATTTTTTTTTCCAGTTTCAGAAATTAAGCTATGTATTTAAAGGTATTTTAAAAACCATACAAATAGAATGGAATAAAAAAATGAGAAAAAACAAACACAGAAACAAAGCAAAACAAACCTTTTTGTACAAAATATTGTTGATTTTACAAAGTCAAAAGCATTGTACATTTACAGAATCTACTACAAATACATTTCAGACTTTAGAGTTCAAATAAAATTCTAATAATGAAAAATGACTTAAGTAAGTTTAGATGCAATAATCTCAATTTTGTCAAATAAAAATTCTGTTATTTAAATACAAAGTCTTCAATATTAATAATAATAATAATAATAATAATAACAAAAGAAACTATGGGTTACCAAAAATTGTTAAGTTGATTCTACTCTCTAGGTTTACATGAAGTTTTTAAAATTTGGTATTACACCCAAAAGTTTTAGAGCAAGTAATATTTAATACACTGTGTTTTTTTATTGAAAGACGATCTAAAATAGAGAGCAAAAAATAATTTTGCAGTTAATAGTGTAAAACCATGTAACACCAGTATGTATACTATGTAAAGAGAACCTTTTTCTTGAAGAGTTGGAGTTTAACATAAAGAATTCAAAAAACCAATAAAACTTTACTATGCGAAAAAATAGTTGTACAATTAATGTAAAATATGCATGAATGCATATATTTTTTAATAAACTGTTTGATTTTTTTTTATTTTTATGATAGTACTTTAATTATTCAGGAAACCTTTCAAGTAATTTAAAATAAATGTTTTATCCACATATGGAAAAAACTAATTATAGTAATCAATAACACCTACTTTGAATTCAATGTGTTGAGCTGAATGATTGAAGTAGACAATTTTAATTGCTTGACATTGATAGAATATATAAATAAAAATGAGATGTTATTGAAATTTTAAAAAAGTTGATGCATTTTAATAAAGTAGCCTCTTCAAAAGGCACATAGTGTAAAGTATACATGTTTATATACTTATAGATTAAAGATTGCATAAAAGAGAATATTTTTTACACTTAACTTCAAAGTATTCTTTACTGATATATATATATATATATATATATGTATATATATATAGGTTAAATAAAATTTAAAGAAATTTTACCAAATAAATCTTGCCAGACTTGGTAACTATGATTTCTACTAGTTTCTATTTACACTCAGTGACATTGCAACTATGTTTCTCTACCTAGTAAACCATTTCTTAAGTAGGAACATACTCTCTCTCTCTCTCTCTCTCTATATATATATATATATATATCTCTGAGTTTAGTAAATGATTCGTTCAGAAGAGGTAAATTAGATGTAATATTTTATGGAAAAAAAATATGCAAATTTTAACCCACCAAATTTGTAAATAAATAATAATAATAATAATTTTATTCATGATAGGCATTCCAAATAATTTTTTACATTTTAGGGTTATTTCAATTTAATAATTTTTTGGTGTCTTTATTTGTAGCTGACCTTATTTTAGGTCAAACTTCATTTTGGTATTAATTGTACACTTCATCAACAACAGCATCAACAAAACATAAAAAAGATAATAATATTAATAATATTAATAATACACATTGTGAATCTGTCTTGTATTTTTTTCACTCTTATAAATAAATACATGAAAAAGGTGAAACTAACACTTGGACTCAGAAAAATATGTTGCACAAATCCAAATATAATTTTTCGAGAATACGAATGTTTACTTTCACAAACTGCGGGCGGAAACAGGGGTTGCAAGTGGGTGGGGGATGAGGTGGGAGCAACGGGAACATGGGCTCCGCCGACATAGCGACAGTACAGGTGGACGACCCAGAATGGAGGCGACCCCGTCTGCGCTGCCAAGTCAGCATCGAATCCCGCTCTTTCAGGCATGTCCGTATATCCATCCACTTTTCATTCATTTCCAGCGTGGCGGATGATAACATCCGTTCGAGCTGAGTTGGTGGAATCCTAGCTGGCAACATGGCTGCGTTGATTCTCATGACTTGGTTTGATTGGCTCTCCAATCACACAATTCGCTATAGTTAAGATGTTATCCATTAACTATTATTTCTAGATATAAATGTTTATTAGTATGTATGAGTAAAAATGGATTATATCTTCATGATGGAAAGTTAGCTATTTTAAACGTTGTGGCTGGAAGTAAAGATATGCAAAGTGTAAAACTAAATTAGTGATGAGATTATATATTTTAGTGATGAGGTTGTGTGACTTTTTTAAAAGTGGCTTGTGACCAGTTGGGCATGCAGGTTACAATTGATTGGTTGGACTACTTTGATAGTGTGTACTACATGGACAATCAGCATGTGATCATAGTACCTATTTTGTACGAAAAAAGAATAAAAGACAAATAAAATAATAAACTTAGTGTTAGAAAAAAACACTTGTCAAAACTTTTTTTTTTCTTTTTGCTTTTTCGTATTTTTATTATTACCGTTGTTTTTAACCAAATTCGAAATTCTCAAATACTTAAAGTTTTCAAAAACAATTGTACAATTAAGTACAGCCTCTACACAAAATACTGGTGAATATTGAGTTAGGAATTTATGATTTTTTTTTTTTTTTTTATAAAAAAAACAGAGCCAAAAAGGAACAAGAACTAATCCCACTCAAACCCAAAAAGGTCAAAAAAACTCTGCTCACTCATATGATGAATAGTTTTAGAGTAAATTTTATGATCAATGGTTCAAGTTTCCTCCAACAACTGCATGTTTACATGTATACACACACACACACACATATATATATATATATATATATATACACACAAGATTTTTCCTCTCATTTTGAATTTTAAACTATGTGAAAAGAATATGATTGTGAATGATAAGTATTGGATCAAATTTAGAGATAGAACCACACGAAGGAAAGATATATTTTTTGTTATGTATTTAAGGATTTTACTATTCAAGTCACGAAACTCACCATGGTGGGGTTTACCAATGAGAAATCTCCATGCATGAGTTATTTTAGGGCTCCGGAGCTACCTGTGTTGTACTTCCAGATGGCACGTCAAAATTGGACACACTAGATCAGCTGCTAATGAGACAGAGAGGGAGAGAGGGAGTATTAAACCCCCGCCGCCTCAATGGTCATAGAGGATTAGGATAACATTAGGGAGTGCTTATGAAAACTTATAAATTTATTCATTAATGTAGTAAATAAATAGGGGGTGTGGGAGGGGTTGGGTTTACAATTGGCTCTAAGCTGGGGGCAAAATATTGAGAGGAGAAATACTTTGCATGTGGAATTAGCAAAGGCAGCTACCTTCCAATACGAACCATCGTTTATTAAATAATTATTTGACAATTGTCGCGCAGTAAGTGGAACGACCCTTACACCAGTTGTCCAACTCTGCAAAATGGTGCCAGGTGGACAGAGTCGGTTGCAGGAGAAAAAAAATGCTGACTGGACTTTATCTATTCCCCCTGGTCGCTCTCTCAATCCCCCCCAACTCAGATTCTCGCTCCCACTGCGGGGAACGTTGTTTCCTAGTCGTTGGTTACCGAATTGGCAATTTGCCCTGAAAGACGGGGTTTCATTCCCATCCAATGTGAATGATATCTTATGGATGCACACATTCATCCACTTCCCGCGGTGTAGTACGGAGCAATTGACACTTGGCATTCACTGTGCTTCTGACTTGGGCTCCAGGTTGGCGGAAAGGGGCGTTCTGATAGGATGAAATAGGCACAGACTGGGACGGAATAGGCACAGACTGGGACACCCAGAGTGGTCCTTCCCTTGCCATAGTATTCCAGTTGTATGTTAAAATCCTTCCTTGGATCATGATGTGATTGGTTGAAAAAAACTCCTAACAATATATATATATATATATATATATATTTATTGTTTTGCTCATGTGGGATATATTGAAAGTGAATTTTGGTTTAACTATGCATGAATATAGAATGAAATCTTAAAAAGAAAAAAAGTCTGTTATTGTACAATAGCAACATAATAGTTGCTTTCAAAGACATATCACACTGACTTGTTGTGTTCCATGTACAAAAAGATTGAAGCTGGACTATTGAACCCTTTCATGGTTTGGAGGTTCCATGTTGTAAAAGATTCACATGTTAATTCACCATAATTTAAATCATATTAAAACCATGCTTTTTAGTATCATATAGAGACAACAACAAAAATTACGTTAATGATCAAAATGAAATCATTTGTTTTCAATATTTTTTGTGTGTAGTTGAAATTTTATTATAAGAAAAGTATACCAATTATATAAATACTTATTATTTATTTATTTTGTTGATAGAAATGTTAATTTTTTAATTAATTAATTAAATTACATCATACATCAATGATATATAAATATTAATATAAACATATATGCATACATACATGCATACATACATATATTTGGCAAAAATTTCTCTTTATGTTATTATCAAAGCATATTACAAATTAAGAATTGAATGACAAGATTTAATATTGATTAGGTATATAATATATAATTTATAAATTTGTTATTGAATTTGTTATTGAATAAAAATGAATGTGTTGCAATAAGTTTTTAATTTTTTATTATAATTATAATTTATAAAATTATGATAGTTGTACATATTATATGTTCAAAATGTTTGATATTTTAAAATAGTATTATGAACTTGGTTATAATTTATAATAGAATAATGATGTTTTAGTTTTAATTTCTAGATGCCATAAATTTTTGATAATAATATTTTTAGATATATATTTAGAAAATTCTTATATAAAAGGAATAAAGTAGGTCTATTTACATTCATTCTAAATGCAATCCATTTATTTATGCATTCATTCATATATTATTTTATTTTTAATTTTTACCATGGTTTTATCTTAAAAAGATTGTCAAGTCTTTTTTCTATAATTTTGGTGATTGCTATTAAAGATGTTGTTGTTGCCTAGAATTTATGGATTTATAAATCATTTTCTTTTGTCATTGCTACATCAATTTCAATTCACTACTAATTTGATATTATTTCTATCATTTGCATTTAGATGACTTAGAAGTGCTAGTCCTTTTATAACAATTACTCAACTTACAAAAAAATCTCTTTTGTTATATTTGATAGACTAAGTGATTTATCAATCTACAATAAACATCCATGTTCTATTGTATTGTAAAGAAGATGGTTCTCTTGACTATCATCTAATGGCTAATTATAATTATATGATAATGTTTAACATCCACACAAACATTGACAATGTTGAGGTTGTATAAGTCTTTGCAAATACCATTACAAGATTTAAGATCTTAAGATTAAGAAGTTATTGAAAATACCATCACACAAGAAAAAAATTAAATAAAGCAATAATGGAGACAAAAAAATATCTATTATCTCTATTATTCTTTGATATAAAATACAAACAAAGCAATGAGAGAGAAAATAATGAAGTTTTGGTGGTGGTAACAAGATGTTTTAAATGGCATATAAAAGTTAAAGATTTAGATTCTTTTGTGATGGTCTCTTTTATTAGCAATAAAAAACTATTACTATATTAAACAAACTCCTTTATAGTATAAAAGAAAATTTTAAAGAATTCATAGAAAAGATGGAGACTCCTAAGAACATTGTCATTGTATTAATAATTTATGTTTTTTTTAGTAAGGTTTTAATGAAATTTTCATCCAGGCACTAAATCCATCAATAAAGCAATAGTTCTCAAATAGGACTATTTTAAATAATGATGTTTTAATTATTCTAACAAATCTTGAAATTTAATAAAATATATAAACACACACATTCAAGTTTAATTTAAATATTCAATATTATGCTTTCTTTAAACAAATATTCACATACAAATTTTAGATTTGAGTTATGATTTTGAAAACACTTCAACGTATTTTAATTATATATTAGTTGTATCATGGAGAATCATTCAGGTGGCTTGATGTCTTCAAAATCGAGAAGTCCTCTCCTGCCTTACTGGAATCCCATGATCTGCGATGGCAAACAATTTCAGCTCGAGAATAAAAGGAACCGAAGAGCATCATTTCCAGCCATGCCCAGCATAAGCGAGAAACGCTTCCTCATTCCCCAGAATTGAGGTCTAGCCATGGCATTGGAGATTCATGAGCTTAAAGTTGTTTGAAAAACGCTGAGTTTCTTCTTTTGCTGAAGCCTTTGTCTGCCAGTCTTTCACGAGCTAGACGCCCAGCATAACATCTTGGTCCCTTCACATTACCAATTGCCACACGAAACAAGTCTTGTCATCAGAACGTGATCCGTTCCACACCTGGGAAGCGGAAATGAGGCAAAAAAAAAACGGGGGGAAGGGACAATGTTGCACATATATCACTATGATGCACACTAAAACATGAAATGAGACACATTGCAGAATGCACGCTTCAATGCATATTGATACACCTGTAATTCTCTTATTCACACTCAAACTACTCCTGCAGCAAAAAGCACAGAAACCCAGATACGTGCTTAATATGAATGCAAAACTCTGCAAGCTCCCAATTACTTTCAAAGCTCCGGGGAACATGAACTTGCACATCAAATTACTTTGAAGTAGTCTTTTACATTCCACCTTCCATTAAACGTCATCAAGCGTCCGAAGAACAACGCAACGCTAACCTCTTCCTCTCTTTATCCGCACACAGACACGCTCAACTGCTTCTTGACTAGAGAATTGAGTTTCTTGTACCGTGGTAACCCAAACACGGATTCTTCCACTTCCATACCCAACAAGGATGTTTACAGACTCGAACAGATACTCCAGGGGATTCCAAGAAGTCATTCAAAGAGCAAATAGTTACGTACCTATGATGCTTGCAATGTAAAATTATTACTCACCTGCATGCACTACACTCACAACCAGTGACATTGGAGCTCTGTCAACTCAACAACACAGCCCCAGCTTCTGAAAGGGTATTTGTACTGACTATGCAGGAATTTACATCAATTGTGTTGAACTTCCACTAATGTTCTTAACACCCACACGCATGCACACACAATATTGCTCTCCTCCGAGAATAGCAACACAACACTCGATCTGTGAGACAACTAATGTAAGCCCTTCGTCTAAACAGGTTTAGGAGACTTTTTTGGATTTCATAGTCAGTTCCAGCCAGATTCAGTACTTGATCTGAATGGTGTCAATGGCCATGCACAATATTAGTTTCATTTAATGCCAGTTTTTTTTCCCAACAGAATAGTATTTTGGTCAATTCAATGTTGTACCTGAGGTTCAGCGTAGAATGCAAGTTTTGGAGTGGTTTAATCATTCTTTGAAGTAAATTCATGTCATATTTTTCAAAAATCAAGCAGTTTATCTCAGAACGGAAAATAGATGAAATCCAATAGTTGTCTGTATCAATATTGAGTGAAACTTTGCAAAATAAGTCAATATTGTTTTGATAGAAAGTCAAAACAAACTTTTTACATTAAATTAATTTAAAGAGGCATAAAGAAAGTTTGTGTAGGGTTTCTATTAATTCATACATTATCGTTCTGATGTTCACTAATAGATAAAATATTATTAATTATTATTTCTGAAGCTAAAGTTTATGCACAATGAACACTTTTAATGAAAACTTTTTAAAATGTCCAATACTAAGTACTAATTTTGTAGATCATCTCCAAGGTGACTTTGCTGCATAGCTTGAAGTTTTTTTTTTGGGTTTTAAGTACAAATGGTCTTCTAATAGGTTGTTGATGTTAATCAAATAATGCATGGTAGTCAATATGGTTGATTGCTATATAATTTTGATGATTCTTCCTACAACCTAAAAATAACTCAATAGTCACAATATTGTGGAATCTTTTATTGATTTTGTGCATTTATTTATCACCTATGGTCATCAAGTTTCTTCTAACTTTTTTAAGACAGATTTGAATAGAGCTTGTATTACAATAAAATTGTTCCCCTCACTAAAGTAATAAGTATTAAATTATCAAAAACACATACAACACATTAACATTTTATATCAAATAATAGATGGAATCTATGGATTTAACTTTAAACTTACAATAATCCAAATTAATTTTTTGTTCAATATCAACACAATACCATCAACAAACATTGAAGATGTTCTAGCAATAAAGTGAATTGACTGACATTCACAATAAAAAAAGATTATACAAAAACTATTAGTAATTTTTTTCTCATTAAAAAATGTCTTAATACAAGATAAGACCAAAAGAATGCATAATTTATTAAAAAAATATTTTTATAAGTTGATACTATAATTCTATTTATCTTAAATTTTTATATATTTGTAAGAGAGAAGCTTGTTAAAATCTCTATTTATTTATTTATCAAAAATATAATAATATATATATATATATATATATATATATACATATACATACAAATACATATGTTTTATATGTATTTGATTAAAATTACACATAATGTCATTTTTTAATTCTTTAAAATAAAAAATAATTTATTTACTTTTATTTTATAATAATACCTTATATATATATACATGTATGATATTATATGGTATTATATATATACATACATATATACATACATATATACATTCATTTAAATCTATCAAAAAAATCTTATAATAAGTAAAATTGTTAAAAAGATTATATATAAATATAGATATTTAAGATTTAAAAATCAGAGGATTTTTTTGTTCTACTATAAAATTAATTTTTTTATATTAATATTTCAATTCTAATATTTGAAATATGATATATTTTTATAAGAAAAAATTCAAAATAAAAGAGTCAATTTAGAAAAAAATTAAAATTTAATATAAATATGTGAAAATTTTTAACTTGATAGTTTTTTTTGTTGATTTTTTTAATCAAACATAATACTTCTAAACACATTTTAAAAAAAATCAGAAATGAAGTAGAAAGAAAAAAATCCTAAATAGTAAAAAGGTAAATTTTTGTAATATAATCAGCAAAAGTGAGAATAATCAATATAGCAAGCTCTAGAACTAATTTTGCATTAGACTTAATTTATAATTAAAACTAGACTAGAAGCAAGAAAGAAGTTGTATTTTTTTTTTTTTCATTATTACATAAAATGAACATAAATTATTTTTTAAATATATCTCTAATATATTAATAAATAATAAAATATATCAAAGAATATTTCAACAATATAGGTCTTGAATCTTTGCATGATTAGCATAATTTTGATAAGAATTGTAACCTAGAAGTATAGTTTGACAAAAATAAATAAATTATGTATATATATATATATATATATATATATATAATTAGAAATTTATTTATTTATTTATTTTTTAATTGTTTGTCCTTTTTACAATTGTATACAGACATATCAAAAGGACTTCATGGTTTTTTGATAAGCTATCAAAAGAATTGAGAGGGCATCCACTAAGCTTACATCTATTGCCACTATTGCAATTTTCTCACATCGCAAGCTTAATGTCTTCGATTTTGGCTATCTCAATGCAACATCTTGAAGCATTACACTACAACACATGTACTAGAATTGACAAGATTAACCTATTGGAATTAAGAGTGTAATTCTAACATTGAGTTGTTACTTTTATTCTAGACATAGAAGTGATTTTATATTATATTGAATTTTTATTTTATTTTGGTGAAGGAGGTGAACCACAAAGAATTGTGATTCCTCAATAGTATCTTTTTAGCATTGACATTAATACAAATTGATGTTATGGATATACCTATAATTATCTAAATAATATGAATACGTAGAAGTAAGTTAATTTTACAACATCTTATGGAAAAGCTTCCTAAAAGGTTTACAGAAGTGGTTTCACCTTTATACATGTGTATAGGTGATTGATAGGTTAAAAACTTAGCCAATAAGTTAGCCACATGTCACACTTATTGATAGCTTGTGGTACAAGTTAATGATGTGGTGCACTTATAAGAAACTTGTCTTACAAGTTAAGACAAGTGTCTTGCAATTAGACATGTATTGGAGATCCTATAAAACGTTGCTGCATAGCTCTTAGGTAGATGGTATATATAGAGGTAAGAGTGAAGCTTTCACTTTTATCAACTCCTTTTTTGTTTCTAGTCTAGTTTTAAAAATCTATAGTTTTTTAATTTTTGACAATAGCCATTCTAATTTTTGGTTAAATATATTTACTTTCTTATTTCTACTTTATCATCTCTTTTATTCATTTTTTATTTGTTTACATATCTTTTTTGAGTTCTTGTCCTTGAAAATTGATTATTTGTTGAATGTATGATTTTTGATTTCTAATACACTCTTCTAACTAAGATATGGTGTAGGTGGGATTCTCTTCTAAAAATGCTAAGTAACAGAAGGTGATATTTGAAGCTAATCTTGCTTCATTGCTAGTTTTGCATACTCCTACAAATACAAAGATGGAATTATCTATACAATCATAAATTGCTCCAGGTGCAGTATGATATTTTTTCTTCAATGTAAATATTGCTACTTGGTTTGTTATTGTTGATGTGATTTCTTCTATTATTGGTTTAGATTTACTTTCTTTTCCACATACCATCTCTCACAATTCTTCCATTTCTAATTTCATCTTGATTATTTGCCTCTACATTGTGTACAAAGAGCCATCAAATTTTGGCCATTCATTGGTATTGATGTTGTTTGAAGCCATCTTTATGAGGGAGGGTCTATTCATGCCCCAATTTCTATCAAAAATGTCTTTCATACATCCCTTCGTCTTCTAGGCTTCATTTTTTTTTAATTTTCTATAATTTTCTAAGGTTGGATACCCTATTGAAATTAGGAGTGTAATTCTAAAATTAATTTTTTATTTTTATTATGAATAAGAGAGTGATTTTACATTGTGTTGTGTTTCTATTTTTATCTTGTCGAAGAAGATGAACCACAAAGGGTTGTGACTCCTCGATAGTATCTTTTCAGTGTTGGCATTACCACAGATTGGTTATCTATTAATTGTGTGATTTCTGATTTCTAATACAACCTCGTTTTGAAATCTATTCAGAGACAAGACGAAACACCCTTGTCGAGGACCCTCCATCTTGTCGAGGACCCTCCATCTCCAGATTGAAAAGCAGTGCTTCCTTCCATCGTCTACCCCGCCGTCGCCTTGGATTCATATCAAGGGCCTTCGTGGTCACGATTGAAGTCGCCTGTTACCCTTGGGCAAGAGTACTTATGGGCGGCCGACAGCCTGCACTTCACTTGGCCGGGGTACCCAGTGATGTGACCGCACTTCAGCGTCAAATACAGTTTGTGGAGCACAGGTCGATAAGTTCCATGGGACCCATAATCTTTGGTCCAACGTTCTGCGGAGCTTTTGGTGGGAAAGGCGAGTTGTAGAGATGACTGCAAAGACGAGGTGTTTGCAGTTTTGTGTGTGGTTTATCAGGCGGTGATGAGGGGAGCTACATCAATCGCACAGTTAACGACATCTCTAACAAGAGAGGCGATACGCGAAACAAACGAACGTGGCCAAAGGGATTGCGAGGTACTATTCATTCTACATGTTGAGACGTCATTATCCAGGCTACTATGATCGTTGGGAGTTACAGTGCAAGGTGTTTGAGATGGCTATTTTATCAAAATGAGACATGCTAAAAGAAGGAGTTATCTGCATGTGTCATCACGTGTAGGCTACACATTTCACTGGACACCCATCTAGGAGACAGGCGGGATTGAACCACCGACCTATCGGACTGCAGCCGATTGCTCTACCACTGAGCTATATCTCCTGCGAATCACCTCGGAATTTCCTTAGATGTCTTAGACAAACGATAACAAATATATAATTAGACTAATCAAGACAGTATCGCTGTATAAGACAGTTTCAACGGTGTTGGCGACAGAAGCAGATCTGAACTCTGTGGAGACTGGTTCATGGTTCTGACGTCACCGAGCCCAGAATATCCATCCATGTTTTCAACTCTCTGAATCTATCGGGAAGAATCTGCTAATTGTGAAGGTTTTTGAATTGTCCGTGATCGCCCAGGCCGTGGTGTTACATCAACCTCATGTTGGTCCCAAATTAGGGTTTTCTTTTTGTGCCCATGTCTCTGTACTCACTAGTGCGGAAGTGATTCCTTTTGTTCTGCGTCTTGTAACCACTTAGTTCTTGCGGGAGTTCAAAGAGCAGTGTTCTGTTCGATTCGTAGTGGAGTGATAGGTTGGCGGTAATCGGTTTATGTTTTGAGCAGGTTGGAGTAATTCGGGGAAGGTTTTGGTGGTTTTGGGAAGTGATGGAGATGGAGGTATGCTTCAAAGTAGCTTTTTAATGGGTGCATGTGATTGGGTGATGTGGGGATTGTGCTGTTTAGGGAGATGTAGCGGTGTTTTTGTTTCGAATTTGTGAGGTATTGGAACTCGAGCTAGCGGAATTCGGATAGCTGTGCCTGCGGCAAAATGTTATTGCAGTGGTTGGGATGTGTAGAGTAATTTGAGTTTGTCGATATGCTGGCGACAGGATTGATTCGGAAAATGTGTCGACTGCAGTAGCTGTGGTCTATCACGCAAGAATTCGAGTATTGATTCTCGAAATTGTGTTTTGAGGCTTGTGCTCAACAATCGTTGGCAGTAGACAGAGCTGACTTGGAGATAGGCAATTGCTTAAATGTTTGTGTTGCAGAGCTAAAACGAAGTTGTAATGGTTATCTGGATGTCTCAGGTAGCGAATAAGATTGGCGGATTGCTTTAGATGTGGTCTGTGTGTGATGGCTATTGTGAGTTTGGCGTGAGAGAACAGGATGCAGAGCCCAAATACTCGACTGCACCAGGTATCGTGACCCGTATGCTATCTGTGTCGGGACATGTTCCGTGATACTTTGCTCCTTTTAGTGCTTAATTGGCAGTCTAACTCTGAGATGGGTCTTTTTTGTTTGTGGGAGGGAAAAATTGGTCGCATTCTTGACGTTTCTCTCGTAGTTTGGTGCTCTTTGAGCCCACCGCTGAAATTACCTTTACTCACAGAGCTCACCTGGTCGCATCTGAATACGTTTAAATATGTTTAGGGGTGAGATTGTTGCTGTAGATTGTGGGACTCACCTTTTGTTAGCGAAGAGCGTCATATTAGACATGAACTGCTTGCAAGCTTCAAGTTTGGGCTATCAGCTTACCCATGTGGTGATCTGCTGTACCGTCAAAACCTGCATTTATTGGGATCCCTCTGAAAACTAATCCCTCTCATATTATATTCTTGCAAATGTGAATCACCTCATGGAGTTTTGGGATCTTTAAATTCCGGCGTACCTCTGAATTTTTTTCATTTGTGAATTCACGTCTTTAATGTTCTGTATCTGATGTTGGTTCAGGATCATTACAAAGTGCTTGGCGTGGATTATGATGCGTCGATTGATTCAATTCGTACTAGCTATCTGCGCCTCGCTCTGGTTTGTGAATGAACACTGATGCATGCTGTATTTGTCTAAGGAGTTTCGGATGTCCTGTGTTGGATACTGCATACTTTTATCGCAATATCTGATCGCTTGTTTGATTCATCACGGGTATCTGCTTATATACACGTAGAGAAGATGAACATTTGCTGCGTACTGAGTGAGGGGTTGTATCAAACAACACTTTTCTGGTGATTTTATGAAATGATTTGTTATGTATCTGATCGTTATAAGCACCGTGTATTTCTCACCTTGACTCTTATACCTTGCAGAAATGGCACCCCGATAAGCACAATGGTGCAACTGCGGCGACTCTTAAGTTTCAGGAGATCAATGAAGCATACCGAGGTTAGGCTTTTTGGGCTTTTTCATGTGATGGTCTTTCGAGTTGCAGTGCTTTGCTAAAGCTTCAAATCACTTGTAGTAGGTTATGAAGAAAAAAATGCCAAGTAAACTCCTCATAAAACTTGAATTTAGCGTCTGAAGCCGCATATCTTTGATGCTTTCGAGAATTAAGTTCTATGTGCTAGGTGTACTGGACACTATATAGAAATCTCTATTGCAATGTAAGGTCCTGGTATCACTGGATTATTGTCAGAAAACCAATGTACGTAGGCCATTGCACTTGATAAAACCAAAACCTAATCAACAGTTTCATGTCGTTTTGGTTTGTGGAGAACAGTCTTAAGCAACCCATGTATGCGGCACGAGTACGATATGCATGGCAACTACGGCCTTCAGGATTACAACTACACTGTGAGTGATTATGTTACCAGGAGTTGCTCTCTCACTATGTTGATCACGCTGGGTGTAGGTTTTTGGTAATGCGGGCTGTTGGATTAGATTTTATAAAGAGCCGCAGGTCTAATACCGTTAGGCAGACCTGGTTGGTCTGAGACTTAAGTACTCAGAACTTGTGTTGCTCTTCTTAGATCCTTTCTTAGATGATCATTATAGGTCAAATCAATAAAAGTGACAATTGGGTTATGTCTTGTGGTAATTGCAGGATTACCTCAAGCGTTTTAAAAGCTTAATATTGACCTGCAATGGGCTGGGTATCGGCAGCCGCATACACTTGTGATTCTGATTGGCTAATCAATGCCCGACAGGAGATTTGAAGTTGAAAGCTTTTCTTCTTTACGCTTGCATGTGTAGATGACGGAGCAAAGAAAGCAGTAATGGAATTGGCTCACTGGAACCTTCTCAACAACCATAGTTATATGACATAGAACAGAGGCGGCATTTTAGTCGTTGATTCCAACTTGCTGGGGCATCTCAGCGTCTCAATTGACTTTGACGTACTGTTGTAATAGGCCGTGGTCTGTACCAGCTTGATTTTTCTTCGATTTACTAGTGGAGTGAAGATGATTGGAGTGGGTTCGTCACTTGAGTTCGATCAGAACTAGGAATGCCCACACCAATGTCAACAGTGACGCGGTATATCGTGTTCACAACTTTTGTAGATGCTGTATTGTCTTGAGGTTAGGGTGCCACCAGCAGCCTTCAGTACCGTAGCTTGATCATTTTAGAAGTAACAATCTAGCATTGTGCTGCTTTTAAAATGAATTCTCTGGCAGAAGTGATAGTCGGTGATGAAAGCGGTGACATCGTTGCTTTTGATCAGTTCAATCATGCACTTGTATTCCACATGAAAAGAGGAGATCTGGAGTAACAATTTTGTGTCTCATTTATTAGAAGATATGATTATCTGCCAAAGTTGAGACCTGTCTTTGTTCCAACATTGTTTAAACGTGAGAAAACGTGGATTGATTGAACACAAAAGAAAATCACATGCGTTTTGTTATTTCATGTGAATATAACTTCTGGATGCTTTTGCCATTTATCTATTTTTGTATTTTTACAAGGACTAATTTAGTTCACCATCTCGAATTTCGTGTAATAAAAACATATATATATATATATATATATATAGATATAGATATACCATTTCTTTCCAATAGAATCTGATTCTGGGAATTTGATAGCTGTATGCTATGCACACATGCCTTTTTAACTCCCAGCAGTTATCTTTATTTGTTATTAAATTTGTAATTTGATATACTACTCTATATTCATGTTTGAAATATACTTAAATAGTCATGCACTTTGGTTTCCTTTTATTCCTATGAACAATTTATGCCATGAGACATAATCAAAATATTTTCAAGTTTATTATATTTATTTCTTTGTTTATCATCTGTTTCAGAAGTTGTAACTATTACAGTTATCAGTTATTTTAGTCTTATTGTACAGCATTGAGCATCAAACTCAAACCTTGTTTCCATGACTCAAACTCCATGAGGTGTTTCTCACTTCAACTCTAATCATGAATGAAAACACTCTTCATATGATCCAAAAAAATTAATCATAAATTGTAAAATTAAAAATGCTTACTATTATCATCTTATTGAAGATTTGGACCTCCAAATGACCACAAAATACTGATAGCATTAATTTTCACAGTAAAGTGAACAAAGTTGAAATTTTCATGGGAAAAATAATGACATAAAATGGTATTTTATTTTATAGTTGATGAAATGTTTATTACAATTAGATTTTTTATTTTTATTTTTCAAATTACTTATTCTGAATCAGTTTTATTTAAAAGAAATTAATTAGAGGTCAAGGAAATTAATCTTGTTGTTAAGAATGAAAGATCTAGAATAAATTGGTTATCCTTTGGAAATAATATCAAACAAATATAATCAATCACAAAAATGATGTATGATTAAGTAGATAAGTAGATTAAGTAGATAAGTATATTATAAATAATTTTACAAAAAAAACTAGAAGCAAAGTCCATATTTCAAAATAGATCATTGTTGAGGCAAAAACAACCCTCCATTCTAACCAAGTAAGATTCCACCTAAACTTGTTTCAACTTATGGCTCTTATAATAATCTCCATATTTTCACCTTATTCCATCTCACCATAGCTTTGAGTAGTACCCCTAACATCAAATCTAACAAACTTCTTACATAAGAAAGCACAAAGGAAAAGAAGGATAAAGAAGACAATTAGAAGAAATGTATATAGCTTCAAGCACAAGCAATGTATGAGAATGCGCTTAGGTAGCAAAGAGCCCTAATAGTGTGATCCAAAGAGTGGCTTGGGATTTTAAACATATTCACAAGGAGAAGCATGCTCTCCTTGTGAATACTACCAAAAAGTGGCCTTAATGCCAGGGATCACCAAAGAAGCATGGCCTCCCTCTTCATGATGTACCATACCCAATAGTTCATTTCTCTACTAGTACAATATTTATTTTGCGAAGGGGGGTGCTCAACCTCACTCTTTGCTAAATGAATGACCCATTCCACACAAGGAAAGTCCTAAATCCATGTTTACTTGTTGAACAATAATACTAGAATGTGGAGCATGAAAAACATCCCACAGGATGAAGTTTTATAATTTCTTGGATTTGGGTCTTGTCTTTATTATTATTTTTTTTATTATCAACATTATTGTGAGAAGAAATGGTGCGTGATGTTGGTTTTGCTTGATCAAAGTTTGATAATAATAATAATAATAATGATGCCAAGGTGGTGAATTGGTTTTTCTGAAATTAATAATCACCCCTCTACAGGTGTTCCAAGCATGGAGAACTGTAAAATTGTTTCTTTATTCTCCCACACAGACAACATTTTAACAACATGCAATGCGCACCCATCTAACCTCTAATTGGAAAATACAGCACCCTCAATGAAATGAAATAAAATAAAATAAAAATTAAAGAACGGTCCCATTCACAAAACATGAAAAAAAAACACCCTTATCTCCAAGGGTGGAGTAGCCCTAATTCATCTATCCAAACCCCGGAATTACATCCAACATGGCTTGCATGGTCACTCCCAACTGCTGGCTCCACGTAATCAGCTACACCGACACGTCAGATCGCGATGAGACAGTAATAGACAAAAGCAAAAGGCGACAAAATGCCACGTTGGCGAATGAGGATGAATAAGGTTATATGGATGAATAAAATGGAAAACTTTTAACTAGTTCGCGTTCACACGGACGATTGTGGAAGTCGGTGTAGCGTCGTAACGGCCCCGCGCCACCCAAGGCCTGAACTTGAGGGGGAAGATTCGGTGGAAGCTCGGAGTCTAAATGGGTGGAGATTCCGTGATGCGGTGAGTGCAGCTGCCGTTTGGATTACCTCGTGGGGAAAGCATTGCAGCAGCTGCGATGGAACCAGGACACGCTTGGATCACAAGCTGGGCCTGGCTACAAATCTCTCAACAGGCTTTTCTCATTTGCATTGCTTGATCGCCGTGTCCGATCGCCGGAGTTCATCGATCTTTCAGTTCTGTACACCCCCACCCCCCCGTTGAATTTTACAGACGGGTTGGTAGAGTTGGTTTTTCTGATCATCAGTGCGATGTTGATGATCAACCCGGGATCATTGACGTTGTGGTCGTGGAGTTGTGGATTAGCGTGTTTCTGTTGCTGAGTCAAGAAGTTTTTTTTTTTTTTTTTTTTTTTTTTTTTTGTTTTGTTTTGTTTTGTTTTGTTTGTTTGTTTGTTTTGTGTGTGTGTGTGTGGAGGAGGAAGTGCGAGTGTTGCGGTGAGGGGAGAAGCTTCAGAATCGAAGCGGGATGGTGAGGTTGGCGTGCTCGATTGCGATGTTTGCCTGTGAAGGTGGTGAGTTTGGGTTCAAGAGCTTCAGAGCTAGTTAATGTTTCATTGCTGCGATGACGCTGTTTGTGTGTAGTATAGGAGAGACATCGACTTAGCTTGCTCCAGTCCCCTACATTGCCGAAATATTATTGAAAGGGTGGACTGAGGGTTTTTTGCCGCATGGGTTGAGCATAACTTACATTTCTGACACATGTTTTGATTTCTCGCTGCAGTGTCGGAGGTTGCATTGCCTGTCCAGGATCGCCATAGCCAGCGCTCGGCACTGGAAACTGCCTTCAACGCCTCTGAGGTCATTGGTCCCGTTGAATCTGACGATAGGACAAATGGAGCCAACTCAATGCTGGTGGTGGTCGGTCACCGCGGTTGTGGCCTGAATAGAACCTTTCCTCATGGTGTCATCCCCGAGTCTCGACCCTCAGTTCGAGAGAACACCATCACATCATTCAACTTGGCCGCCCGAAATGGCGCTCAGTTCGTCGAGTTCGACGTCCAGGTAACTAAGGACGGCGTCCCTATCATCTTCCACGACGACGAGATCATAACCGAAGGAAACACCTCAAGCCACATTAGCGATCTTACGCTTACAGAATTCCGCGCCATTGGACCTCAAAAGGATTTCACCATGGGCCAACTCCTCTATTCCAGAGCTTCCGACGGTTCGACCCACGTTTGGACCGCCGACATAGAGGACCACTTATGCACGCTCGAGGAAGCATTTACCCAAGTGGAACCCACCGTGGGATTCAACATCGAGCTCAAATTCGACGACTATGGCATAACAGCCGATGCCGAGCTCCACCGGGTGATCGATGCCGTCCTGGATGATGTGCGCCAGTACGCAAATGGCAGAGTGATCTACTTCTCCAGCTTCCACCCTGACGCTGTCCAAATAGTCCGAAAGAAGACCCTCTACCCGGTGTTTTTTCTAACTGACGGTGGTACCTACACCTATCAAGATCCCAGAAAAAACTCAATCGAAGCAGCCATTGAAATATGCCGCGAGGGAAATCTGCAAGGGATTGTGAGTGAGGTCAAGGCTGTGCTGCACCGGCCGGCGTCGGTGGCGCTTGTGAAAGCTGCAGGACTTTACTTCTTCACATATGGCGAATTGAAGTAAGTCTAATTTTTGTTTTGTTTCGTTTTGTTTTGTGTTTTGTATTTTGTGTGTTGTGTTGTGTTATGTTTTGTTTTTTTTGTTTTTTGTTTTTTGTTTTTTTGTTTTTTTTTTTGTTTTTTTTGTTTTTTTTACTGGTGGTAGCTTTTGAATGAAGAATTAATCTCATGATTTGTTCTTACATGACGCTTTGGAATGACATCCAATGTATCTCTGATTCATTATATCGTATTGAATAGTGCGAAAGGAACCAAATGTTGGACACTACAAATTCCTCATGAACAATGCTCCCGTTTGGATCCAAAGGGTGCAGAGATGGCCATGTAATGCTTGGTCCGGTGAGGAGGAGGATTAACGTGATGCGTCCTGGTTCTGTTTACATATTTATTGTATTAATTTTTCTGTTGCAGTAACCTTGGAGAGGCAGTGCTCAAGCAGCGAGAGTGGGGCATCGACGGCGTCATCGTGGACCATGTGCTGGAGGTGGTGCGAGTGGCGCAGCAAATGGAGGAACCTGCTTCCCCCTCGGGTGCCGCTCTGGCCAGGAGGGGTGTTGCAGTGGTGTGATCAACAGACTACACTTCCCGAACAACAAATAGTATTCCATTCGCTGACTAGAGCTGTATATTAGCAAATTCTTTTGAGGGTTTTCGTTAATATTCTCACTCTAGAATAAGGATTCTGCACCTATCGAAGCTGTGGATACTGCACAGATTCGTGGGATTGTGGAAAGTTCATGGATGTTCAGAACTTGAGACACTGTCTATTATGTGGGTGCTCACTGTCATGCACTAAAACCCCATTAAAAAAGGTTCATGTTCATTTTGTATTCTATATAGATAGATAGATGGATATAAATTTACCATGCACAAATAGTTCATCATTTTTTAAGATGCTTTGAGGCGTCCTTTTGAGGTTGATGAGATCAAGAGCAGCCGCTCACTTACATTTCAAATGAGAGCTCCCTCTACTACTTCCGCCGCCAGCTATGATCCTTACAAAGTGTGGAAACCCACAAAGACGTGCTGGAAACAGGAAAACAAAACTTGGATCTGATCTCTGGACTTGCAATGTCGGAGCTCATGCACCGAACACATTCATACAGAAAACAGCAACTCTCTGATACCCCAGGTGCAACTCATCCACATCTGGAATGCACATCTTGATTGCTTCGATCCTTTCAACTTGATCATAGTGTCGTGATTTTGCTGCGAAGTCGGTCTTGCTCGTTAGATTTCCTGTTCCTGTGATTCTCCTGTGGGTGTTTTCTTTATGCAGTGGAGTTCGGTTCTTCGTCTCGATAAATGTGGTGGAACAATGGCTCTCCGCTGCGTAAAGTGGGAAGCTTCATTTTGGCAAAAATCTATCAAATGGCTTTGTCGAAGTATGGTAAGTGTTATTTACACCTGCTTTGTTCGTAGCTGAACCTGGACCACGTTCATGACGACGTTCTACAAACTGGTTTGTGTTGTTTTGGAGGATACCAGCCAACATCGTCATAAACCAAACTACGTGTAGGTGCTCTCTTGTCTGCGTCAACTTGCATTGTCTCTCATCGACAATTCTTGTGACTCAAATCTGTGGGCAGGGGAGTTTCTGTAACCGAGAAGGGTTGTGAGGGGATCATATCAGAACCGATGGATTGTTTGCCTGTGAATGCATCGACAGCTTTCTCCCTCTATTCGTCAAGACGAAAGAGATCAACTGAGATTACTTTGATACTTGAAAAAAATATTCTGAAGCATTCATTCCTACGTCACGTTTGCTCCACCAAAATTGTAAGATTTACATAACCAAGAGAGTGATTTTATTTACATTGTAGAGTTCAATGCATACATTTCGAACAAGAGTTGTTCGATCAGTTCAACTCAACCTTTTATTCTAAAATCTGTTCGAACTACACTTCAACTTTGGATAGTGATTAATGTAAACCTTGTCCATGTTGTAAATTGGCGAGTATCGAGTTCATCCTTGTATATCCACAGTATCAGCCTGGTATCGACCATGCATCAAGATGGAAACCATAGGTGCTCTTTTCTCCAACATTCCCTCTTGCCTATGGTTTCTTATTTACATTTTCATGTGTAAGTCAGCATTTGTTGTGATGTCAAGGTTCAGCATAGTTGCACTCAAAGACCAAGTTGCTGCTGCCTCTTAACAATAAGTTGCTGCTGTCTTAGCATCATTTTATTATTTTATTTTATTTTATTTTTTTATTTTTATCTTTTTTTATGTTGAAAATGTTTGAGCACTCACACAATTATAGTGGGAGGTGGTGCTCTTAGGATTTTGACTCCTGGTCACAGCTTTAAAAAGAGGCTGCAATGTAACTATTACCTACTCCTACCTACTACTTCAATGCATCTTTCCTACTTTAGGCAGCAGAGAGCCATTGTTCCACCACTCTACATCAATGTATACTATCAATTTTCTAAGTTTTCATCTTAAATAATACATTCTAAGCTTTGATGTATCATTTAGATAGTGTAGAATAAGCATTCATGTTTTTCAATATGACATTTGTGGCATTGTACAGTATATGCTTATATAGCTTACAAAAAAGCTAATGTCTTATCTTTTCATATTTGACAAATATAATAAACTTTTGACAAGCCTGCAATATTCAGTATTATCAACCAATTTGTCACCCATATTGGTTTTCAATTTAGTGTTTTTTTGTTTTTTTATTCATTTTTTATAGGTGTTGAACTAAGATTATGGTTCAACATGTCAAACCTATTAAGTATAATATTGATATAACTTTTTTGATAGAGAATAATACTATTTTTAATGCACATAAACTCAACTCTAAGATAAACTTATATTGGTCTCATTTTAGTCATTTCAAATTTGAATAACAAATTTACTTTCAACTTTGATGATTGTTTTTTTGATTGTTTCTTATAATAATTAGATTTTCTACATATAATAAGATAAATGCACACTTATTATTATAATATCAAATGTAAAGATTATGATGTAATGATGACTTATGCAATCCTATATTTTGCAAGTGTTCATCAATTCTTCCATACTAAGCTCAAGGAGACTGCCAAAGACCAAATGGTATTTGTCTTAGTTTGCATACCTTTTTGTTGCTTCTATATCCTTTGAAATCATGCAAGTTGACCATAAATACTTTGCAACCAATATATGGTCAGCCTATAGGATTATTAATTCATTATATAGATATAAAAACTTCCCATATTTCATTTTAAAAATATGTTTTTATATTGTATTCTTTTATTTTCTAATGATGAACACCTACTAAAGTTGTAACAATTTTTATTATATTCTAGTGTATAACATGAACAAAAGTGTCAAAGAATTCTTTTCTCTCATGTTGCTCAAATTCTTGTGCTACAACTAAAGCCTTATATTTTTTAGTCTTGCTTAAAACTCATGTTTTCTTTCTAGATGATAAGTTACAAATTTTTTATGTGTTATTTTTTTTAATATTATAAAATTCTTGATTGATAGCTTCTTTCTATTTAGTATCCTTAATAGCTTCAAAGTAGTTAATATGATCTATTTCAATATACACATTTAGTAGCCATTGTTTTAATTAAAGTTTGAGGTCAATAAGATATGTCTTTAGAATAAATGTGATGATTTTCATCTTATTCAAGTTTGGCTTCATCTTGTATTAATATTACATCTTCTTTTCAATTATCTATAAATGTAGAGAAAACATCTTCAAGGTTTCCATCATTATTCTTCACTCTAAGATATTAATGACCTACTTTTGATTCATCAAAGACAACATCTCTACTAATAATTATTCTTTTTTTTATTAGATCATAGATTCAATAAGCCTTAATATTTTTATCATATCCAATGAAGATGTGTTTTCTTATTTTTCTATTGAGCTATATTTACTACTCTTTTAACACATGTAGATAAGCAACACAACCAAATATTCTTAAATATTACACTTTTGGTTTCTTCTTGTAGTATAGTTCCATAGGTATTTTTTTAATATTGACATTAGTTGGACAAAAATTTATTAAATAATTTGTTTTTTTGATAGCTTCAAGCCATAGATTAGAAGGTAGTTTATTTTAATAAAGCTATGTTTTTGGCTTTCTCTACTATTGTTCTAATGTACCTCTCAAAAACTCTATTTTATTAAGAAATCAAAGCTTGTGTTAATTGTCTTGCTATTCCATATTTTTAGTAAAATTCTTGAAATGATTTAGATGAAATTCACCTCTTTTATTTGTTCTTAACATTAATAATTTCTCACCTATTTCTTTTTCAACTTGTATTTTGAACATGTAGACATTGGAGAATATTTTTTTCCTTGGTTTTAAGGAAGTAAATCCAACTCTTGCAAGAAAAGTCATCACTAAAAATTGCAAAGTATCTGGTCTTGCTTAAAGATTGTTTTTAAATTGGTCCAATTATGTCAATATGCCTTAGTTGAAGTAACTTCTTTGATTTATTAAAATTAACTTTTTGAAACTCCTTTTTGTGTTAATGATTCATATTGTAGTCTTTGCAAATTTCTTCAAGAGTAGTTTTAATAAAAAATAAGCTTTGTATCTTTTTATTTATATGAAGTTGGCATAAGATAGAATAAGCAAGGTGTCCAAATCTATTATGATGTAGTTTAATCTTTTCTGCAATAATTGAATTAGCTGCAAATATAGATTGGTTTATCCAATACATGCTATTACATGGTTCTCAAGACCTAGTAGTGATCACACTATGTTCTCTCTTTTGATCAATAATCCAACATTTATCAATTGAAAAGATAATTTTTTTTTTCTTCATCTGCAAGAGAATCAATTAAGAATATTTTTTTTAAAAAAAAGATATAAAAAAAATATTTACCTTCTTTGATTTTTTATTGTTAGTTTTTATGCAATTTTTTCCTTGTTTAGATCTGATATGTGATTTTCTACTTACTGCTCTTATTATGTGAAATTGGCTTATTGGTTTAAAGTAACTTAGCACTAACTTATTACTTATCCTATGTTGTAAATTTCTACTATCAAGACACCAATTAAAGTCATTCTTTCTCTCTCTCTAAATTTTTTGATATGATTGACTTCTACATCTTAAAAGTCTTCTTCTTGTTCAAAGTTAAGTAAATTCTAATATGCTTCAACAATACTTGCTATAAGCTTAATAATATTTGGTAGTAACTTCTTCAACTTGAAATCTTTTTCCATGTGAGTTCGCTTCCTACAAACATAACAAAAAATCAATTATGTATTTCCATCAACATGAAGAGTTCTTATAATATCTTGGCCCCTCAAGAAATGATGACTTTCTTTGTAAAATATGTAGCTTTCTTTGTCTCTTATAATTCTTGTGTTAAATTTTGTTTTTAAATTTTGTACTAATAATGCTTCACTTTTAGGGTTGTTGTTAATATTAGCTCTAAGTTGTAATTTGTATGCCTCTATTATTAGTCTTGAAAAAATTTCTTCAAAACTTAAAAATTTATCAGTGGACACTAAACTTTATACCAAACTATCAAAAAAAAAAAAAAAAAAAATGCAAACCATTTAGAATTATTTATACAAGAGTTTTGGTTTGAATTGTCTAACCAAGTACAACTAGTTGGTTTTTAATCTCACAAATAGTCCTTAAACTCTTCTATGGAGGTAAAATTTTGAAATTTCTAGTTAAGATTTAATACTATAGCAAGAGCTTTACTTTTGTATTTGACTTTTAGTGTTTTCTATGCATTTGATGGATTGTTGTGTTCTATCACCATATCTATTAAATAGTCTTATACAACAAAAATAAATATTTTCATTGCTTTTGCCTTCGTATCATGTATTTGAGTTTTTGACAACATGCACCTATTGTATGAACATGGATATGTTGGTGATGTAAGTTTTTCAATGGTAAACTCCTACAAATAAATTACTTGCAAAAAAGTATTCATCTTTAAGCTCCAAACATGGAAATTCTCTAAACATGGTACCATGTAAGATTTACATAACCAAGAGAGTGATTTTATTTACATTGTAGAGTTCAATATATACATTTTGAACAAGAGTAGTTTGATCAGTTCAACTCTATCTTTTATTCTAAAATCTGTTTGAACTACAATTCACCTTTAGATAGTGACTAATGTATACTCCGTCCATGATGAAAATTGGCGGGTATCAAGCTCATCCTTGTATATCCAGAGTATCAGACTGGTATCGACTATGTATTGAAACCCTAGGTGCTCTTATCTCCAACAAAAACATGAATAAATCCAGGATCTAATTTCGACCGTCACCTTCTGCTGGATTTTGTAACAATGCAGCTACGAGAGTAGAGTCTTCAGTCGGGCGACCAGAACCAAATTGGAGTAAGCAGGACTCACAACTAGAGAGAGCTCTGGGATGCAATACCAGCCAAAGACTAAGCCCCTCACCGCATCGCAGACCACATTCGACACACAGTGGGAAACGGTCATCCAGAGCGAGAAAGGGAATCGTCGAAGCAACGTTAAAGGAAAATATGTATCTATATATATATATATATATGCACTTTGCGGCGCAAAGAAAGAGGTGTAAGTGTAAACTTGCATGGTTCGAACCCCCAGTGTTATGACTGTTTCGATGTGTGCTGTGGCAATCTATGCGAATTCACCACACCGAAGACTCAATTCTGATGAGGAATTTTTCAGCAGGGGGAGCTAGGAACGAGTAGAGCACTTGAATCCAGGAGGGAACCTGAGCGTGGATTCCTTAGGCAAGCACGCATGGCCATCCCGCAGACTTTTCAAGAGTGTGAACGTCGATCTCACGGAGGAGAGAGACGTGGGAGTTTCACATGAGCCTGGACCTGCTCCGGATCTGTCTGCACCACCTCCACCAACAACAACATGCATGCATTCGGCGATGCAAATCCGGCAACTGGGTGCCGAAATCAAGAGGAGCTGGGTTTGATATGGAGAGCTGGGCTGGGTTGATGCCCTCACTCACTCACAAATGCAACATAACCAGGTCTTGCTTTGCTTTGCGTTACTACAACAATTCCCTCCTCTTCCTCCTCATTCTCCTCTTTTGTTACAGGGATGCTAGAATCTCCTGCTTTCCATGCCCGGCGTGTATGGTGCTTGCATGCATGGATGTGCACTGTTTCACAACAAAAATTTTGGGCCTTGCTCCAGCATCATTCCATTTGTTTTTCATGGAGGGATGTTGGGGTTCAAGAAAAAGTCTAGTTTGGTTTGGCTTAACTTAAAGATTTTTTTTGGTTTTGTTCTGTTTTATTTATTTTTTTACAAATAAACTTTGTGTAAGGTTTATTTTGCATGGTTTGTATTTTAAAGTTGAGATTCAAATTGCAAATCTTGGAAGTTGTTCTTTTTTTCCTTTTTATTATTATTTTTTTTTTTTTGTTTTTTTTGTTTTGTAGTTTCTGTGAGCAATTCTCTCATTTTTTGGAAGTTTGGGGTTGCCATGAATAAAAAGGTGTAGATGTTTATTTTGTTGGAATTGAATCGTGGAAAGTTCTTTTTTGTGGCTTCGAGGATTGTGTGTGATGATAATCAAATTTTAATGCACATTTCTATTTTGCAATTGTTGCAGTTATTAAAGAAAAAAAATCAGCTTTTAGTCTAATTGTCATTTTTTAGAAACTTTGAACTTTTTTATTTCACTCTATATTTCTTGTTTGATGCTCTCTATTGACATGTGACAAGAGTGATGGAGAAAAATATAAGATATTTATTTATTTATTTATTCATTGCAGAAAGAAAAAAAAAAAAAAAAAAAATGTAAACCCAAGAGTAAGATCCATTATGCATAGTTGATATTTTATAGCTAGAATTCAAACTATCTACCTTGTATATGTTGTTTTGTGTTTAATTCATTGCAATCTACTATTTTTGAATGATATATATTTTTTTAAATGAACTTGATAAATAGCATTTAAATCAAAAACATGTTAAGAAATATTTCCTCTCTTATACAATCAAGATTAAATAATTCTCAACATCATTATCAGTATCTATTGAACAGATAAATTTGATTGATATCAACATTAAACCTAGTATCTTTAGTAGCTTCTATTATATGAATTTCTCACATGTAAAAAATACATTAACAAACAGTTTTATTCAATTGGCCTTCACAATTACTTTTCAATGTTAATATCAAAATCTAAATTTTGTTTTTGATCAAAGTAGAAAAGAAAAATACCTAATCTCAGCTGTAAAGTCTAAATTCTTTGGGATGATGTGTAGTTATGACCATAGCCTATCCTTTAATTGCAATTGATAAGCTCTGAAGAGACTCATATATCATAATGAAAAAGAGAGGCCAAATCCACTACTTTGTAACTTTTTGGGAACATGCAAATACACATCATGGCCCACATATGTCCTATTTTTCTTTTTTTGTTTCTTTTTTTGTTTCTTTTTTTGCATTTCCTGCTTTAAAAATATAAGTTTACTTCCCTTCTGTTTTTTTTCATGTGAAAGAGACATAGTTGCCTCTTGGGTCAGCAATGGCAGCTATGCAAGCTTGGGTGTGTATGAAGGTCCAAAAGTCCTGCAAAGCTTGATTGTGATTTAGGGTTTCCAATTCGCTATCTTAGAAGCTTACATGGACCCATTTTTATTCCATGTGTATACAGGATTAAATGGACCATATAAATGCATGTAGAATCACATGCCCAGTTTTATTTTGTTTTGTTTCAACTTTTTAGAATGTGCAAATCAATATTTTATTATGCATGTATATTCTTTTGCAACGCTTTTGAACTTTAGATATCAAACCATGTGATATCTTTCATTTGTATTTTGCACGCATATTTTCTTTGATGACATACAATTAGTACAAAACAAAGTGGATGTATCTAGGCACATGTACACATATGCAATGTTGAATGTACATCCTTGCTTTTAAGTAGAAAATGATATGCATGAACCTGATTCGTCATTTTCCAATTAGAAGCAAATGTTGTCATTATGTGTTGTAATGTATGGTAAATTCACAATTTATGGTTTCATTTTTTTACTTAAGTATCTGATTTTTAAAATTACATTTTTAAGACAATGATACAATTTTATATACTTTTTCTTTTTCTTTTTTTAACCAAAATAAAATAATAATAATAATAATAATAATTAGACAATAGCATAGATTATATATTATCTACTTGTATTATCTTTAATTAAAATCTACGAAAAAAACTAAAGATCCAAAATTAAAATATGTACCACATGATAGGCATTTCATACAAGGCGTTGCCATACACCCAAGTAGGGTATAACAAGTATGGGTTAAAAAAAAGGGATGGATGCACAACCTAAGACCAAATAAAGTTTCCAATAGATAATCAAGAAAAAGCTTTGTTCTTTTCTTTCTTTCCTTTTAATCTTCATTCAAAAGCATAGAGCAACAATTGCATGTTTAATCACTCACATTTAAAACAACATCTTGACATTGTGGAAAATGAAATTATTTCTTGCCATGCCATCTCCAAGGTAAGTGAGGACTATGACCCTTTGAGTGCTCCACATCAAATGCATAATTCTTTTATTTTATTCTATTTTTAGTATTTTGCAAAAATTCTCAATTTGGTACACCAATTTGGCCTTATGTGTTGACTAGTGAAAATTTCACAAATTTGTTGCCCACCATTCACTCATTTGTTTTTTTGTTGTCCACATTGTGCCCACTAGCTCCCACAACATCCATGTGTTGCTCTTCCTCACCAAAATAGAAAGAGCATGGAAACAAAGTAGAAGGGAATAGAAGAAGGAAGACACGGGGAGGTCGACCTCCTTTATACATTGGCACGGCCATGGTCATGGGGTATATCTAAAATGGTTGGCATTAAGATAGACAACCCATTTTTAATAATTTAAGTATTTGAGCATATTTGCAATAAGTGTAAAAATAAAATAAAAATACACCCATATATAGAAATAGAAATAAGGAGGATTTCAAGTGTTTCTATATAATTAAAAGACAAAAATGGAATTTATATAAATGTTTAAATCCCAGCACATGGTTGACAATAGGTTGCCAAACTAACGGAAATTTTCTATCCTGTAGGTTGGAAATGGGGGGTGGTTGACAATGGGTTGGCTACCTTAAAGGAGGGAGGTGATCTTTGAGGCTGTCAACTATTGCTTCAACAAGAACAACATCATTTTCTTGCTTCATTAATAAAAAGTTAGTTTGTAAAGAATATCCACATTGTGGCAGAAGAAGAAGGCATTGGTCTTCAGTAAAGCAAGAGGAGGTTCTGTTTCTTCATGCTTCTATTTTATTGTATTTTATAATATTATTCTTGTTTTGATGTTCTTTTCTCTTCTTTCCAAGTGCAGTCCTGCACAAAGGGTTGATGAGGCTGTTCAAGCACAATGCTCATCAGAGTCCACACCACTCACTGCACACACTTTCAAAGCCCTTTCTGTGTCATGAAGAAGAAGAAGAAGTCTTTCCTTTATTTTTGGTTGTTTTCTCCCCATGTGTTGCTTTCATTCTGTGCATTCTTTGATCACAGCAGTAGCATCAGCAGCTTTCGGTGAAAAACACGACAGGTGGAAATGAACACCTCAGTCACAAGAACCACCTAATATTGCAATTTACAGACTTCAAGGATTAAAACAAAAAGAAATAGATGAAGCACTCAAGCAAGCAAACAAGCTGCTACGGTGGAGGGGGTGTGAATGGTGAGCAGGGAGTTGATAGAGGCAGAGAAAGAGGGAGGAGTTTTGCTGGATCCAGTCTATCCCAGGCTGTAGAATCAACACAAGAAACTTCATTGGAGCAGGGTTGCACAAGTGTCCACATTTTTACTGACACAACAAGGCAGCACACAACTAGACTTCATACCCTAAGGAACCCATCTTACTACAGTCGGAAAACATCAATGTCAACCTGGACTGATGTGACAGAACCCATGGGAAGGGTTGAAACTTAGCTCACACTGTCAAATCATGCAGGTTGAAATCCACCATTGTTTCAGCCCTCTCGACTTCCACTCTTATGTGCAGCAAAAAAGCAAAAACAAAAACTGACGGGAAGGCAAAGCAAAGCGATGTTCATTGAAACAGTGATCAATACACGAGCATTATTGTGGTGGAGGAGAAGAAAAAGAAGAAGAAATGGACAAGTACAGAAACGAACAGACACTACATGAGAAGCGTATTGGAGAGTAGTGGTAGTAATGCAAATATTTTAAAAAGTAGAAGTAAAAAAATTGCACGTGGAGGAACTTAAAAAGAGTATGTACATCAATGTTAGTGCTGACTGCTCCGGCAGCACATTGGCCATTGTAAGTTTGTACAAGTACGCCACAAGAATTTTATCCAAATCAATTCAGCAGTTTTCTTTTTCTTTTTCTTTTCCCCCGGTTTGCGCTAGGTCGTGCCTACGAAATGGATTATTGGCCTTTACAAATAAAGTAAAAATAAAAATAAATAAAAAAAGAAAAAAACCATAAAACCGAAATCGATGCGGCTGAAGCGGGGCCAGTGCTGGGTTTTGGGGTTGCAGAATGGGACCAACCAGCACCTTGGAAGGGACGCGCCATACTAACGCCGTGGACCGTGGAGGCAGACAAAGTGATGGGTTATTCATCATCTCCATCGCTGATTGGAAATGAATCGCTGCCGTCGCCATCGACCATCTTGGCTCTGTTTCAGTAAAGAGAACGATTGACAGCTGCTCCAACCAAGACTCACCACAAAAACCACTCATTCTTCATAAAGAACTTCCGATAGTACTCCTCAGTGGATGTGGCTAACAGTGAGTGTGTTCAGCTTGATTCAAAAGCAGAGTCCAAAATGCTCCAAGAGATAATCATATATCTACATGGAGTATCACGAGAGGTGACAGGTTCACGGGGCAGAGCAAATATGCGTGACTTGGTATTCTAACTACGGGAGCAGGGCATACCGCTCAAGAATAAACTTGCCCTCTTTGTATTTCTGGCTCTTCTCAAAAGCCACTTCCTGTTCACAAGGAAATAAATCCACGTTAAACCCTTCATTTTCAAGGAAGAATGAAAGAAAGAAAACATCCCTCTTAAAACACCAAAAGACAATCGAATCTAGTCCGTCGAATCATCAAAAAGGATAAAACTCTAAGTTTCCTTCATTTTAAGACAGACATCCTTACAAAAGATAAGACATCATTCCGCAAAAAAATCAGCCAAGCCCACGTAAACAATACCATCCTGTAATTACCCACTGACAAATATGTCATGCAATGCACCCCCAAATTTGTCAATAAATTCCCGCTCCAATCTGGATACAATCACAAGAGGACTACAAATAGAAAACACCGGTGCAATATATTTTCATCCTTTCTCAACATGTTCAAATACAGCCGGAAGTGTGAACATCTAGGACTGCACTGAAATTGCATCAATTGCTGAACGAGCGGTGGAGTATGGCTTAAGAAGCATTACATATTTCCACCCCACGACTTGCTGGCAACTGTTGCAGAAGATATCAGCCACCGTATGTTTACCGGTGGTCATCATTCGATCCTCTAGTGGCCCAACAGAGACGTTCACCCTGTAATTCAAAACGAGATACTCAGACCAGAAGAAGTTTTTTTGAGTCAAAGCTCCTCCCCATCTGATTTATTTCTATAAAAAGTCTTGGATATGTATTCCAAAAGCACCAGTGTCACACGCAAAATGGCGTTTCCTAAATTTCTGAAAGAGAAATTCAGTAGATGATCCCATTAACTACATTATTGAATAACGTATGCAACACTATCAGGACGAGCATTGAGAAGGAATAGGGCAGTTACACAGTATTGAACAGGTAGGCCTTTCCGTGTCGGCAGTGAAACGACTGCAAAAAAGAGCGCACGGAACATTAAGGCATTGGGAAAATAGGTTCCTGATAAGTTGCGACATAATGGAGCATTCAGATTTGCAGTACACAGGAAAAGGCTGGTAGATGCTAGGATTCCAAAATACCAACGGCAGGTGACTTAACAAATAGGATAGACAGAACAGCGTGAGATTGAGGCCCACACCTTCGAGACCAGCTCATCGCACTGAGCTAAGTGGCTGCGGCAATTCCGACAGCTATAGATGCGCCCATCCAATTGTATCAAGTACAACCTGCCCATGATGTTGCCTCTCCTTCTCTCCTGTATGTGCTTATTATTATAACACAAGCACCCCACAGTTCTCACGATCGGAATCCCATCTCGCTGTCACCGGCTGGTAATGGCATCACGAAGAAAAGGCATTCTCAGAGACAACTTCAGTGGGTACATATCAATTCACCAATCACATTATGCAGAACCAAAATACAAGGCCATTCCCTACCGTCAGTCCCTTACCTCCAATCCAATTCCGAGTAGAATGGACACGCATTTCAGATTGACAGCTATTTCACAATGTCAACACCAAAAGGCAATAACGAGACGTCACACTGCAGCCATCGCCGCGATATAGACTAAACTGCTGTCGAACCATGGAAAAAACCATCATCAAAGAAACTAAAGAGCGCATCTGATACATTATAAACGATGCCACCACGACTATACCTACATCGTGATTATATTCGAGAACTCGCAACCGAAGCCTTCTAAGAGTCGAAAGAAGGTCAAAGAGATATCCATTGGCACAGAGAAACGTGATTTATCGGAGAGAACGTCGAGATTCGTCTCCACCACAATCCAAACACTATCCACACATAAAAAATAGACGGTAAACACGCAATACCCAAACGTCAAACAAGCCATAGGCGGATTACACGGAAGAAATCCATCCTGGATTGTACGATGTCCATACAGTGCAAATTTGCGCATATGGTTCAAAAGGTAAATGAAGTGGCAGATAAATCAAGAGCGCACCCAAGAGGAGATTAGACACTAGGAGTGCGACGCACGTATGGCATGTAAAAAGGTTTCTGACACTTCATAAAGAATATGCATAGCCCACGAACTGCTCGCTCGGCGTCGAATTGACGCAATCGAAGAGTGTTCAAACATAATTCACGCTGACAATCTACCGATGTTCGAGTCAATGCGAAGCCCGAGACGCAATTCTATGCGTCACGGCCACGTAAGCAAGGTCCCACGGGTAAGCGATGAGGACCTTCACGATAACCAAAACAACCACGCTCCCCGGATGACAGATGACTACCCATCACGACACAACCATGGACAACAGACGTCCATAGAGGCGAAGCCCAATTCCTGCTCCCAACAGCCATCGGAAAGCTTAACAACCCAACGCATCCAAGACGAACATGAAGATCGAATTTCAGGCACGCATGAACCCAACAAACACACACCACCCACCAAATTGCAACCGAACGAGTAAAATTGGACCTCACAAACGCTTCCCACTACACAAAGATCAACAACCGCAACATACGCACGCACATACAAACAACCATACACGCTCCGACTCACACATCCACCTCAACCCAGCCCCCACAAACGAAACGAAACAAAAAAACCGAAAAAAAAAAAAAAAAAAAAAAAAAAAACCCCGAACCTGAGAACCACTCGCAAATTCGTTGTCCAATTGTACTTCTCCCCCGTCACCCCCTCTATCACACACACCCTACCCACGTCACAATATAACTCAGCCACTCCTCCACCGCAGAGACTTTTCGGTGCTGCTGCTCTCTCTCTCTCTCTCAAACACAGGTACCACCAAGGGCAGCCCGCAGAGCCTGCACGACAATCGCTTTCCAACCCAAGACTAGCGGAATTATATCTCCCAGTGTCGAAAATAGAAGCAGCAGAAGAAGAGGAAGAAGAAGAAGAACCGACAAGGTGACGGATGAGAAACACAAGCAGGCGTCGAGCAGGATGAGGGAGAAGATGCAACAGGAGGAATCAGAAGAGAAACAGACAGAAAGAGAAGGAGAAAGAGAAGGAGAAAGAGAGATTGAGAGAGAGAGAAGAAGAAGATGGTAGCCAGCAGCAGCCAGCAGCAGCAGCAGAATACGCAAGACGGCTGGCTGGCTGGCTATGGTGGTGGTGCTGGTGCTGGTAGTAGCAAGCTTAGTAGTAGAAGAAGTAGTGTAATTGTGCCCACGCAAGACCATGCAACAAGACAAAGCCAATGCCAAAGACAGGGAAGGCTCAAGGGAAAAGGCAAAGGAAAAGGGAAAGCGAGAAGAAGGCCAAGGAAAGCCTTTTACTTTTCTCGTTTCCTTTCCGTCTACACTTCGTTCATCCCCACACCCAGATTCTCTCTCTATCTGTCCCTTTCCGTTCGTTCGTTTGTTTGTTCGGCCCTATCCCTCCCTCTCCCATTTCCGAGGCATCACCACACACCCCCCCCCCCCGACTTAATGTGCACGAAATGGATGTATAAATGGATGAATGTATGAAATGAAGGAAGGCGCTGTGGGGATCTATATTTCATTCGTCCGTCTTGCCTTCGCGACTGATGTGTGGTTGTGGAAGTGGATGTAGTTCATCCAAATGGGGAGATGCTTTTCTACCTTGCTAATTTTGGGGTTGGGTCCGCGTTTGTATTATTAAACATGAGTCCACGTTACACTCCATTTATAGGAGGCGTCACCAAACCACCTTTTATACACATTTCTTGTATGTCTAGTTTCTTCTTTTAAAATTAGTATAACGGATTAAGATTTCTTAAAGATCCTTCTTGCCGCTCCACATTTTTCTTTTTCTTTTTGTAATTTAAATTGCTCGACATTGTTCACACGGTACTAATTTTTGTTATTTAAACAAAAAAGGGTATATTTATATCGAGGTTGAGTCTCAATGCAATTATATTTCTCTTAGATAACTTAAGTATATGATCAAAACAAGTTATTAATGTCATGTTAGTGCATCATTACAGCCTTTCATTCGTTTATTCATGAAGTCACATGATATAATGTTGATACCTCTTTTATCTTGACAAAATGTTAAATTCCTATTAAAAAAATAAAATATGTCTGTGATCATCTCTAATAACAAAACTGTATTTATTATTTTTACAATTATTATACATATATATACACACACACACACACACACACATATATATATATATATATATATATAAGAATCATGATAGATGTTTCGTATGTAATCATTTTTACTGATAAATTTGAAATAAATTAACTTGTAATTTGTCATGTTGTATTTTTATACATCTCAAACTCTTTTTTCTTTCTTTTTCTTTTTCTTTTCTTTTTTCGTGCTCAAATCATGTAATAATTTTTTATTTTACAAAATGATTGTGTGTTTCCTACTTCTTTACTAAAAAAGAAAACAAATCTATGTATTTTTTGAAATTATAAATATGAATAATTAAATTTAAAATACAGGAAATTGTCTTTTAGTAAAAAATTATTTTTATATGTTAAAAATATTTTGTTTATATTTAAAGTTCTATTAATAAATATAATTCTGATGTTAATATACTTTTTTGATATATATCATTTCTTAAAATAAAATAAATAAAAAATATATATATATTAATTTATAAAATAAATATTACAAAAGATATATCAAATATATAAATATAATCAACCATAAAGTAATTTTTAAAAACTAATTTTACAAAAGATTTTAATCTTGCTTTAGTAGATTATGTAAGATAGTTAAAGATTATAGCTTGTTTTATAAAATTTTAATAAAAATCCAAATCTTGCTTGAATGTATTTCATAACTTTGGACAATATTCAATAAATTTGATTGAAGAATCGAGTAATCTTGGTAAAAGAAATCATCTTTTTAGAAATAAAATACTTAAACCATTGCAATTTAATCACATGTTTTAATCATGTTTTAAGATGATTATTGTTTAAGTGATTATGGAAAAAAAAAAAAAACTATACTTGAGGATAAAATATATAAGTCAAATAACACATATGTGAAGAAATTGTATCAAAATGTATACTTAAATATAATACTTTTTGTGACAAAAAACAAAGTTTATGCAAGTTTTGGAATATAGAGTTACAAGTAAATAGTAAAGTCTACAAATATTTGTTCTATCACATTGCACTTTATGACCTAATTTTTTTCTATTGATTTAATAATAAACATTCCAGATTTAACATATCTTGCAAAATAAAAATTTACATTACATCATGCAATTACATCTTGTTGTTTAATCTTAGACACAAGTACATCCTAATTGTATAGCTTATGTATATTTTAAATCTTCAAATATATTATATATACATACAATAAAAAAATCAACGATAGATTGATGACAATAATAAAATAAAATTTAAGTAAAACAACTATATTCGATAATGTCCCTGTATGATACAATTAAAGGATTTTAATCATTTTTTATGTAGCATTAAAAAATATAAATTTTTTTATAAGAAAAAGTAAAAGAAAAGAAACCTACAAAACTTTTTAATATATTCTTTTATTTATTTAAGAAATTTATTAATGAATACTAAAATTGATTGCAAAAGTTTATGCAATATATAATATAAATACTTTATTTTATAATAAAACATTAGTTTCAGGTACATAATGTTTTTTGAATATTTCTTTTAAAGATTGAAGATTATTTAAAAAAATAAGATAGCCCGACAAAGTACCATAAAAACGTAAGTGAAGAATTATATATGTATATATTTATATATATATATATATATATATATATATATAGGTCTATGCAATCTTTAACTTAATCGTCTTCTTAAAATAAAATAAAATAAAATAACCAAAAACCAAAAACCAAAATTATCAAAATAAGAAACTTAATGGAGTGATTATTTCATCATTTTTATTGGTAGGTAGTCTACATTATTTTAGGCTGTTCCTTGTAAAGATTAAAGGTCTATAATTTTGTAGGCAAAAAAATCTAAGAAATCAATACATTTTTTTTTCTTTTTTTTTTTCCCTTACTCAGCAATTTACTTGAATTTGATCCACCTTTAATGATAGCAATTGCAACACCAAATGTTTCCTCTTAATATTCTATTCCTTATTGTGCAATGTTCCATGGTATAAAATAAAATTAGCCACTACTTGTTGCAACTAAAACCAAAATCTACTTGAAATCTAATAGTGATTTAGTGAAATAAAACAAAAAAATGAATTTAGTAAAATAAAATAGAAATGACTTGTAAGAATTGTTGGTATTAGATTTATATAAACATAGATGTGAATATGCAAGAAAAGATTTAATACTATCAATATATATATATATATATATATATATATAAAGATTTATTTATTTTATGCCTTTGGAAAACCATCATTCAAGTTCTTAACCCATGTGGAATTCACATGTAGTATTTGCAACACCACAAAATGTTTTATCTGAAGTGCATTGGAACCTCTTAACCTATAAAAGCATTTGTTTATTGTTTAGTTTACTTTCTTCTATTTATTTCTACTAAATGTACATATAAATGATTACTTCTATTTTAAAATAAAAAAAATGTTTCATCTAGATATATCATAAAAACTATGTTTTAAAAGAATCCATATATATATAATCAAATATTGAACTAATGTTCTGATTAATGGACATTGTGGGTTGAATTTATGTTTTGCATATTTGTCAAATGACGAGACAATATAATAAAGTATTATCAAATTCAAAAATTCTTCCAAAATAATTTAGGTTACCTATATTAAAATAAGTTTCGTTCATTTATCATAATAAGAAAGTATTTAAGTAGAGAAACACAAACCTTTGTTTTCAGTTTTGATCATAAATGTGCAATTATCATAAAGAAAAAAAAAAAAAAAAAAAAAAAAAAAACAACAACAACAACAACAACAACAACCATTTTTTCGTCTCAATCTCTTAAAATAAGCTTCAAAAAATTTCTTGAAAAATAAAGGAAATTCCATGTTTTGAACTATGTATCCCAAACTTTCAAATAAGATGTTCATTAAATTAATTTTTTTTTAGATATATAATTCTTACAATAAAATGTTTTTGATCAATACATTTTTACCATTTTTTTATAAAATTTACAAAATGCATGTGACTAAAGCACTGACCATTTTTACAAATTTATCTTTAAGCTTCAATTGTAAATAACTTTTGTTAATTATTACAAACTTCATACAAACAACTTCACCTTCTCAAATTCAAACAGCCGATATTGTATGTGTTGGATCATACTTGTGCAGATGTGATTGAAACTAAATGACCATAATTTTATGTAGTTCATGCTAATTGTTTTGTACAGAGAAACATATATATGATTACTTCCATCTACATATAATACTGTGGCCAGATCATAAATCTTTCAAACTATCAAATCATAAAATTTATCTATGATGGTTGTCATATCTTATCCAATATGTACAATGTCAAATTATATCTTTAACATATGAGATTTAAAAAAATAATAGTGGAGTGATCTTAACAGAAAAAAATATTTATAAGTTAGTTTAATATACTTATATATTTATATCATATATCATATTATAGCATATTAATTTTAATAATGTAAATTTGTATATGTTTAAACATGTTTTATTTTGTTGAAGAATTATTATTGTGTAATAAAAAAATACACTAACAAAATAATATAAAATAATAAAGTAAGAGAGATATGTATATATATATATATATATAAGGGAATGTTAATTAGACCCATGTTTTTATTAAATAGATCCACCTTTGATAAAGAATATGATAGTCATGATGAATGTGGTTTGTTTTTATTCCAATAGTGGAGAAATGAATCTATGGGTTTTTTTTTTTTTTTTTTTTTTTTTTTTCATGATAGTTGGGATGAGTGGGTTAATTTAATAAAAGCATGAGTCTATTTAACATCCCCTTTAATTAATGGATTATGTTTTTAAAGCTAAAAATAACAGTAATAGTATTTTTAGAATTACAGGAGCCAACAATTTTCATGTGTTTAGCAAAGTGGGTGGCCACGTCACCATTATTACATTGAAACAATCAAAAGAATAACGAAGGTACTATAATCAAAGGACGTGAGGAATAGTGTGTCCTATGCTACTTAAAATTAACAACTAGGATCGAAGAACGTGTGCAAGAGACACCCAAGGCCGTGAGCCATTCCTCCACTTCGCCCGCGGAAAAGCGAGAGCAGTTATAGGTTCCTGCGGAGGACCCTCAGCCGTGCCGAGGGTGGGAAGCCGTGGTGGAGAGGCGACCCTAAACCCTAAAGCCCGAGGCCGCACCATCGAAGCCTCTCTTTCTACTTTACTTCAAGCATCGCATCGCTGCGGACCTCACCATGGGTAAGTCTCGCTGCTCCTCCTCCTGCCATGGCTCCTTAACGTACTGCGTAGATTTTTCCCTGTTGTTTTAGATGACTGAGAAGTCCGTGCCTCTTTCTGATGAGTCGGAGTTATTGGCACTCTCTGTGCAGGTATCTCTCGTGATTCCACTCACAAGAGACGGGCAACTGGAGGCAAGAAGAAGTCATGGCGCAAGAAGCGCAAGTATGTATTCATCTGGGTTTTACTTTGCGTTTACGCGTGAATACTGTCATTTGAGTGGTCTCTGGGTAGTCGTTTTGAGAGCTTCGTATGATTGTGGTGTCTACTATGTTGGGGATTTTGTAATTTCTGGTTTTTTAGGGTTTTAATGGCGTTGGATGGTGTGTTGTAGGTACGAGTTGGGAAGACAGGGTGCTATGACCAAACTGTCTAGCAACAAGACCGTTAGGCGTATCCGTGTGCGTGGTGGAAATTTCAAGTTCAGGGCGCTTCGTTTGGATACCGGAAATTTTTCGTGGGGCTCGGAGGCTGTGACCCGTAAGACCAGAGTTTTGGATGTGGTGTACAACGCCTCGAACAATGAGTTGGTTCGTACCCAGACTTTGGTGAAGAATGCTATCATCCAGGTTGATGCCGCCCCGTTCCGAACGTGGTACAGCCAGCACTACGGCGTCGAAATTGGCAAGAAGAAAAAAACCGCTGCCAAGAAGGATGCTGAGGTTTGCTAGATTATATCCGCCTGGTTTTTTTGTATCTTTGATATAATATGTTATCTCGACTCGAACAGATGCATTCAAAAAGTGAAGTCCAGGGCATTGTCACGAAATCTGAATTTCTTGGTCGTCTGAACTTCTTGTCCTTTCATTTTGAAGAGGGTACTTTGGATTAACTTTCATATATTCTTACCTCATTTAGGAGGCTGAAGCTACTGAGGAGGAGAAGAAGAGCAAGCACGTTCTGAGGAAGATAGCTAAGAGGGTGGAGAGCCAAAAACTCGACGCTCATCTGGAGGATCAGTTTGCCAGCGGTAGGCTGCTCGCCTGCATTGCCTCTCGACCTGGTCAATGTGGTCGCGTTGACGGGTACGTTCATCTAGAAACCCTCCAGCAGTCATGTTTGTGCTCTTGATACATTGTTTATATATGATTCTTTAATATTGTCTTCTGGGCTTATTTAGTTTCACGTTTTATACCTACGGTTTTTGCTTCCTTACGTAATGATCAGCACGTCCGAAACCCTAAATTGTGGATCTTCCCAGAGGTAGACTTATCAGTTTCCCACACAAGATTAGGTTTGCATGTCGTAAACAACGCCAGAGCTTTAGTCGTTCCGAAAATATGTGTCCTGTCTCATCATAGTCAGATGGGTGCTCTAATTTGTAGTGTATCTAAAGTTTCAGAACTGTGAGGGCTGCTCATTTTGTTACGTCGAGCAATTTTGTATGCATGTTATGTGCAATGTTGAAGCTTTTTCCAATTAGTGCACTTTAAAAAAATTAACATTTTTTTACTGACCTTAGCCAAAATAGTCGCATGGGGTATCCGAACAATGTGCACGAGTCGGAATCGCTGACACTACTCTTGGGGTTATCGCAGGTACATCTTGGAGGGCAAGGAGCTCGAATTCTACCAAAAGAAAATTCAGAAGAAAAAGGGCAAGGGGGCTGCTGTCTAGGCCCAAATATTTCTGATAGTCAGCTGGTAGGACCATAATGATGTGTAAAGCGTTAGCAAACTTATGCTTTGAGGAAGTTATTTGAATTCTATCCACGCAAGTCTTCTTGTGATGAAAATTCCCACGTAGAACTTACTTCTGGTGTTGTGTCCTTGGCATTGGAGTGCAGCGTCTTGTCGTCGTTCATTGCAGAAAATGTTCGGTTTCCTTTTTACAAAGACGCTGAAATGATTAGTCAAGAGCTATTCATTCCATGTTTGTGCACTATCGCGTACTTGAGCCTGCTTTCTGTGAAGTCGTTAGAATATCTTGGGATTATAATTTCGTAGGTGCATTTCGAGAATCTTGTGCGAAACCATCATGCGTCCTCAATTGTGTTCTGCGATCCCCATGGGTACCCTTACTGCTACAGTGCGCTAGTTGTATCGGGGGAAACTAGCCTCTGTACATTATCATGCCGAGATTGGCACGCCGCCAACCCTTGCCTCTTAACGTGCCGTAATATACCCATAATCTTAGGCGGAGAGTGAGATGGGCAGTATAACTATGTGCAAGCGTTAAAGAGTGTTGTGTTCGTTGAGCCGAGAGAAGGTTAGCATCTCCCTCGATAAGGACGAGAATAGCCTTCGGGCTTTACACATGAGGTTAAGGCTTCCCGCGCTATGGGCAACCATCGCGGATCTGAACCCAATTTTTGAATGTAGGACCTTAAATGTTGTAACTCAACGAAGTTTCAGGTGGGTGTAATGCCAAGTCGGTCATTCCGCAAGCCCCCGTCCCCTTCGATGTCCATCACTTCATTTAAAGCGTGGCTAACCATTGCCAAGGAGATATAAAATCAAGGAAAGGCATGTGGATATGAAGTACTGAAAGGTGCATAGGTGTGCATGTAAATAATGTGTGGCACTCTGCGCTACTCATCTTAAAAGCATGCCTATGAACTTTCTGCATGTCTAGTTTATTCCTCGACGTGGTTTCAAAGCGATGGACTTGCTCCTCGTCACAAACATATTGCTCTACGTCATTGAATTGTGGTGATTCTAGGCTCAATTTTTGGTTTCCACTTTATACATTCTAGTTTCGCAGATGTCTGGGCGAATTCTAGCGACAACTGCTCCTCAATCTCGCACGGTTTACACTGTTTCCCAATCGCGAAACTTTCTTCGATGGATTCGTAAGTTTGGAAGACTTGGCTCCAGTGTCGCATTGGACAAGGCGATGGCGAAATTAAACCCTACGCAAAGCTAAAGTAGAGGGGGATCAAGTTGGTGGGATTTTCTGTTCCCTTGTTTACTCGGACAGCGTTGGTTTGTCAATTTTGACGAGTATTATATTCATTCAGCAAATGTTTGTGGACGATTTGTTGGGAGCCTCGGCATAGTTTGTGTCTCTAGGATACTGGGCTCTAGTAGGAGAATAAATGCTTGTTTAACATTCATCGACTCTGAAAATTTTCGTTTCTATGAGACTTGGACCTTCACTTACTATTACTCATCGGGAACTATTAACTGCCAGAAATAGTGTCACTCTTTTACCAGATTGTACGAGCTTGTGTGCCTACTGTGCTGCTGACTTGCACAGACCATGTGTGACTCGCGCTAATGGTTAAAATTGTCTGATTCGAGTCATCTCTATGCTCAATTTAAACATAGGTTTGTGATTTCAAAACCTAAGTCCTCATTATCGTGAACAGAAACGGAGTTGAGTACAATATACGTAATGACAATGCCTGCTGGCAAGAACAATGCGCTTTAGTGCCAAAATATTCGCTGTTCACTCAGCAGAAATCTTCTCGGATGAAGGTTAGAAACAGACTGGTCAAGGTGGAGTTTCTCCTCCACTGTATCTAGAAATGCACGTTTGTCTTGCAACTGTTCGCTAACTGCACCAGGGATGTCAGTCAAGGGAGGGTTATGTGAAAGGGATTGGCAACTGCTGTGATGGTAGCGAGGGTCATGCGAACGGCAAACAAGGATGCAGTAGCCATGGGTCTAAAGCACAACCGTCCAATTTTGCTGATGTGAGTGCAGCTTTTGAGAATATGGTATCTCTCTTAATAACGCAGGAGGTTGAGGAACAGTGCGACGCAGATGAGAACAAAACTTTTCAACAGACTGCCACTGTCATCGATACAGTTCTTCAACCATGCCAGAGACGGCAATTTCTGTTGATTTATACAGAATGGGTAACTGAATAAGTACTCGCACATTTCGCCATGATTCTCCTTTCAACAAACCTTTTTCGTCCAAAATCTTGAAGGGAAACCAACACAATTTAACCAGTGTTGGGTTGGATGGCAGAATGGTTTGACATGCACTAGCAAGTGCAGGCATTACATCGATCCACCTACAAAACACTCAGTGACCTTGATGATTTTCACAAGTGAGTAGGGTATGTGCACATCACAAAAGCAGCAGAAGAAGATTGTGGGGCTGTGTGTTTGATCCCCCTGAATGCCACAATAGACATGGAAAGCTAAACTGGAGAGTAGTACAGTCTAATCCACTCACGACTGGATTTATTGAGGCTTGTGTTCTGGTTGGACCCATCTGCTTGAACCGCACCCAGGTTCATAATCTGCACCTGCATTGTGTGAACAAGTATCCTGGTGCCTTGTAATGCTCTAGTACTCCTTTGTACTAGAATTCCACCTACAATGCCGATTCCAGTAATGCACCTTTTCCTTTGCATTTGCCCTCATGGACTTGTTTTACACAATGAGAGATTGCAGTCTGCGAGAGGGAAGTCTTGTTCGAGTGATTTTTTTTGTCATTCAATCTGCAATTTGCTCAGGATATCACTTTAAATTTCCAGCGACGTAGTGGTGGTAACTTAAGTTCTGGTTGGTGTAGGAGATTTAAGGTTTTCACAATCACTGCAAATGAAAAGGTGTTTTTTCTTGTCTTGTTTGATTCAAAAGGCTTTTAGCAGTGGTTAGAAGTAGTTAGAAGAAGATTCATACCCATAAAAAATAATAATAATAAAAAAATAATGATGATGGAGAAAGTAAGTGTCAAATCTTTTACAAAGAAGGTTTTTCATGCTCTAGTGCAATTGATGACTTGAGAAGTTGTCTAAAACTTATTTGCATTAGACCAAAGTTGATTTTTATAGTTATTCCTCTATGTCATTATTTGACAAGGTGAAGTAAAATCTAATAATTTATTTTGTAATTTACTTTGCGGTATTATTGATATTCTACTTATGAAGATAGTAGTAACAACTATTGACTTTTTAAATTAAAAAATAGATGTATGTATGTATGTATGTATGTATGTATGTATGTATGTAGATATGTATTAAAGAATACATTATTATTGTATACTTTGTAATGGTGTGTTGGTTGCTAAGAGAAGTTGATAGATTACTAATCTTACTAAAGAAACTATCAAAACCATTTGGTTAAAAGAAAAGCTATGTATTTTTTTAATTTACTGTTATTATTATTATTATAAAAAAACAAGATTGCCACACAAATTGTTGATATATTACTATAACATTCAAATGGGAGTGCATGCATCTTATAACAGTAATAAACAGCTTCAACTCTTCTCAATCTCCAACCCTTCAAATCCTAATATGAACCATGCTTACAAAGGTACAAGACAAATCTCAAAGTAGTACTACAATAATTAACAAATTCATTGAAAAAACTGTATAGGGATCCAAAAAAAAAAGAGAAGAAAAAAAATTAAATTTTTATTAGCAATCTAGTATGGTAATTTATTTATTTTTTAAAATCACATGAATGGAAATTGGAAAATTAAATTCTTTAAAAAAAATCTATTAAATAATGAATTTAACAAAAATTGTCTTTTCTTTTATTATTGGAATTTTTTTTATTGATAAACATATTCAAAAAGTGAGTTGCAATAAGCCAAAAAAAAAAAAAAAAAAAAAAAAAAAACCTATCATATTGTACAAATAATAAGTAAAATAAAATAATAAATAAATACTCAATTTTTTTGCAAATAAAAGAATAAGAAAGAAATATTGCAAGTATCTTAATAAGATCAAACAAAAACTCTAATATATATATATATATATATATATATATATATATACGTCTCTAAGTAGTAAGAAAAATAATAAACCAAATAATACTACCAAAATATTGACAAGTATGGCTTATTAAAATTAAATAAATAAATTACAAGAAAATAGGTTATAAAAATACAAGAGAAATGAGACTTAATACGATTGATTGAACCAAACAAAAAACTTAAATCAATGCTAATAAACAGCAATAATTAAGATAGATCAATCAAATATCTAAGTATTTATACTTCAAATTTGCTAATATAAATCAAAATGTAAAAATATACATATTTTAGAAAATCAATTAATTTAAAGAAGAAATCTACTGTCTAAAGATGTATGTCTTTAGCATTTTAAATTGGTAGAACTTTAAAAAACTAAAAAAATGCACTGTCTACTCTAAAAGTAAATATTGGTTAAAATTTTATTAAAAATATAAAATAAGATTGCAAAAACAATAGCCACTCTTTGATAAAAATGAATGTGAGTAAATTCTTCAATATCCTATTAGAGCAACAAGATAAATTAAAATTAAAAATAAAATAAAATAAAATAAACATGTATTTAATTACAATACATAGACAGAAATATGGATTGCAAGGATAAACTGAATTTTATACTAACAAATAAATATTATCTTTTATAAATAATATTTATAGAAAATTTAAATTTAAATTAGGTACTTATATAACCTTTTCAGATTTGAGTTTTAAATTAAATAAATAATATTTAATTTAAAAAACAAATCAAAGAACAATGAAATAAATATCTCTTCTACAAACAGGTCTCTATAATTGGAACTACCTCAAAAGTCATTGTTTAATAAAACTTCAAATATCTCAAGCAATTCAAATTTGAAAAAAAAACCATTATCTATAAATATGTAACTTAGATCACTTAAAATCTTAAATTTATGATGGACTCAAATTTTAAGAAAGAATGCATAATATTAGACAACCGTAACTTATGCAATACAAGAATATGAAGCAAAAACAAATAAATGTATGAATGAATTTCATTAAGATATTATATCTCATAAGTAATAAAAATATGTCTCTATATATATGCATAAATCATATTTAATATATTTTCTTACAAGGAACTATTGTTGTATTTTATACATATGCTTTTAGTATCTTCTAGAATGTTTTTAAACTTATAACAAGTTACTTGATAGAATTTACTTATTTTTTATAAAAATACTTTTTTATAATAAATCTAGATATAATAATTATAATAATTATAACTATATTGCAGGAGTAGAAATATTTTTCAACATTTATTGCACTACTGCAAGTAAAAAAACCATATGTATTAACAAACATTATTGTATATATATATATATATATATATATATATATATATATATATTTATTTATTTATTTAAACTTTAAAACCCAAAATAAAATCTGAATTTGAATAGTAGTTTATACTTTAAATATCTATAAATATGATGTAAAATATTCATTAACATACAAAATAATAATTAAAATAATAAAATCCAAAAAAATATGAAAACATTCTATTTAAAGGAATAATTGGTTTTTAGACAACCTGGAAATATTAGGAATAGAAAAGTAACGAAAATCAATTAATTCATCTTTTACCAATGGTAGATAATAAACTGTATGTTACTGTTAACGACATCTTAACTAAATACAAGTGGTCTAATTTGTACATGTATTACAAGTCTTAGAAGTGTAATAATTAACTAATATTAGATTGTTTAGAAGTAACATTTTGGACTACTTGTACATTAGAATATTTTCAAAATTCTATTTTATTATATTTTGGTTCATTTAGAGCAATTTGAAAAGAATGAGATTTTCAGTATTAAAAGACTTATTAAATGTATGCATGTAGATAGGATCCCAAAGAATAGCATATATCACTCTTTTGTTATGTATATACAATCATTTTTTTATTTGTTTTAATTAAGGTAAGACACTTCTAAATTTGTAATTGTTACAATATTATTTTTTGTAGTCTAGGAAAAGTACACAATGACACTCTTCCAACAACTTACTTTCTTTGATGGCTAAACAAATAAATAAACAATCAGCTTTTTAAAGATTATATGGCATACATTTCCAATGGTTCGTATCTACGAAGGTAAAAGTCAACAAGATAGAGAATGTTAACCACAACTATTTTAAACAATGTGTGGTGCACAAAGGTGAAGAAATTGTGCACCAATTACAAAATTGTTAATTTTTTGTGAAAGCTTGAACTTGGTATTCTTATCTTACAAAACTGCAACTTTCTAAAATTACTATTCCTTTCTAAAATTACTACTCTTTTCTAAAATTACTATTCCTTCCATTTATACAAAATCATGTTGATAATAGAAAAAACATATATATATATATATATATATATATAACCAACCAACCACATGGTGACTTTTTTTTATCCTAGATACGTAAGTAGATCTCAAACTTCTAATATTTGTATTTAATCACTTCCATCCCACTTCAACCTACACTTCCAAATTATGACCTTACTGTAAGCAATAACTCACAAGATTATAAATATATTACTCATTCTTTCACAAATATTGAATGTCGAGACAACTTGAGTGAGAATTAATTAAAAAACAGTCCGACTGGAAGATGAAGCTCAATTGATACGTGACGCAACTAAAGTGATGGAGTGTGATGTGAACTCCAAGTGGTCGTCCCTTCATGAGTTCATGGCAGAAAGAGAGCTTTCACCGAAGTACAGTACGCTGCTGTTGTTGTTGTTGTTGAGAGCTAGTGGATATGAACTCCGAGGCATTTTGAAAAAGCGGAGACGACGATGTTTCGTGCAAGGTGAGAGAGAGGTCCCTGGAGAAGGGGGAGGGGGGGGGGATGTGGGGGAATGGTACAGAGTTGCAGCGTGTGATATCACTGGCACCATTATTCGGGGCTGTGCGGTACCATAACTGTGGTAGTGGTGGTGTGTGTGTGTTGGTGTCAGTCTGTGCGCCCCAGCCTTACTTTCTCCGTTGCGTTCAGATACAGCTCTGGTGCCCATGAGTTTCTCCATCACTCATCCGTCAAGCACAATTTGTGCGATGAATCAAAACCCTAATCTCTCCCTCTCTCCTTTACAGGTAAAGGACAAAGACGCGACGTGGATGAGAGGATGGGTTGTGGTTTCGACACGTGTTAAGATCTGGTAGCGTTATTATGAACGAACGATGTTACGACACGTAGAATTATCTATGATTAGATGCCGGGTCTCCTTTGTGTAGTATGCAATCATGGGGGAGGGATTGTGATGGAGCAGATGATTGAACCCCTTTGCTTTGCCCTGCTAAAAACTGGTAGCGCGGTTATAGGTACCCTATCACTTGGACTCCCACTCCCCCTTCTCCTTCCTTCCTTCTTTCCTTCCTTCCATTATGCTCTCTTCGGATATTTTGCAGATACTTACTCATTTGAATGGGGTCCAACACTTGAACTGATTTTAACAAACTCATATAATGTTTATGTACATTTACAATTTGAAATCAAGTGTTATGAAAAAGAAAAAGGAAGAGAGAAGATGAATGTCCACTAACAAATTTGTGTGTGATGTCATGATTCTTTGGATGTGGTTTGATTCTGTTCCATTCACATCCACTATTTTAAGTTTCCACTTGGGCAACAACGTTGAAGAGAAAGTGGAGGACCCTAGAGGGTCATCCACCAACCAAGTGGATCATCCCACCCCTCACTTTGCTAACTTGCTTTTGCTTTTTAAATGCCTTTTTGCAATAGTCGTTCACCGAGAGCATCTTGACCAGAAAGGGAATCTGGAAGGGTGCAAGGGAATCTTGCAGGCCAACTCCCTCTTGAGCCACGGTGGCTCCACCATGTCCAATCCTCCTGCTGCGGTGAATGCTGACTTGTCAAGTTCTGGTTTGTCGAAACTTGTCCTTTGTACAGCTTGGAAGTTGTGAAAGTGAGGGAATTCTGCGGGATCAGCCCTTCCCCAAATACCACGATTCTTGCCTATCCAATGCCCCTCACCAAAATGCGCTGAGGTGGCACCCATGCGGGACCTACCACTGTCCCTTTCTCCCTGCGTGCCACACCATCGGGCAGAGTTTGCCACGTCATATTTAAGTTGATTCCATCCGATCTCGAGGCGGAGCCCACGATGAGTCTGCGTGTGAACCTCCCCACCATTCAATTGGGAACAATCCCCTACCTAAAATTAAACTGGACGTCTGCAAAATCTTCACAATATCATGTCAGTGACCTCGAAGAGTTAAGAACGATCTTTCCTTGTTTTTTGTCCTACAGCTTTTGTGTTTGGATTCTTATTCTCTGTTGCTGTATTTTTTTTTCTAATGTGTATTGAAAATAAGAATCTAACGCTCTTACTTCAATGAGTCGTTATCGAATAAATGATAATAATTGTCATTATACTAACAAAAGTTGTGTAGTAAAAAAATTCACTTGATACGTGGGTCATGAAATAGTTTGTTATAACAAAACAAATCTTGCAAAACCAACTATGATAAGTCATTATCTAATTGCACAGTCTTTTAAATATTCAGATATGCGCTAGTGTAGTGATCAACGTCTCCTCCTTTGTTATTTCTTTTGTTAGTGGTGGTGGGTCAATAGAGAATCATGGAATATGAAACATATATTGCCCTAAAATTAGAAATAGCTGATCCAAAGTCCAACAAACATAGGAGGAAACTGTGTTTTTCTGGATTCGATGTGTGGAACTTGCTAATATAGGAGTGAATACATGTGCATGCGCTGCTGTGTAAATGCCTTATCGGGCTGCCCCAAGGAAAATTCCACGTAGACGGGTATGATAAAAAAGATACCCATCACCCAAGCCACTTTGATTGGAATGATAACGATCTTCACGGGGGCATTTCCTCCACTTGTCATTGCTCACGTGGCATCTATCCTTCTGGCGTTGGAATTAAACTCTGCCTCTGGCAGGGCCTTCTACCGTGGAGCCAAAGATGTGCCAAAAAGTAAACCGAGAAAGTTAGCACCGGAAAAGGCGAAAAGGAAACGTGACTTAGAGGACACCCCTTCCTCCTTTTTTCTTTCCGCTCTTCGTCCTTTCGTCCCGCCATTAGTGGCAATGTGTGACGCGTCCGTCTGTCCACCCGTCCATGCGTTCGTTGCTCGTCAGTCTGTTCGTTCGCTCCGACTGGAAATGGGTCTCCGACTTGGGCACTCGGTCCTCTTAAACTCCAACTATTACCCTGTTCCAACCGCTACTCCAACTGATTTATTTAATGTACATGTATTTAAGTGATTAACTGGCACCAATTCGGTCCAGTTTTTAAATCAAAATAGGGTTTCACCTTACGAAGTGTTTTTAAACTTTTTGAGGATATTAAGGTGATGGCGTATTAAGAAAGTTTTTTTTTGCAATGATATTCGTATTACATACGATTCAAAGGATATTAAAATCAGCTGAGTACATAGCCTGGTGGAGCTTTCTTAGGATCAAGTCCTACAAAAAGTGACACTCAAGGGATTATACCTTCCTAGATCCTTCATGTCAAAGACATTTCCACTTCCAGTATTGATCACTTCGGATTATAAATTACAAATAGTATGTGATTTCACAACATCAATGTGACTTCGCATGACAGTCGATAAGAAATAAAACCATACGGCGTTTCTCTTCTTTGGGAGCAGACAAAGTGAACTTTCCCAAAGAGAAAGTATGCTAATATTGGTGAAAACGTATTAAAAGAAAGAGACAGAAATCGAGGAACCATTTGATTGCAGTTTACGTTTTTGCAACAGGGCGTAGGATTCGGGTAGACGGGCAGGTCGTGAAAAACGAGAAGGGGCAACGTTCTGGGTGGTTGGCGTTCTTGCCTTAAAAGCAACGCAACTCTTCCAGATCCGACACTGCTTGGTGGTACTTCTCTCCATTCGGCCTCTTTTTCCGGTTATTGAAGGCGTGTTTCTGTGCTTTAGGATCGGTTTTCCAGTGTCTTGTATACAGAAATTGTAGTAGAGTTTGTGAGAACTTGTTTTAAGATGCAGATTTTTGTGAAGACCCTGACCGGTAAGACCATCACCTTGGAGGTCGAGAGCTCGGATACTATCGATAATGTGAAGACCAAGATTCAGGACAAGGAGGGCATCCCTCCCGACCAGCAGCGGTTGATCTTCGCCGGTAAGCAGTTGGAGGATGGTCGCACCCTTGCCGATTACAATATTCAGAAGGAGTCGACGTTGCATCTTGTCCTGCGGCTGAGGGGAGGGATGCAAATCTTTGTGAAGACGTTGACGGGCAAGACAATCACGTTGGAGGTCGAGAGCTCGGACACTATCGACAACGTGAAGACAAAGATTCAAGACAAGGAAGGTATTCCTCCCGATCAGCAGCGATTGATCTTCGCTGGGAAGCAGTTGGAGGACGGGCGTACTCTCGCGGATTATAACATCCAGAAGGAGTCGACCTTGCACCTTGTGTTGCGGTTGAGGGGTGGTATGCAAATTTTTGTCAAGACATTGACGGGGAAGACGATAACATTGGAGGTGGAAAGTTCCGATACTATTGATAATGTAAAGACAAAGATACAGGACAAGGAGGGCATCCCTCCCGACCAGCAGAGGCTTATTTTTGCAGGTAAGCAACTGGAAGACGGTCGTACTTTGGCTGATTATAATATCCAAAAGGAATCGACCTTGCATCTTGTGTTGCGGTTGAGGGGAGGTATGCAAATCTTTGTGAAGACGTTGACGGGCAAGACAATCACGTTGGAGGTCGAGAGCTCGGATACAATCGACAACGTGAAGACAAAGATTCAAGACAAGGAAGGTATTCCTCCCGATCAGCAGCGATTGATCTTCGCTGGGAAGCAGTTGGAGGATGGGCGAACTCTCGCGGATTACAATATTCAGAAGGAGTCTACCTTGCACCTTGTGTTGCGGCTGAGAGGAGGCATGCAAATCTTTGTCAAGACTCTGACCGGAAAGACTATCACTCTGGAGGTCGAGAGCTCGGACACCATTGATAATGTGAAGACTAAGATCCAGGACAAGGAAGGGATTCCTCCTGACCAGCAGCGTCTGATCTTTGCCGGCAAGCAGCTGGAGGATGGTCGCACTCTTGCTGATTACAACATCCAGAAGGAGTCAACACTGCACCTGGTGCTGCGCCTTCGAGGAGGATTTTGAATGTTCATTGTCTTTCCTGCTCTAGAGTGCTTCCCCAGAATTGTTCCCGTGAAGAACTGAAATGTTCTGACTGTTCATATTTTGTGGCAAATGCTACCGTTCAGTAAACAGGTGACTTCATTGTATCTTACATAAGGTTCTTTAAATTTGTCTCCCTCCTATTTCTTGCTTTAGACACGAGCTGTATGTTGTGCATTTCAATCACTATTACGGTTGATAGGCTTGCTCACTCTCATCCGTTATTTTACTTCCATTACGAAACATGACAGGCCTCTGTTGGTTTTGTAGCATTAACATAATTTATTTATCTTATATAAAAATGCACAGTTATGTTTAATGCGAACTGTGAGACTGACTGAGTTTGTCAATTGTGGTACTTATTTTGTAATCTGTTGGTCGTAATGAGTCAAGTACCCTACATTTCTAACTACACAAATTTACAACAACTTCTAGATAATTTACTATGTTCTACTTTGTTGTCTACTCGACAAACAAGGAGTATAGATCATCTACTTCTAACCTAAATCTACACATCCTCGCTATCGTTTGAAAAAAAGAGAACATACAAATATTCAACAATTCCGTTGTGCAGTACAACTATGTATTCTAGAAGAGTACTAGCGAAATGCGTTCACGGGGAAAAATAATTGACAGAACCTCTGTGACTATGTCACGCTGCGCGTCAGCATACTGATAAAAGTACCTCGCAACGGAAAACCCCTTCAAAACTTCGAGTTGATAAGTGATAAGTAGGTTTAGCCGAAGCAATTTCACTAAACAAACTGTCGTTTCCATGTATGCAAAAAATTGAAATGTTGCAAAGTTCAATAATGACAATAAGACGCAAGAAACCAATGCTAAGCGTGCTAGACTGCTTTGGAAAACTTATAATCAATAAATTCATTAGAATCCTATCAATATGCATAATTTACACTTTTCCATTACATACCATAACATTCAAGATGAAAACTAAAAAATGCTAGAGCAAAAACTAAAAAATGTAGAGCAGTTCTATCGATGATGCTACATGCTACCTTAGAATGTGATGTGGAAACATGGAGACTGTGTATCTTCCTTGACCTGAGCTTGCTCTTCAATAGTGGCAAAAAAATAGACCACACCCGATGACCCGGCCGCTATTTAATAAACGTTCACGATTGAACTTTTACTATGACTAAATTAGATATCTTTACATATTCCAATGACCATTTCAAAACTTGCTGCACTTTCGATCTGGAAAGTCATCCACTTCGAAAATTTTACTTGGCTAACCAGTAAATAATGAGGAAGAGTGTGCAACCAGTGATAACCCCTGCTAATATCAAGGTGTCCTTCGATTTTTTACGCTTGATTGCTCCTGCAGCACCACCAATCAAAAACATGTTCAACTTGGTCAACCCTGGGACTACAATGAGACAGGGTATGCAAATGTCCAGAAGTAATCATGGATGGGTTGAAAGAATTCTTTAGCAATATGAGCAGTCTTATACTTAACATTGTTAAGGTTCCACTACGCAACATTCACTGCGTTTGAATTATGTAAAGCAAAAAGTGATTACAAAGTCCCGTCTTATGTAAATAAAATAAGATGCAAATAAGATAGGAAGCTCACAAAGTTCATCACAAGAATCTCCTAAACCTCGTTCTTCAAGATGAAAACAGGTGTGAATGACGACATACCTAATACTCCTCGAATAGCAGGAAATCGATCCCCCAGTTGCTTTACTTTCCCCTGTATTTCCGTGAAGGTTGTTCGTTGAGCCCCGAGTGTCCCTTTCGTTGCATGGGCTATGTTGATAACCTCGTCCATCTGACCCAAAACATCCATCCCACTCTTCATAACTTCCATTGACTTTGAGGAGCTTTGAATTTCAGATACTGCACCTATTCGATTTCCTTCCAAAGCCGTGAGAATGAACTTCACAGCAGATTTATCATTTCTTTAAGACACTTTAAAGCGCAAGCACACACTCTATTACATATCGGTTTTCAAACACACTACAAAATTAGTTTAACACCTCGTAGCAGAAGTAAAAGCTCAGATACTTGATGAGTTACAAAATTACGGACATCATTCTCGGAAGAACTCGCTTGGTTGAAACTCGGGCTTGAGCGTTGGCACAAATAACTAACCTGGGCAATATTGCCATGGATTGATCCGCGTTCCCTCAACAAGCTTGCTACTGGTGAAGTGTTCCCAGATGCCTGCCAGGTTACAAAGAACAGGACTTGAAAAAATAAAATAAAATAAAATAAAAAAATCAACAATCAACTGAACCAATAGTCCAGTACTTATGAACTAAAATAAAACGTTTCAGAATCAATAGTAAAAAATAAAAATAAATTGAAAAGGAAAGATACCTTGTGATCACTGATGTCATTACGAACAGAGGTCAGAAGCTCAGCATGCTCTCGCATGGAGCTTATGTTGTTTCGAGTCCGTCGAAATTCCTGACGTATCCATTGCGAGGAAAAGTTAGCTATTTTGACAGATTCAGAATGCATTAAACTGATCTTAAAAATGCCAAGCCGCTTCTGATGCGGTTGACAGTCAAATGCTTTTGAAAAATGGGGAATTTAAGTTCTGAGAAGTTTCCCATTTTGGTCCTTATAACTGAAGTTCTAAAGTAGTCATGAAAAAACCTGAGTGAACTCATGAAGGATATCCCGATGTCGAGCGAGCTTCTGCGTCACGGAGGTGGTGGACGTAGCAGCCGCCACACATCGACTCATAGAATCATTGACATCCAACAACTTTTCCAACAGTGACTCAATCTCCAATTCCATAGACTTCCATGACCCATCCCCTCTAATATCACCTGCATATCCAGAATTCCATGGTTACGATGTGCAAGACTTAACGATGATGGTAAACGTGTATCCCAAGTGTCATTAAATGACATAAAAGATGCCTGTTAAACGAGGAAAAGGGATACGATCTTTACTTTTAAGTTATCCAAAGAACGAATACATACTACAAAAAATATCATAGAAAATTCTGCACAAGTGCAGCAAATGCCTTGACATAAACGGGTAACAAATGAGACATCAGGTCTGTTAAGTGAGCTCCTATTCCTCTGCAGCTTCGACTCCATGTGGTAAATTTATTAGAAGGAAGACAAGCATAATGCCTTGGCAATTCCTCGCATTTAAAGGGGGACACATACGTCCATCTCCTATGATTGAAACAGTAAATAATGTAGAAGGAACACGCCATTTCAGGGTTCGGGTCCTTCCAAAAGCCTTCAGAGTTCAAAAGATTCCAGAAGCTAGAACAGCAACAGGGCAGGAAATCATTGTAGGAAAAAGACTGCAGAGATGTACACAAGCCATGATTACGTGCAGATTTCAGAAGAAGGTATTGATAGTTCAAATTTCTACACTGGCGTAAGAGGATTGTTCGGATTCTGCTTAGGCAGAAAAGAGAATACTTCGTGCACGTCAAACATAAACGGAATTCATCCTTGTATTCTGATTCTAAGAAGAGGGGAAAAGAATTGAAAGCATAAACACCAGACTTCCTTTCTATCTTTGCTTCTCTTCACATTGTGCATAATGACACCAAAAAAGGGAAAATGACAAAAAAAAAAAAAAAAAAAAAAAAAACACACACACACACACACCTTGGACAACTCGTCTGCAAATCGGAGTTTACTCACGGTAAAGAGAATAACTAAAACGAGAAACCAACTCATCACATCTATGACAGTATCCGATGTAATAGTAGGAGTAAGCAAAAATCACTACTTGCCTCCAAGCTTTGCATATGAAGACAGCTTGACGTCAAGGTCACCCTCGATTTTCCGTGCCTCCTTGCGGAGCTCCTCCCAGCCGCCTTCACAATCCTCCATTTCAAGTTCTTAATCTCAAACTTTGATTCTTAGTTACAGCGCTAAATTCGATTACGTAGACCGGTTGCAGCAGCCCTCTCCAAAATCACACTTCTTCTACCTCGTATTCCGCCCAAAATAAGAATCATATAGACTTTGCGGAAATAACTCATTACAATTAAGTCACCATTCCCACTATCATCAAAATAAGCACCTAAACACCTGTCGAACGCCTAGGCTCCATATCATGCTTCCAGACAGATAGTCTAGCTCACAGAATCCCGGCATTCGGAGCAAACCTCATCCTCACTAAAGGAATGGCAAATACACGTCACATGCAAGTAATTGGCATCAAAACCTATCGATCTGTCTGCTAAAAACGCAATAGTGTCTCATCCGCAACACAGACACAGACAAACAGCGTGCTGCTAGATTCCGTCGTCAAATCTGCTTCCGTCTCTCTCGTCTAGTCTCCAATAGTAACGAGCATGCAACTCCGCCGCAAGAAAAAAAATTCTCTCCTCACCAACTCAGAGAGTTAAATTCCACCACATTGTCTCGGCGATGATCCCACCAATCGAATAGATTAGTGACCTAAAAGTTTGGCGAAATCTCCGTCACAGAATCAGCTCCGCAAGAAACCTTTGGAACGTGGAGCACTAGAGTGCACGACGACGACGACAGCGCCATGTCTGGGGAGAAGCGCTTCCGCGACACGTAGAAAAGCGCCGAGTAACAGAAAAAATGGCTATGGCGACGGAGGAGGATGCACGAGAGCAAGGAAACCCTAAACACAAGGACCGACACCACAATCCCGAATGGAAGTGGGGGACCCCGTCTCCGCATGTGGCCCCATCACCGTGCTAATGCTAATAAGGACTTTGTAATATATATATATATATATATATATATATCTGTATGTGTGTGTTTGTGTATTTATTTATCTACTTATCTACATTTTACTTTATTGTTTTTTTTTTTTTTTTAATTATGTGCATTCTTTTTCTTTTTCTTTTTTGAATGTTTGATTATGTACTTGTATCATTCTTCTCTCAATTGTATTATAATTATAGTTTTGTACATCTTAAATTATGTCCCTAGTGATTTGGCAAAGCCACAATGTTACCCAAATGTGTGCAATGATAAGTTTTCAATATATTAAGAAATGATTTTTTTTTTTTTTTTTTGTTTAATATTTCATGGTAATGTTTTTTATTTCTTAAATAATTATAATCCAAGCACGATTTTCTTTTAATATATTTATACAATGATGAAAAAAATAAAATAAAACCTATTGTTGTTGTTTAATGAAACAGTATAAATGTGTATAAATAAATACTCTTTTGACACCAGGAAGAGAAAAGAGATTCCAAAAAGACACCCTAAATCAACAAAATTCCTTAAGGCATAAACTGCAAGATTGAATTATTTGTATTATCTTCAATTTAAGAATATTAATCAAATACAACAATTTGAGCTGGTAGAAAAAAGAATATGAGTTATGAAAAGATCTACAACCACATGAGGAATGATTTTGCAAGGTCTCAACTTCATAAGGTATCTTTAGAATGTCTTGCCAAAGTGTTGCACCGTTATAAAACACAAAGACAAATACAAAGAAGAAAAGAAGGAAAAAAACAAAAAAGTAAATAATAAAAATAAAAATAAAAATAAAAAAATCTTCAAGAGTCTTCGAGCTTTTGAAATAGCAATATACATTAAAAAAATGTATATACAAAAATCTTGAGCAAGACCAGCTGCCCAAACTTTAACATTTTAATTCAAAAAATAAGATATTTCATATTTAAAAATGAAATGATTGTAAAAAATACATCATAAGTATATTAAAATAAGACATTATATTTGAGAATTAACTATTACATCAATACGTTCTATTCTGGCAAACAAAACTCATTTTCATCAGATTTCATGCTTTAATTTTAAATGCATTTATAAATGTTTTCTAGAATTTTCTAAAGATTTTAAATTTAATTGATTCCACAGTATTATAAATCAAAATTTATTGCATATTTATTATGTCTTTTACAAGCATCAATAATAATTAAAATGAAATAAAATAAAATAAACCAAGTTAACTACAAACATATTTATTGCTTTAAAAAATTGTGCAGCAATTGAACAAAAAAACAAAACCACGAGCATATATACATATTTCAACCATCTCTCATTATATATATATATATATATATATATATACATACATACATACTAGTAAAAACCCATGTTGTTGGCCACAAAAAAAACATTGTCAAATATGTATTGTAAATTAATATTTTGTTTAAAATTTCATGTGACTTGAAACTCCATGTTGCGTGCCATTTTGCTAAAGTCCATGCCATTTCACATTGTGGTGCTTCCCAGCTCCATGCACTAGATAGAAATAAAAAATCAAATAAGAATAGAGGGAATAATTAAATAGACAAAAATAAAACAACCCATTTGAACTCTAATGATAAAAAGCCTATCTATCTATATATATAAAAAGAAAATATTGATAATAATTTTAATATTGTAACTATTAGAAGTATTTGCATTCTTAGAAGGATATTTTGAAGCTTATGTTAGCTTTTCTTTTTAATAGAGTAATTGAAAATATTTTGTAATCAGATTCATTACAAAAATCAATGACAAGGATACTACAATTGTCTAACTAGCCATAGTTTTAGAGTGGAATATATTTTCGTACAAGTTTCAATCATAAAAAATAGAAAATAAAAAGAATGCAGAAATTATGATTAAAAAAAATTAAAAATCTGTATCTAACATTTTTTTTAATTAGTAATAGTATCACAGTTTATGTCATATTTTTATTAAAAAAATACAAAATTACACACAATATAATAATCAACTGTTTGATAAAATATATTTACCTCGTTAATATTTATGATAATCTGATATAATATTAATATTAACTGAAAAACATAAAATCTATTATCAGTGACTGTAAATTATACAAAGTGATATTTTATTTACTATAAAATAATATCATGTATGTATGTGTGTGTGTATATATATATATATATATATATATTGAAAATCCATAAAACTATCTTTTAATTAAAATTCTAATTGATAATATCATTACAGTCATGTTTGAATGAAAAAATTGCAAAGTTGTTTTTTTTGAAATTTTTTTTTGAAATTTTTAATGCAAAGGTCAATATCAGTAAATCTAATGCCATGGAAAGTTAAAGTGGTTTCTGACTTAAAATTGAGTCTATTGAATATCATTTGACATGGAATGTTATTCTTCCATTCTTTCTCAAATGTGAAAGGCTATCCTTCCCCGAGGGCCGCTTTCGGCAATTCCCGTGGGATGGGATCGATGGCGGTAACGCGATCTCGTGAATTGGAGAAGTGGGTTGCGAGGAGCTAGCTGCAGGGAATCATCGCCCACGTTTCAATGTGTTTTTTTTCTTTTTTTTTTTCATTGAAGTGATGGGGTGGTGGATCCGCGTCGTACCGGTCCTCCGACGCTACAGATTTAATGAGGCGTTTTGTGTCTGAGGAAGAAACTCGGAGGACTGGATAGATTCGTATTTTGCATCTTCAATCGGTGTTTGGGGTGATGGTGGAGTGCGAGAGTGATTCGGTATGGTGGACGACGTGAGCCGGAGGCGGATGTTTGATTGCGTGGGTGAATTTGATGCGGGGGTGGAGTGGAGGAGGGTTGCTGCGCATTCGTGTGTCAATCAATGTGTGGGAGGGGGCATTGAAACACTGGGTTGGAGTATTTTAGCGCCGTGAAGTGAGTATCTTAACTGTTCGAATAGTCGACGGTTAGATTCTGCATTTATTTTACAAATTTTGGGGAATGAGCTCAGAGTCTTTCGGGTGGAGCTGGCACAGTGGCGTGTTATGGAGAGGTGACAGTGTATATTGAGGGTTGGCAGGAAAGAGTAAATTTTTTGGTCTTTTGGAAGGCCAGGCTGGTGTTGAAGCTTCGCTTACTCAGGGCTGTAGAGGAGAATGCTGATCGACTGCCCTAGCTCCCCTCGCCTTAGTTGGGACAAAATTCAATCTGAGTTCTATGCTGTTACAGTGGTTTAATCTGGATAATGTATGTAGACTTACAGGCCTATTCAAGTTTCAGGAGTGATGAATGATTTGAGGTACGTGTCAAGTGTTTCTCCTGATTTTACTTTTTCGCTCTTCGTTGGAACTCAAAGGTGACCTCATGTCGTGATGGCTGAAGTCTTGGGTTTGAGCGTGTGTTCCAGTTTTTCTTCTCCCTCAAGAAATGTTTTGGAATCTCAATATCTCGTGGCCCATTTTTTCTGTTTTTGGTGATCGCCGTGGGTTTTTTCTCGAATGTTTGCAAATGTATTCTGCTTTGGGTCTCGCCGAGTTAGGTCCATAATGTATCACGTATTTGGCTAAATGTGAATAAGATTTGTTTTACAGTGCACATTCGCAAGCCTCAGCTACTCTGTAGAGAACGAGTGATCTAACTTCAAATTTTGATTGTTGTGAAGCCACCCAGTTGGGCAATTCGGTCATACGGTCATTCTGCTTCATGTTTTGACGAATGGGGTTTAAATGAACTTGATATTGACTAATGGAAAATGAAGCGCATGCCAAGGCTGCATGCAGCATCTTCTTCTACAAGGGCAACTAGATGCACGATCAAAAGCTTTGGAATTTCTAGCTGGCTGAGGACAACTGACCTTTTCAACGAGAAGATAAAATGTGGGGTGTGTTACGCGAGTTGGACTCCGTCAGAACTTTTAAAGACCGTAAGAAGAGGTCGAGATGGCAGAGACTTCTAAATCTAGGCAATATGGTGATGAGACTGATATCATTAGCGATTCTTTGAGCAAACTCAATCCAGGCAGAAATGGTCTTTGAGAAATGGATTTGTTTAGTAGATAGTGTTCACTGGTAATTATCAATCAGTAATTCAGATCCAACAGGAACAGGTAAATCAACTTGTTGAGGAATAGTACACAATTAAGATGAATCGAAGTATTACCTTGGCGGTTCCGCGCCGTGATCCAGTTGGGAAGGCCGATACCTCTGCTATGCAGCGATGGATGGTGGCGATTTGTGCCATCCGATTTGATCTTCAACAGGGGCAGGTAAGCTGTAACGGATAGGACCTCTCCATGTACTACTGGCTTCTTTGGAGAAGATACAGAATTGGTAGTTCAAACTTGCATAGAGATTGAAGTGGAGAATCATGGGACTTATGTATAACTATAGCGTAGGCGCACTCAACATCCCAGTGATAAAATTGTCTTTCAATGATAGTGGAAATGTTAGACTCTTGTATTTATGAAATACGGCCAAGTGTTCAATCTGTGGTCTACAACCAAAACTGTCGTGGGCAATTTCAGTAGTGACGCTGTCAAGGACTTTGGATGATCGAGCGCAGTAATGTCTGTAGGTTATCCAGAAGTTTCTACTTGTGGATGTCGTCCAAATCAATCCGACATTTTGTGTACTGTACGTTTATTTAGATTTTTCTGATTTGGAAGTCGTAATGGTGACTAAGCATGGCAGCTGTTAGAACCGGCTCTATTCAGTTGCTGTCAAGTGGTCTGTGCATCTGTATCATTAGTCATACCAGTTCCGACTTTTCTGTTGGATGTTGTTGTACTGATCATAATCCTCAACCTGTTTGCTTGTTGCCAGTTAGTTGAAGAATGCTATCCACCTAATGCGCTCTCTCCAGAGGAAGAACTTGATGTTGCCTTCAGTTCATTTCCAGATTCTATGTCGCAAGGAAGTACTCATGCAAGTGTGCACGACTGCGCATTCTTCTTCCGGATCCGCAGGCGTGGTACTATTCCGGCTCCGAATCCAGCTCCACCACGAAGAACAACCTCTCATCCGTCTTCGGACACATTTGTAGAGGCCGTTGATGATACAGGTGAGTATCATGTGACTATGGAAACCTGAAACCTCACACTCTTACAAATGCTCACGTGGTAACTTTGTCTGACGGCTGCTACCTTCAAGCTGTACTGATGTTCTAACTCAAAGTCTATTCGATGTCTACAGTCAGCACAAACTAGTGGCTCTAATTTTTGCAATTTTTCCTAACTACTTGGTAAAGTCGTCTTTTTGTCTGCCACATAACCTGTTGAACTTTTGAACAAAAAATTAGTATTTGTATTATTTTTTATTTTCCTGGATAAGAAGTTGACTTCTACAAAATTGTTTGTCAAGACGGATGGGATGTATAAGATTGCGATAGTTTAGAGTCCATGTTGTGCTCCTGCGTCCGTCCATCATAACGCTTTATTTACAATCTTGCAGCGCGAGAACTTAATTTTGACAGACCCCAAGGAGTACAAAATTCAATAAGCGAGGGTTGTGCAGCCCTTGAAAAGTCTTCAGCTGATGAGGAGGGTGGTACTGGGAGTGGATGGGGTAGTTTGCCGCTCCCTAGCATTCTTGCAAATATGATTTCTCCAAAGCCTGCAACAAGGATAACTAGCAGTAGTGCCCCTACCCTTTCCTCAAATAATCCTCCTACCACTGTTTCAGTCCGTCGTGAAGAGAACACCAATCTTCCTGGATATCCACTAGATCCAGTGAAAGGGAGTTCCCGTGGTGGTCCTGGTAGTGGAGGTCCGCGGTACCTGTATGGTTTTGTCTTCAACAGGTATTGCTGCTGGAATCAGCCTGAATTCTTTTTAACACTACCTCCCAGTATTCTTCAAGTTATGTCATAAGGTTTTTTCCTGTTTGTACTTTACTAGTCATTTTCATGAATTCGTGGAATCTAGGAAGCTAGTTATCTTTAAGACTCACAATTGCATTGTGTTGATAATAGGCAAAGGCAGGATGAGAGACTAAGACGTGGGGGTGAACAAAAGTCTGTCGTCATTCTCTCCGAGCGCCCCTATTCATGTGTTTTCAAGCCCTTGGTACAAATCGCAGGACCTATGTATTTTGATATTGGTGCACGAGCTTTGGAGCAGATAGCATCTTATGTCTCTCGCTGGGCACCACCACTTCATGGACAGTTGATAGAATTACTGGTTGGGACCGTCGTCATACGCGCCCATCTCCCACCAGCCCATGCGCTACCTCCTGGTTGTGGCACTCCTATGGATGATTTCACCTCAGCAATGGCACCAGTGCCCCCCTTAAACAGATCCGTTCCTCAGGGTGTTTTCCACGACGTTGATTTGTTTGGTTCTTTCCGAGGAGTCCTCATGAATTTGTGGGTCCTTTGGGAGCTTCTTTTAGTGGGTGAACCTCTATTGGTGGTAGGTCCCACTCCCCCACAAGTCTGCGAGGCAGTAGCTGCATTAGTTGGCCTAGTTGCACCACTGCCATGTAGTGTTGACTTCCGACCTTACTTCACAATCCATGATCCAGACTTCGGTGGACTTAATTCTGTGAAAGAAGGGGAAAAAGCTCCTCCAATGGTTCTGGGTGTTACCAATCTTTTTTTCCTCAAGGCCCTAAGAAACATTCCTCATGTAATATCTGTAGGAACTCCAACTCCAACTCCAAGCCTTTTGAAGCTAGCAAGGAGTAATAATAATTCTCAAGCTGGGAACCGCCGCTTGTCTCTGCAACTACAGCTATCTCCATTGACGAGATTCTCTCCAGCAAATCTGCTACAAGTTGCAAGAGTTCGTAAAGACGGACCCCTTTCTTTGATGTCAGAGCATCGTGAATGTTTGTGGACAAGTTATGTGACAGCAACGAAACCGGACACGTCAGTTCTCAACCGTTTAGTTGACGCTGGTGTTTCCCCCCAAACTGAGGAGTCAATGTCTATGGTGAACAATGAGGTTTTGAGGCGCCACTTTCTGGAATTGACAACCAACTTTCTGGCACCGTTTGGACCTTACCTACGTGCAACTACCCCACAGGAGGGAGCATCACCCTTTCGGGATCCACCTCCTCTCCCCCCTTTCAATGCACATTCTTTCCTTGAAGGTCTGGCTGCTCGCGGAGCCGGAAAATTTCTTGCCAAGCGGTTGCGTGCCAACTGGCTGGACCTCTACAGGTAATAAACTTTTTGTGCCATCTATACAGGGAAGCTTTTGATGTAAAGTGCAGTTGTTTGCATCTCGGGACCTTGAGCTTGTAAACAGGGTTTGTTGGCTTTTCGTACTTTACAGATACACCCTGGTTTATCATCTTTTGAAATAATTCAAAGGTGGTCATGTTCATGAGGGTCGATCGATGATTGCCTTGCTCTATCCGTCATTCATGTTATCACTATGTTATCAGTTATCTTGTGATAGAATAGATTGTGACCACTGCATGACGTTGCCAAAACATTACAGACGTTTTTTGGAGGGACCAAATTTCATGCCATGGTTTCAGCGTAGACGAGCCGTAGCTGAGCAAGAACAGCATCGGATTTGGAGGCAAGCTCGTTGCAAGGCTGATGTAGAGTCCTTTCTGAAGTCAATGTCAGAAGTGGAGGTTGTAGACTCTTTTTCTGCTGTTGAGCGTCACTTAATCATAGAATTACAGGTACAAACTGACGAACTATTTTCCCAGGCGGTGCTTTGTGGATGATGAAAGGATGCGTGCATATCAATTTTGCAACTATATGGTTATAGAATTCTTTGAGTCTTCTGTTGTTTTATTTAGGTTTACTCGGTTAAGAGTGCATCGTATTAGCTTTTAGTAATTACTTTACCCTTTCGTATTCTTATACCTTGGGATATTTTCGTAAGAGACAAAACATTTTGATTCGATTGCAATCATTTCTAGCTACGTCAGTGAACATGATCATGACCTTGATTATTACAGCCTTGTTCAGGTATCTAATCCACACAGCTTCTTTTATTCCAGATGCTACAGCGGGCAGGGCTTGCTAACACACAGACACAGACGATCAAGAAACTAAGAAGTGATTTACGCACAATCTTCAACTCGTTGCCTAACGATGTGCAGCAGATGCTGCTGACCAATCCACAACGAGCAAGCCACCTCCAAGGCGGTAAACCAGAAATCCCAAAGACTCCTGAGAAATCACCCTCTAGGTTTGGATTTTTTTGGCCAACATTTGAGTCCTCGCAATCGGACGAGACGACCCCTGAGAGATCAAGCAGACAGCAAGAGCTGCTACAGGACCCCTTAGATTTGAACAGAACTTGATAGCCATCATCTGTTATCGTGTATCAAATTGAGCAATATCATGCCCATGGAACATGGGTGTTAGCTGGTTTTACGGTCTCTCTACCTCTTTCTGAACGTGGCTCTGTCTAGTTTGATGTTTTCGGGGCACAAGACCACAAGTGTTAACTTGAGGGGTTAACTTGCAACATCTCACACTTGAATCGTGTGAAAGAGTGAGATCAATATCTGGGCACTAGAAAGTGTGACAGTTGTTCTGCAGGTAAGCGGTTTCCTCAATAAGTAGTTGATTGTCCTTTGGGAATACTCAGTAGCTGAATGCAGGAATGTGTGTTGTGTGGTTGAAAGTTCCTGAAAAATGGTCAATTTCCTTGGTGACCCACTCGAATTCCCACATCCGACAGTCACATTTGTGGGTACGTTTGTTAGTTTACAACGTGAAAAAAGGCCTGTGCACATGAACAACGGAGACCAGCTTCACTAGCCGAAATAGATGATGATTTTCAAGGCCTGCCTGAGCCCTTAGCCAAATGATGACAGTCGGAAACAACTCCCTGTTCCTATAGAGGTAGTCAATCCTGCTGGATTGTCCCGGGATTTTCTCTCGGTCACAACGCCTGATCGAAGCAGATCCCTGAGGTACAATATTTCACTATCCTAAGATTTGGGGCATTTAAGGATTCGATTCTGCGACGACTAAATAGAAATGAGCATTGGAGTTGAAGTTGCATGATTGGTAACATGACGCTTATGAAAGTGATCTTTATTCAGACGTCTAGGAAGTTAATCATGATGCTCAAAAACATGTAGTTCAACGGCCATAGAAAATTGTAACAATTTGGGTTACTTTTTGGTTTGATATGGAAAGTTTAACATTCCATTTTTTGTATACCGTGTAAAAATCCAGAATTAATCATGTTAAATATCATCATGAGGAGACAAATTTGGACATCCTTCAAATTTGTACATAGAGAAGATGTATTGTGGATAAATATTTGAAATAGATGTTAATTTAAGAATTTGGGCATGTTTCAAATCGTTTGGCATGCTCAAGCCCTTTTAATGTAGGACGTTGGTTACTTTGTCCTACATTGTGTAATATAGGATACAACTTGTCTTATATTACACTTAATATGAAACACAATTGAATGTGAATGGAGAATGTGAATAGAGCTACACAAGAGGAGCAGCTCTGTATTTAAAGCCCAATAACAACTTTTTGATGATTTCATGACAAATGTTATATATTTAAAAAATGGTCCTTTATTAGAAATAAACTATATTGCTCAATGTAATTTTAGTTTGAATGTTTGTTTTACATTTGCCAACCAGTTCTAGTTCCTCGCAAACTTATTAACAAAAGCCTCTTACAAAGCAAAACAACTCTTGTTATAGACAGACAAACTATAACTTAACATATATATATATATATATATATATATGTACTTCTGTGTGTGCATATCTAGTTACTTATGTGTATATGTATATATATATATATATATACATACATATTGTTTGTGTGTGATGTAGAGTAACGATACGAATCAAGACTCCGGTCGTTGCTGTTCCAAGAGTCTACTTCGGCGTTCCAGCTTCACACGTAGCAGATCCAAGTCTGCATCACAAGCTATAAATCCATCAGGTCACGAGGAGATCGAGATCCAGATCGAAGACAATCTAACGAGCATGGATAGTTTCTGATGACGATAAAGATGATGATATTGTTGATATTGTTGTTATTGTTGAAGTTTTTGCAGTGAAACATAAGATGGGATTTTTCATTCTTTTCCACGTGTCAGGAGCATCGAAATTGTTGCATCGATATATGGTGACGATCCGACTGGTGGTGTTGAATCCCTCTTTTCCGATCGGATTCAGCTCCTTCACTGAATCAGATCGATTCCACCGTGGTGCGTTGTCGGAGGAGGCACGACCAACGTGCTCAGCGCAGTGCGGTACTGATCCGCTCTGACAGGCGTCAAACGATTGGGATCCAGGCATCGGCATTGTTTTGGGACCTTCTGTAGGTGACCATTATAGCCTACTAGTTGACGAGGCTCGTGTGGGACAACAGCGCGTGGAGCTTGGCGCCTGCGACTGAGGAGCGGCATCGATTCCAACCAGCTTTTAATTCTTAAAAACAACATCAGGCTCATGTAGTCTTTGTAATCTTCCGATCTTTTCACACAACTCCATGTTTCTCGCTTTAGAATACCATAAAGATGAGGATGGAAAGAGGTAAATGGGTCTTGTTTTTACTGGAAAGTTTTGGTGTCAAAATCTCGGCGATGCAATCTGGGCTGTACCCACTTCTCAGGTAATAATTTAACGACACGTTTGTTCATTTCAAGTCATGATATTCTGTTCAGACTTTTAGCTTTGCAGAGATGAATCGTTCAATGAACATCGTTCCAATTGCTGCTGACTTCTGATGTTAATCTGAAGTCAATTGATGAATACGAAGTTTGATGTTTGTGTAATGATACTACCATTTCCAGCAATTGATTGCAGAGCTCAATGGTATTTGAAACTTAGCTAGGCACCCATGTTGTGCCACTCACGACGCTGGGGTTTGCAATCATCAGTTTGAGCACACAGCGTTTTCCAAAGGGTTGAAACTCTAGAACCAAGATTCTTCTTATCAACGTGTCCATCGTTGCAGTTGTGCTAGTTTTACAATATTGTTTTCTTCATGTTCTTCACGTGGTTGCAGAGACAATCCAGGAGGAACGCATTTATCCTTGATGGCAACACACCGTGAATGACTGTTGCTAGTGAACGATAGCTATTTATTTAGAATATCTCATCCTGGAGTTTACTCTTGAGCCTGTAAGTGGGTCTGACACTGCCGATATTATGACCTTGCGTTTCAATGGATGAGACAGGTTCCAGTGTTAGTTGATTCCGCGCTCGAGCTCAGAGGTTTTAAACCATGGTGAATTTACCATGTTTCCTTCCCATGGCATGAAGCATTTCAGCGTTGACTAGAGCCGATGTGATGTTTTTGGGGGATTTTATAATCGACTAAAATTTGGTGGTCACATTCTACATTGTTTCATGAAGGATCCGCCATCGGTACCATTAAAAATACATCAGAATTTAACTCTGGGTCCTTGAAGGACAGCTTGATCTGCAAAAACAGCCCCGCCGTTAGGATAAGTTGAAGTCAGAGAGCGGTTCGAACGATGCTCCTGCCACAGACTGTCTACAGCACTAGCAAATACAAGGAGGTCATCACCTCAATGATTTTAATCATGTGAAGCATATCAAACGTTGGATCGACCTGGATTCATAGAAATAGATTCTTTTCATGTTTTATATCATATGTTAATGGATCTGATTCTTAGAAATAGAAAGATATAACACGTAATATAAAACATGAAAAGAACTCGCATAATAAACGAAAAGAATTTCAATTTTCCAAAATTTGTGCAACACGATCGACGAGGCTTCTTGACTACATCGATGACAGATATGCCTCATCTAGTCGAAGCACGGATGCTTTACTACGGTGATCCTCCAGCATTGGCACTTAGACGGCATCCTCCAGTCCGGAAAGATCGACAGTGGGATAGGCTCCTGCAACCCAATTCAGCCAGTGAAAAAGAATCGTGGATAACTCAGGTGTCTTTCTACCTCAGATGGATCTTGTTACTTCTACGGTAAACACTGCCGAGAGCAGGAAGCCAGAACACTATGGCGTAGGTTTCTACAGCAGTGATGGTGGTGAGAAGTTTCTGACTACACTAGCGGAATCTGTGAGGGGCTCATGGCTCGATTGGAAAATGCTTTCGCAAGCAGGAAGCATCTATTGAACACCTGCAGCCTTGGTTGTCTTCAAGCTGACTGTCAGCGATTCCGCTCTATTGATAGAGTGACATGGCACGTGAACCTGTGCGTCATTCAAAGCTTGAGATGCTTATAGAGACGAGAGAGATTTGCCAGGAAGATTGAAATTTGATGCCCTGGCTGTTGGACGCATGGAAGACTTCTGGGCACTGTGACATGTTTTGAACAGCGATGAGATTAAGGAGCTGTAGTTATACCATCTAAATGCTGGTAAAGGGACTTTAGTCTCGTCGAAGAACAGACAAATAGGACAAGACAATGGGGGAAACTGCCACCGCAGTAGAATGAAGCAGAGAGAGATATGGGGGCAAACACAGTGCAAGAGGTGGACATACACTTTGGAATCATACAAAAAAAGCCATCCAGCCCAAATACAGGTTGCTGTAGAAATCCTGCGTCTAAACCACGGGCAATAACTTTACCAATCAAATTTTTGTTGATATCCAATGAAAGCAATGCCAAAATATGTCAATCCGACTTGTGCACTCCGCCTGTCCTCATAATACCTGCCTAAATTACAATCCTGAATTATCATGAAGTCTGGCCATTAGCGGCATACACTGGGCCCCGTTTCTGTACGTAGTGCTCTTGCCGCTAAAGCCCCCCCGTGCACTTAAAATGTGTAATCGCTGAGAGGAAAAGAATTACATATGTATATGATGTTTTTTCTTCCAAAAAATACACCTTAAATTACAGCAGTATGTACAAATGTAAAGAAGCGGATTGCGGGAGAGAGATCCCTCTTGCAATCGGTCAGTGACTGAGCTGAAGGCCATCTCACAGTCCGCAACGTCGAAACAGGGTCACGCGCCACCATTATCGAGCTCCATATCAATCCCCAAACTCGTACCGCAGATAATGTACAATATAGATGGTCCACACAGCTGGGTGTGTAATGGGAAATGCACCATGTCATCTCGATGCTACAGAGCAGGACTGAGTGCGTGGAGGATCACCTTTTTTCTTTCTTTACAGTTCGAGAGTGATCCTTCTCGATTTGTTTCGCACCCGAACCCTAACCCTTGCGTAGAATGCAATGGATGCACTACTGAAATCCTAGACATTCCGAGTCAGTAAGCCCAGGTTAAGATTTCGTGGCCGAAGCCTGCATCGACAGGCGCGGTGATGTCCGGAAGTCGGTACTTGTAGCTCCCGTTCTCGCCACTGCACAGGCTTCCAGTCAAACAGGACAACTCGGTGCCTCCGGTGGAACTTTGCAATGGCGATGACGAGTCATCTCCTGTACCATCATTGTTGTAGAGAGAAGCCTCGGCTTTCTCAGTTTGCCAGGCGCCATATTCATACCCCTCGGGTATGCTCTGTGCTTCGTCTTCGCCCTCACTAAAGGACGATGGCTCTGTCTTCGGCCGCAGGCTCGCCACTCGTAACCCCGTAGGCGTTGTCATGTTGGCGGGTTGCATCAGCACCTGTGGGGTAAACCCTAGCTGCCTCGGCAGGTTCATGCCCTTCTCGTAGGAAGCATCGTACATAGGGTACGGCTTTGAGAGCAAGTTATTGAGATTGTTCAAACCTCCTACTTGTTGCAGGATGTCCATTCCAGCAGGTTGCGTATTAATCCATGACATGACGCCGTTGGTGTCCTTGTCGTGATCAAAGTCGTGAACGCAGTTGTAGCAAGCAGACATCTGCTCCGTGCCCGCACACGTTTCGCAATCAGTGCAAGTCCCGCCATCGGTGACAGTTGGGTTTGGCGAATTGTTGTCCATATCCGGTGGCAAAGACGACCTCACATCCTCAAGCTGGTACACAATGGCCTGACGCATACGTGAATCCGAGAACAGAAAACTACGCTTTGCTCCAGAACTCTTCTGAAAAATGCGACACACCACCCATTCATCCTGTGCACAAAACAAAGAAAACTTTGTTCAGCACATTAGAGTATACAGGATCTGGCCCTACCACATCCAAAACGTTCTTCAAATTTGTTCAGATATGCAATACACGCTAGCTGCCCGAGTTTAGTAACAGTCTGCGAACAGGAAAGACGCAATACAACCACACCTGCATACCTTGTTTACACGAGGAGGTAGAGAATGTCCGCCATCGCCCTCCAGCCGGTACTCGTGCATGATCCAGTTGGTCTTCTCCCCCTTGGGCGCGCGGCCCCGGTAAAAGACCAAAGTCTTCTTCATGCCTACCAGATGAGACCGCCCATGCGCAAACACATCTCGGTCTTTTCCAGTTGCTTTCCAGTAGCCTGCATCTGTGGCTCGATTAGTGCGCATACCTGTCGGATATTTGCGGTCACGCAAGCTGAAAAAGTACCATTCCTTCTCCCCCATCTTGGCTTTCACTGCATTCAACGCCGCACCACAATTCACATCAGTCCCGATGATTCCTCTTCTGAAATCTACAGATAGAGTCGGTCTCAAATTCTCCGCTACACAAGGGAGGAAAATTTCCTGAGTGCGAGATGGCAGCAGGACCTCGCATGCCCAAAACTGTCTTTTCCAGAGCAATAGATTCTCAGAGTACACGAGGCGGAGGTTTACTAACCAGGAAGGTCCCAAGGTTCGCATTTGTTGAGATCCACTTCCGCAATGGCGTGAACAGTGAATCTGCTGTCGAGTACCTTCTTGGTTAGATAATAGCTGACCAACTCTTCGTCGGTGGGGTGAAACCGAAAGCCAGGAGGCAAGAATGGCTCTCCTTGTTGGCTTTGATCCGTGTCTTGCGGCCCCTGAACACTAGTATCTGCCATGATTCGACTGAGCTCCCGAGAAGGATTCGAAGACTGATTTGTTTCCTGAGTTGGACTTGGAGCTGCTGATCAAGGCTTTAAGAAAATGTTAGGAGAGTTGTGGTAGCGTGGTATAGATCAGAGGGGCGACCGTGGAAGCGTCAAATCTCAGACATGGAGCTCGGCTGCCGAATTGGATCGTTTTCGGGACAGCGTGACGGGGGCGTGATGCTACAAGTGGAGGCGGCTGTGACATCCCCGAATGGAAGGGTCCATGACTCCTCTCGTGGCTCTCCGTTTGTCGACCTTGAGACTTGATGCGTAGAGACTCGATCGCGGAGGCTTCACGGGTTCCCCGCAGCTAGCAGCAACTTCCGGTGAAGGATGATACTAAGCCTCAATTATGATGATATTTGCGTCACAAAGCTGAGCGTGCAGAGGCTTCCCGATGTACTCCTTCATGCCACCGACTGTTGACCTGCGTCTTGGACCGCTGATATTTCCTCTTGAAGTTACTTCAAACTCAAAGCCGCTCTTGAATTGTTGTTGCACTTGACATAGGACACCTTGAGAATTGCTATCAAAGTTGTAGAATCGCACATGAGCTCCAAATCTGTAGTACAAGTGTCAACTGTAGAATTGCAAACGTAAAAGGCGGGAGGAGGGCAGAGAACTAAGAGAGAAGAGAAAGTTCGCGAGCACCGCGAGAGAAAGAGAGAGGGAGAGATATACAAGGCGAGAGGGAAGACACAGAGGTGCTCACAATGAAGACAGGCCACAGGATTGAAGGAACTGTCACGAGCCAGAAACCGAGAATATGGAATCAATGCTTGAAAAAGAAGGTAGCAGTAAAAGATGCTGCGGCGGCAAAATAGAGATCGAATTTTCAGCGAATAAGGGAAGTGGTGAACACTTGCAGCTAAACAAAGTATGCGTACTGTCAGCTCATTGGCAAACTCTAGCTCAACTAAGCACTCTCCAAATTAAGACAAAAGGCAGAGATCAGATGCTGACAAAGTGCGAAGTAGCACAATTTCTGACCCCCACTCTTCAACTTCGACAACACATGCTCCTCACACTACAACTCGGTTCCAAAACCCGACTTCAACCTCACGATCCAAAATCACACAACTTCACAACGTCGACCCAGTTCTCCGCTGCTTCGACTCACCGACACATTCACATCAGCCAAACAAGCATACACACAACAAACCACCAACAGCAACAACAAGGTAATCGTACTGGTATGTTCTACGCACTCACGAGCGAAAATCTTCCATGGATCCACCAGCAGTTCAAAGGAAACTGCCCCAGAAACCAACAAACGAAGGCTCACATACCAGCACAACGTCAACCAACAGTAGAAGGACGCAAGAAAGGAGTGGAACACAGATGGAAGGCTGATTGCGGACGAGGAAAGGAAGGGATGTGGGGATGTGGGGAGCGAGAGAGGATGGGAGGGAGGGGGTAGGATCCAGCAGCAGCCAAAAGAGCAGCAGGCAAACAAGCACAGAAACACGGGGCGCTGGAGAAGTAATGCTAAAGCAGGCGGGGAGAGTGGGGTTGCCAACCAGCCAGAGTGTAAGGGAGGGAGGGAGCGAGTCGGAGTGGGACCGACTCGGAGGACGATGAGTGGGGGAAAACGAAGAAGAAAACGGAGCGAGGGAGGAGGACTGGTGTGGTGTGAAAAAGGGTTATGTGTACCCAAGGGCCCTATATTGGCCAGGAACCTTTTCTTCTGCCCCCCCGGGCAGTGGCCGGGCCGTGCCCAGCGGGCCAGACCTTTTTGCGGCGCGGATCCCAGACTGGTGACAGCCCCCTCCAAGGCTCACTAGCTCTCTCTCACTAGCTCACTCTCTCTCACATACACTCTCTCCCCCCCTACCACTTCTCGCTATCTACTTAGCTAGCTCTAGTCCCTCCTTCTCCTTCCCCTCCCTCCCTCGCTCAATTACAGAGTGGGTGAATATCCCCTCCTCTTACCCATCCAGCCCCAGCCCTTTCACCCTCCCCGTCTCCTTTGGACGTTACCTTACCTTCGCCTCGTCTTCTCTCTCTCTACATGTGGGTGTGTCCTCCTCCCGTCTCTCTCCTTCTGTCTCTCTCCTTTCTCTTCAGTCTGTGGGGTGCAGAGAATGAACCCACTTCTCTTCTGATGAGCCTGTCTTAGGTGTGGGCCACCCCACCCCGTGCAATGCCATGTCATGTGAGCTCTGCTGCCGCTCCCGGTTCTTCTTCTTCTGCTGCTGCTGCAGCGTTGTGTTGTTGTTGTGTTGCTGTTGTTGTGTTTCTTGAGGTTTTGATTAGATTTGTTTCTGCTTTCTTCATGGGGCCGGGTGGCTGCCTGGTCTCTGCCCTTCGCTTGCCTTGGTCGTGGCAGTCGCATCGGTGCGTTCCCGCGCTGAAAAGCCCACGTACAATGCGCGCTTTTGCTCCATTTGGATGGATGGATGCACGGTGGTGGGGTCCTCCTCCTCCTCATCCACTTTCGTCTTCACGTGGGCGTGTGGGTTAGTCAAGAGCTCTTCCTCCGTTGGATGGATGGATGAATTAATGGAGGAGTTTTACTTCTTCCTAGACATTACCGATATATATCATTTTGTTAAAATTTTGTATTCTCTGGCAGAAGACTACTTGTTTATATTATAAAGATCCGATAAGGTGTAATGATTGTGAAAGTAACATGTTTGTAATGTGAACAATACATGTTACGACTAATTATTTTTGTAAAATAGGATTTATGTTAAAAACAACAAATAGTATAAAAATTGTCAAATTAGTTTATTATATTTTGTTAAAAAAGTATTAAAAAATCAACTAATTGAAATTTGACATTCTAGCCAAATAATACTTAAATAATTTATTGATTTTTAAACCTATAATTTACAAATTAATTAATTAATTCAGGAAAATATTAATCATGACAATGGTTTTTGAAGAAGTTTTATCAAGCATTTATGGTAGTCTAGAAACAAGATGTATTATGTAGTATAGAACCTTCTTTATTTATCTTTAAATTAAAGTTTTAGAACTTTAATCTCAGATATCAAGGAAAGTTTTTTTAAAAATTGTTCTACTGGTGTTGATCAGAACCTGTAAGTTTGAAAATACAAGAGACATAAAATATAACATAAAAATATCAAAATATTGAAAATCTTAACAACACATTTTTCTTATAATTCATACAAATTATAAAATAATTACACTTTACCATTTGTATAATATAATGGTAACTATGTGTTTTCTATATTTGTTGAAGTCATTTAATATTTATAGATAGATATCTATCAAGATAAATTGATATATATATATATATATATATATATATATATATAATGCATATACATTAAATATGTATAAAAGTTTTATGATAACAAAAATAAAAATAAAGTGCTTTAAAACAAGCTTCAATTGCATGCATGCTTCTGATAAAATCAGATCACTTAAAATATATATATATATATATATATATATAACATATGCCAATGAATACACCTTAGTTTTGAATCTCAAAAATCACCTTTATGTATGCTTGAATTGCATGTTTCAAACTCTAAATGTACAAAAAGATTGCTGAAAGGAAGAGCTTTACATTTATTAAAGACAAGATTACAGATATACCAAAAAAATAATATAATGGTGCTTGTATAAATAGAAATTGTAAAACAGCTTTATATTTGATAACTAGAATGCACAAAGATTGACCATTGAAATGATATTCAATACACTATCTATCATGGAATGGATTTAGCTGCATAATATTATAATCTGAATAAAAAAGTATTTTATTTTATCAGTAGCATTTAGTTATGTAAACCACCTCAATGAAAATTCATGCCTAGAAATGGTTTATAATTTGGAGGACCCAAGTAGCTAAATCTTGAGCTTTGCAAAGTAGTTAACTAATCCTGTGCTAACTCAGCAAAGTAGTTAATTAATCCTTTGCTAACTCAGCAAAGTAGTTAATTAATCCTGTGCTAACTCAGCAAAGTTTCGCTTTGAATGGGCAGCTATTTGCAAAAGCTGGGCAGATCTCTTCTACCCAATTTTGCTCATTTCCACATCTTTGACTTGAAGAGTCAAAGCAAGACCTAAGCCTTCGGCCATTAACTTTTAGGGTTTGACATTACTTTCACATTTCATAGCATAAGTTGAATGTGCATGGGATGCTACATCCATTCAATATTATAGTAACATTTGATTGATTGTTTCTCGAACTTATTGTAGACTAGTATTGTTATATTCAACATGGAACCCGAAACAAAATTTGAGTCAAAACAATAGTGTGGAGCTTTATTGAAGTGCATGTGGTTTGCTATTTACTCTAGTAGTTTTGATTAATGTTTTTGAACCTTGAGGGATTAAATATATGGGAGAGGACTACATCCTCACTTTTAATGAAGTTGGTTACTTTGATTATGTTCTTGTAGGCTTTATACTGCAATTTTTTGATGTAATGATTGACTTATAACAAAAACTACCAACCCTATTATACTCCTAAACAAATTTCACTGCAAAATATATCTGAAAAAACTAAATTTCTTTGTATGATCTCAGACATACAATTTTTTGAAAATGAATCACTTTTTTTTGTTCTTTTGTTTTTGTTTGTTTTGTTTTTTTGTTTTGTTTTTTTATCTTTTTCAATGAACTGAATGTATGAATATAAATATTCCTTCTAGAAGAGTTTGAAAATGAAAGGGTGGCGATTTCTAATAAGTAAAAACTACACTAAGTAACTAACAATTTAAAACACTAAAAAAGGGGTTAATTTTATTGATATATTATTTTTCCATCAGATTTCTAAAAAATTGTACCAGTAAAAAAATCATATAATATAAGTAGCTCAAAAATAATGAATGAAAATTTAATTTTTTTAAAATAAGTATTTATTGTGAATTGCATATTTTTAAACGCCTCAAAAAAATTGAGTTAAGATTGGAATGAAGCCAACATTCTTCAATTTTTAAAACTTAAAAATTAACAATATATGTATCAATGTGGATTGTTATTCAAATTTTTGGTAAATTGATGCAAGACTTTGATATGGATGAAAATATCATTTTTTAAAAAACATTGTAAAGAATACTTCTTATCTAAGATGATTAGTTATTTATAAGAATTTATTTTATTTTATGTGGTGTGTGCTTCAATGCACGGATAATTCAGTTTAAGATGTATTTGTCCCATGTATATTTTCACAATATGTTTTCAATATGATTTTAGTTTCAATCAAATGAACTGCAAAACAGTTGGGGTGGCAGCATATAAATAGCACTTGTAAATATAACACTAATTCTCAAAGTAAAACAGTATAATACAAATTTTGATTGTGTTGAGTTGTTAAGTTAGAATAAATTCAATAAAAATATTGAAACTTAGCAATGACATAAAGAATTTTTAGAAGGGTGCCTTCAAAAAGGTTACATGTAGAATAAAAGAATTACAAAGGCTTTAGAGTGACACAGATGATGGAGAAAGCTTTTTAAGAAACTAGGATTGTGAATTCTTTGCTAATATAAATAACTAAAAAAATGAAAATTTATTCACATTAATATGACAGGAAATCAGTAGTTATGCTTTTTAGTTAGAGATACCCAAAAAACACTATGTGAGATAATTAACATAATTCCAAGGTGTGAGTCACGATGTGGTGTTGTAAGGAAGGAAACGTGTACTGGTATCATGCCACATCAGTAAATCCGAGCTGGCATCCTAGTCAGCATGCCCACTCAAGGCTGCCTCCTGGCAGAGGAGTCAGCCCAGGAACCATTCCCACCAGAGCACAGCTTCGTTATGCTTTTATTCTGGTCTAAATTAAAACATTGAAACATTGAAAATCTCCACTCTGGACAACCCATTCTACCTTTTTAAGAAAACTTAACATATATAAATGATCGGAAACAGAAAATATGAAGAAAAGAGACTATGCAGTGTGAAATATTTTTTAAAACACAAGCTTCATGGGACTGAGATTATCATGTTATATTTATACACATACACAAGTTCATACGTAATGCCTGGAAATTCTCCTGTGTTGGCACAATTGATGGCTTGGAATCTGGAGGTTCTGTTACATGCAGTTTTTAAAGAAGAGTTCATTGACAAAATGTCTAACTTGTGTTTTTACACCAAAATAGTCAAATCAATATACTATGTAATAGAAACCTTCTACCTCTTTTACCAACATTGATTATTTCCAAAATCTTACACTGGACAAGTTTTACATTTTCAAGCATGACAAGAGGAAAAAATGTGTTTATTTATAGATTTCAAAACATGAACTAGGGATAGTTACAATGTCATGAAGTTTGAACACAATCATAAATTTTACATGATAGTCATGCAAATAGAATGTACATATGTAGATATATATATATATATATATATATATTATGAATGTGATACTGTAGCTTTAGACATATCTTCTATATTATGATAAAAATCAATTAAAATTGAAGGTAAACAAACATCATTCTAAGGTGGTTTTTTTCTTATCATGTTCCTAGTTGTTGTTGTGATTTGAAATATATGTTGCACTTGTGCTTTCATATAGTAACTATAACATTGAGAGACAAGCAGGACCTTGGAGAAATATTATTCAAGACTTATAGTATCTTGGTGAAAAAACTATATAATAACAACAGTAATAATTAATGTGTGTAAGTAAGAAAGAAAGGGACTAAAAAAACTACCAATACATGAAGGAAGAAGAAGGGAATGGATGATATTTCTACTTTTCATAAAAACATTAAAAACGTGTAGATATATATATATATATATATACACATAATAACTACAATGATTGACGATGGTCTTCTTCTTCTATATCACTTCTAAAGATCAACATGAAGATAATTGAGAGAAGTTATGAGGTGTTGTGACTAGTCGTATGACCTTCTTGTAAATATCTTCTGAATATCTGTAAATTAGGGAGGAAGAGGTTGTGTTTCCATAGAGGTCTCACGTACCTGTATTACCACTGAATGATGGGTAATTTCTAAGGTCATATATATATATTCGAAGTAAAAACCTACAAAACAAGGATACTAATTATATACCCTAATTTTCACACACATGAAACATGTGCAAGTTGGTGATTAAATAAACAAGTATTAGACTTTGGCAGTAAAAATATCAAGTGAATGAATATTGAGACCATGTCACTTGGAGTAGAATACCATAATATACCCAAATTTTAATAAAAATATAAAATAAAAACAACAGCAAATGGTTTACTTTCACTGAATTGTTTAAAAGAAGTTTGGATCCAAATCAAAGTATTTCATAATATTTAACTTTGGAGATGTGGGGTGTTGACTTGTGCATTGAAAGACAAGGGAATGGATGGTAATGGGATTGATCAACCACGTAGTTATTTAATGTGAGGCCGCCGATAACACGAGGGAGCCCAGCTAAAATAAGGGGGAAAAACCAAGTGTAACACAAAAGGGCAAAAAAGGAAGGGTGAGGGGAAGAGGAGGAACGGAAAAGTACATGAAAAAGAAAAGCAGAAAAAGGATAAAATGAGAGGTAAGGGGCAAAGGACAAAGGACCGGGTGGGGGGACTGGGGCACATGGGGGTGATAGAGGCCGGGCTGGGCCCGGAAGGGTCATGGGACAATCATAGGAGCATCCCCATTGGCCAAGAGAAAATCCTCATCATTACCCCAGCATCTGGCGTCTGTTGTTTTTGGCTATTGGTAATCATGCCATCTCCCCCCCCCCTTCCCCTCCTCTCCCCTCCTTCGTCGTTGGGTGAGTGGGTGGGTCACTCCCTACCCCGGTCTACCTCCACCTGGTTCCCGGCTGGGTCGGTCATCACTGGCTCCTCCTCCTGTCCCCCCTCCCCTCCCCGCTCCCTCGCTCCCGTCGGCAACCAAGCGCGCCTTAGAATCTACGAGGAGGTTCGGCGCGTCGCTATCCTGGTTCGGAACTGTCCCATGCCGTCAGGAAGTTAGGTCTTGATACTGCCCGTTTTATCGATCGGGCAGGGGAGTGGAGGTGAGGGGGGGGGTGCTTCTGCCTGTGGTTCTGGACTTGGCCGGGCAGCAGGCAATTCAGGCAATTTTAGGGCATGGAACTGGAGATGTAGCTGCTGCTGCATTTGATGCCCCTCTCCACCTCCTCCTATCAGTCAGTCAGTCAGTCAGGGGCGTTAAATAACTCCAGGGAAAGTCAATCCCCCTCCTTCCCCTTCCTTTATTAAAATTTGTTGCTTGTGTGTATGATTGATGAGTATTTGATTGCAATCTTGGAGATTTTCATAGCACATTCTTTGGGTGAAGAGGTTTCTCAGAAAGCTTAAAGATTGTTGTCATTACTATCGCGTGTTAAGTTTGATGTTGTCAGATATTGCTTTGTGCAATTGTTTTGCCTTCTTAAAATGGTCTTAAACTGCAAAAATGAAAATAATGAAAAAAGGATAAATAGATATATTCAATGGTTTGACAGTTATGTACCTTTAATATAATTTTCATGGGCTCTTGTTTGGGTTCAAGGACTTTCTTTCGGGGAATTCCATACTCATCACTAGACTTCTGTGTTCTTAACACAACTTGTTGATTGTTATTGGAAATAATTCAGAGTATGTTTATCTATGTTCAAATGCTCCACCTTCAGCACTGTGTTGTGTGTGTAAATATATATATATATATATATATATATAGATTTGTTTTAATTTTTGAAGTTGCACACACACACACATAACGTTCAAGCCTGTTTTATTACTTGTATGGAGAAACCTCAGAGTTAGCTTAAACCATTTATTTGTTGTTTGCATTTGGAACTTACATCATAACCTGGACATCATTTTTTTACAATACAAGTTGAGTTTTGTGCTCACATGAGTTTTCAAATATATAAAACAAACAAATTTACATACCTGCACAGGGTTTGATTACCTTTTGTTTCTCACCACATTCTCCTCATTTGTAACAAAATAAAAAAACTTTCTGTAATTGACTAGAGCCACCAAGAGGAGGACAAAAATCTGTATGCTCACTGCACACTAGATTGAAATGTAGGCACCCAATTCTGTTGTGCGATTCCCTCTCTCTGAGATCCAAAATGCTATTTCCTATTTTAACGATTTCAATATTATATAATTTTGGCAGGACACAAGTATTTGATAATTTGTGTGGGACCATGTGCTGAGAGATGCCCATAATAAAGCTACAACTTTACTGAAGCACCCAGGCCAGCCACCAGTGTAATATAACATGTAATTTTGAAAAGAAAAGAATGTTTGTGGTGAGGTCTTCAGACAGGCTTTGTGGAGGATGATGCCCTAGCAACAGCAAAAAAAAACAAAAAACCAAAAACAAAAAAAACATCAAACACAGTGGCAGAGCTCTACCCTGCAACCCACTAGGGTTTCCAGGATTAATAAGGTTCTGTATGGGTGTCTCTATGGGGGAAGAAGTAGCAAAGCCCCTTGAGAGTGATCCTTGCCTCCATATTCCACATCTCACACTGCTAGTAAAGACATCTTCTTCTTCTCCTCCTCCTTTCAAAGCTTGCTGATCAGAGGTCATATGTCTCAGCAAAATTAGACCCAACTTATTTATTTATTTATTTTTGTTACACTATTTTAGCACGTCTACAACAATGAATCTTCCATGGTCCAATATCCATCTACACACAACCATGGGAGGGTCCCACACCACTGGCAGCCCACATGTCCAATTGTACATGAGCTGGTGTGTGAGCCAACTGCCAAGTTTAGATTCTCGGGGACATGAATGGATCCCTCTCTCTGTTCACAAACACACAGAATCAAAGACTCCCAAATATAACAACAGCCCACAGCAAGTGGCCCAAGGCTTCCACTGCTGCTGCTTCTGCTGGGTGTGCTAATCCAGACTCTACCATTCTCCCTTGTGTAGATCTCCCCCACCCCCTTCCATAGCTTCAATCTTATCTTGGGGGAAGGCATCCTCAGCACCCTAAGCATCCTCATCTTCATCCAACTCAACAGAGACTCTGTTGGTGGTATTCTCATCCATCTCCCCAGGACGACTGTCATCCAGCAACCTGGCATCTACAGCTGCTTGTTTGCCCACCCATGAGAGAGAGACCCCACTCTGGAGACGGTTTATTCTGTTCCCAAAGCAGGGGGACCTTTTAGGGTTTCCAAAACAGCTGATCTCTGGTTCCCATCAAACTTTTTAATTTGATCTGATTGTTCCCCACAACCCCACTCCTTGGAAATATATGCAAAAGTTTCCAGAGATTGTGTGCCATGATGAATGGGTTGCAAAAGTTGGGTGGGTTAGGGCAAAGTGGGTTCTTTGTAAGGGAAAAAGGCCCTATGATGAAACCCGAATTATGGGAGAGGCCCACTCTTCCAAAGGAGAGATGGAGAGAGAGAGAGAGAGAGAGAGAGAGAGAGGGTTGATGTTGGGGTCAGTGTTTGAGGCAGCCAATGTTGAAGCTGGGCCCCATTAGCTGAGTCCATGTGGACCTTGTGGAGCTATGGGCAAAGCCAGATTCATGAATAAGTAAAATATAATAACAAATGTTTATTTGGTTGAATTGTCAGATTCTGGCATTTACTTTGGTTTACTCACGCATGGCTCAATCAACTCTCTTTAAAAGAAAAAGGAACCTTACACAGAAAGTCCTTACTCATCTGTGGAATTTATGCTAATAGTCAAGTGAGCATACTGCTATATTTACAAATTGAAGGCATGAATGAAAAAAATATATATTTACAAATTTACTAAACAACTATAGCATGAATGAAAAAAAGAAGAAAAAAAAAAAGAAAAAAAAAGAGTATATATATATAAGTGTGTGTGTGTGTGTGTGTGCGTTGCTAAAATAAAAAAAGAAACTGTGTAACAAATTCAAAGTCATTTAAATAAATTCAGAACCAGTCATAGTATTAAAAGGTCAGTAAATCATATGTTCCATGCTGATTAAATACACCGACAAGTGTATATAATTTTAATTTTTAAAAATGAAGATTTAATAGGATTCCATACTCTCTTTAACAATAGGTTTTTAACTAAAAATGACCGATCGGAAATATTTAATCCTGATGTAATAATTTATTATTATTATTATTATTATTTGCTAATGTATGTACAACCAATTATTTAATGACAATGAATATGTAGGGTATTCATTTTTATTTCTTAAAAGGCAATGTGTTTAGTTATACTACGTTCTTTCTTGAGAAACGAATCATACTTTATAGGATAAAAAATAAATTACTTTTGTAGCTTGAAGAAGCAACTAAAATTGTATACGAATAAAATAATAAAATAATAAAACATGAACTGTAGAACTTGCCATGGTAATCTAAAAGTGATTATTCGAAGAATCCGACCGTGAGACTGTGGAGTATAAACTGAGCCCCACCCACGAAAGGTGACCCGCTGGACCCGCTGATGCAACTCGGTAACATTCCTCATCTGTGGAGGAGATGAACGAATGAACTACCTCATCCAAAAACGAATGAAGACTCGCAGCACAATTGCCCTACAAATGGATGAATGAGGAATGGCGTCCGTGATTGTCGCGGGTCACGCCACCCCTGAAGGGGGCGGGAGGTTGAGGGCGAGGGGGGAACGAGTACGTCCGACCGGCAGTCGTAACGCCAGGGTTGGGGATGGGACCGTTACTCTGTCTGTACATCGCAGACATGCAACACTCCCCCAACATTCATTCATCCATTTATCCATCCTTACAAGTTCATCCAATTCGTGGGTTCCTGAAGGCAAGACGACCAAGGGCGGGGGCGTCACGTGCCAAGGGAATGGGCAGTGGGACCCGCTCCCCCACTCCACCTGTTGTCCGTCCCGTTCCCCGGATCCGGCACAGAGGGAATGGAGGCCAAGCAAGGAGGGGCGGCACTTATGGTGCACCCTGGTTCACAGTGGTTTCCTTACAGTTCCCCCTCCACCTCCTCATCATCGTCATCATCACCACCCAGGCCCTCCAACCGGGCCCGGCCCCACCCGACCTGACCCGACCAGACCCCCTTGTTTGCTTGCTGTAAGCAGACCAGGCCTCCCTCGGTCCCTGGCTCCTTTGGTCTGATGCTCGGGCACATAAATTTACCCTTTAGCCTTTTTTGCCTCCCCCCCCTCCTCAGCGCTGTCTCTCCACTGTATTATCATTGGGTATAAACGTGTGTGGATACGTGTGGGTGTATTTACTGGGTATGAATACGTTTGGAAGTAAGTGTGTTGTTGTAAAGTTGGGATTCTTATTAAACAAGAGATTCTTCAAAGGAGGAGATTATTATATTTATTTTCATGGATGAAGACATTGTTCTAGAGTGTGTGTTTGTGTGTGTGTGTGTGTGTGTGTGTGTACATATTTAGTTTTATATGTATGAACATGTGCATGCTTTGTTCTAGAGACTGTATTTTTATACACCATGGATATGTATAAGAGTTGATATTTATTGCTTGTGTTTCATGGTGCTTCTCATTCAAAGAAAGCAAGAAAATATATATATTTATATGTGTGTGTGTATGTATGAAAGAAAGAAAGTGCTTCAAAGAATTGAATGTACCATTTATTTGTTTATTAATTTGTTTCAATATTTGACTAATAGTATTTGACTAATAATGCAGATTTCACTGGGTGGCAATAAATTATCGCATGTTAGATTAAAATTTGAAAGCAAAATTTTATTTTAAGGAATTTAGATGAATGGAATAACATGTTGTTGTAAAATTACTTTCATTTACATGGATTTGAAAGTTAAATATGATTGTTCAATTGAAGTAATTAAATGTTGCCATCATCTTGGACTACAAATTCCTGTAACTAGGTGATAGGTTCACCTTCGATTTCAACACATACAACAGATAAGAAATTCCAAATTCATCAAAACATCTTAAGTAAAGATACAATAATAGAAGAAATGAGTAACTATAATTAGTTAATCAATATATTATTTTTATTTTTTTACAGTACATTGAATCCGACAAGAATGCACATTTGTTTGTTCTGTACCACACAACATCAGTAGTCTTTTAAGGAGTGGAGAGCTATTGTGCAACCCCCCCCCCCCCCCTCCCCAAATTAAGTACCATTAAATAATCAAGTTCTAGGTACCACATTCAATACAAATAAAAACAAAATTTTGGGTGTCCTTTCAACCTCAACATTCTCCATCTGGTACTGCTATATATATTAGGATTTATCCACATGCTTTTTATCTAGGATTTCTCCTTCCATTTTTATTACTTATTTATTTATACAATGTTTTTGGCCCTCTTTCATTCTCCTCACATGAATTAATATGGCATATTGATCAACTCTTTCCAAAAATATGAAAGTGGATCATGCTTGATGCCATTTCAATGGAATCAATTCTTTCACAAAGTCTTGTTCATTGGTACTTGTTTTTCACATGTTGTAAAGTAGAATGTGGTTTTCTAGTCAAATTTCACAAGTATTTTGCTGTTGAAGATTGTGTACAAGCTTTGGTTATAACCCAATTTTAATACCAGGATCTGATTATTTTGGTCCAGTTTCATTTCAACTTCTGGGTATTATCTTCACATTGTAAGGATATTTTTTCAGTTGAACTTAAAAACCAAATTACAAGCTTGTGTATTATTTGTTCAAATCTTCCATGTTTTGTAATAGTTAGAGAAATTCAAATATCAAATAAGGAATATAAATATGAAATTGATCATGGTGAAATCATATCAAATACTTGTAAATGACAAGTGCAACAGTTCAATGGTTATGGATAGCCATTGTACAATAAGATTAAAAAAAACACTAAATGCTGGATGTTTTATTTGTATATTTATTTTCATTAGAACTTAAATTCATCTTCTTCTTTTGATTTTTTCTGTAAGATAGATATTTACTTTTTATTTATTTATTTATTTATTTATTTATAACTTTCTCTTCTTCATTTTATTTGTATGGTTATTTTCTTTTGATAGCATGAGCAGGGAGAAGGGTGCTTAAAATTCTTGGCTTGTTTATGTATACTTAAGAAAAACCTTATTTGTTTGTTGGTGATATAGTACTGATTTTCCATCATATAGATTCGACAAACAGACACTTGTATTACAAGAAATGGGTTTTAACTATTCTCTAAGGCAGAGTATAGCTTGCTTGCTTTGCCCAATTCCTTAGCTATGCTCTCAATGTCTAATGTCAAATCTAGTCCTATGATTGATGCTACCAACAAGGCTAAGAGTTTTTAAATGTGACATACCAAGAAAAAGAAAAAGAAAAATTATTGTATTGAATATATATATACTGTAATAAGAAAAATATCAATAAAAGAATTATTTTACTTTAAACTAAAAAAATAACTATAATTTAAAATATTTGAAACAAATTTTAAAATGCAATAACTTTGTAATAACAAAAAATAATGGGATTGATATTAAAAATAAAATAAAAAAAACATTTTCTTTCTTATTGACATGCTTCTATAAAAGAGATTCTAATTCTAAAAGTGGTTAAAAACTTAAACGTAGTCAACACCCTAAAAGATTTGGTGTGTTGGTGCTAACAGGAGCTATAACTCTGCATGGCATCATTGACCACACTTGCTATGTTATCAAATGCTTTTATTGACTAGATCACAAATCCTTGGCAGCAAATCACGGAACACATGAAAGAATATTACACAATTGTTTCAAAAAAAAATTACACGTGGATATAAGGATATTCTTTTAGGATGCTCGACAACGTACACTACAAATCATTTGTAAAAATTCTAATATTTTAGTAATATATTAAATTACATTACATTAATTAAATAATCTTTTTGATGTTTACCCATTATTTTGAGTTTGTGACCTAAATGAAAGATTGTCCAACTAGCACTCTAGTACTTATTTAGAATAGATTTAGAAAAATGTACGTTATTGCTTATTTATCTATCACATTTATAACATCACACTTTTAAACAAATTATGTCTTGGCATTGAAACTTTGGAAAATATTGAAAATAGGTATGGCAAATGCTGATTTATCCCTTGTTAGTGTCAAAATCCCAATTATCTAAAGTGCACACAAATCATGGATTGTACACTTGATGAGCTAAATTAGTGGCTTTTAGTGGGCTAAGTCAAAAGCCTTGAAGCCAACAAAAGTAATTTACGTAAAAATAATAATAATAAGAAGAAGAATGTCTCACTTACTACAAGCGTATTTGTAGTTTTGGGAGACTTTTTAGGACACAAAAAAATCTATTATACGAATAGATTCTATGTTTGCAGTATCTATATATATATATAGATAATTAAAAAAATACAAGGCACTTTCAACAACTTAGTTTATAAATCAAATAGAATGTGTCTGTTTATAGTTTACCTTCACAAGTTGATGAATATGCTCAGTAATTGACTTTCATTTTCAACTAAACATTTGTTTGGACCCACCTCCATAAAAATTCATTTACATTAGGACAATAGAATTAAAAATCAAAAAATCAAAAACAGAACTATCTAATTATAATTTCTCTCTCTCTCTCTCTCTCTCTCTCTCTCTCTCTCTCTCTCTCTATATATATATATATATATGCAATGTTATCATTTACATTACTTTCTATGTTATTATATAATTCATTCTAAAAATGCAATGCAAAATGTATGTTTGTGTGAGATATCCTTCTGAGCGTTTTTGCAATTACCATCTTCAATCAGTAAATCAACCACATCACAACCTCTAAACTTCAAGTGTAAGTTTAAATAAGAAACTTATTTTGATCAGATTGCAAACAAGTAATTGTTTGGAATGAATGATGATTATTCTGCACTCCTTTGCAGTAGCATTTAAACAAGGAAGACCATTGTAACATTCATGAAGTGGAGCTGTTTTGAAGAAGGTAGGGAAAAGCTCCATTCACACACAGAAACCACAAAATTGTGAAGGCAAAAAATAGGGAGTAGGTAACCTGGATCCCCCAAATAATGCATGTCTATACTTGTGTTCCAAAATATTCCAAACACTTATTATTCTAATTCATTACTTAATTTTGTATATATATATATATATATATATACATATATACATATATATATAAAGAGAATGCCACCACACAAATGGCTACGGCCCTTGTTCTCACTCAACAGTAAGTAGGGTCCAACTGTTCAGATCTCTATTTATTTGACTGTATAACAATGCATTCATAACAATAATACTAAAATCTTCATTGAAATTTGATGCCTCCAGGTGAAGTTAGTTTCAAGTACTTACATTATTTCATGTGGCATTATCACCCAAAAAAAATCACACACATGGGTTCTCCTTTAAAAAATTGTATGCTACCTGTGATGAAACAATAAGTTTTTCCACAACATCCTCTAGATTAGGGTACGGGAAGTGGAGATTAGTTATATATATATATATATATATATATATTATGCTTTCTTTTTGCAAGGCAAATCCATAGTGCTTGCTGCCTCTTTTATCCCAAGTTTATTTGAAGGGCCCCATGAAGTGGGGCACCAAACCTCATGCCTCTTTTCATGCAATAACTGATTTTGATTCCCCAAATCACAAATGGATTCTATTTCTAGGGTTTCCAATTGACCCATTGTGGGGCAGACATGGAGAGAGGATGTGACCCAAGGTAATGTGACCCAAGCCAATGAGCTTATGTTTGTTTCAGTTGTGCACTTGATAGGCCACTTCCTTTGTTGGAAGGTCCAAGACAAAGAAGAAGAAGAAGTAGAAGAAGTAGACAAAGCAAATGGGTCACTTCACATCCATCCTCTCCTAATTCATGTCCCTCTTTTTCTTGCTTAACTTTCTACAAAGTTAAAAAAAAAAGTGAAAAAATCAATAAAGAATAATCCACCATAGGCTTGGTTAGTAGCTGGGTGGCTACCTCTTGGCCACCCATGGGGGACAACAAGACCATGATCCCCCCCCCCACAAGTCATTTAGTAGAGATTTGTATTGAAGGGTTCCCTCAAGCAAAGGCGGTGGAGATTAGGGTTGGGAGGAGTTATGGCCACATACACTTTAGTGTTTTGGACATAAAATCTTAGAATAAGAAGATGAAGGTTGCTTGCAAAGTTCAAACAATGTGAGGCAAATACATGTGGGACCCACTTGTTGATAGAAAATTGCTTACAACTAAAGAAGAGGAGGAGAGAGAAGAATGAGGGTCACTAAGGCTATGGCCTCGTTCATGAAGAATGGAACTACTACTCTTTAATAAATAAAGTAAAATAAATAACTTTTTAATAAGTGCTTAAGAGTGATGGAATGTATGTCTTAAAATAGTGGAATCCCATTGGAAAGATTTTTAAATAATATTAAATGCTTTATAATGTGGACAAAGGAGTTCTCTTCAACTCTTACCTTGCTTTTTTAAAAAATATCTGTCATAATTGTTTTCATCTTTTAGTCAAAATAGTTAGCTATACATGCTATTAACTAGTACTACAATAATGTAACATCTTTAGGAATTAGTCATCCAAGCATGACACATAAATTCATTTGATATATATTCATATATTTTTGAACTGGTAATATTCTTTTTTTAAACTTTGTATTGTTCTAAAGAAAAATTTCAAACATGACTGAATATGCTTTAGAAAATCTATTTTCTTGCATAACTATGATCTTTCAATAAAACTTCTTAAGAATCATGTTTAGCAACCTCTCACCATAAGCAATGCTGTATTGCTACCTTATCAACAAACATTGTCTACTGCAATTTGATCTTTTATTTCAGTTGATCTTTTATTACAACTGTTAAGGAATATTCAATTGATTGATGGAGTTCAAAAGTTATCATTTCCTGATTTTAAATTGTTTGCATTGTATGTGTGTGTGTGTGTGTTTTGTTTGTTTTGTTTTTATTTTTTTTAATCTTTTTGAAAGAATAAAATACTCCTAATTCCTTGGAGGAACAAAAATATTCCTTTCTAATTTCAATAATCAAGATTGGATTCATGTTGAATTCAATTTTAAAAAACATGGTGAAACGTGATAGAAGTTTTAATTTATATTGAATACCCTTAAAACCATCATATAGACTTATTTTTTTGTAGCTTTTGGTGCGAGTATATGTTTATATATATCCATTCAATAATTTTGTATGATTTGTAACAGATGTAGATTCTATTAAGTCAGGGATCTAATCTTTTTTGAAAAAATCTTCTGCTGTCATGATGATGATATAGTAATAAAAAGAATTGAAACATTCTTGTGTTAACCCTGGTTTATAATATGGATGTGCAATAATTGTTCATGAACAGATATTCAGGGAAACAAAACAAAATTCTGTAGATATTTAATATAAGTAATTATGATTCTTGTGGTAATTGTGACATGATTTCTGTATATATATATATATATATATATATATACATTCCTCTTCTTCAAAAACTTTACCTTCATCACTATGTTTTGTATGATAGTCATGAATAAAATGATATATATATATATATATATATATATGTAGAAAATTATTAAATTGACCCACCCATCATCATTAGTTGTAGATCCAACCATTTTTTCATTGGTTTTCAACCAATATAGACCAAGCAGTGGAGATTTTTTTGATAATGATTAAGATGGATGGATTTATTTAGTAAATGTTTGGGTCAATTTAACAATTCTTTCTCTCTACGTATAAAATTTTAAGCCTTAAATTGTGATCACAATTTGTAGTTATATTGGATGCAATTTGTGCTAAAACCCAACTCACTCCTATGGTGTGATGATACACTTGGACACCAAATGTCTTGTGGCCCCAACTTTGGAAACCTACACAACACCACTCAAATGTTTCATGACATTTTATAAGGTCCTCAAAACATATAGAAAAGTTACAAGACCATCTAAACATGTTGAAAATTTATGAGAATTGAAAGAGTCCCTCATAGACCCTTCTTGCCAAAGTCTTGTAGAATTGATCTTGTCCCCACATACATACATTCTTCTAACATAATAACATAATAACAATAAAAAGAGGTATTTGTCTCGGCTTGAGCTGAGGTGGCACTGATGTGAGCTGAGGTGGCACGGATGAGTGGAGCACTGGCCCGATACCCGGATAGCGACGAACCATTGACGACGGCGAAGGCGCTGAGGTGAACATACCCGAGAAGGCGGGTATAGCGAATTTTCTGGCGCGGTCGTTGCCGGGTTTCAGGTTGCGCGGTCCAAGGCGAGAGCATGGATCAGCTTCGAGCTTCGAGCGAGTGATGGTAAAACTCTAATAATAACCATGCTTGCCAGACTCTGCGAGCTTTTTTGTCTTTGAGTTTGGTCGAATGCCTCGACGCATGCGCCTGTATTTGGTTGCGTCGATCGCCGATAATTACGCTCGTTTTACTGTCATGCGAATTCTTTGGAGGTAGGGGAATTGTGGTGGTGCACTTTGTAAAATATCTGCTTCTTCGCTGTTCCTGACTTGGCACAATTCATGAGCGGAATTTATGTGGTTTGGTGAGTAAATTAGGGAGCGTATGAGAAGATTATCATTGTACTTTACTGTACGAAAGGATTTTGAGACCTGTGAGGTGTTCTGTTTGTTTGATTGTTTGTTTGTTTGTTTCGAGTTTCCCTATGGTTTAGAAATTTTGGGTTTCGCCTCATGCTACAGAGGCAAATATATCATTCCGTTTTGTGGTATTATTACTATCGCAATCACTACGTGAAATTCGTTCTTTTTGTGTTCATGGATATTCTTCGAAGGCAATGCAGGCCAGGCTATGAAATGTTATTCTTGAATTGACGCTCATCTGTTCCGCAATTGAAACTTTCATTCAAGGGTTTGGTGATACGTCTTATGTGAAGAGATGTTCGCGACAACGACTCGAAATGCGAATACTAGCATGTGAAGACTGAAGCCTTGACAAAATCAATGATATTGTCCGAAAACTCAATGAGAGGATGCATGAATGTATTCTAAGTGAGATAGTGAAACAAGTGGTGATTGTTAGCATCTGCAACCTGCGATGTGGAACGAGGATCTAACGGGACCAACTTTATAAGCCAGCACAATATACGTACGAACGATATAATATGTGCAGAGCCATGCAGTGGAGTCTTTTCCGTAGTCTATGTTTCTCCCTGGTACAGATCCTGGTGGATGCGAAAGCTTTTCCATTCCATTGTCGCAGACATTTTTGTTCCACGGATACGATTGATAGTAGCACCAAGAAATAGTTGCTTCTTCTGATGGAGGCATTGTCATTATCTCCCCAGGTTGACCCTGTAGTCCGAGAACAGCTTCAAAGGAAAATCCCCAAGTTACTTAGGTTGTCGGGAGTTTTAAGCTTTGTGCTTTGAGGAATTGAGGTGTAAGTGAAAAAAAATACTAATTTATTTATATCGGCATTTTAATTAGATTTATTCGAAGTGGCATTAAATCCTCACTAACCCATTGACGAGTGTCCATCCTAGAAAATTGCAAATATGGTAATTAGAATGATGTCTTGGGTATCACAGGAGCAATGCTCAGACGGATCGACCCCTAGAGATATCAGGTCTTTTGGGAGATGAGGATAGGATGGCACGATCTAAATACATCGCTTCAGGGGTTCAATTCGAAGCAGAATGGCTCTAACCCCTCAAGTTCAGTGATTGGAAATGTTGGGGATGGGACGTAAAGATAGTTCGACTTCAGTAGTTTGGAAGGGTCAAGTAAAGCTGCAGCATGCTTGTCAGTGGGTCGGGACGTGCTTGCAAGCGAAGGGATGCAGACTTGATGGGTTGTGAAGCAGCCTGAGTTTGAACACCTATCATGCTTTTTCCATTATTGAGCAAGTAGCAAGGCTGGGAACGTTGAATCAATTGAAGCCGTTGCATCGAGTCTCTCTTTGTGCCTGACCCCACAAGCGGAGTTCAGTTGGTCCTTTCAAGCTTTTTAAGTTTTGCACAGACGTTCCGCACGATCAATGGTTACACGATCATGCTACGGACAATTACAAACAAATACCATGGGAAATCTAAGGTATGACATTTCATCCAACAGCAACTTCTACAGAACCAATCTGCTATATGCATAAAGCGGATGCCCGTAACTTCCATTCAGCTCTGATCTTCGAGACTTATTCCTGGTGCCCAATCAGGCATCAAGTGAGAAGCCGACAGGAAATCAGGTACATAAAAGATATATCTTGCAGGACCCACTCGATGCGCCAAAATCCTCTGTTGTCAACCGATTGACAGCCTTGAAACGAATGCTCGTTGATTCCGGGAAAACTGAATCAACTCTCTGTTTCGGTGACCCATGTGGGACACCTTGATCCCGAGGAGCATGTCCACGAGTGTGGGAGCCACCATGTCAACTATTTGGACTGAGGTGGGTACACCGCTTTGCTCCTCTCAAGATTTTTTACCGTTCCATCCCGAAGGACGGTGATCTGCTTTCCATGCTGTTGGGACATTCAAAATACCAAGTGCACTTCAGACCTTACACATTCCCAACTTCCGAGCCCCGACATACTGTTTGGTTAGGCATCTCCAGCGTTTTGGCTGCGACATGTCATGGACCTGACCTTGATGGCGGGTCCCGAGCATTTTCACAGTCCGGATCCCACATGCGCAAATTTACCGTGCTGGACAGCTGTGTTCAGGTGAATATTCAATCCGAACGTAATACATTGAAATTGAATAACATTGTTCTGATTCGACCAATCACTTCATTCAGTTTTATAATGCAATACTAGATATCAATCCTTCCACCTGTCTGAATGGTGAAATTCTACAAGACATTTCGGACAATGTGAGCGTCACACAGACTTCATGTCGTAATGGTTGCTGCTGACCTCTCAGAAATAGCCCTTCAGTCCAGGCAGACATGCTCTCTTCGCGTAATCTGGAACAAAGTCACACTTGGTTTTACCAACGGGATGCTTATATTCCTGAACATAGCTCGACGGCAGACGCATGTTTGGTGAGTCGACAGTGTTCCCGATTTCTTCAAGAGAATATTCTTTCTACAATCCCAAGGAAAAGTGTTGAATAGAGAAGAGGGAATACTATGTCGCTAGATTCGATCCTCATTCATCCGCGTTTGACCGGCTGTCCAGGGTTGCGTACGTCATTCCAGAGCCGTCAAAACTGCGCCTCTCGGCGTCAGCTGCAGCCTGGCAGTCATCGGGGGTTGATGGGTTTCCGTTGCGGTCGATATTTCGTCTTGGCACTCGAGCCTGATTTTGGGGGCTGCCCAGATCCCGATGAAAATGTGCAGATGAAGGCAATTAGTGGTGAACTGAGAGGTAGGTTGGAATGTAGCCAGAAACCTATGAGTGAAAGTTTAAAATGAGTGGTGACGAAAAGGAAGGCAAAAAGGAAACACCGAGACAAGTCCCCGATAATGAAGCCAAAATAACCACCGCATGGGCACAACCGAAGCACATGGTTGCCGGCCTCCTCATTGGGCCCTTGTAAGATTCATCACTACCCAGCTTCCATTTAAAAGTTTATTCTGCTCCATGTTGATTGGTGATCACGCGGACTTGCCGTTTGTGGCTTGTAGATCAGTTGCATAGCATATGGCGATAGTTTGGTTGGCCTCCTACGCATCTTCGAGACATCATTAATTTGAAGCCAAGCGCATCCTAGACCTGAAGAGACAGTGCATCACCCAATGACTAGGAAATTCAGAAAATTTTGCCATATTACCAGGTCTAAGACATGCCTTGCGACCAGGGAACAGGATTAATTGCTGAGAGCAAAAAAATTTAATTGCAGCAGAGATGCTTGAAATAGTCTTTGGATCAACCCCCGGCGACCAGGTCCTGACCTGCTTGATCCTACTTGGGGACAACCAACCGATCAGCTCTCGAAGCCACATCATGGGTTAATGGTGCCGCAACAAACGCACATTCTGAGTTAGACTTAGCACCTGCAGGGTGTTCATAATGGTATTATCCACACCGGGTGCTTCTTAACAAGTCACCAGCTGCCTGTCCTTTCATTTTCACAAGTAAAGAGATAAACATATTCTAGTAATGGACCTCCCAGATTCATACTGTCTCCTTTCTCATCTATTACTGCATCCCGTTGACTCGCGAGGCACAGCCGGAACGGCACGTCTGATAAGCAAAAGGCTGCCATCTTTCAACAAATTTCCAAAAAAGCATTTAGCCGTGGCAACCCGCACCTACAGACTGTACTGGAGTATTCGGCACCCTCAGAGACCTGCAGAAACTCTTATTGAGAACAGAGCACTGAAAACAACAATAGCACCTGATAATTTCTGCACTCATTTTCCCACGCAAACATTTGGAAGGGAAGGTGCATGGAACTGAAATAGAATAAGCAGTCACGATTTGATCCATCTTCGATTAGTTGGGCCGGTAAGAAAATGCCGCAAGGTAGCTGAGCTACAAGATGGCCACTTGAAGGATAATTTGAGGATCTGCCCCAAAGCTAATTGTGCCATCACAACAGAACAATTTCATTTGATATCATTTGTGAATATCGTCACAAATCACAGGCATGTGAATGATATAGGATTGAAGGGAGCATGTGGGTTGGCAGTAGCACACGAGCGAGGAGCTTAGCTCCATGCTTAGCACCTGATTTGGTACTCTTTCAGGCTAGAAGTGGACATCTATCTTTGCACACTGTCCAAAGATTTGTGAATCTCTTGCAGGCTCACTGCCCTCATCATTTTGGTCATATTCCAAAATACTCCTTACGTGGTAACTTTTCACATAGTTTAAAACTCCATTTCAAATTATGTGCAGAAACAGGTTGTTATCAAGTCTCTGAATCGAGTTTAGATTGTTGATACTAATTATGTGGCATCCGTATTTTTCATGAATTCACAATATGAAACTGTATGAATTGAGCATACTAAACGCCAATATCATCATCCCACAAGGGTAATTTACCACCGCAGAATCAATTCACAAGGTCAACAATTGAGAAATGAATGTACGTCTGCGTGGATGTGATCACTACATAAAGCTTGATACCCAACCAACCCGAGGAGACCACAAAAGACTACTTGCATTGTGCAATTCCAGAACCTCTTTATTTTGTTTTCCACCTTTTTCTATGTTGTGCATAAGTTCCAACACAAAAGCTTCTGCCCCTTTGCAAAGCAAGTATGATTTCCATCAGTCAGGCGTCGCATGTAAGGTCTCTGTCTTTCCCCTGCACTTAACCTGTGCTCTTAAAAGCATCTCCGCCATAGGCGGTAGCATCATCCACAAATTCGGATCTGTAGCAGCCTTAAGTAGGACCTTCTACCAAAGCTTGATGTTCCGTGAGAACACTTCCTACTCACACTTGTACGTGCTCGCAGTGACAACGGCACCATAGGTACTTGTACGAGGTCAAGGCAGCCACATTCCACAACCTCGCTGGAACATCACGACTTCAAGATAAATTTCATCTGCGGAGATGATAACCACATGAAATCTTGGATTAGGAAGATGTTGAACCGACAATGAGCACAACTGTATAGATGTCGGTACTTAACTAAGAGCCTCGCTTGCTGAAAACCTAGTACAAAGTCAAGTCTGCCCACTTCCTGAAGAATAAGAACTATACAGAAGATTCAACATGGTGACAAAGATTTGAGAAGATAAGTTCTCGTAAAGCTGGAGAGAAGTGAGAATCAAAGATTCCAGATTGATCTGGTCTTGAGATTCAGGAGTAAACGACAAAATAAATCGAAGGTCCAAGAAAATATAGTCAACCTCTACGACTACAAAATTACATGCCTGTGGAAGGCAAGTGAAACGTTCCACTTGACACAAAATTGCTAACAAATTCATGTGCTTACGAATTCAAACTAATCCAACAGCGTATGGAAACCTGTCTTGGGGAATGAGCATCATTCATGATATGCACCCTTAAGGTAAAAAGAGGAATAAAAATAAAAATGATGAAACGCTCAAATGATGGCATCTTGTTAGTATGAACTTCAAATCATTACAAGTTATGTGAAATACTGAGCCAACATGCAAAATGAGATCTACACACTGAAGTGTAGGAACAAGTATTTCACCTGCAATTGTCGCAGTCGCTGGGAGAGGTTCATTTGTGCTTGCAGTGCTTCTTGTAGTCATTCATTCTCTCAGCGCTGATGTCTGCGGACAAAACACACCAGCATATCAGCACTTTCTCAAAGGTTCTAATATCAACACCAAACAATGAGCACAAATGTACAACACTTTTCTAACGCATCCAGGTTTCAACAGGTAACTCGCCAGAAAACCATTCAAGGTAAACGAAGGTCCAGCCATAACATGCAGTTCTACATAAGCATTACATTTTATTTCTTAAAAAAACATCTGATTTAAGATAGGCAATGTCATCCACATTTGAGAAAGAATGGAAGAATAACAATCCCATGTAACCTCGTTAATATTAGACTTAGAGTTATAAGCGACAAGAATAATACTATTAGCAAGTAGGGGCACAACCTGCGCCTGTGTTTCTTCTAAACCAGCTTCTCTTGCAACCTTATCTGTGATTAAAATTCGATCTCCGCCTTCGATCTTCACACCTAGCTTCGTTGTACCTGTAAGCGGTGCCACATCCGCAGCTTCTTTTTGACAATGGAGTGTTGCTGACTTCCGTCTACGTATTTCCAACTCAGCTGGTGTCTACTCTAGCCCACCTACGTACATGCTCATAGAGGTTATGCATGATACAAATTGCAGGTAACTAGGCAGAGAGAGAGAGAGAGAGAGAGAGATCAGTTGAAGCGTTTAACCCAGAGTGGCGAGAATCGGTTCTCAGTGAGAGGCGAGGATGCTAGAACTCCTAAAAACCGACTCTTGCCACACTGCATTAAAATGCAACACAGCATACAGATTCCACAAATGTAGTTCCACCGGATTTCATTTACAAACAAGCTCATATTTGCTAGTTACCAAATATAAATGAAGTCAGCACATACCAATTAAACGTTAAACATCACAACGATCTTTGGTTTGAAAGTCCCAGGCAGTCCCAATCTCAGCTAACAACTCTTTGCGTTTCAAATGGAATGCATCCATAACAACTCCTGTTTTAATTATTCCAATATTCGCCCTGCTTCTGCAACATGTCAAATCAAGAGCATCCAAGTGGAATTCCAAATACGTCGCATCCAAATTCATATTAAGGTTTTCAAAGCATAGCCCAGCTCAATTTATGGCTTTAGACGTCTACAACTACTCAAACAGCCACCAACAACAATGCCGATGACTAGGATCTACCGAGAACGTAATAGGATACAATACCTTGTAAACGGGATACACATTAACTGTAATCTGAGCATTAGATACCTACTCCCAGAAGCTTAGAAGAACAAATACAAGCTAACCACAAACAGCAACCAGGTGACTTTCCTCCATGAGCAGAGGCATACACCGAACGCGAAAAGTCTATTGAAGACACGACTGGCTCACAACTCGTCTCAAGGCTGAAAGGCAGAGTAAGGGCAAAACACATAAATGCCCAGTTAGACGGCGCAGAAGGCAAATAAATGTATGACCAATACAAAGTACATAAAAAAAAATTGTTTACAAAGTCGAGAACTTTTCACCTAGAACAACAGTCTATAGAGTTCTAAATACCAGGATGCCCGCTATCAAAATAAGTGGACAGGAATACAACTGTACCTTCAAATACAAAAAACGCCGTCAGAATAACCTAATTACCGAATACTTGATTGATCCTTCTTCCCACAAAAACATATTGAGGTTGGTAAGAAACAACTAATTTGCAAAGGAATAGATCGAAAAGACTTATGCATTCGCAAAGAGAGCATTGTTCTCCGAATGCTGTGATGCTCCAGCTGTCAGGCCGGTTTCTGATTCTGAAATGGAACCGTTTTCTGGGTCGCTCTGAACCACACACCCATACACAGATTCCTGTAAGCAAATATTGCGCTAAAAGAGAGCGTACCAAACCTAAAAGGTGCTAGCAATGGAGGACCATAATTGCTCATTGTATAACTTCAGAGCACCAATCAATTCCACATTTGAAGCGAGTGAGCGAGACCTGTATCCATCTCAAGGCCGTAGCGAGATTCTGATCGTAAGTTGAATTGTCTAGACACACAAATTACAAAACTCTAGTCTTCAGCACATTAAAATCGTTGAAGATCAGAAAGAGGCCTCAAGGATCCCTATGCACCTCTCTCCGGCAAACAACCATCTTGCTATTAACTTGATCATATATACATGCATCCGGCGTCAGTCCACCCTTCATCAACCTAAATTTGTGTCATATTTAAACTTTCTTTAGACAAATTGTACTCCAGATAAGTTAATAATCTTGAGCGGTAGTGATTTTCCAAGGTAAGTATAGGCGTGGGAGGTACTTCTATCCAAGTTATGTTCACCATCTAACATTTGCTACTCAGCTGCTTGTCAAATTCATCAACATTTTTTTAAATAAATAAATATATATAGGCTATCAATTGAAGAAGTAATCAATTATTAAATCAAACAGGCAATGAAACACTCGTACAGTGTGTCCATGCGTGAATTATGTAGAATTCACCAAAAAGAACAGTACAACCAAACTGCTACGTGCATGCCCTGAAATCAGCAAAGAACAGTACTTTCATCTCATCTGACGCAGAAGTAATAGGCAGCTTCTCAAGTGGCGAGGATGCAGAATGGAGGTGATCAAGGTACTGCCGCATAAGCTCAAAGTCCTCTGCACTTCCCATGCTACACCGAACAAATTATCTAACGACACCTTCTCAAGTGCATTGCCTGAGCTACCTTCAGCTCAATCGGCTGCAATACTACGGGGAACAGACATGAGCGCTCAGAAATCCCCTCCCTCGCGCGAAAAATTATGTCGAAGCTCCCCCCTAGCCTCTAACAAAATCCTCTCTAAGGAGAAAACCTCACACACTTCCCTTCACAAGCATGCTGCTCTCAATTTACAACTCATCTCTCCTCTTTGCCTTCCAGAAAAGAAACAAAAAATTAAAATAAATAACACAGGATTCATCCCTAATCCCTTCCCAAACCAAAAACAGCAACGAAGTTCCACAACGCTAGACCTGGCCAACACTCCCTTCGCCCTCTTCTGCTGCAATGGCGGACAACCTCACCGCAACCTCCCACCGCCGCCGAGAATCCCCGATACAATATATTATGTATATATATACATATATATGTATAATTTCAATACACCGGAGCTTGCTCTCTCCTCCTAGTCCCGATCGCAGCAGCAAATTGCAAATGGCCCTTCTTCGCAACGAAACTTTCTCTGTCTCTCTCGCTCTCCTCCCTGGTTTATAGTCGTTTTGTATATGCTTGCAAACACGTGTAATTAAAGAAGCTTGTGGATTTCTTCACCATTTCATATCTTTGGTTTTTTGGTTTTTTATTTTTAAAACATATTCAAAGAGTTTTAGATGTTTCTTAATCGGTTTACACATGTTAGGTTTTTTTTTTTTTTTTTTTTTTTAAAGATGTATTTAATCCTGTCAACAAATAAGGAAATGGTAGAAATTAAGATTTGAAGCAAAAATATGATTAATTTTTAAAACGAGATTATCTAAACTTGTTTTTCTTGAATTTTAATTCTGTCTTAATTTAATTTTTAATATTAATGTTGAATGATTTTAAACATCTTTAAGTATATATAGTTATATTTAAAATATTGTGTCAATTCAAATATAATTTCTATATTAAGTAAATTTTATTTCTAAATTTACATAACATTATAAAACATAACACGTTTTTTAACCAAAATCTCAAATAAAATTTTGAATTACTTTTGTATAGAAAAAACTACTTAATTTCTTTGTATGTCATTTTTATTGAAACATTTTTCTAGTAGTTTAGATGATAAGAAACTAAACTCTTAGATCAAAGCTTCTAACCTTGAAATGATATACAAAAAGAGAGAAGTGAAACCAACTATAATATTATATTGTCAACTTTTCTATTAAATAATGTTTTGTATGTAACTTTTGAAACTTTTTGTATCTTAGCAATGATTAGAATGATTCTTGTTACACTTTATGGTCTCTTTAGTATAATTTTTTTATTAGCGATTAAAATATCAAATTCTATTTTTTCCATATATTTAATTATACCTAATAAAACAGTAAAAATAAAAAATCATTTTAAATTCTTTTTTAAGATTTTAGAAATATTTTTTTTTTTACTTTTGAGGATTTGATTAAGAAAAAGCATTAAAGTCGAAATGAGTGAAATTTCTTCTCTATATTAAATCTTTACTTTTTTAGAATAATTTAAAGACATGTATAGAATGGACAACCTCTAAATAAATCCAATTATATTTTCAAAACTCTTAAAAAACTTTATATAATAAAAATAAAAATCTGAAAGTTCATGTTAAAGTTATCAAATCTTACAAACTAAGAACTTAAATTATTAAGTTATTTATAGCATTATAATTGTAGACATTAAAATAAGAGAATATGTCAAGTCAAAATTAAAAAACAACAGGGTAAAAAAACCAAAGATATCCATGTAATTCTAAATCTTAAATCCTAAAATCATAAATTATAAAATATAAATCTTATTTTTTAGAAGGAACCAAGTTAATAAAGAACTAAATTTTATTTGGTTTGATGAACATTGTGGGAGTTATTATAAATATATCACCTAGATTTTGTTATTATATGACAAACAAAACTATATAGCATGATTTTTGATAAAGTTTGAATTAAAAACTTTATGATTATTTATGTTTGGTATAATAGACAATAAATTATATTTTTGCACATTATAATCTCATATATTTAGATTAATATAAGTTTATAAAGCCAAACACTACTTTCAAATAATTTACTTTATAATTAAAACTATTTTAATCTAGAAGAATAGTAGAGCATATTTTTGCATAATTATATTCAATGAAGAAATCTAGTCTATAGTTAAGGATTTAAGATTACACAAAAAAGAATTTCAAAAGGTATATGTAGGATTTGACTTTTAAAAGTTAAACTACAAATCATTATTTATATGATGAAAGTTAGCATGTATAAACTTTATAATTATCTTGGCATTTTTTGTTTTGTTTTGGAGTCATTCTAAGTGCATTAAAAAGTCCATTTCATTGTCAAGAAGGATCTATATAAATCTTTTTTTAGAACATGTCATCTTACATTATAAGATTTGATAATAGAGATTTATAGAAGAAATTTATATGCCCCTTCTATTTGTATAAAAATTGCACAAGGTTTTGCATGACTAACAATATGATGGAGTGGCAAGCATACAAACCATCAACTTCAACAAGCAAGGGAGTAGAAAAGTGTCCAAGTATGTCAACAAGCTTTAATATAAGAAGGTTAATTTTTCTATGATGGTTGGAAGCAAGATGGTGCAAGTAATTCTCACCTTATCTTTAAATTTCTTTATAATGAACATTAGTTTCTTTACAAAATGATGGTAGATAGGAATGTAGATGGATGGATCTTGATGAAGACTAATGGTGGTGGATATTGGAAGAAAAAAAGAATATATGAAGATTGTATTAGAGAAACTCGCCACTTCATTGGAGAATATGGTGCAAATTAGTATGACTATGTATAATCCATTGCATAAGCTTAAAATATAGATTATATAATTTTAAGTCATTTGTATGTAAAGTATATTGAAAAAGTAGTCTAAATATGATATATTATAATTAAGAAGTAAATACATATTTATGTAAACTACCTATTTTATTTTCATTGTATAAATAAGTTTTAATGAATATTTTTTAATTTTTTTATATAGTATAAAAAAGATTATTTAAAAATTTTAAAAATCTCATATATCTTAAATTATTAATTTTTAAAGATTTTAAATAAGCCATTAGAATAAAAAATATTAGAAGAAGAGAAAGGGTCAACTCAAAATTTTAAAAAGACAAATCAAAAAAAAAGTCAACAAAAAATAGTACCAAGTATATGGCCCTAATTTGAAAAAGTGAAAAACTTATAAAACACTCTAAGTTCCCTATTGGATTTTTAGACCTCTAAAATAGACAAGTAGGTCAAATCAAAATTTACAAAATATTTTTCATTTGCAAGGTGAATTCAAAATTTAAAATAATTAAATCTTCAATATCTACATATTGTCACGGCCATAATCATGTAAGCTAATAATTACATATAGAAATAGGTAGAAGTAAGTAAAAGTAGATAAAAGTAAGTTAATTCTATAATATTTAATATAGAAGCTTCCTAGAAACTTCCTAGACGTTGCTTTGACTTCATAGGTGTCTTTAATTGACTTTTTGGATTAAAAACGTGGTCAATAAGTTGGCCATGTGCCACACATGTTGTTAGCTTGAAGATCAAGCTAACTATGTGGCCCACACGTAGAAAAACTTGCCTTGTAAGTCAAGGCATGTGTCTTACAAAGTCAACACATATTGGAGGTCCTATAGAACGTCGCCACGTAGCTCCTAATTAGATAGTATATATAGAGACAAGAGTGAAGGCTTCTTCACTCTTGTCAACTCCTTTCTTGCTTCTAGTCTAGTTTCAAGGGCCTCTAGTTTTCTTGTCTTTTGGCAATAGCCATTCCAGTTTCTATTTCAATATATATACTTGTTTATATATATTTTGTTACCTCTCTTTGAGTGAAGGCTCGCTTGTCTGAATTGTTTTTCATCGAGTTCTTGTCCTTGACAGATTGACAAGAGTACATTTACAATATCAGAGCTTTGTTTTTTTTTGAATAAGAGTGGATTACCCCTTTCTCTTGACAAGACATAAGCGTATTGGAAGTTTGCGGATTACCCACTTCTAAACTGATATTGTTCTTAGTATCTTCTTTGTTATCAAGTCTTTCTTTTCTTTTGTCTTGAGCAGTATGAAACAAATTTTTCTTGTTAGTGTTATTATGGCAGAGCTTGTTGAAATGAAGAGTGCAATGGCACAAATGCAAGAGCAAATGAGGGAGTTAATGCTTGCGATGCATCAACTCAATTCACCAACACAGGAAAGAACAAGAATGGCAGAAAGTGGGGATATAGAGATGATCGGAGCTGCTTCAACATCTACAACAAATCACGTTCCTTCTCCAATTGTACAACACCCTGTAAACACTAGAGAACCAAGAATTGCCTTACCCGAGAAATTTGATGGTACGAGATCAAAGTTTCGAGGGTTCATCAATCAAGTACAATTGGCAATTGAACTTCAACCGCAAAGCTATCCAACTCCAGGATCACAAGTCAGGTTTATTGGCACTCTACTTTTTGGTTCTACATTATCGTGGTTTTCGTCTTTTCTTGAACAACGAAATCCAATATTGGATAATTTGGAAGCTTTTTTGGCGGAGTTTCGATCTATGTATGGTGAACACGATGCAACTCGTGTTGCAACAAATAAGATTCAAATTCTGCGACAAGGAAATCGCTCAGTAACAGTGTATGCTTCACAATTTCGACAACTTGCAATTGACATCAAGTGGGATGATGCTGCACTCATCAGTCAATTTCTTTATGGATTGCAATACGAAGTAAAGAAATTGATGCTCAACTTACCTGATCCTCAAACTTTGAGTCAAGCAATCGATTTTGCGGTAAAATGTGATAATCGACTTTTCAAATTTTGATCCGAGAATCATTCATGGGAATCTCAATGTTATTACTCAATGGCAACATCAACATCTTTGCCAAACGTACATTCGGAAGTAGAAGACATGCAAATTGACGCGGTACGTTTTAAACCCCTAACTGAGCAAGAAAAGATTCGTCGTCGTCAAGAAGGATTATGTTTATATTGCGGAGAACCTAAGCACACTGCTCAACATTGTCCAAAAAAACGACGCAACTATAAAATGAGGGGTACGACGGTCAAAGAAGACAACATGTCAGAAAACAGATTCGTCCAGCTACAATAGGGACCGTGTAGCTGGAACCTTGTATAATTCCTAATGAAGGTCCTATCCTCTCCTCAAAACCCTCTCCTTGTTTTATAATAGACTTATATTTAGGACCTAAGAATTACAAAGCCTCTGCTTTATTAGATTCGGGAGCCTCAGCATGTTTTTTAGATGAACAATTTGTTAAAAGTCGTAAAATACCCTTTGTACAGAAACCTAAACCAGTACATGTAGAAGTCATAGATGGTCATCCCTTGTCTTCTGGAGATGTCACTCATGAAACTCATCCTATAAAAGTAACAATAGACGGTCATGATAGCTACATAGCTTTTAACATAATTAAATCCCCGTCCAATCCAGTTATTTTAGGTTTATCCTGGCTAGAAAAATATAATCCTCGAATAGATTAGAATTCGCGTAAACTTGACTTTTCCCAAAGCGTTATTAATAGTTCTACCAACCAAGTAAAAAATTATAAGTCTAGTATAGTAAAACCCGTACTGATAGGTGCAAAAGCATTTATACACGCAGCAAAAGAAGGATCAACTTTTGCTATTTATGCTGCACCTATTTCTGAAAACGTAAAGACTTCAAGTGGCATTCCAAGTCAATATCAGGAGTATCAAGACGTTTTTGAGAAAAAGAATGCAGATATTCTTCCTGAGCATCGTCCATATGATTGTTCAATCGACCTCAAGGAAGGAACTCAGCCACCATTTGGACCAATTTACAGTTTATCGCAAGATGAGATGGCTGAACTCAAGACATATATTGACGAGAATTTAGCGAAGAATTTCATATGCCATTCAAAATCTCCAGCAGGAGCTCCAATTCTATTCGTAAAGAAAAAAGATGGATCTTTACGAATGTGTGTTGATTATCGAGGACTCAATAAGATCACAATCAAGAACATGTATCCATTACCTTTGATATCAGGACTCCTTGACCAGTTGAATCAAGCTAAGATCTATACAAAAATAGATCTAAGAGGAGCATATAATCTAGTACGGATCAAAGAAGGAGATGAATGGAAGACTGCGTTTCGAACCAGGTATGGATATTTCGAATATAATGTCATGCCCTTTGGACTCACAAATGCATCAGCTGCTTTTCAACATCTCATGAATGATGTATTTTGTGAATTCTTAGACAATTTTGTCGTCTGCTATCTAGACGATATCCTGATCTATTCTAAGAACGTTGAAGAACATGAAATACATGTTCGTCAAGTATTACAAAAACTTAGAGATGCAAGATTGTATGCCAAGATGGAAAAGTGTGTATTTCACACTACTCAAGTTGACTTTTTAGGATACATCATTTCAAATGATGGTCTCATGATGGATTCTAAGAAAGTCCAAACAATCATGGATTGGAAGATTCCAAGGACAGTAAGAGATGTCCAATGTTTCTTGGGATTTGTCAATTATTATCGGATCTTCATCAAAGATTTCTCACAAGTTGCAGCTCCACTTACACGCTTGACTAGTAAAGATAAATTCCAATGGAATCAAGAAGCGGAAGCAGCATTTGAAGCCTTGAAGACATCGTTTGTCTCTGCACCAGTCTTATATCGTGTTGACTTTTTCAAGGCATTTTTTATGGAAACAGATGCATCGGATTTTGCCTTAGGTGCAGTTTTATCACAAATGGGATCAGATGATAAACTTCATCCGATAGCTTTTCATTCAAGAAAATTCTCAGCAGTCGAGATCAATTATGAGATCCATGATAAAGAACTTCTTGCGATCGTGGATTCCTTTCAAGAATGGCGTCATTATCTAGAAGGCGCTTCTAGTCTAGTCACTGTGTATACAGATCACAAGAACCTCGAGTATTTCATGTCAGCACGCATGTTGAATCGGCGTCAAGCTCGTTAGAGTATGTCTTTGTCAAGATTCGAGTTCATTATCACTTATCGACCAAGAAAACAACAAGGTTTGTCTGATGCCCTATCTAGACGTTCTTATTTTGCACCAAAAGAAAGAGATGCAGCTTTTGAGCAACAAAGAACGGTCCTCTTGAAACCGGAGCAATTTCATCTCCGAGCAATGAAATCAACATTGACGGTTGATTCAACTTTTCTCAAGCAAATCCAGTCCAGTATGTCCTCAGACCCTCTTGTTTATGATATCGAGAATAATTCTTCCAAGTCTCATGATCCTTCTAAGTTCGAGTTCAAGAATAATCTATTATATTTTGAAGGACGCCTATATGTTCCAGAAGGAGAAGCACGTTTACGTGTTCTTCAAGCACGTCATGACTTTCCAGCAGCATGGCACTTTGGATATAATAAGACTTTGGAACTCATATCAAGAGATTTTTGGTGGCCACAAATGTGGAAGTCAGTCAAAGACTTTGTACAATCATGTGATATTTGTTCAAGATCAAAAATTCCTCGTCATCGACCTTACGGACTTCTTCAGCCATTACCTATACCAGAACAACCATGGTCTTCTGTTTCTATGGATTTCATCACAGATCTTCCAAGCTCAAGATCTTATGATTCTATATTTGTGATAGTAGATCGTTTCACCAAGATGGCACATTTTGTGCCATGTACAAAATCTATCTTAGGTGAAGAAACAGCTAAGCTTTTCATTGATAATATCTATCGCTATCATGGATTACCTAAAGATATCATATCAGATAGGGGAACTCAATTTGTGTCAAGATTTTGGAGGACCCTTTTCAAGATTTTAAAAGTGGACATAAAGCTATCTTCGACTTTCCATCCTCAAACTGATGGACAAACAGAGCGCGTAAACCAAGTCTTGGAGCAATATTTAAGGTGTACTATCAACTATCAACAAGATGATTGGACAACCTTTCTGCCATTGGCAGAGTTTGCTTATAATAATACGGTACATTCTTCCACGCAACAAATACCTTTCTTTGCCAATTATGGCTATCATCTACGACTTGATACTTTTGATTTTTCAAAAGTTGATAATCCTGCAGCAGAAGATATGGCAAATCGGTTGTCAAAGTTACATGCAATAATGAAGACGCAATTGAAGGAAGCTCAAGAACGACAAAAAATAAACGCAGATCTATATCGTAAGGAGCAACCACAAATCAACGTGGGTAATAAGGTATGGCTACTTCGTCGCAATATCAAGACTACTCGACCTTGTGACAAGTTGGACTATCGTAGGCTTGGCCCCTTTTCTGTTTCTGAACAGATCAACCTAGTTGCATATCGGTTACATCTACCGGAGTCAATGAAGTTCCATCCTCTATTCCACGTGTCTCTTCTTGAACCATATAAGACAGTAGATATACAAGGAAGAAGACAAATGCCACCGCCTTCCATAGAAGTAGATAATAATAAAGAATTTGAGGTGGAAGAGACATTAGACTCAAGGCGGTGCCAAAATAAGCTGGAATATCTAGTTCATTGGCGCGGATATGACATTAGTGAACGCACATGGGAGCCATCCAGGAATCTAGCAAATGCATCAGCTAAAGTCAAAGTTTTTCATCAACGACATCCATCAAAACTAAGATGAAAATCTCTCTTATAAAAGAGACAAGATTGAGGCAAGATAACATTCAATTTCCTATCCTTGTTTGTAACTTCTTTGCATTTGTGACGCTAATTAGATGGAGAACCAACAACCAGTGGATTCAACTCAAGAACCTTCGTTTGCTGACCTGTCGGATGAGACATTACGATTGTCACAACCTTCAAGACGACACAATCGAGATGAAGATCTTCAAGAACGACATGTTCTTCCTTGAATAGATGGTGAGATACAACGCGTTTGGTATCACGATTTGGGAAGGGACTCTCGATGTTTGGTGATTTTGTTAGAGGTAGGAACAACTCCTGATGGTGTTCCGAATATTCTATTCGAAGGACGTTACGAAGGCCTCAACAATGATCAAATAATTGGGTGGTCTTCCCGCCGTGGTATGGGACACTACCGATGGTTGAGAGGCCCTATCAATCATCTTCGAAGAGAACAGAGATCAAAGTATGTGGCAAATACAATTCGTCGCATCATAGATTTCCTCAACATATGATGACCGCTCCTCGTGGAACTCGTCTCTAGAAAGGGGGGTAATGTCACGGCCATAATCATGTAAGCTAATAATTACATATAGAAATAGGTAGAAGTAAGTAAAAGTAGATAAAAGTAAGTTAATTCTATAATATTTAATATAGAAGCTTCCTAGAAACTTCCTAGACGTTGCTTTGACTTCATAGGTGTCTTTAATTGACTTTTTGGATTAAAAACGTGGTCAATAAGTTGGCCATGTGCCACACATGTTGTTAGCTTGAAGATCAAGCTAACTATGTGGCCCACACGTAGAAAAACTTGCCTTGTAAGTCAAGGCATGTGTCCTACAAAGTCAACACATATTGGAGGTCCTATAGAACGTCGCCACGTAGCTCCTAATTAGATAGTATATATAGAGACAAGAGTGAAGGCTTCTTCACTCTTGTCAACTCCTTTCTTGCTTCTAGTCTAGTTTCAAGGGTCTCTAGTTTTCTTGTCTTTTGGCAATAGCCATTCCAGTTTCTATTTCAATATATATACTTGTTTATATATATTTTGTTACCTCTCTTTGAGTGAAGGCTCGCTTGTCTGAATTGTTTTTCATCGAATTCTTGTCCTTGACACATATCTATACATTTTTATAACAATTTAAAGGTAAAATCAAAATAGAGAACCTTCATGTGCATTCAATAGTATTTTTAGAACTTTTAAAAGCTCTTCTTTTACAAAAGTCAAAATCCTAAAATCAAAATTAAAGTTGTTATATCTTTTATACTAAAAACTTGTAGAGCAAGTTATTTATATTATTAGAATTATAGATTGAAAAAAATAAAGGTCAAGAAAAATTCCAAAAATAAGAGAGACAATCTTCAAAAATAAAGGAGTTAAAAAATTAGAAATATCCATATAGTTTTAAATACTAAAATTTTAACTCTTCAAGTCTAAACCTAAATCCTAAATTCTAAATTCTAAACTTAAATCTTAGATAATAAATTTAAAACCTAAATCTTAAATTCTAAACCTAAATTCTAAACTTAAATAAATTTAAATACCTATTCAAAATTGATAATATAATCGAATATATAAATATTTTTGTGTGTTGAAAGTCAAAATTCTAAAATTCAAATAAAAGTTATTATATTCTATAAACTAAGAACTTTTTGAGTAAGTTACTTAGATCTTTAGAATTATAAAATTCAAAAATGAGACAAAGATTAAATAAAATAAAATTATATATATATATATCAAAAAATCAAGTGCATTAATATAATCATGAATCTTAAGTCCTACTAAATTATAAAAAATAAAAGATATAAGTAGATTTATCAATAAAAAAATCTTTACCTTCTTAATGATATCAAAAAATATGATTTTAAGCTATTATAAATAAATAATGAATGTTTAGAGATAAATAATAATAAAATAAAATATTAAATATATGGATTTTACTTTGAAAATAACTTGATTAAGAAGTTTAAGATTTGAGCTTCACTAAGCCTCACAAAGTAGTAGATAGGGTGTCCTAGAGGAACCACAAGGCCTTAGTCTTATCCTTCTACATACATCCAAGGTGCTACAATCTATGTAGGATATATGCATCTTTCTTTCCACAATACATGTAATAAAAAAAAATATTTTGCTAAAGCAAATCATTGACTAATAGCTAAAATAGTAGTAGTAGGAAGAAAGGTGTATATGTTTCCTATGGCTTGTAGCACCTTGGATATAGGTAGAAAAATAAGACTAAGGCCTTGTGGTTCATTTAAGGTACTTTACATATTACTTTGTCTTCTTGAGTGAGACTTAAATCCTTGACTACTTAAGCAAGTTATCTTTCAAATAAGATTCATAACATACATGTAGTAATTTTGAAATTTTGTGTTTTTTTTTTTTAATGTCAATAGAAAGATATAAGTATTATCTACATGATTGTTTTTATCAAGTAAAATTCTTGTAAACAAATTGTGACAAGTTTATCAATAAGTATTTGTTTGATAATATATATGTATATATATAAATATATTCTTTTTTCTTTTTTCTTTTTATTGATTTTATTTTTTAATTTATACTACCAATTATATTAAGAAGTAAATTTTATTCTTATATTTTGATGCATTTGCCCAAAAAAGTTACTTTTAATTGTGTCCATGGATGTAAAGTGGTTTTTTTTGTTCTTGTTCTTTTTGCTTTGATTTTGTTGAGAAAAAAAAATAATTTCTTCTTTATTAATTTTTATTCTTATGTATTTTTATTTCTCTTTAATTTTTATGTTGATTTTATATATTTAATTTTGATTGTTTTGTATATTGTGAAATTTTAATTTTTAAATTTTTTAAAATCTTTTTATGTTATATGTATTGGTTTAATGTAGTTTAATAAATAATTAATTTTACTAATTAGTTGTCTACATCTTCTAAATATATATATATATATATATATATATTAAATTAATAACATCTAATTTAAAAATAGAAGCATGTTCTTAAAGTGATTTATTGCTTTTGTTTTTTCATATGTTATTATATAGTTGTTGGTCTTTTTAATATGTGATTAATCTATTATCCTTGTTATTATTTTTTATATTAATAAACAATTATCTGTGGAAAGTGATGACCTCCATAAGAGATTGTTAATTGCTGTAAGTTGCTCCATAGTGATAAAACATCACTATCTTATTTAACGAGGTAATTCACTTTACATTTGTGATTGGCTGTACATTAATTGAATTGGTTTTGGACTCGTATTGATATCAAGGTTTATTGAATCAGTTTTGGACTCACATTGGTATAAGGTTTAAGGTGATTTTGTTATTTTCTATACTTTTTGGTCAACTTAATTACTCCTAAGCTTTCATTGGGAAGTTAAGTTGTGACTAAATATCCTTCTTTGCTTATTTTCACAGTTGCTCTTATCTGTTTTTTGGTATGGTTATTAAGTACTTCTTGATCTGTAGGTGTCATGGACATACACAAAACCGTCTTAAATAAGTCGTGTACTACATGTGACTCTCTGTCCAGCATGTCAATTCCTCACTCTGCACTACCTCAGTGTAATGCGGTAGTTTTGGAATTGAGTCGTACATGACATGAACTTCAAGCAGACTCAATGACATGCAGGCTGGAAATTAACCAATATTTTAATCTTATACATGACTTTTATGCAACAAAACTTGGTCGATATCCATTCCATGAATTCTTCGTATGTCACATGCAAGCACAAGTTTCAGTATTTTTGTTGTCAATGACAATTCATTGGTAGTTTGCATGTGTATGTCAAAAATCACATCCTCAAATATACAATAACGACGGAGTGAAACCCGGGAGTAGGGGCGCTCTGCTCACATCTAGATAGGGCTGCAAAGATAGAACCAAGCTACAAGTGAAGCCTAGAGTGCGTTTACACCACTTCGTGATGGCCAGGTCCTGATATAAGATTCAGTGTGATGAACATGAAGCAAAATGATCACGACAAGGATTTAGCCACCTGGCTGATACAACAAAGAAACCAAATCACAATTACTCCCCTTTACAGCTTTACTACTTCTAACCTAAGGTCTTCCCGTAAGTGGATTCCAACCCAAAGGTGACTTTAGCTTGCCATCTCTTCGTCTTCCTCGATCTTAGGTGCGAGGTAGAATCGGATGTGACCCATGTCTGCAATTTTGTATTCTACAGCTACAGGAAGTTCTTTGGACATGCTCAAGGTGACAGTGCTAGACAATGGTGTGGCTTTGGTGAAAGAGTTCAAGTAGCGCAAAGCAAATGTCAAAGTAACAGGTTCTTGCATCTCAACCACAGTCTTCTCCTCTTCCTGCAAGGCGAATACAACAAATAAGGATGAGATGATCAAATTCCGAACTAATCTAAATTCCTCTTGTACAGTACCGAGTTGTAGTGCAGTAGGTTGATAACGTGAAAACATGCGGCAGTCAAAACTAACCTTATCGACGGATGTATTCTGTCTGCATATAATATTCGCACTCCCAATGTCTCCCCCAGTAGAGAATTTCACCCCTTCCTTGGTCACAGATATAACAACTGCAAAAAGAGAAATAAGTCAAATTCCCGTTTAAGAGACAGTAAGATTGGGGCATTCAGCAATAGTCGGTGCGAGTTTCTGCCCCTAGAAGAGACGATGAGGCGGAAACAGTTCATTTCTGCAACAAGCCGACATATGCAGCGCCAGGAATTGAGCCTGTGGAGTTGCATTACAATCCAAGCTACTATGTAGAACATAACAAATCAAAAGTCACCCCCTATCTTGTTCAATAGATGAAACTGTGGCTTGAGTGCTATGACCACCAGAAAAACACCTACCTGTGTCACCGATGGTGCTGAGATCCTTGCAAATACGAGCAAACTCTGCAGATGGCATCCTTACGATTGCTTCGTACTCAGTTTCGGGGATTCCTAAGTGCTCGCTGTCGATGTCCATCAGCTTCATCTCAAAGTCGGAGATTCTCTCTTGATCTGTAAAATTTCAATTCATAACAGAACGTAAGAAAAAGAAAAAAGAAAATCAGTTGTTATGCATTTAAATCAAAGAAAATAGCACATTAGGATCGGGAAATGACTAGATGCATGGGCTTTGTTGAAAAATGAGTGACAGGAAGATGACGGAATGCGAAGAGAAGGCCCCACAACGGATAATTCAAACAGACAAGTGAAGAACCAGCTACCATTAAAACTTCAGATAATTACACAATACTTCAAAGAACAGTAAATTCGAGTATGAAGCTATTTGTTGAAGGTATGAAGCAGACCTCATGCGGGTCACAAGACGTGATAGTCACCAAAAAAATGGAACAGGCACGAAAAACCAAGACCGGAACTCTTCTAAAACTGCACCTAGGGGAGGGTAAATACGCAACACAACTGTTGAGTAGAAGAAGACAACCATTACAGCGTCCTATCTACATACTTTTAAAGAGAATCCAAGCCCAAGCTAGAGGCAGATAAAAGATCAAGGCAAAAGGAACTCACTTGGGCTCTCGAACATGAAAGTTACAGAGTCACCGCCGTCATCTGCCTTAATAGTAATGATATCGTCGTTGCCAGCGCACTTCAGCATCTTAGCCATGCTGGTAAGGTTCATGCCCATGGAAATGTTGCGATCACATCTATAATGCTCAAAGCCCTCGGATCTCAGGAGCAACGCAACCAAAGCGACGTGACTGGAGTCCATGGCTTGCAATGAGAAACCCGTCGTGGAGCAATCAAAATTGGCATCGGTTACCAGATCCTTGATAGCTTCCAAGACCTTCTTCAGCAGGCTTCCCTGCACAAGCCTAAGCTCCAACATGTTTCCCTACCTCACTAACTCCGCCACAACCTGAAAGAACACATTCAACCTCGTAAGACCTAAAGCATCCCCATTTGAAGAAAAAGGAAGGAAAAAGAAAAAAAGAAAGTCATATTATACCAGAAAACCTAAGACTCACATACAGTGAAACATCGCCAAGATCGAGGCATCAGCCCCATCACAAACATCGAAGATCCCATCACCAAACTAATCACAAATCAGAACAAAACCCACATCAAGGCTGCGAAAAGAGTGCCGAGCTCAACTAAGAGTCATTACCGGCGAAAGAGCAGACCACGCCGACGCACCTAACTCACCGCTAAACTGCAACACAGAGCAGTGAATGCGGCGAGGGCAGAAACGAGAGGAAAGCGAGAGATAGATGAAGAGAGAAATGGGAGCGAGGGAGTGAGAAGATGAAGGGTCCGACCGTGGGGGTGAGGAGAATCCAGGGGAATGGCGACGCGGATGAGGAACAAACGATAGGAGACAGCGTGGGAAAACAAAAAGGGCGGGAAGAGGGTTTTGGGCACCTGCCAGGGCAGAAGAGGACGTTGGATGGCGGGAAATTTGGCAACTACTTGCCGGGTATACACTTAAGCAGGGTATCTTCATCCCGGGGTGTTGTTTCGTTCCCTTTATGTTCGCTTCAAATTTGAACTTCTGACGTCGGTTGCTCTCCCACGTCAGCAAATGTTGGGTGAAGGTCGACGATTGTGTGATGTTCTGCAATTTTTGTGCTTTTGAATTTTCTATTATATTAAATAATACGTAAAATTATTTATTTTAAAATTCATCAAAAATATTTTCTTCTTTTATATAACGTACTTTTTTTAAAAAAATATTTAACATTTATAATATCATTATTGATACTCTAATACATATGATGTGTTGAATTGTAATTTTAAAATTACATAGCACAATTCTTCTTTTACACCATATTTATTAAATTTTAAAAATAAAGTTCTTATTTTAAATTAAAATTTGATGGTGTTATTGGACATTTTTTCCCAGGCATTGACTTGGTATTGCTCAAAATTATCTAATATATGGTTGAAAGTTACTTTATAATATGAAAATTGTAGTCATCTTACTTAAGCCTTTGGAGTTTTAACTTTTCATTAAATTGATCTAGTCAAATCTACATATTGAGTTGACTCCATCCTTGTGTATTATACTATAAGAAGAAATCTCATGTATCTAAATCCTAAGTAATTGTTACATCTTTAAAGACAAGATTTATATATAACAAAGACATAACCCTTTATCTTTATTTCTAAGAGTATTTTATCAGTGTTGAATTGATATCTTTACTAATCATCACTCCTATATTAAAAGCTTAGCCATCCAATCCTCTCAAGGTCCTCATAAAACCATACTATTTATGTATATATGTTTTTTAAAAATAAAATATTTTATATTTAAGTCTATTTTAGATTTATAATAAGTAATTATATTTTTTATTTTTATTTTAAAATTTTCATATTCATAGTAAAAAAAATTATATATATTTTACAAATAAACCTTAAACAGCTGCTCATTCCTGAAATATGTCATGGAACTAATGACAAATTCGTATTGTATAAACTACCTCATATGAAATAGATGGAACTGGATTTTGTTGGATTAGAATGAAAACCTGAGAGATGTAGCATACATTTACTTGTGCTGGAAAAATAGCGAATACTTTCAAGGGCTTCTTTGACTCATGGCGCTGGAGCACAACAGATTTGCCGAAAACGAAAAGGGAAATGGTGTTGAATCCAGGGTGAACAACCACGGCATCTTCATGGGTCGAGATAAACATTGCTCTACTCACTGCCTGGGCAAATGTAGCGGTGTATTTGATACGGTGATCTCTAATAAATGCTTACCCTCCTGAAGCTCACCTGAAAGCCAATTGTCGTTTTGCTTGTGGACTCTGAAACATTGAACACCCTATGAAGTGAGACCAGTCACTTGACATTATAACAGTTCCGTAATGGATATCCCGACCCTTAGGAGCTTTTACCCTCCAAGGTCATCCTGACAATGGCCAACAGCATATCATGGTCGATGTTTTTATCACAATCCACCGTATGAGTGCAGCACGACCTAAACTTCAGCACAGCTTAAGCTCTTATGCCAGAACAGTTGATTTCTAGCTCTAGAGGGAGCAGAAACCGAACTCAGTACCAGATCATGCTCACGTGTGGGTGGCGGTCTATGTTGAATAACAACCACAACGGCCATATTCCCAACTTTTCTGGGATGATTCCGGAGCAGTCAAAGACGAAACAAAACAAAACAAAACAAAACATTCGCAGTTAGGTCCACATACTCTCTTGAATCAGAGCCAGCTCATGAGATAATGAAAGCTGACACAGGGCATTTTTCAGTTAAGCTTCATCTGAAAAGCTTCATCGCAGCCTTCAGATGTGAGAAGAACTGCACAATCCGGAAAACACTGATGAAACTTGACGCAGGACGGCACACACTGCCGGCCATCTTCCAAAATGACCGCAAACTGGAGGGCAAAATAGAAAGAACCGCTGCACTACCAAGCACCGTCTCACGCGTAAAACCCATTTTTTTTTTGTTAAAGCAGTTCCGAGGGAAACAAAGACTCCTTCAGGAAGTGGGGTGGACAGGCCCATCTAACGCTGAACTGAACACGGCATTTATCGTCCTCGGCGCCGACGCGTGCTCGTTTGAAAATCTAGTGCGGCCTTTTACCTTTTGTCTATCTCGCTGTTTTCTTTTGAAGGAATACTCAGCATTGAGTAAGATTTTTCACTTTGAAGTATGTGAAAGAAAAATTGTAGTTGTAAAAAAACTTGTAAAGATTATCTGCTTGTTGTACTTTAAGAAAAACAAGGGAAAAGATCAAGAAATAAACAAACAGAATTCATTGAACTTCTGTTTGTGTTGAAATAGAACATTGTGGTACTTTGATGTACACTTCGTAACTATGTATCTCGTGTGCTTATTGCTTTTGGTTGTAGGATTCTACATTTTGCACTGTTTTAACAATTTTTACTTGTCTTATTTTTTAATATGCAATGTTTGTTTACGTCTCTTTTTTTCCAACAGAAATAAACCCAGACCTCAAGAAGTATAACTTCGGACTTTACATGGATGATACCATATGTTGTTGAGTAATAGTGACAGCAGATACAACGTGCACATGCAAGGAGAAAAAGCAGCTGGTAGTTGGGTCAAACTATCTATCAGAAAATGATAAAAGAAACCTTTAATGAAGAAGAAAGCTTCAAAGGTTGGGTCCTCTAGGACCTATATCATAGATGGGGGTTAAGGCTCTCTAATTCTTGGTTACTTCACACTGAGAATTGAGAACAAGCAAGTTTGTAGCCAACTTTATTACAATAATCATATTATGCAATCTAAACTTGAAGTTTTGATTTTTTTAATAGTTGACTTAGCCACAAATCCAAGAATGACTCTTCTGTTCAAGATGGCTTGGAAGAACTTAACATAACATTCTTTTATTAGCTTCGGAATCATGCCAAATCTTATTTGCAGAGTTAAAGGATTTATAAAATTTACATAGAAATAAAATTCTTCAATTACAGCCTAGAGTTTCGGTGTAAAAGACATTAGAGAACTGATCTCAATATTTTTTTTAAATGGAAGAAATAGATTTAATCATTTATTCGTTCTAGTTGACCTTGGATCTTAGTGTAGAGTAGTTCATTATCCTCATGTTCTTGGTGAAAGAACTGATTCATCTACCATGACCAAAGCAAATCAGATCTAAACAAAGGATTGAAATCGATTGAAAGACCAACTAAAGAAAAATAAGAACGTCAGTTCTTTTCTACTTAAGTCCTAAGAAGAATTAAACCTTTATGCACAATTCTTTCATACTAAGAACTAAATCATAGTTTTGTGACATTTCATTCTAATTAGCCATTTTCAATTGTAATCCTTCACTAAAAGCACAATGTTTCAAGCTAGACAAATCCACACCAAAATATGTAAATATATCTATATATATATATATATATTGTTTTCTTTCTGAGCCAACTGTAAACCTTGGAAGCAATCATGTGACCATGTCGAACTGGCATGCTTCCAGTTTTTATCTCCACCATGAGATTGGGAAGCGTTGGGCTTCTAGTTTTCTTGCAGTAGACTCATAAAGCAGCCTTCACTCACTGGCCGCACCGCGACTCAGTCCATTGATCGGATCTGGCACCAGTTCCGTCGACATGGAGAATTTCAGGTCCAGCTAAAGATCTACTGGATGAGGCAGTAGGGGAGCGGTGGCAAACATTATGGCTTCACCACAGCAAGTAACCAAGACTTGATCAGACGGAGCAACTTTGTCTTCTTCCACTGGGTAAGCTTTGGCTCTGACCTGGTCCCCAGATGCGTGTGTTAGAACGGCCGTAGCTGCTGCTCTCGGATGTACCACAGTATTCATACTCTTGAAAGTGAGTTAGTCCAGCTCTTTCAACTTTCCACCGTTAGCGGACCCCCTTGACTAGCCGACTTTCACCAACTGACAATGGTCTCAACATCGATCCAATACAAACGGAACCAACAGCTTAACAAGATAAAAAGAAAACAATGCCTACAAGCACTCTCAGGTTCAACGCCGTCGTGATCTTCATCTCGTCGACAGAGTGCCAGCTAGTTCGAAGCTTGCATCCTCGAATGCATACGTTGCTCATGATATCTCCCACGCCAGGTCTAGTCACTGCAATTCACATCATGAGGGTGTTGAACCGACTGTGTACAAAAGTCATGGTCCGGTCATGGGGTGAATGCTGCTGCTCGAGCTCAGTAGTATCGTCTAGCCAGCAGTTGACTGCGACGATCACGCAGATTGGTGAAGATGGTCCCGTGGAGCTCATGTGTTACTGCATTTTGCGAGAGAGTGATCGACGCCTGGCACAGTACCTGCAGTACATCCGCATGCCCAGTTTCCTGAGGCTTGGAATGGATCTACTCCGGCAGCTTGGCGGTGCAAAAGTGGTGATATATTCGATGCCGAAGGTGGCCTCATAGGTTTTCTTAATAGATATATACATAGGTTTTCTTAATATCTTATGTCTAGCTAGTGTGCTCCGTTTCACCGTTTAACTGAGGCCACCTTCGGCATCGAATATATCACCACTTTTGCACCGCCAAGCTGCCGGAGTAGATCCATTCCAAGCCTCAGGAAACCTAATATCATGACATTCCCGAATAGCAGGCTATATTGTTTTCACTGAGGTCGTTCTGATGCTCTGTGAGAGTGTGACCCACATCATCTTCTCTTGTGCTTCGCATGCAAGTTTACAAACCTCACACAATTGATGGAGTTGACGCTCCACTTTCAGTTGCAACATTTCTTCCCGTCCCTCTTTGCTGCAGGATAAAGCTACTGCGTTAAATGTAGATCCATGTTTGATCATTTTTCGGTCATTATTTGCATCAAACTTGCGACTCTTAACATTGTATGGTCAATTATTCGAAGAATTGATAATGGTGAACTGTATTTTTTACAATGTGAATTGATAATGGTGAACTTTATTTTTAATGTGAATTATTATTAAAAAAAATTAAGTCAAAATTATAATATTCATCGGGCACTAATGCATACTCAAAGATGTTTCTGAAGTCTTGCAATAATGCAATTTCATCAAAATTTGTTGAAACAAGAAGAGTAGTAGATGTTGATATCACACTTCGAAAAGTCATCCACAAATAAATTGAGGTAAGAAAAAAGAGTGCAAGTGTATTGGGCAATAGTTTAGGCATCCTGCTGAAGTCAGCTTCAAAAGATGCTACTGAGTGTAAGCTTGTTAGAAGATAAAGATGTAATTCTTGTATAATTATAGTCTTATTAGTCCATTTTGATATAGTATAAATTCAAATCAAATATTTATTTCGAAAAATACTTCATAAAATACACAACATTCTTGGGAAATTTTAATAATAATTTTGTAAAATTATATATGTATATGAAAAGTATCTATGAAAAATCTAATATTGGCTTGAGTTATTTATGCAAAAGATAATGGCTTACAACTAGTTAATTTTTAGAAAATTTTAGAATTGATGTGTTGGTTTGAAGGTAGAAAAAATGGACCACTTTTACAATACAAAAGCAAATGAGGTGTAATTTATGAATAATATTGCAAAAAATAACCAATAAAACGTTGTTGCATCATATTATTTCATAAAACGTTGTTGCAATGTATTGTATTTGAATATTACGTAAAAAAAAAAAAAAAAAAAAAAAAAAATCATAAGAAAAAATTGCTTTTTGATTTTTTTTCTTCTTATAATAGAATATATAACAAACATGTTTGTTAGCACTAACATTGGTATAAAAAAAAACTAAGAAGTGCTAGCACTTATGTTATAAATATATACTAACAATAAGTGGAATTTTTCTTTTTTCTTTTTTTAGTTAGTAATTGTCTTCTTATATAGTTAATATGATTAATGTATATATATTGTCATTGCAAGATGTGATGCAAATTACTATAGATGTGATGCAAATTACTATAGATGTGATAATTTTGTTATTCTTTGACAATTGATTTTTTGAAAGCTTATTTAAAATAATTAAATTCAATAATTATATATATTTTTTGTATTATTATAATTTTCTGTATTCAAATTAGCATAAATTTTCAATGGAATTAGATCAAAAGATCTTATTAACACTGAATTATAGAATAAATTTACATTGGTAGTCTTTATATTAAAAGAATAGAATAGAGAGCTAAGAGAGGATAAATCTTCGATGCAATAAAAAAAATTTATAAAAAATGCCTTACTAAATCACAAGAAGCAAGAAAAAAAGCACATGAAGGATGTCTACTTTGAGGTAGATGATGAAATGCTTATTAATACAAACCACTAGAGAACATCCAACAATCTTTTACAAAAATCAAATTATTTCTATCAGATTGGATGGATTATTAATAAATATATATATATATATATATATATATATATACATTCAAAATAATTAGCATGATATCTTCTATTCTATTTTTTAACATTAAAGAAATTTGAAAAAGATAAAACAAACTTCCACAAAGAAAAACTTAAGCAAGCATCAACACAAAAAATGTAGACTGAATAAATTAAAGAAATTCATGCCATCATTAGAAAATGCATGAAAATTTAAACAGAAATCTAATACTTGTGTATTTACAAATATTTTTTTCTTTAAACATATAAATAAATTGAAAAATATAAATATTGACACTTACAATATTTGGTAATACAATATAATAATTGTTCTAGTAATGATCAAGTAGCTACCAAAAAAAAAGGACTTGTAAATAAGAAGTAGCAACTTGAAAATATTTAATCTTCTAAACTAGGGGAGATGTAATAAAAAAATGTAGAATACAAGGGAACTTACTTGGTCTTAAAAAAAGAAGCTATTCTTGGTCTAAATGGAAAATCCACTTTGACATTAAAAAAACACTTGGATCTTTTACAAAAGAAAATAAATTTAAATTTAAAAGCAAATGAAAAGCAATGTGTCCATGATAAAAGTATTTTTAAACAAGACAACAAAAACATAGATGCTGTTAAAAGAACTTTCAATACAAATATACAATTATATATTTGTTCATTATTATAATAATTAGAAGCTCCACATCAAGAAGCTAATTATTTTAATACTGAACAACAGCTTCTAATCAAGTATCACATTGAGATAAATATTAATTATAGATATGCATGGCTTGCGGAAATTAAATATTAGAAAGTAAAGCATTAAGTCATCACACATATTGGGTCAGTATAGACACCACTTACTTCCTCCTCTTTTGACATGTAGTTATTATTAACACTTTTATAGAAACAACATACACATTTTAGATGTAGATACAATCTGTCGAGTAAAAATCTTTTGCCTAGGGCCCAATACAATCTTTTGTACTGTTTTGTGTCTACACTTAGACTACTTATTTTTTTGAAATTCTTTCACAACCTTTATCTTTTCCAAAAATGCAACTGAATAATACAAATCTATGAAAAAATAAAATGGCGCTCAATATCTCAATTTTTCAATTCACTACATCATAATAGCCAAAAATATTTTTATGAAGAAAATTAAAACTAAAATGAGACCAAAATTGAGATTAAAACATGTACTAAATAACAAATAATAGATAATCATAATTATCATAACTAAGATATTTATTAACAGTTAGTTAATTTCTAAGTTACAAATTCCTTATGCATATTAAAGAGAAATGACTTTGATACAGTGGCTATATTATCAATGTTGACAAAAAAATCCACATTCTAATAAATCCTATGGAGCAAAAAATTGACTCCCAGTAAATTTGTACTGATGGGGTATGAGAATGAAGTTGACAATAGAAATACTCATATGGTTGATAATGGCAATAAAAAGTAAATTAACTAACACTACGTTCTCCAAGCCATACGTGAATAATAATTCTGGTAAGTAATCACACTAAATCATGTTGCAATAAATAATTCTTCCAAATTCTAACTACATCCTTTTTGTATATATGGTTTGAGAAACTTTGATGACGATGTCTACACAGATGTTTGGAAGTATTATAAAGTTATATTTTTCGAACATGCAAGAGCCTTGAGGACGCAGCAGAGTCCAATAACTTGCACTGGGATGGATCACAGGCTTTTGAGGTGGAAGCGTTGATGAACTGAGTCTAGTTAGGTTGTAAAAAACTTATCTGAAAGCGATTTACTTCGAGCTGTGAATTTGGGATAAAATGTGATTTGTACATGCAATCTTACAAGAACGTCTCGAGACAGATCCCTTTAGTGGTGTCTTTAAATTGAGCACTCTTACATCAACTTCAGAATAGAGAAGTTACAGTACCTTACAATGTGTGAGGATTACTATGCAGCTTGCCCATGATGGTGACACAAGATCACCACTCGGCATGAATTCTTCATTTGGGAAGATGTGCGTCTCTTTCTCGTCAGATGTTTGACCTACTTTAACGATTGAGGCATCGTCGGGTTGTAAAAGCAGTTGCCTTCAGACATTGGATACAATTGTTTGCAACTGTAACCTCAACATCAACCGTGTTATTTTCGAAAGTCCTCCAAAGCACAAAAGATTCTCCCCTGGCAATGGAAAGTGATCCTCCGCAGTGATCATTCACGTCTGCTTTAAACAGCAGCTGAAGCTCGGCAGAAGTCAATGTGGTGCCGTGAGCTGTCCATGTGCCACTTGCAGGGAGATAAATTTTATAGGGGAAAAGGACAAAGCATCAAGCTTTGCAACGACCCACCTCAGCGCAGCAAACTCGAACCTCAGCAAATTGCAGCTTCAACTTCCAAATGTCCTTCCATTGTTTCTCCGAAACCATCACCTGCTGAGGGCAACAAGAGCCAGCTAACGCATGTCTCTATTGCCACCACTACTGCTTAACCCTATTCCTGAGTAACAGCCTTCTTGCTACTTCAGCCATAGTCACCTACCAATCTGTCGATGACAAAACAACACTTCAAGCATAAGGGACAGTCTACCAAACGATAAACTTGTACATGGGCACATTTGCAGCAGGAAATCTCAGTGAAAAGAGAGCCAGAGAACATAAGATACGCACCCAGTAATGACAGTCTGGCATGGAAGATTCAGAACAAAAAGCCCTCATCTTTGAACTCAAGCTAAGCATAGAGAAGCTTGAAGAGAGAGTGCACAACAGCGCGTCATGACTCCCAGGGCTCGCCGATGATGTTGCCAGTGCAGGTAACTGTTTCTAACGATGTAGCAGGAGGGACTGCGGGAACGGATCGCCGAAGGAGAAGCATGCACTTCCATTGGCGAAGTCGTTCGCAAATCTCGGAGAACTCGGGACGCTCGTTAGGATTACCCGCCCAGCACTTGGCCAGGTATTTTGCAAGGTAGGGTGGACAGTGAGGAGGAAGCTCTGGACGCTGTCCAGCTTTCACTTTCTGGTAGACCTCGGCGAGAGGGACGCCTTGAAAAGGTATTTCCCCAGTGAGGACTTCATAACAAGTCATGGCGAAGCTGTAGACGTCTGCAGACCAGGTGTATTTGGTAACCATTTGCTCGTCGCGGAAGACCTCAGGAGCACGCCACCGACAAGCGTCGGTTTGAAACGAGCTCGCCAGCAGCATTTCGAGCTTGAATTTCGCTAGCCCCACGTCCGCGAGCTTGACGTGAAAATACTCCCACGTTGGAGCGGACGCGTCCCCGGTTTCGCATACCGTGATGAGCACTTTGCGTGCGCGTATGTCGCGGTGCATAAGCTTGCAGTCTTTCAAGTATTGGAGGGCCTCCGCGATCTGGAGCATGATGTCGACCGACTGAAGAAGGGAGAAGGGCTGAGAGCTGCCTTGGGAATTCGTGCACCTTTGGTCGATAAGCGTACGAAGATCCCTCCCCACGACTTCCATCACAAACATGGCAGCTCTTCGTTCCTGATTGTATGCGCACCCGATCAGCTTCACAATGTTCGGGTGCTGAACTCCAGCAACGAGCGCCGCCTCATATTCCAGAACTACGGGATCAATCTCCCCGGTGAGCACCTTCACTGCCACGGGCTCCCCAAACCACTTGCACTTCAAGACCACCCCTAAGCTCCCCTGGCCGATCGTGTCGTGAAGCTCTAGCTGATATTGATCGATCCAAAACGAGTCCGGGGCAAGGTTCGGTGACGGCTCTGGCCCCTCCAGCTTTAAAATCAAAACTTCGAAGACATAACGATCCGGCTCCTCCTCTATAGGGTTGTACCAGGTCGCATTCACAATGTATCTCAGCGTCAAGCACATCGTCTTCTTGTCGCTCGCCTCTCTTTCCTCGTCCGCCTTCAACGAGTAGAGATGGGTGTAACGGATATGCCGCTCCTCAGTAGCCCAGTGGCTGAATGCAGAGCTCAGAAGCGAAGTCGTATGAATGCTGGAGCCGTTGCGCCAGATATGGAAGGCAAACTCCACAACGTTGAGGCTCCACACAAACTCCCGGATGTTGAACGCAAAAGGCGACATTGACCTAAAACGGGGGAAGTCGGGGCCAATGCAAGGGAGAGTGAGCGCCATGCGCCACCAGTCTTGGCGGCAGCACAGCTTCACGAGCATCTCCCCGTCGTGCATGACGTGTCGGAGCTGAACAAGAGAGTCGATAAAGAACGACATCGCTTCGGAGCCGATCCGAAAGCTCTGCTCAAACGCCCAGTTCGGATGCTCCACGGCTCGCATAATCTTCGTCTGGTAGCGCTGGAAATTCTCCTCCGCCATAAAGTAGCACTTGGTGAGGTATGACACTTGCGAGTGGTAGATCGTCACCTGATTATGCGCATTTTCCAGACGACTGCACAGGAAAAGACAGTCATTCATAGCGGCGTACAGTTTGTGAACCCACTCCCGCTCCCCGGATTTCATCGCTTCCAACCTTGCAGGGGGGCGCAGCAGCTGCAAATCCCGCTCGGAGTTCAACGGCGGTGGCCATGCCTCCGACTGATTGTCCTCATAAGCTTCAAAATCATCCCCCAATGGTAGCTCCTCGATGTAATCCAACTCCTCCCCGTTGTAGTCATCAAATCCAAAAGGATCTGAATCCTCTCTGCTGCTGGCCATTGCTTTATCTAGCATTGACCCAGCGCTCTGCCCATCTGTTCCAATCGCCCTGTCTTTGCTTATTGAATACTGCCTGCTAAACAACTCGCTCTTGAGGATCCCCTGCAAATGCATTTTGGAGTCGTCCAACAGGTGCAACCCATAATCGAGGATACACGCCCTCGTCATTGTGTGGAGCATGCTCTCTGCCATTAGGCTTGGCTTGCTACTCGGATACTGACTTTCTCGACTCATTTTGAAGTTTTCCCTGAGTTCCTCCAGGTTCTACAATACTTGCGCCTTCATTTAGGTGTCATTCGTCGTCAGAAGCGTCGAACTTGAAGCTACAGTCGCTGCGCACAAAGCATCTGTGACTACTTTCAATGCTTAGCAATTCTACTTGCCTTGCAGATCCTCTCTCCTTAATTATGACCATCTTCGTGACCTGGTTTGGCTTCGATTTCATTCGCAATGACATATTGTAGGGACTTGAATGATGCATTGAACATTCGGTTACGGTTGATCGATCATGCTTGGGGTAAGCAGTTGCTCACCCCGTTGGATTGTTCAAGCAGGACATTTCCTTTTTTACTGGTGCATACGATTCTCCCAGCACCTTATTGCATCAAATGTTGCCACTCGAGTGAATGTCCATTTCACTGCAAGGCAAAAGAAGGCAATCCCACAGAGTCAGTATGTTCCGGAGTGGCCTGTAGAACTAGTGATAGCTCACTAAAACAATTGCCACACTGTGTTACGGTTGAATCGAAGCAGAGACATAACACAAAATTAGTCGGGTAAAAAACTGAAAACTCCAATAAGACATTCTGGAATCTGCACGATAAAACATTGAATCTAAACCATTAAGAGGTAGGAAACAATCTCCTAACTGTATGAGCACATATCCCAGCTGGAAGAGAGTGTTCAAGTCATGCTCACTTGACCATCCAAGTGTCAGATATGCTCCAAACCTAAATGCCATAAAATTCCGTGAATCGACTGGCACTAACTGAAACGCGTGTAAAAGTACTGGGAAAGCGTTCTGTTCACACAACAGTGCTACTGCCCAGCACAAACCACAGATACATCCTAAGCCAAGACACTATACAAAGGGAGGAGAGGGACGAAGGATCCCTGTCCCGTAAACGCTATCCGTTTCAAACTGACACAACGAGGAACATCAGAAACCATCGGCCATGGTGCTAGAAATCAGACAGCAAAGCTTTGTGACCTAATCCTGCTGCCAGCAAATAAAAAAAACTAGATTCAAGGCACAGATTGTCAGGCTAAGATTAACTGGAAAGCATTGCACTCCAGAAAAATCCCTACGTAAGTATGGGCAAGGAGGGCCTAGTACTTGATCCTTTGGTTCTGCATTCTAAAACTCTCATTCGCATGACCCAGAGTGCCGATCTGAAGACTATTCGCGGAAACTCTATCCACGGCACGGCTCATACTTGTCCATACTGCAACTGAATTGCATCCTCAAAAAATCTTCCACACAAAACTAGACGGCCATGACGACACCCAGGATTAGCTAATGAAGATATGACGCCAGGAGATTGGCACCCTGGTTGAGGGGGCAAACACGGGGCGTGATCAACAGAAGGCAGCAAGAGAGAAGCACTGAAATCGCTGTGATCAGACGGTCAACTTACGTTTCTAATTCGCCTCACCCTTCGAAAGATCCATGATCTGTGGAAGATCATACTCCGGGGTTCAGCCGCACTCGCATTATCCCTCAAAGCTCACCCGCATCAGTTACAGAATCATCAGCCGAGTGCGGATCCCTCCCCTCATACTTCAATGGAAACCCCTCGACAACCCAGTCAATCGTCTCGCTGGATTCAACGCTCAATCGTCACTGCGGTCTATCGACAAGTTGGAAGCACAACTAAATCCCTTTCAAGGCACCTTCTCTTCCAATCACAGTCACGCGCTTCCTACTCTAACGCTCTCTCTCTCGAAACACTAACAAGGATAATAGCTGGTTAGCAACAACTCTGAAACCAAAACTCGCACTTTGTTGTCAGCCTCGATCAAACACAGCCCAATTCTCTCTTCCCCACATCTGAGTCTTAACCATCCTAAACCAAACTAAGTTCCAAGGCACAAAACGACAGGCAGGTGAGTGGAAGGTGGTAGAGCGTGCCCGGCTATGGTTATGAGGCGAGGGAGCAGAGGAGGCTAATCCCACAGGAAAGAGTTGGAATGCGAATGACGACGACGATGATGACGTTGTTGTTGTTGCTGCTGCTGCTATTGTTGTTGTGGTGGTGCAAAGAACTTCGGCCCTCCATAGCGAAGGCCCACGGCCCAGCCATGACGAGACGTGGAATTGGTCAAGCGTCTGCCAGGCTCTCGACTCTAAGACGAAACTCTTCTCACTCTTCACTTAGCCTTCTCCCCCTCACGTAATAACAAAAACCCTCCTGAAATCCACAACTTTTGTGGATTTCAAGAGGGGCTGCGTGGCAGCGACGAACATTCGCTGCCGTGCTTGGTGCCGCTCACCATCCATTTTACTCCCGTGGTTTCAAGCTCTGCTTCCAGCCTGTGACCGTGATGATGTGGGTGCATGTCAGGTTCTCCAGTTTCACCCTCTCTGGCTGCCAAAGAGCCAGAAACACAGGAGGGAGAGAGAGAGAGGGAAAGAGCCACCCACAGCCCCTGTTTCGCAACCCAGCTCTAATTTTCAGTTTTCTGTGACGCTATGCAGCAATCTCATTGGCAGCCTTGTTCCAGCCATGTGCACGTACACACAATACTGGAAATCCAGTATCTGGCATCACACACATTATGCCTCTTCGTCATAACCTCCTCCTCCTCCTCCTTCTTCTCGCACCGCCCCGCTCTTATGATGCAGTAACTGTCAGCTCCTGCGTCCACTTTTTTCTAGTACAACGAGGGATGGGCTCTGCCATTCTTATCGCTACGCCATCTACACCTTCACCTGCGACGCGACGCCGGAGTGCCTGCGCGCGCCCGCCCGCGAGAGCGAGACTGGGGCTAAGGGGAACGCGGGTGGGAATTCGAGGTTCTACGAGCTCCCAATGCTAGGGAGCGTGTTCCCCGATCCAAAGAGGAAAATCTGAAACCCAGATAACTTCTCTATTGCTTGCTTTCTATTTTTGTGTTTGTTATTTTTGTTTTGTTTTTGGCCTTTTTTTTTCAGATAGAGCTCATGCTTTCCTTGTTCAGGTTGATCTTATCCCTAACTCGGGACCCCCATATTACACTGCCCTAATATAGACATCTTTGGCCCCTCGCATCCTCACACTTGTCGAGTTTTGGAAGAGTGAGCAAAGGGGGTGTGAGATAGTCACATAATCATAACTGGAATGGATACTTTGATATTAAATAAATAAAATAAATAAAATTTAAAAGCGTATTTGTTCTCTCAAGAGTGTGTAGATAATACTGTTGTGATGGAATCCAAACTTTGTGGGTTCTCTTGTTATTGTTTTTAAATGCCATTTAAAATTGATCAATTTGTGTCTTTATGGTTTAGATTTTGTTAGTTCATTTATTGTTTTCATTGTTTTTATTGTTTTAATTCCAAATAATTTATTCCAAATAATTTATTTTTATTGTTTTGTGAACCCATAGTTCTATTTATAGTACTTTCATTAGAGACTTGTCATAGTAATCCTCCTGATAACAATAATAATAAATTATTTGGAATAAATTGTCTCAACATACTTATTGTAATTAATCTTTGTGAATGTGTATTACAAAGAATATAGAAAATATCTATTTATCTATTTAGAAAATTAAGTTCTGTGAGTATTAACTATATCTTTATCATCACACCCTATCTCCAAGAAAAAATTATGAAATTACTACTAAATTTTGGAGATGTTAGAAAATACACAACACATGTTATACATATGTAAATGTGTATTTACGGTGTTCCCTCTAATAACTAATGGTGGAAAACTAATATCTTCTATTAATTATTCAAAAAAATGGGAACCAACTGTGTTCTATAGTGCATGATTTATAATTTTAATTTCTGATAATTAACTGGTTTTTATTGACTTTTATTGTTTCTTAAAGATACTTAATAGAGACCATGTGGCTGTATGTGATTGGACAAAGTAAAGCCACATGGTTGCTAAGGTGGAAGCAAGTAATCTACATTGCAGGGCCCTAACAAGGATGATTGCTATCTTGCCTTGAAGGCACCACATATGATGATTAATAACCTATAATAATGAATACTTTTTCTTGTAATAGATGATATTAATTAACCAACAAAAACATTGTCTTAATGTATACACATATGTTTGTATATGTAGTGTTTATAGACTACATAATATTTTATCATCTTGTCATGATATTTTATTCTATGGTAAGTGATATAGTTTATAAATATATGCATACAAATAATTCCTTTATAAGTTTGATAATATCATACTATACCAACACACAAATTATATATATATATATATATCACAAGATATTGTGTAATGTTTTGTGATAAAACAAAGTGATGCAAGTATTGATTCCAATACAATTACTATTTTGTACGGTTCATAAAACAGAACATGGTACACATGATGATGGTTGCAAGTGATGCACAACTAAATTACATGTTTACGGGTAGAAAACTTGGTAAGTATGCACTAACCAAATACCAAATGCAAAATTTCAGAGGCTAAGTGAAACAGTACATACACTGAACACCATGCAGATTACATTTCATTGTCAATTTTATTTTCTTCTGTTGAACACCATGTTCAGAACTGGACAAAAAGTGATACATGTATGTTTTTACACTACAGCATGTGATAAAGATGCACACACTAAACTATGTACTCAACATCTAGAAGAAATACATTTCATATGTACATTAGTCAAATAACAACATTAGTCTAACTCAATCCTTTGATGTATATAGTACAATAAATGTATTTTTTAATTTTTTTAAAGCAATTGGTACTCAAGAATGCATCATATATTTAAATATAATTATCATCAACATGAATTTTAAAATTTAAGATTTAATGTAAATATTGCTATGAATTTTTAGTTTTCACTCATACATGCACAATGTTATTTTCCTTTTCTTTTTTTTTTAAGCTTTCAATAGATTTGTTCAAACATGTAAAAAATATTCTGTAATCACTAATAAAAATGTGTAGAAAATAACACTAATTAAGTTGTTGTGATATGTCTCAAACGGTACTTCTCCATAAAAGCTTTGGGCTTGGCAGTGCAATTTCATGAATACACATTAGCTAATATTCAATTTTCTTTCAAGCATTATCAACAATAAAATAAGCATACTTGAAAAATCAGCTACTTAACAAATTTTGAAAAAATAATGCTTAAAACAACACAAATGCTAAATAATAATTTGGCCATAAAGTGTATATGCATTCTACCTTCAACTCATTGTTGCATATCTTTACATACACCCACTTATACAAATATACACACTCACACACTAATGAGCAACCCTTGGTTTTGAGAGTGGCGTCTATCATGAATGTATAAATAATACCCTACTTCATGACTCGTTCTAGATCCACCTCATCAAACTTTGTATTGAAGTTGTTGGACTCATATTCATGGATTGATACCACGACAAGAATCTCTCTTTACTCATCCTTTCCGACTACTTACCAAGCAGAAAAAGGAATAACAAAGCATGCAACGCAACAAAATCCAGTGCTTTCCAAAAACAAAATATGTGAGAATATTTTTACAGCCTCAAAAACCACAGAACACAATGCTGTTTGTGCAATACTGAACCTGCCAGCTTCCAAACGGGTGAAGTTTGTGTCTTGCAAACGTCGCTTAACCCAACAGCTCTTGCACTGATATTCAACTAGTGATTGGGAATCCTTGGATTCTGTGGACCTATTGACTCTTCATAACACCGAGAATCGACTACCGAGATGTGCATATTATGCTAAGCCTCAAAAGCATGTTCATGTATGTTAGCTTACAGCAGGGTAACATGAAAGATAAACTGGGGTTGAAATCCCTGTGCAGGAGCATGTGAACAGTTTCCATGAGAAGAAAGATATGGCGTGGTGAAGATGAAAGGCTGGGCCCCATGTGGTAATGTCTAACCTTCTTGGCAGCCGACCAAACGCTGGCCACCATGCAATGGCCTAGCTCCAACAATTTTGTTCTTTACGATGAGATGGCCCAGTTGGAGCCGTCCACTTCAACCTTGTCTTCTAGGCCATTGCATAGCGGCCACCACTTTGTATGGTCCACGAGGGTTTCTGTCAGTTTGGTGCAAGCGAAAGAGGGACCCTTGGACCGATTCATCGCTGGTGGAAGCCTTGCATGGCAAGTCGACCCACACCCCATTGTCAACTTTTTCCAATACAGTTGCATCTGTCTTCCTAGACTTTCGATTCAAACGCCGCTCCTTTCACATTTGAAGCGGAAGCGATGTACATACATAAAGTCAGCGAAGCGTAGAATAGCTGCGCTTTTGCATGAGTGGGCACAGAAACCAGCGTTTCTCTCTTGCGGTGCTGTGGACATCCATGGTCGGTTCTGTTTCTTGAAACCTATTACATGGACCAATTCATACACCAACGCCATGTTCAAAAATATGGAATGGTTCAGGTTGAATTCCGCCATTCGTAGTGTGAATTTCTGCCAAGCAGAGAGAAATTCGCGTCTGGATGACTCCTTTGAACAAAGTAGGTAGTTCGAATAGGACGAGACGTTCATTTCTGGGTTCAGTGACAAAGAGACTGATTCGCCACTAGTAAAGGCGAGGTTTGACATCCATAGAATTCGCGCGTGCACGAAAGAGGCCCAGTCTTCTGCGCGTGCACATAATTGAACATATTCTGGTCCAAACACAACGCCAAAGATATGGGGAAAAGGGGTAACAAACCCAAGGGGACCGGTTTCCAATTAGTTGACAGCAATATCTCCTGAAAGTGCTACGACAATCTCAGACTCAGCTTGTACAATTAGTTGACGCAATCAAACATCACACTTGAAAAGATTGAAGAGCCTGCCTGTCACCTCAGACTTCGTTGACAAGCACTTACCGTTGCACTGAAGCTAGTAGCAGAGAGCTTTGCGTTTTGAATGGACGACTGTAAACAGAACAATCCACAAGCAGAGTCTGTTGCAACATGCACTTGTACGCAGCTTCCTAACTTCTATCGTGACCAGGTCTCTCTAATCATGTGAAATGCATGATCCAATTTCTCATTCGTACCCAACAATCCACAAGCGTTGTTCTCATGTCACAAGATGAACAAGAGCTTCCGTTCAGATTGAAAGTGCACAGAAGCAGAATTGTAATAAATTCACTCATCACAAGATACCAAGTCCATGACACAATTCTTGAAATAGAACCCGCCCCTTCGTTCTGATGATTTCAGCGTCATTCAGATACAAACTCGTGCGGCAGGAGTACCCTGTGTTTTTTCGCAGCAGGAGAAAAAAAAAATCATAAGTGCAGAACTACCACCGCACCCCACAATGTACTAATTAAGGAGGTTTTCGTGGATTTCATTTAAGAAACGTACACATTCCGACTCAATTATCCTACAATGCTCAGCCTTTATACTTGTAAGACCATCTCTCTCGAAAAAATGTAGCCCCTCTACTTCTACCGACCTCTGGTTCCTTCAAAGTTTCTTTTAAATGAATGTTAACCTCGAGAAAATCACTACCTGAAGCAATAATAGCGATGGGATACCCAAATCAAGAGTACATACTACGTTTCCGGCGGTAATTGCTCAGCGCTGCTCGTTCTACATTTCCTTAAAAATCCTTGTCACCATCACCAAAAATCAAGACTCAAACTCTTGATCGAGCAAAAAGTTACGTTGATTTCATTGATTCCCAATAAACATCCTTGCGCTCCCAAGACATTGCCGGGCTCTCGTGAGAGGGTCCATCAGCTAGATAAATACCACTTCGCAAAATTCGTCGGCAGAGAGGGAGGAGGTCACAACCTGCTACCTGAATTAGCAAGAACGATGGAGGAATCCTCACGAGAAATACCAGTCTCACGTGTTACCCTCAAGCAGCGAGCGCAAAATTCTGCACAGTCTCCTGCGCCATGCCATGTCGATGGCGGACTGGCAAACGATTGCGATTTATGTCTTGTTCGCGATCACAATCAGTTACCGGTACGCCTACAACACGGTCTACTACATTACGCCCGACACCATCACGCTCAGAATTGCAAGTAGCTTGATCGCCATCACTCAGTCACGAAATTCCTCCAGATTCACCTTTCACTCCTCCTCCACATTCGACCGCACAGTACATCCAGTCTTCGTCAGAAATCCATAACGATCTGCGATCGTGGTCGTCCGCAGTTTCGAAAAAGCAAGCATCGATTTGCAGCAAATATTACAGAAATCGTACTCGAACCCTAGCCCTAAACCTAATTAAAGTAGGGCTATAGTGTCAAAGACGATCTTCATGGGCAACCGATGAATAACCGAAGCAATACCATTATTTACCATGTGGGAGAATTGCAGATAATGACGTGGCAAATGTCAATTTCCGATGGGAATATTCTGAAGGTAGTGGATGGATCGTGCTTGATCTCCACTCTGCCAGTGTGAAACCAACCTTTATTCATACAAAAGGAAGTATAGATGAGAATGTTCACACTGCGGGGATAACACCGGGACCTTAGAGCTTCAGCGCTGGGTATGTGTTTCGAACTGGGCAGAGTGTTTTTTTTTTTTTTTTTTTTTTTTTTTTTTTAAATAAAAAAGTATAAAAAATTGAAGAAAATATTGTGAATCTTAATTTTAAATCATATTAATAGACTTATTCTTAGAATTAATTTATAGATTATTCTTTAAATTTTATATTTATTTATTAAATATCTAAAAATGTAATATTTATACTTTATTTATACAATATAGTTTAATTGAATGTTTTATTTTAGTGTTTTATTTTTAATTATTTGGGCCTAGAAAAAATTCAAAAGTATAGAGAATTTAAATAATTTTTAAAAAATAATATGCCATTACAATAAAAAAAAAAGCATCCAAATAAAAAAATAATATATTTTTTAATTTTTATTTCAACACATTATTTTTTTAAAAAAAATCCTCATTTTAGACTATTAGATCACAATGATTTTGAATAAGACCAACAAAAAAAAAATGAAGCAAATTTTTGAGTCATAGGTATTCAATATTTGACTCTAAAAACTATTCATAAAATAATATAAATTAGTTATTAAAGAAAATAACAACATTTAATTTCATATTATAACAATTTTTAAAAGAATATTTTTTGCATATTCATTCTATGAAAACTAAATAATAATTTTTTTTTCTCTAATAGAAATATAAAAGAATAGGGATATAAAATTGATTATGAATCTGAATTTGTATTTAAAAGAAAAAAAAAACATAAATAAAACTCATTTCTAAAGTACAAATCCATATGAATGTAAAAGCTATATATTAAAAAAATAATATATATATATATATATATATATATATATTATCCAAAATATAAACATCAAAAATAATTTTTAAATACAAAATGAATTTTTTTTATAAGCCTATTAATCTTTAAAAAGCTTTTACATAACCTTCTTATTATACTAAATATATAAGTTGTACTGAAGGCATTATAAATCTAATCAAAACATTTATTATATTGCAATCTTAACCTAATAGTTTATAATATTTATACTATTTGATATTTTTTTCTATATTACTAAATATATACATATTATAAAAATAAATAATATATATATATATATATATATTATTTTTGAATGACTAAGATTTTTATATCTTTAATAGAAAAAAATAAAAAATTAATAAAAAACTATAACTAAAAATTTCAATATTTTATACCAATGATAACGGTTAATATACTTTGATACTTTTAAATAAGTAAAAAGAATATAGAAACAAAAATAAAACTTTAAGTCTATTTATTTGGTAGTTTTTGATGATATTTTATATAATTTTTTATAAATAAGATTTTATAATAAAAAAAGCCTTATGTAGTATAAATTAAGTAGTATAATAATACATATAACTCAAAAGAAATCAATACAATAAAGTAAGAAATTTATTAATTTTTAATACTAATTTGAATATATATATAAAGAAACATAATTAAATACACATATTTTAATACAAATCTTATTACGTACATATATAATCAATTAAATAAAAACTATTAAATAGATGATAAATATAATTAGATTTAATAATATTTTATAGATAAGCTGCTTAGAAGCTTTATAGACTTGAATTTGATTTTATATGTGTTTGTAGGTGCATATGTATATAACTTGTAATATAATGCATATGTATATAACTTGTCTTGCAAGTTAGATATATGACTTATAAGTTAAAGTCATGTTGGATGGTCTATAGAAAATAGCCATGTATCTCCTAATTAAATAATATTTATAGAGGCAAGTATAAAGTTTTTTTTTTTTTTTTTTTTTTTTCTTTTCTTTTGTCAATACCTTTCTTGTTTTTGATCTTGTTTCAAGAGTCTTCAGTCTTTTTGTCTTTGACAAAAGCTATTTTATTTATAATAAATTACTATCTTTGATTGAATATCTATTTTATTTTAGTAAAACAAGATTGTATTGAGATTTTTATTATTTGAGATTCATGTCTTTAATATTTAGACAAGAATGCTAATTCATAATTCTTGTTTTGTTTTACAAGCAAGTACAGTATCTTATTATTTTTATTATGCTTTAAAAGTGGAGACTATCCATCTTTAAATCAATATTTTTTTAATCTTCTAACAATGATGTTTTTTAAAAGAGAATAAACTATCACTTTTTGTAGAGATTTTCATTCAATATTAAAAATTGTAGATTATTTTCTTCTAATTTGATTTGTAAATTTGTTAAAGTTATCTATTATAGAGATAGGAGAAGAAACAATTGATGTTATACTTGACAAAAGTGAGAATAGATATACAACTATTAAAAATCTTTATAAGCTTGTCAATACTTTTATGGTGAAAATTTCACATATTATGAATGACAATTATAGAGATAATAATCCTATCTATCTATCTATCTATCTATCTATCTATCTATCTATATATATAAGTTAATAATGAAATTCAAAGTCTATACTAAAAGTTGTGTATTTAAGAAAAGCAAATAGAATTTAAGAAGTCTTGCTATTGTAAGCATGGAAGATGCAAGGATAAGTTTGGAGGAAAAGTCTAATAGAATAATATCAAAATTTTGAGGATTTGTAAATCACTAAATCAACTCATTTATATATTTATTACAATAAAATGTACTTATGATGCTTAAAGTCATTAATCAAAGGAATTAATGTAGGAAATTTTGAGATAAATAGCAAATAATAGAATATCAATTATAAAAAAAATCTCTTGTAGAGTTTATTTGGAGAGTTTTTTTAGAAGAAATTCCAAAATAGATGTTTTTTCTTTAAATTAATTAATATTAAATTTTATATTTTTATAATATTTTTATTATTAATTTTTTTTTGAATTAAAAACTAAAAAAGAACTTTGATCTACTTCAATAAAGAAAAAGAAAATATTGAGAAAGGCAAGAAGCTATCTAAGAACGGCGGTAGCCTCTTCATTGATATGGATAGAGGCCGCCTCAAATCCTATCTCTTTTATTTTTTATCTTTCATTTTATTTTTTTGGTTCAAAGTTCTTGTATATATTATGGCTTCTAATTGCTATGGAGTTTTTCAGGATTTATTTTATTTATTTATTTATTTTTTCCATTATGGTGTGTATGATTCTATACTTCTATGGATTAAGTATACAAATTTGTTTTTTTGTTCCTTTCCCACTATGGAACCCTTAGGTACTCTTAGGCAGCATTGTCATATTTTATAAAGTCTGCTTGAGAATGCATTGGGCACTTGGCTATGGAAGGTAAAATAAAACTTGGAGTAAGATGATCCTAACAAATATAATAGAAACTTAAACTTTAAAAGAAGTCTCAAGAACTTACAAAAGATACATAAAAAAATTATAAATTAATCTTAAAAAAATATATATTATAAATAAATCTTAAAGAAATACTAAAAATAAAAAAATTAATTGAATCTTAATCAAATTCTAATATAACCTTTAACAAATCCTAATAAAATTTTAAACCAATTTTGGCCAAACTTTAAACCAAATCCTAATGAAATCCTAGACCAAATCCTAATAAAATCCTAAATTCTAATCCTAGATCAAATTCTAATCAAATCCTAAATCTCAACTTTGGACTTAATCCTAATCAAATTTTAAATCTTAATCTTAGATTTAATCATAATAAAGTTCTAAATTCTAGTTCAAATCTAATGAAATTCTAAATCCTAAATCAAATCCTAATCACATCCTAAATTTTAAATCAATTCTTAATAAATTTTAGAATAAATTGAAACTTCAACAATTAATAATTGAATCTTTTATATTGATTTAAAATTTGCATACTTTTCAACAAATTAGTTAGAAATAAGCATAAGAAAAATGAAATCAATTGCACTTACAAATTGAGAGAAATGTAAGATAATCCATTAAGGTATTGTGGTCTTCTTCTTCAATCTTGATGCTGAGTTCCTAGTGCCAATATCTTCTTCTTAAACTATTAAATTGCTCTCAAAATTTATGTAAATATTGAAAATTAAATCTTCTATTTAAAAATAATTTTCACTTCAATCTAAATAACAGATTATTAAAAATTTTAAAAACTCTCATTGACTTTTAAACTCCAATTTTTGAGACTTCAATCCACTTGAACTTTAATAACCTTCAATCTTATCATATAATTAAACTTAAATTCATAATACATATTAAATCCAAGTATATTCACAAACTCAAAAATTCTACTTATAGATCTGTTATAAAACTCATAAAATTATCTAAAATATCAACTCTATTTTATTTAATAAAAACAAGTGTCATCTGAAACAAATTTGATTTTTTAAAGGTCTTACAAAGTCATTACAAATTCAAATCCCTCAAATTTAATGCTTAAAGTAGCCTAATCCATTTAGCCTTTAAACTCTATTTTTTGATTTATAAAAGAATCTTTGGAAATGGCATGGGTGCTTGGTTTTGTGCTTTGGGGTCTGATTTTATCCTTGATTGCCAACCGGTCATCTTTAAGTATCAATTCTTGTTTTCTTGAGGCAAATTTTACTAAAATAAATTCCTAACTTCCTCTTATATATGTATATATCTTTTATTTTTTTAATCTTTTATTTTTTGCCTTATTTATGATCATATAAAGTAAATAGAATCTATTTTTATAAAAAATAATTCTAATACTACAATATTTTATTAATTATCTATCTTTTGAATTTTTTTTTACTATATCTTCTTAATTAGGTTCTTCTTAATTTGAATACTTTTTTTTTTCTTCTTTCACCTATTGGCTATATTACTACATGATAGTGTTTTGATTTTCTTTGAGTAGTGTGTGCGATGGTGTCATAGTTGAAATCTGATCAATGACTGTGGGGGAAAAAAAGGCACTTTGTATTATTTTTCCTACATGCATGGTGCTGTTGGTGTGATATTGTTTGATTTGCAATAGTTGAGGACTTAGGTGATGTTCGGCTTGAGCAAAGTAGAATGCCTGTCGATGGATCTGATTGGAGTTGCTTCTAGGTTCTGAATGACAGAGTTCCGACTTGGTGAAGTGGCGGATCAATTGTCGCTTAGTTCTCTCTTAGTTGATGATTAGAGTCGTAGAAGATGCCAAGATCATTACAATGGTGTGGTGGTAGTGATTTGTTCAGAAAAAAAAAGTGGATTTGATGTAGAGCCATTGAGGAGCTGGGTACATTTTTCCTCCTTGCATTAAGGTGGCAGTTTGTGTTAGAATACTTCATTGTTGAGGGTGTCAAAAAAGAGTGTAACACTTGATTTTCAATTGGTTTGGTTGGAATCAATTCTCGCAATACATTGGTGCTACTTGAGGTAGTGGATCTCAGAATTGTAGTATGGTAAGTAGAATTGGAAGAAAATTTGAGGACAAATAATTCCAATTGATTTTTGTTCTCTAGGTTTTGACTCAATGGTGTTGCAGCATGGGACAAATTTGGTTCCGATGAATCTTATGGCTTCACCTTCATTATTTTGTGACTCACCTAATTTAGTGGACTAGTTCCTTATTTGATCCTTGTAAGCACTTGAATTGAACCAATTCCACAATTGCAAGTTCAAAAGTATATCTGTCAAATTTTTTCTTAGCTGCAAGTATGTAAAGCTGAATTTGACATTACAGCGCTTATACTGATTCAATGATAGCTAGTTTTGTTAAGTTTTTCATTTCTCTATTATGTGCCGTAGCGGTATTCCTTCACCGTTTTCTAGTTTTCTAGTTTTCTAGTTTTTTTTTTTTTTTCTTTTTTTTCTTTTTTTTCTTCTTCTTCTTCTGTTTGGATTTTGAATGATATAACAATAGTACAAAGCTTGTTGCAATTGAAGTACCATATTGCATCCTTGATACTTATTCTATAGTAGAGTGGTGGTTGCATAACAATCGAAGACATTTTTGTTCTAGTGAACAATGAATTTGGAAAAAAATCCACTTGATGTTGCCTTCCAGAATGTTGCCCTTTTCTTGAGACTTCAAGAACTTGTAAATGGGCCTCTTGAAGATTATTAACGCCACCTTGTAAAAAATCAGGAACTCTGCTTTGAATTTGGAAAAGTCAAAAATCTCAAAATCTTGATTCTTATATTAGGAGTAACTACTGTAAGTTCTGTATTATTTGTGGTTGTCAATCCACATGCTGACTTCATTAGCAATGGAAGGGCAAAGTTAAGTCACCTTAATAGTAAAACTAGAACCAAATTCAATCTGCAACAGGCTGCAATGAACCTCTAGACTTGAAGAAATTTTCTATGGGTGTTTTTATACCATGTTAAATACAGTAGATTTAGATGAATGTAATTAGGGTTTAAATAAATTAGGATTTAAGCAATTTAGAATTTAGACAAGTTAAATTGGATGAAATTTTAATGAAGGATGAAATTTTAAACATGAATGAAGTATGTAGATGAAATGATATTCAAGGATGAAATTTTATCAATGGATGAATTTTAATTAAATAGAAATTTAAATAAATAAATAAATAAATAAATAAATAAATACATAATATATAATAAAAATTAAAAAAAATCATCTTATTAAAGATTTTTTTATTGCATGAAATTTGTTGAGTAATTTATGAATGTGATTGTGATTTGAAATTAGAAACTTGCTTGATAATATTAGATTTTTTAAGAAGATAAAGAATAATTTAAGTAAAATTTAAATAAAATTTAAATATTATAAGATTTTTATAATTAATTTGCTTATTGTGAATGAGAATAAACTCCAACTAATGGAGGTTTATTTTAGCTTATAAGATTTATATAAAAAATGAAGCTCTATCTTAGGTTGCATCTTTTTTAATATCTTCATATATTTATTAGAGTTTACTTCATAGATGCACTTCTATTTAGAAGTGATTTTTTTTTAGTTTGCACCTTTGATGGAAAAATATTCATGAATCTTTTATGACTTCATTTCATTCATAGAAATCCTTATGGCCAAACTTTGGAAAAAGTAATTAAAAAAATATAACAAAAATCAAATTCATTTTTTTACAATAAAGATTATGTTCATCCATCATATATGTTGTTCAATTCTAAAACCTTGCTTGGGACATAGATTAGAATGACATAGCACTCAAAAATCAATTTTGATATGGATTAAAAAATATTGCCAAAGATTTGTTATTAAAAGCATCAAAAGTAGATTTAATAGAATAATTTATTCTTCAAATCATTGCTTTCAACAATCAAATTTTTAAAATATGCTAAAAACAAAAATTTGAATAGGAAAGTACAATCTAAGTCATAGTCAAAATTTCTAAGTTTTTAAAAACTTATTCATCAAAATAAGAACCAATACAAATTGATACAATTTGTTTTAAACTTCTTAATGAGTAAGAAAAAATTCAACCTCATCAAGAAGGATTATACTTATATTATGGAGAATCTAAGCACATTGCTTAACATTGTCTATAAAAGTATTTCAATTACAAAATAAAAAGTATGATTGCTGAAAAAGATAATATATTAAAAAATAAGTTTTTCCAATTATAATAGGAATTATGCAGCTAGAATCTTAAGCAAAACCTACTAAAAGCCCTACTCTCTTTTTAGATCTTCTATCTTGATTTATAATAAAAATTTATTTAAGACTAAAAAATTATAAAGTCTCTTTCTTATTAGATTCAAAAGCTTTAATTTTATATATATATATATATATATATATATATATAATAAATAATTAGAATTTTTTTAATAAAAAAAAATACCCATGTGCATGTAGAAATCATAGACAATTGTTTGTTGTCTTCTTGAGATACTACCTATATTTTGTTTTTCTTAAGATATAAGAATTAATAATCATAATAGATTATTAATATTTAAAATTATTAAATCTTAATTTAATCTAGTTCTTTTAGATTTATTATAAATAGAAAATGATAACCTTCAAATAGATTAAATTTCTTGTAAACTTATTTTTTTTTATAGCCTAATCTAGACCTTTGTAGAAAATTATAAATCCAATATAATCAAACCTTTATTGGTAGATGTAAGAACTTTTATATATACATCAAAAAATATATATATATATATATATATATATATATATATATCTTTTGTTATTTATGTCGCATCCATTGTTGAAGGTAAAATGACTTTAGGTGGTGTTCAAAGCCAATATTAAGTTTTTTTTGATGTTTTTGAAAAGAAGTTTGCATACATTCTTTCAAAGCATTGTCTTTATTATTTTTCAATTGATCTTCAAGAAGTAGATCAACTACCACTTTGACCAATCTATAGCTTATCACATAATCAATTGAATTCATTCATGGAGTATGTTGACAAGAATATGGCTAAGAATTTCATGTCATTTTAAACTTCTAGTATGAGTTCTCATCTTATTTGCAAAGAAAAAATATAAATCACTACATATGTATGTGAACTATCAAAGACTCAATAATATTACTATTAAGAATAGCTATCATTAATTTTTGATTAATTAAAACAAGGAAAGATCTATACCAAAATAGATCTACAAGGAGCATACAACCTACCACATATCAAAAAAAGAGGTAAATAAAAGATTCTTTTTAAATCAAATTTGTGTATTTGGAATAGAATGCGATGTCTTTTAGACTCATAAATATACAAGCTACTTTTTAACATCTTATGAATACTATTTTTTTTTTTTTAAATTTCTAAATGATTTTGATATCTATTATTTAAACATCTTAAATTATTCTAAGAATGCAAAAAATTATAAACTTCATATTTATTGTATATATAAAAAACTAAGTGATGCATAACTATATGCGTAGAAAGAGAATTGTGTATTTCTTACAATTGAAGATGAATTTTTAGGATACATTATTTCAAATGATGGTCTTATGATGGATTATAAGAAAATTTAAACTATCATAAATTAAAAGATTCCAAAAATAATAAGTGATTTCAAATGGTTTTTAAAATTTGTTAAATGTTATCAAGTTTTTATCAAGAACTTTTCTCAAATTAGAGTTCTATTTACATACTTGACTTATAAAGAAAAACTTGCATAATATAAAGAAACAAAGATATTATTTGAAGCTTTGTAGAAAAAAATTACTTTTATATTAATTTTATATTGCATTGAATTATTTAATATATTTTTTATGAAAATAGATGCATCAAATTTTTTTTTTGGTGTAATATTGTTACAAATGGAAATAAATGATAAATTTCATTCTATAGTTTTTTTTGTGAAAGTTTTTAGTAGTCAAGATTAATTATGATATCTACAATAAAGAGCTTCTTGTAATTATATATTCATTTTAAGAATGGCATCATTATTTATAAGGTGATTTAAGTATAATCACAATATTTATAAATCAAAAGAATCTTGAATATTTCATGTCAATATATATTTTAAAACATTGATAAGCTTGTTAAAGCATGTCTTTATTAAAATTTGAATTCAAAATTACTTATTGATTAAAATAATAAGAATGTATGTTATTTTTTTTTTTTTAATATTTTACCTTACTAGAAAAGAAGAAGATATAGCTTTTGATCAACAACAAATAATTCTTTTGAAGCAAATAATTTTTTTTTCTTTGGGCAATGAAATAAACATTAACTATTGATTCAATCTTATTTCAATAAGTTCTTTCAAGTATGTCTTTAGATCCACTTGTTCATAATATTAGAAATGAATTACCTTAATCTCATGATACTTTAAAATTTGGATTCATAAATAATTTATTTTATTTTAAGATAAGCTTATATGTTTTGGAGGTGAAGCATAATTATGTATTCTTTAGGCTTTTCATCACTATGTATCTAAAAGATATTTTAGATATAATAAGATTTTGGATCTAATATTTAAAGATTTTTGGTAGCATCAAATGTGAAAAATAATTAAAAATATTGAACAGTTATGTGATATTTTTTCAAAATTAAAAATTCTTTGTTATTAACATTATGAATTTCTTCCACTATTATTATTATCAAAATAACTATAGTCTTTTATTTGTATGGATATATTATGGATTTTTTAATTTTAAGTTTTTATAAATTTTTATTTGTAATAGTACATTATTTCACCAAGATGGCTTAATTTTTGCCATGTATAATATCTATTCTTAAATAAAAAAAAACAACTAAAATTTTCTTTGAGAAGAAATATTATATTAGATAAAAAGACTCAATTTGTATCAAAATTTTAGATATCTCTTTTTAAGATAATGAAACTATTTTTAGCTTTTTATCTTCAAATTAATAGACAAATAAATTGGATAAATCAGGTTTTGAAGCATTATTTGAAGTATACCATTAACTACTATCAAGATGATTGAATAACTTTTTTGCCATTAGTAGAGTTATTTTATAATAACACATTATATTCTTCTATTCAATAAATATATTTTTTTGCTAATTATGATTATTATCCATGACTTCATACTTTTAACTTTTCAAAAGTTGATAATCTAAATATTAAAGTTTAAAAATTTTTTTTTTAGAGCTGCATGCAAAAATAAAGGCAAAATTAAAAGAAGCTCAAGAATAATTAAAGATCATTGCAGATGTCTATTTTGAAAAATTTCAATTCTATATAGGTAACAAGGTATAGTTACTTTGTTGTAATATTAAAAGTAATTTTTTTTTAATAAATTAGATTATCATAGTTTGAGATCATTTTTTATTTGTGAATAAATCAATCCAATTGCTTATTATACCTATTAGAATCTATAAAGATATATCTTATGCTCTCCTATTGTATTATATTTATTCTTGCTAGAGAACGCATTGGGCACTTAGCTAAGGAAGGTAGGTAGAAATACAAGAATAATCCTACCAAGTCTAATAGAATCTTAAATAACCTTAAATGGACCTTAATAATCTTCATAAAACTTAGACCAATTCAAAATAAATTTAAAAGAAGTTACAAAAGAAATACAAAGAAGTCTAAAACTAAATCCAAAGAAAAATAACAAGAAATCTTAAGAAATATAAAAATAAAACTTTAAAAAAATAACAATAATTGTAAAGAAATACTAGAAATAAAAATATTTAAAGAAATAATAAATAATCTTAAAGAAATATTTAAAATAAAAACTTTAATATAATCCTAATTGAAATCTTAATTTAAGCTTAACCAAATCCTATATCAAACTCTAATAAAATCATAATAAAATCTTAAATCCTAGACAAATCTTAGAAAAATCCTAATCGATGCTTAGTTAAGTTCTAAAAAAAAATTTAATCAAAATTTAATCCTAATCAAATCTTAAGCCTTAACCAAACTATAGACAAATCCTAAACCAAATCCTATGGCAAATTGAAATCTCAATAACTAATAATCAAACCATTGATATCAACTCAAAACTTGCAAATTTTTTAATACCTTAATTAAAAAAACACAAGAAAGATGAAATCAATTATACTTACCAATTGAGAGAAATAAAAGATAATACAATCAAGTGTTAGGTAGCCTCCTATTCCAATATGAATGCTAAACTTTCAATGCCAATATTTCCTATTTGCATTTTTGAATTGCTCCCAAATTTTACCTAAAATGTTGGAAATTGAGTCTAATATCTATACAAAAAAAACTCACTTCAATCCAAATGACAAATTGGTAAAGATCTTAGAAATACTTGTTGACCTTCAAACTCTAGTTTTTGAGACCTAAACCCACAAAAACCTTCATACACTTTGATTTAACTATTTAATTGATTTTAAAATTTGTGTAAATATTTACAACTAGCAGATCAACATATTGATCAAAATTCACCTACACACATATACCATAGAATTCAAGAAACTCTCAAATTTATAAATACTTTTTTTATTTTTTAAAATCTAAACCAACTAAGAACATTACTAACTTTGAAAATTCCTAAAAAAATCAATATTGAGTCAATTGACATAAAACTAAAGGCCAAAAATCTCTTCTCAAGTTTGCTTTCAAATTCAGTACTTCAATCTATCCAAAAGCTCTGGAGTCATTGTAAGTGTGTGGTTTTGTGTGTTAGGGTCTGATTTTGACCTAAATTGACAAGTGGTCCTTTTTGAATATTAATTCTCAACTTCTTGAGAATTTTTTTGCTAAAATCTACTTTGATGTCAAAGAAGTCTCAAACTCAAGATAGTGCTAAAATATATTAGAATTTCTTGTATATTGGGGCAGATATGATATTAATAAAAGAAAATGAATGTCATATAGAAATTTTACAAATTCAGCAAAGAATTTAAATTTTTTCTTATCAATAAAATCCATTAAAATTAAGATGAAGAATCAAAAAAATATTTTTATAAAAGAAATAAGATTCAATAAAGATTGCATTCTATTTTCTATCTTTATTTGAAATTTTTGTGTATTTGTGGCACTAAAGAGCTAGAGAATCAATAATCAAAAAATTCAACTTAAGAGCTATTATTTCTTGAGTTACTAAACATTGCATTGAAATTGTCACAATCTTCAAGACAATGTAATAAAGATAAAGATCTTTAGAAATGACTTATTTTTCTTCAAATAGATAGTGAAAAATAACATGTTTGATATCACGATCTTGGAAAAAATTCTCAATATTTAGTAATATTATTGGTGGTAGAAATCACTTCTAATGATGTTTCAAATGTTTTAATTGAAAGAAGTTATAAAAGCCTAGATAATAATCAAATAATATAGTGGTCCTTTTGCCTTAATATAAGATAGTATCAATGGCTAAGAGGACCTATCAATTAATTTTGAAGGAAAAAAATATCATAGTATGAAGCAAATATAATTTATTGAATCTTTGATTTTTTTTTAATATGTGATTATTACTTCTTGTAGAACTCATTTCTAAAAAGGGAGGTAATATCACATACATACATAAATACATAAACAAGAAGCATTAGATAGAAGGTAAATGTAAGTTAATTTGGTAATATCTTTTTAAAAAACTTCTTAAAAATATTATAGATATAATTTTTATTTTATATGTGTTTGTAATTGATTGATAAGTTGACAACTTTTCTATAATATTGGCCACATATTGCAAATGTTGGCAACTTGTGCTACAAATTAACTATGTAGTATATATATACAAAACTTATGTTGCAAGTTAAACATGTTTCTTGTAAGTTGGACACATGTTGGAGGTCCTATAGAATATTGCTACATAAGTTTTAATTAGATATTATTTATAAAGGCAAAAGTGAAGCTTTTTTCACTCTTGTTAATGCCTTTCTTATTCTTAGTCTTATTTCAAGAGTCTCTAGTCTTCTTGTCTTTCATAATAGTCATTATAGTTCTAATATATTACTATCTTTGAGTAAATATCTATTTATTTTAAGTCACATAAGATTATATTGAACTTTAATTATTTGAGATTCATATCTTTTATAAATCTATAGCTATTTGAATTTGATTCTTATAAAAGATCATTAGATTGAAATAATTTAAACCTAATTATATAGTTTTATATTTAAACATTTTAATTGATTGATTGTATTATCAAATATATTAAAAATAGACTATTACATAATTTATCTTATTTTAAATCTTTAGAAAAAAATAAAAGTTGTTAAAAATAAAGATATGATATTTTAAAAACTATTAGGTAGATATTTCTTTTTTACTACACAAATAATTATTTTTTATTTCTTAGACATCTTTTGTGCTATATACCTCCACATATATACAACATAAGTTGTGTCATAAATTTTTAATAAAAGATTTGTATTAAATAACTTATAGTATATTCTTTATTTTTTATTCTTTTTAATTATTTTTTATTTATATAAATTTTAAAATTTTCATAAAAATATTTAATTAAATTCTTCTTTCACTTCTAAAAGATTTTTTAGTTTATTTATAAAATATTTTATTATACATGTATCTTAACTTATTTAAGTAGAAACAAGAGTATTATTATATGTATATAAGGGTGTGTGGCATAAGAGGTGTCTACATAATAAAAAAGAAATGTCTATCTTGTGGCTTTTTATTTTTAAATAATTATTTATAAAAATAAAATAAAATATTTATATATATATATTGTTATTTAAATTTGAGATTCTATTTTTTAATTTCTTATATATATATATATATATAGAATCTAAAATGATGAAATTTTAAAAAAATCATATAAAAATGATCTTTTAAAGTTTGTTGTCTAAAAATAACTTTTCTTTATTTTTTAGAATAATTGCAGATATAAATATTGTTTGAATCAAATCCTTTAAAAAATTTGTATAAAAACTCTTGAAACTAAAACGGTTAGTTAAAAAAAGAAACATCCAAAAATACATTTAGGCAATGAAATATATATTAATAAACTTTGAATATTATTTGAATAGATTAGAATTTGTATTTTTTTTAAAGATTTCTTATTTATACCATTGTGCATTTATTTCAAATATATATTGTAAATAAAAAAATAATTATTTAGAATAGAATAATACTATTAAATTTTTATGTATTTTATTTATTTATTTATTTTATAATTTATTATACTTTTTACTATAAAAACATTAGACTTAAAAAAGTTGTATAAAAAAGGATAAAGAATGTCAGTTTGTGTCAAAAGATAGGAATTAAATCAAATTATTTTTCTTTAATATCTTTTTTTTTCATCTTTAACTAAATCTATAAATGAATCAAACCCAAATTATCAGTAGAATCAATCAAATAATTTCAAGTATAAATTTTAATTTTAATTTTATTGTTTATTACCTTCATATTTTTTAATTAAATTATGAAATTATATTATGTGATATTTAAATAGATTGAATTTTCTTTTTTCTTGTGTGTCTAAATAATTTTAAGTTATTTGCTCCACATATATTGGTGTAATAAAGATAAAACATATAAAATTTATACTTAACTTAACATTGTTTAATGCATGTTGTTTCTTAAGGATGATCTTTAGTATTGTATGGTTTTGTAGTTAAATAAAAAATTCATAAATCATGTGACTAAATTTATTATACAATAAATAACACAAACATCTTTTATATTTAAGTTATGAGTAAAATTTAAATAGAAAAAATACAAACAAACAAACAAACAAACAAAAATTATATACACTAATCCAAAAAATATAATTTTTTGATAATCCACAACACATAACTAGTTTAATCAAATAATAGTAATTATAATAATAAATTGTTCTACAAATTTTAATTTTTTACACATACATTAATTTGAATATAAATAAATTAGATTATGTATTTATAAAAAAATTTAAGTATATATGATTTAGAATGCAACATTATCTTTTAATTTTCGTTTATACTTTTATTTATAAAATATTTTATATCAACCCTGGAACATATTAGTATGTGAAGTGTATAAATTGAATACAAATTATAGTTAATCTTTTAAAGAGGATCATTTTGTTCATTTTTACTTTTTCTCTTGTAATTTATGCTAACAAACATGTCACACTTATTCTAATCAGTACACATAACATCACTATTGTTGTATATATATATATATATATATATACATATGTGTGTGTCTACTCACACAACTAAAAAATGTGGTTGAGTACTTGTGAGTTGAACCTAGTTTTTATTTATTTATTGTTGTACATGTGTTATCTTTCTTGTAATGTTAACATTAGTAACAAACAAAATATACAAATATTTTGCTTTGTTTTAGATGTATTATATTTACAATATCTAGGCATAGAATCGGAAAATGTCTAATAAAACATCCTATCCAACGACAATAATTATTCTGTAATCTTCTAAATATAATAGAATAAGTCGAAATTATTTATGTGTTTGTTTACAGAATATTAACATTTACAGAAGGCATGGATGCAAATTTTTCTTTTGCATTTTATAAAACACTATATCTCAATGTATGTGTGTTGGAACATGAAGAACAATTGCTCATAATAACAAATCACTTTATATACTTCATTAATGAATGTTGTTTTTTAGACTTTTAGTTTATTTATAAATATCATCTTTTTATATTTAATCATGTGTAAATTGTTATTCTTTTCTATCAACATCCAACAATTTTGGAAGGTTTGGATTGGATGACAGCATTACAAAAGACTGTAGTTGAATGCACCATGTCTAATGATAGAAAACAAAAACAAACATCACACATCACTTCCAATAAACTCATCAAACATTTGACTACAACCTCAATAAACAGGAAAACAAAAGGTCTTATTCCGTTTCATCACTAAAAATGCCTACAAAAGAAGTGAAAAAAACCAAAGTCAAACATTATAATTTTATATATTTATTTATTTTAATGATAACGAGACACACTTTTCGAACTTAGGTACCAACGGACACGTTAATTCTCCCTGAAAGCCGATCAACGAAACTATCCATCTTTGAGTTTTTTGATTAACGAACACACCCACATCAAGCTTTTTAATACTAAGCACAACACTTAGCGTGAAATGGAACCCTAAATCCGTGCGGGAGTGGGGAAGAGAACGCAGAGAACAGAGGAACAAAGCGAAGGGAACAGGGAACACGAAAGATGGGAACAGGGGGAACAGAGCGTTAAGGCGGAGCAGGCAGCCAGGCCTCAGTCTTTCTTTTGCAGCTGCGGAGGTCTCTGGGCCGCCATCACCACGCCCTCTTCCTCTTCTTCGAAGTAGACAGACAATCAGCGATTTTGCGATCATGGGGAAGCAAATCAGCGAGATCAAGGACTTCTTGCTCACGGCCCGGCGCAAGGACGCCCGGAGCGTCAAAATCAAGCGCTCCAAGGATGTCGTCAAGTTTAAAGTCAGGTGCAAGAAGTACCTCTACACTCTCTGTGTCTTCGACACCGAGAAGGCCGACAAGTTGAAGCAGTCCCTGCCTCCCGGCCTCACTGTCCAAGAATTGTAGGGAGGGTTGGGTATGTGTGTTCCTTCCTCGCTTTTGTGCTTGCGTTATAGAACCGGCACTGGGAGAAGAAAGCGAAAACAAGCTGATTAGGGTTTTCTGGCTTGGTGGTGAGTCGGAATGGGTAGCTTACTCGGTGTGGGAGGCAGGCTCGAGGGTGGTTCTGGAGGCTCGTGGGTTCACTCTTCTGCCCTCGTGTATCTTTTGTACTCGGGAAACGTTATCTGAATGTTATGGAATTCTATTAACATGTTTTGTTTGGTATAGGCGTGATTTCCTGTGAGGCGCTGATGTGTGTGTCGAATGTGTTCTGTAAGATGGCTTTTCGATGCCTTGGTCGTATTCCTAACGCCGTCTATGCAGTGGATGCATTGGTTATGCTAATGTGAATGAGTTTTTAGGTTTTATTGTATGTGAAATTTTGCGCATATCTGCTTGTTTGTGAAGGTTCCGTGCACTTTCAACTGTTCGGGTATGTATTGATGTTATGGCTTGTTTAATAACTTGAGTTATTCTGTGCGAAGTCATCACTTCCTGAGGTGTATCGACGATTTAATTCCTTACGAATTCGTGGGTTTTGAAATTTCTTTCTTATGATTTGTATCCAAAAAGGTTATGCTTCCAGGGTTTGTGGTTGTTGAAGAATAAGACAATCATCGTAATAAATGCCGAATTCGGTTTTTGGTATGTGATTGAACGTCAAATCCTATTTCTCTACATTAATCTTTTTAATTCTTATTTTAAATTTTTACAGAACGCTCTTACCGTCTACATTCTGCTACGATAGACACATGCTTTGCCTTTATAACATAAGTGACGGTTGCATATAATGTGGTTTTCTCTGATTGAATTTCCTTTCTGATTTTATCAAAACCTGGCAGGACTTAGACCATTTGGGAAGTTTTATTTTATTTTTTTGATAGAAATTGTAGGTCGCAGGTAGTAGGTCTCTTAGTAGTGTTGAAATAATCGTGTTCTGTCTTTAATGCCACCTTTAGAAAGGTTCTGACTCGTCGTGTAGTCAAGTGCAAGCTAACTCAGGATCGTGGAGCTGAGAGGTAATGCGGACAGTAATTGCAATGAGAGTGACCATAAAAGGTGCTTTTGAGAAACACATATCTGTTTGAAGCAGTCAATGATATGAATCATATATTTGTTTGCATAGATGAAAAATTCTTTCCAAGAGTTTTGTACTTTATGGACTCCTAAGTCCGCTCGTAACCTGCTTAGGCTATTCGATGGTTGTGTGATGATTGTTAGGAATGACTGCCATAGGGGAAAGCATCCGAACAATGTTTGTGTATTCTGTCAATTGAACTGGGAATGTTATAACTCTTGTTATGTGCATTCCAACGATTCTCATCGACCCCTGGTCTCGACAATACCTGGGAGAATACCAGTTTGATGCTTGACTTCTCTGTGTACTCTCTACTGCTTCAGCAGTTGGTGATATGCCATCGTCGCTTTTGCTCTGTGCACATGTAATAACGTTTCATACATCTGACAAGAAGAAATTTCAGCTGGCTTGATCACCTGAACGTCTCAGCACTGCAGGATATATTTTCATGTATGGATCGTGAGAAGTGTGGGTACGTGATTTATGCCTGTCACTGATCACTGTCCATATATTCCAGTTTCTTAGCAACCAATCATGCGGTTGAATCAAACTCAAGTCGTAAGTGAAGACAGCAAATGCAAACACAGGCATGCGTGTCATGTAACAGTTGCACAGGTGTAATGATGGTAATCAGAAGTGGGAACTACTCGAGGTGAATGTGCGGAAAGAATACTTTAGGGAACTTCTCAATTAATTAGCTACCTTGCGGCATCTAAACGAATATGGAAGGTGAAGTTAAATCTAGTTCTAATTGAAGGACTACTGTTGAAGGAAGCGATATTAAAAAGAGTATCATCAAAAAGAGTATCATCAAAAAGAGTATCGTCACTGCACCAAACTATACAAAATTCGGCACTTCGATGAAAAATTGTCGCTTCCTTCAACAGTAGTCCTTCAATTAGAGATTGACGATACTCTTTTTGATGATACTCTATTGGAGATCAACCTGGATCATATTACTGGTTCTGTGAAGTTTGAATACACACAACAGTGCCAGTGGTGCATTCAATACTGTAGATTTTGATGCCCTCATTCTATACGTTACATTATCTCAACATTTTTAGAACAGCATTTGGAAGAATGTATATAAATACATATGTTGATAAAACATTAATTAGAGGAAAATTCTTGTCTATTACTGAAGGAGGATAATTAGTACAGGAAACAAAAGCAAGCTTTTTTTCAACAAAACATGGTTGTGAAACTTTGCAAAATTGATTCGTACTTGCAACCATCCATAATGTTCTTCTTTCTGATGTTTTTATACCTGAACTGCTTCATCCTCTACAAACTACATTAAAAATGAATGGTACAGTATATATATATATATATATATATATAGATACTGTTCTTGAATCCTTTGCTTGGATATAATAGATCTCATAGTATATTAAATTTCTCAATGATGATGTTCTTAAAATTACTACATGCATTATTTGTAATATTTTGCACTAAGAATGTATTATATAATGCAAGTTATGTATGAATGCATACATGCATTATAAAATTTAACACATTTTCTGCATGGATTTAAATTTTATTACTTGGTTTTTGTCAATATCATAATTAAGATATGTATTCTTCATGTGCAAAATAAAAACGAAATATGACATTAAATATTACACACATTTGTAATAAACTTTAATCAATTGCATCAATGTCATTAACTATATAGTGCATATTGTGAAGGACAATTGCTGATGTGCAATTCAAATGCATTGTATTACATTAATATCATGAAGTCGAATATTATATCTACAAATAAAAAAAATCAATATATTACAAATAAGCTTTTGAGATTTTAATTTTCTATTTTTTCATTAATATCGTTATAGGTTAATATTTGTAAAACATGTGCTACGTTGGCACACACATAGCTTACACATTTCATATGCAAAATATTTTAATACATTCTTTTTAATACAATATGTTAAGTATTCATTAGAAATTTAAAAATCCTACCATACATAACACTTTATTCATAAAAATCACACAAAAAACAGTATGAAATAGTATCATCCAATAATCCAATCTAAATTAGAACAACTTTTGTTGTATATAAATTGGAATAATGAGATGACCCCATGCACTGTACTACAAGGAATAATATAGATCATTTTATTTTCTTAAATTATTTTATATTATTGTAAGTGTAAAATATATAAAACTTCATTGCACATTCTGAAAATAAAATTTGGTGCCATTTTGCAGTCTAAGTCCTATTTTCAATTAAGTTCATGTAGAAGAATAAAAGATACTGGAGAGGACATTATCAGTTTGTTGATATTTGGAATGAATTTACTTAAAAATATTGTATCTGATTGCTTGTATACTAATTAATTAATTAGTTAAATTTGAAAATATCACAATTTTTTTTAGTAGGCAAGTTTTAATTATTTATTTTTAGAAACTAGCTTCTTTTCTTTAAGTTGGATAGAAATGAGAAGGAAGATCATAGAATATATTTGTATTGAATATCTTAACACTTCAAAGCCAAAACAAATTTCTACAAAAACTAGAAATTGAAGTTGGATATGTTTTTTTATTACTATACATATATATAAATAAATATTTATAGGATATTCTAAAATCATAATTTTTTTATAAGGCTAACAGATTAAATTTATTCAAGAAAAAATCAAATAAATTGAAATATAGAAAAAATAGTGATTTTTTTCAAAAAAAATCAATAAACTATAATTAGAAGCTATTTCGAAATCTTAAAAACAAATACAAAAAAATTCCGAAAATCTAATTAGACTTTAATTACAATAATTATTGAAAATCTTAAAGCATATTTTTATGAAATACAAATATAAATTCTAAAATCTTAATATTTTTAGTATGTGACTATACACATATTTGAATTATTTACTTCTATAATTATAAAATAAAAATACGATTACTAAAATATTCAAGTATAAAATTTGATTTTATTACTAATTTTACATGCCTAATCTTAATAATAAAATATCTGAATAATAAAGAAAAAATTATACTGGATTTTAAAAAATATATATATCTATTCAACAATTTTTGGTATCTACAAGCATCTATTTTAATGAAAAAAATCTATTTACATATCAATTGGGACATTTATATATTTGTCTATCTAAAAATTTCTAAAATCCTTCTCTATGCTAAAATAAAATCTTAAGATGCCAATTTATTTATTATTTAATAATCACATTTATTTTATTTTATATTTTTTATTGATTTATTGACCTATTGATTTTTTTTATAAATAAAACCATAAATTACTTATTTATTTGTTATTTTTATTTAAAAATAATTACTATTAATTAAATTTAGATGATAGCACAAAATTTATATTCTCATAAAGTCACCATTTCTAATATAGTTACATTGCTTTAAAGAGATGCAACTTTTTTTTAGATTGAAGTTTCATTAGTAGTATATCTTTCTATACTTTATATAAGGTTTATAATTTTAATCAAGATTCTTATTATTATGTAATTCTAATATAGTATTAGAAAAATAGGAATTTTGAGAAATTTTAAAAATAATTCTGAAAATATTATAAAAATATAACACTTAAAATAGGAAGGATTGTGTTAAAGATATTTTACACAAAAATTAAGCACTAGTATATCTTTTATCACAAGTATGGCTATTATCAACCTTACTACTAAAGAAAGGCTAAAGTTTGATGGCTCTTATTATACCATTTAGAGATAAAAGATACAAATAAAGAATAAGATAGAAGAAATTGGTTTCAATTTATAAACAACCCTTTTATGGATGTCTTATTTTAAAAATAGATTGCAATTAGTTCTTAGATGTTTATTTCTAAAAGAAGATTGAATTAGACAAAATTGGTTTCAGCTCCAAATGTAGCAATAAGATAATTAGTAAAAAACTATGTAGCCATTACTACTTAAAAAAAAAAGAAGATCACATTGCACTTGCAAGTCTCTAGGATTGTATAGACAACTCCATATTTTTCCATGCATGAGATTACTAAAGCCAAGCATCTCACATCTTTGTGTATTTGACAATAAAATTTATGCCAAAATCTTCAAAAAGTCTTAAATTAAGCTTGATGATTGTTCTTATGAATGTATTATTTTAGAGTATAACTCAAGAAATAAAATCTATAAGATTTGGAAAATAAACAATAATAAGATAATCATTTCATGCAATAGTATCTTCTAAGAGGAATCTCTCTTTGACAAAATCCCTCTACCAGCATATAATTAACAAATGTAGAACTTAAAAGTGACCCTATTTTTTATCACACCTTTGAAACAACATCAAATATTGCACTTTTAGAAAGAATATTAATTTCTAATCACCTAACATAATTATTATATATTCTTTTTAATATTTTTTTTGCCTAAGTCAATAAATAACTACCTTGGCTACTACAACATCATGCCATATAGATCTAATCACTTCCAAGAGATTTTTTCTATTGCCACATTGTCACTCGCTATGACTGTAGTGGATACATCTATTAAAAATCTTCTTGTAATTCCATTTGATTAATGCTATATATCTCATAAATTTTATATCTAATTACATATCATTTGTTCTCAATAAATAGATTTGTAAATTTCAATAAGGAACTATCAATGAAGTATAAGAAGATTCACTCTTTTTAGAACCACTACTACTACTTCAACTTTGATAGTCTTTTGAAACAATCCAAAGTGTTCTAATTTTATAGGATTTGGCCAAAAATTATGAAGTTTTTATCAATTTAAAGCCTAATTAGTTGTAAAAAGATTTAGCCAAGTTTCCGGCCTTGATTTCATAAATAACTTCTTTTAAATGGTGCAAATGTAATTGTTTAAATGATTCTAAACCTTGATATGCAACAAATTTTTTATGTTCACCAAATAGACATAAAAATTGTCTTTTTAAATGGACTTCTTAACAAAGAAATATACATGACTTTTTTATAAGTAGTCTCTTCTTCCAAGAATGGCATAGAGTGTCACTTAAGAAAATATTTTACAAGTTAAAGTAATCTTCTTATTAATATTATAAAGTCATTGATGGTTTTTTAGCCTCCTTTAGGTTTCTAAACTTTGATGTCAATGACAACATCTACTTCCTCCTAAAAAACAACAAATTTGCAATACTAACTCTTTATATTAATAATATCTTCATTGCTTATAGCCACCTTTCATTGTTAAAAACAATGAAGGCCAAGCTTCATAATTGACTTCTTTTTAAACTTGCAACTTGTAGGTTTTATTTGCATATTCATTATATTTTAAGATTTCAAGTTATTTTCAAAATGCACCAATGTTGGATGGAATATATATGGATGGAATATATATAGACCTTATATATCCAACAAAGATTGATCAAGTATAACTTTCATAATTTACAACTTATTTCAGCACTAATTGCTTCCAACATTGAGCTCTTTGTTATTTATTATTATTATATACCTATTTTTGTAATTTTTTTTTCTATCTAAATTCCATTAATGCCTTAACTAAGCTAGTATGTATATATAAATTAATCTATCATTTGTAATAAGTGTCCTTGCCTAATACATGCATAATCTTAGTTCAATATATATTTAAGCTTGTAAATTTGCTTTCCAATACTTACAAGAGTCTATCAACTATTACATAGAGCATCATTAAAATTCTAATATTTACCACCTTTACAACTTTAGTAATGCTGATTGGATAAGAAACATAAATGAGTGCCATTCTATATTCGACTATTATTTTTTCTTTTCAAATAGCACTATTAGTTGGAGATTCATAAAACAAAAATTATTAGCTCTATCAAGCTTCAAATTAAAATGTATATATATATATATATATATATATATATATATATTTATAGCTATTGTTGCTTCTAAAACAGTGTGGCTTTGTTACTTGATTGATAACATCCAATAAGATTCATCACAATTAATACTAATCTATTGCAACAATCAAAGCGTTTTAGATCTAGTCAACATAATAAGTTCTATGCTTACACAAAATATAACTTAGTTTGACACAAATTCATTGAGTAATTAGTAATAAGTAAATTACTTATTATCCTACTCAAGACATACAAACCAACATTTTGACAAAGAACTTATTTATTCCAAAACTTGCTTGCTATCTCCTAATATTTAGAATTTTTGAAAGAATATATATATTTTTATACCTATTACAAGGTTTATAATTTTAATTACGATTCTTATTATTACATAATTTTAATAATTTAAATAGGTACATCCTTCAAAATGACTAAAAGAAGATAATACATATTTAACTTAGCAACTATTATATCCATAATTTGTTTTAGTTTCAATTCCTATAATTCCTTGTATTATCTTACCTCCTAAATTCCAAAACTTCCAAAAAACATCCCTTCTAAAAAAATGACTTTTGAATTTGTTTTTTTTTTTTTTGTATTTTTAATACTATCAACTATAAGATCTTGTTTTTAATTTATTTTAGGATTAGTCTATTAATTCTTAGGTACTAAGGCTATTACATGTAAAATATCTAAATATTCTAAGTTGAAAAAAATATTTCTTTTGGTATTCTTAGAAAGACATAGTAAGACTTGTATTATGCATAATTTTTGCGTTTGATTTCAAAATTTTTAGAAGATTTTTGTATTAAGATATTGTCAAGTTGAGCACATGCATGCAAAATCTTAGAGTAAGTAGACATATATAGCACCTTCAAATAAATTATTTTTAAAAATTAGGTAATTGAAAAATTAATAAAAAAATGAATTATTTAAAAAAATCATGTTATTGTTGTATTATGTAAAGTCTTCCTTGAGAATTCACTAGACACTTCGTTGTAGACGACAAATTAGAAATTGCAACAACAAGCTTCTAACAACTTTAATAGAATCATAAATAAACTCCAATTAAATCTTAAAAATCATAATTAAATCTTAATCAAATCTAAAAAAATAAACTATAAAAGAAACATAAAAAATCCCAAGTATTTTTTAAATAAATTATAAATAATTTTACAAAAAACTATAAAGAAATTATATATAAATCTTATAATTTTTTTTTTTTTTTGAAGAAGTAATAAAAAATATTTTAAAATATTCAAAATAGAAAATTTTAAAAAATATAAAAATAGAAATATTAAATAAATTCTAAATAAATCTTGATTAAATTCTAAAAATTCCTAAATAAATCTTAATTAAATTATAAATAAGATTTAAATAAATAGTATTGAAATTATAAAAAAATACTAAATAAATCCTAAAAAAATCCTAAATTAATTAGTATATCAATCTTAAAATCCTAAAAATATACAATTAAATCATTGTTATAGATATACTTATTTATTTAAATAAGAAGTCGTAGGTAGAAGATAAAAGTAAATAGATTTGATATTATCTTATGGTGTAGCTTCTTAAAAGCTTCATGGACGTGTATTTGATTTTATACATGTTTATAATTGATTAGTAGATTAGAAACTTTGCCAATGAGTTAGTCATATTTTACACATGTAAATAGCTTGTAGTACAAGCTTATAATGTGACGCGCTATTGTGTGGCATAATTTTCTATCTGAAAATACACTGGATACTTAGCTATAGAAAGTTTAGCTTTAATTTTTTAGACAAGTTCAAATAAATAATATATTTTTGTTATAAAGGCCAAATAAATATAATAGTATTAAAAAATATTCTATTAATAAAATATTTTTATATTTAATTTTTTTTATAGACAAGGCTTTTTAAAGCATCTAGAAATATCCTAACATCCTTTGCTATACCAAATCATAACTAACTAATTGATGATGAGTTTGATTTTCTATAAGTTCAAAGAAAATCCATGATCTTCTTATAAAAATCTATCTTTATATTATAATTTTGCTATAGCTCCATATCTCTATCTTTAATATATTTATAAAGTCTTGGCTCTCAAAAATCCCTTTACTTTTCATAAAATGCCCAAATTATAGCAAAATCCTTTTAAAGTATTTTTTTTCCCTCAAAAGATTTTTTTTCTCTAAACTTTAGAAATTCATATCTCTTGATCTAATTATTTGATTTTTATTAAATTTTTAGATAATATAAAATTTATCCTTAAGCTTTATCACATTTTTTTTTTTTTTTTTTTTGTAAATCTCTAACAAATTTTCAAGAATCCTAAAAGCCCTAGTAAGTACTTCAAATTCTAATTTATAAGCACTCAAGTACTATTTTTTCTATATCTCAAAAATCCAAGATTTAAATGCCACAAAATTTATATATAAAATTTAGTAACATGATAATACACATTTTTGGAAATGTTTAGCTAAAATCTTGTCAAATTTGTTAAGATATAGTTCAAAATATAACCACTAGTAAATTGGATCACTTATTGCCCTTAGATTGCAAGTGCTGACTTTAACTTCTTATATTTCTTTAATCATAGTTTATAATTCATTAAGCAATACATGAAAAGTTTAGCCAAAAAAATATTTTTTCTAATCTTAATTTTCCATCTTTCATTGCTTTTCATATACATATGTTATATCCAAAAGAATGATAGTAGATACAAAACCAATACCTTAAATTTGAGTGCCTATAGCTTTCTTATAAAAACTCCAAATCATAAAAACTTTATATCAAAATCATAGCCAAAAACCTTAACTTTTTGATCTTTATTTCTAAAATTCAAATGGCCTCGAAAGGATAATCCTAATCCCTAATAAGGCCTTAGGCAACCTTCTTGAAATCCATTGGGCATGCTTTTTGGCCTATAGTAATGGAGATTTTCATCATCTATCTCCATTCATCCATATAGATATCTTAACTATTCATTTTGCTACCAAAATTCCTTTCCAATCCTTTTTCTTATAAGATTTACATAATATATGTCCTAAACACCAAATAAAAGAAATTAAATAAGATTTTAGGAATCACCAATGCTTAATAAATGTGGCTCTAAATATATAAAACTATTATCAACATAAAATCAACCTTAATAATAAACTTTTTAAACTAATCACTTTAAAATAGTAATCTAATTATATTTTTTAATCAACAAAAAACTAATAATATGACTTTCACCATATTGTGTAGTAAATTATATATATATAGATTATTTTCATATAGTAGCTACACCACAACACAACAGCATAAATAAGAAACTTGCCTTGTAAGTTTAGACACATGTCTTGTAATTTAGACAAGCATTAGAATTCATATAGAATGTTGCTACATAGGACTTAGTTATATAGTATATATAGAAACAAGAATGAAGCTTTTTTTACTCTTGCCAATATGATTCTAGTCCTTAGTCTTATTCTAAGACTTTTTAGTCTGCATGTCTTTGGTAATAGCCATTTTAATTTAATAATATACTATCTTTGAGTAATTTTTTAGTCTTTTTGAGTGGCATAAGAATTTATTGATCTTTTAGTTCTTTGAAATTTATATTTTTGATAGTTGAAAAGAATGCTAACTTATTCATATTATGTTTAGAAGTAAGTGGATTAACTCACTTTTATTATTGTATTTTGAAGGTTGTGGACTATCTACCTTTAAATTAACTTTTGATTTTTTAAGCATTGATTGTTTTTCTTTAAGAGATAAATATTCTTCTTGATAGAAATTTTTATTTAATATTAAGAATTAAAAATTATCCTTTTCTAATTTAACTTAAGAATTTATTTGATATGTTTATGGAAGAAAAAATTGTGGATGCTACTCATAGCAGAAGTGAGAAAAGATTTGTAACTATTGTAGATCTTTATGAACTTGTCAAGAATCTTAGCATTGAAATTTTTAATGTAAACCATAAAAGTATTATTTCTAATGTAAACCGTAAAAGTATTATTTCTATACTTATAGAAGAAATTAACAATGAAGTTTAGACCCTATGCCAAAAAATTATGCAATTGAGAGAAGCAAGTAGATCAAGTTTATTATTAAATGTAAGAATTCTTATTTCTAGAAATATGAAAGATGTATGAATAAGTATGTTGGAGAAATTTGACAAAATAAAATCAAAATTTTGGAGATTTCTACAATAAGTGAAGTTGTTTTCAAGGTTGCATCTTTTCCAATACTTTAATAAATTTATTCAAATTATATTTATAAATGTATTTATATTCAAGAGTACTTTTTTTAGATTTTACCTTTGATAGAAAAAGATTCATGATTCTTTTATGATTTGAATTCATTCTTAGAAGTACTTATAGCCATATTTAAAAAAAATAATTGAAAAAAAATAACAAAGTCTAAACTCCTATCTTTACAACAAGGATCACTTTCAACCATCATATATGTTGCAAAATTCCAAAACCTTCTTTGCAACAAAGATTGAAATGACAAAATCCTTATTAATCAATTTTGATATAAATTAAAAGATAATATGAAAGATTTATTGTTAACAATGTCAAAAACATACTCATTATGGTAATTTATTACTCAAGCCATTGCATGCAATAATTGATTTTTTAAAAGATATTAAGAAAAAATAGTTTGGATTGAAAGATATAACTCAAGTCCTAGTGACAACTTCTAAGTTTGTAGAAACTTATTCATTAAGGCCAAAACCTATGCAAATTGACATGGTACGTTTCAAATTTCTTATTGAGCAAAAAAAGACTTGATGTCATTAAGAAGAATTGTGCTTATATTTTAGAGAATCTAAACACACTAGTCAATATTATCTTAAAAAACAATGTAATCAAAAAATGAAGTTGATAGTTATTAAAGATGATGATGTATTGGAAAACAAGTTCCTCCAACTACAATAGGAATCGTGTGGCTAAAATCTTATATGTTATCAAGTAAAGGTTTTGTTTTTTTTCCTAGAGTCTTTGTATTATTTTATAATAAAGTTTTTTTAGGACCAAAAAATTAGAAAGTCTTTTATTTTTTAGATTTAAGAGCTTTACTTTATTTTATAGACAAAGTCTTTATTAAAAAATAAGAAATATTTTTAATTAAGAAAAATAAACCTATACATGTAGAAATTATAGATGATTGTTTTTTATTCTTTAGAGATATTATATATGAAATAATTCATTTAGATATAGTAATTAAAGATCATAATAACTTATTAATATTTAATGTAATTAGATTTCTTTTTAATTCAATTATTTTAAGATTATTATGGCTAAAAAAGTATAATTCTTAAATAGATTAAATTTCTTATAACTTTAATTTTTTCTATAATTTAGAATAGGATTTTGCTATTCAAGTAGAAATTCATAAGTCTAATATATCTAAATTCTTATTCATAGGTACAAGAGCTTTCATGCATACTACAAAAGAAGTATCAACTTTTGTTATATATGCTACATCTATTTTTAATAAAAAAAAGTTTCAAGTGGCATTCTAAACCAATATTAAGATTATCAAGATATTTTTGAAAAGAGAAATATAAATATTCTTTCAAAACATTGTTTTTATGACTATTCGATTGATCTTCAAGAAAGAATTCAACCATTATTCAAACCAATCAATAACTTATCACAAAATAAGTTGGCTGCACTCAAAAAGTACATTGATAAGAATTTGGCTAAAAACTTCATATTCCATTCTAAATCTCCAATAGAAGCTCTTAGCTTATTTACAAAGAAAAAAGATAGATCTTTATAGATGTCTGGATTATTGAAGACTCAATAAGATGTCCATAAAAAATAAGTATCTTCTATCTTTGATTTTAGAATTTTTTAATCAATTAAATAAAAAAAATATCTATACAAAAATATATTTACAAAGAACATATAATCATATTTGAATTAAAAAAAAGAGATGAATAAAAAACTACGTTTTGAATTAAGTATGGACATTTCAAACATAATAACATATCTTTTGAATTCACAAATGCATCAATTATTTTTCAAAATTTAATGAATAATGTCTTTTATAAATTTCTTGATGATGTTTTTATCTGATATTTAGAAAACATCTTAATGTATTCTAAGAATAACATGAACTTCATATTCGTCATGTATTACAAAAATTAAAAGATACATAATTATATGCCAAAATGAAAAAGTATATATATTCTATACTATTCAAATTTACTTCTTAGGATACATCATTTCAAATAATGGCCTTATGATGAATTCTAAGAAGATCCAAATTATCATGGATTAAAAGATTTCAAAAATAATCAAAGATATGCAATATTTTTTTAGAATTTGTCAATTATTATTGAATCTTTATCAAGAAATTTTTTCAAATTGTAGCTCATATTATACATTTGACATGTAAAGTCAAACTAGAGTAGAATAAAAAAGTCAAAACATCTTTTGAAGCCTTAAAGATAATATTTATTTCTTCACCAATTTTGTATTGTGTTGTTATGATGCACTTAATTTAAGCACATCAAAGATATTTGGAAGATAGTTAATTTTACTTGTAAGAAGGGAAGAATATTATACTAACATATTTACAAATTTTAGTGGGATTTAGAATATAAAATTATTATCTTGAATGTATTGTTTAAGCTTTGAAGGTATTATCTTTTAAGATACATATTCGGCTCTATACTGATTCAAGGCAAATATTGGAGAAGATCAGAGTAGGAATTTTGGCATTAAGTGGGATTTTTTTTTTTTTTTTTTTTTTTTTTTTTTTGTTAGATAGGAGTGTATAGGAAGGAGGATTGTTGGAGTTTTTTAGCAGCTAGATTTAATACTTATTTGGGATTTTTTATACTATTTATTGAATATTTTTCTTTTTTCTTGAGATTTTGAAGAAGATTAGATTTTACTATTAGCTTTTTAATAAGCTATTATATACAGAAAAAAGAGCTATGACAAGAGAGATTCATGCAAATTTATATGAAGAAAGTTGCTAGAATTTTTGAATGGCAAGATTCAAGAATAATTTAGAATATTTTTATAATTTATTGGATTTTATTTTTTTATTTTTTTTATCTTGAGATTTTAAAAAAATCTAGATTCTATTTTTAGCTTTCTAATAAGCCATTGCATATAAAAAAAAGAGCAATGATGGGAGAGATTTAAAGTAATTTGTAGATGGGAGTTTTGAAGGCTGTAGTTATAGCAAGCAGCCAACTTTTTTCATTGATTTGGCTTTCAATTTCTTTGAAATTTATTTGTCAATTTATCAATTTTGAAGTTTATAGCTTGAATGAAGCTCTATGAGCTAAATTTTATCCAAATTGGATTAGTAATAAGTAATTTGAATTCATTTAGATAATATTATGTTTCTTACAATTCACTTGCAATTAAAGAATCCATGTTCTTTTGAGGAGGCTTACCTTTTTGATAACAAAATTTTTTCTAAGGTATTTTTTATTAAAAAAAATATATTAGACTTTGCTATAGATATGGTATTGTCACAAATAGGAGCAGATAATAAGCTCTATTCAATAGCTTTCTATTCCAAAAAAATTTAGTAGCTAAGATCAACGACAAATAGCTTCTTGCAATTGTAGATTTATTTAAAAAATAGCATCATTATCTAGAAGGTAGTTTTAGTCTAGTTATTGTATATATGGCTTATAAAAATCTTGAGTATTTTATCTCAGCATGTGTTTTAAATCGTTACATAGCTTATTGAAGTATGTCTTTATTAAGATTATTTATTGATTCAAAAAACAAAAAAGTTTGTCAAATGTCCATTCTAGACAATCTTAACTTATACCAAAAGAAGGAGATGCAACCTTTGATCAATAAAGAATAATTTTCTTAAAACCAAAGCATTTTCATCTTTAAGTAATTGAATCAACATTAACTACTAATTCAACTTTTTTCAAGCAATTTCAATCAAGTATGTCTTCTCATTCTCTTGTTGATATTATTAAAAATATTTTTTTAAGTCTCATGATACTTCCAAGTTTAAGTTCAAAAACAATCTATTCTATTTCAAGGTATGATTATATATTCTAAAAGATGAAGTACAATTTCTTGTTCTTCAAGCTCATCACAACTTTTAAATAACTAAATATTTTAAATATAATAAGACTTTGAAGCTAATATCTAGAGATTTTTGGTGATTTTAAATATAAAAATCAATTAAAGGCTTTTTACAATCAAATGATATTTGTTTAAAATTGAAATCTCTTTGTCATCCATCTTATGAATTTTTTTAACCATTACCTATTCCAAAACAACCATTGTCTTTTGTTTCTATAGATTTTATCATAGATCTTATAGTCTCAAGTTTTATTGATTTTATATTTTTGATAGTAGATTTTTTTTTTTTTATCAAAATAGCATATTCTATACTATATACAAAATTTATTACAAGTAAAAAAATAACTAAGCTTTTTCTTAATAATATCTCTATTATAGATTGCCTAAGGATATTATATTGAATAGAGAGATTTAATTTGTAATAAGATTTCAAAAAACTCTTTTTATAATTCTAAAGGTGGACATAAAGTTATCTTTGGCTTTTTATTATTAAATCAATTAATAAATAGAGTAAATATATTAATTTTTGGAGTAAAATTTGAAAGGTACCATCAACTATCAATAAGATGATTGAACATGTCTTTTGCCATTGGCCAAGTTTGCTTGTAATGAAATAGTATATTTTACTACTTAATTAATATATATTTTTTAATTATGGTTATCATTAGTGACTTGATGCTTTTGACTTTTCAAAAGTTAATAATCTTATAATAGAAGATTTTAAAAATTATTTATTTGAGTTACATACAACAATGAAAGCACAATTAAAAGAAGCTCAAGAATGACAAAAGACTAATGCAGATGCATATTGCAACTTCAATTCCACATTGTTAACAAGGTGTGATTACTTTGTCCCAATATCAAGACTAGCTACTATTGTGATAAGTTGGATTATTGCAGGCTTGGATTATTTTTTATTTGTGAATAAATCAATCCAATTGCTTATGAATTACATCTATCAAAATCTATAAAAATCTATCTTGTATTCCACATTTCTCTTCTTAAATCATATAAGACAATATATATCTAAAAAAAAAGACAAATGCCACTTCTTTCTATAAAAGGAGATAATAATGAAGAATTTAAAGTAAAAAAAGTCTTATACTCAAGGTGGTGTCAATTGAGGTTGGAATATCTTATTTATTGGCATGGATATGATATTAATGAATATATATGGGAGTTAATAAAGAATCTTATAATTGCAACAAAAAAAGTTGATGCTTCTCTTCGACAATATCTATCAAAACTAAGATAAAGAATAGCAAATCTTTACTATAAAATAAACAAGATCTAAAGTAAATATTATTTTATCATCTATTCTTGTTTGTAGATTTTATGTCAAGGACAAGAACTCGATGAAAAAACAGTTCAGACAAGTAAGCCTTCACTCAAAGAAAAGTAACAAAATATAAATAATAAGTATGTATATTGAAAAGAGAAACTAGAATGGCTATTGCCAAAAGACAAGAAAACTAGAGACCCTTGAAACTAGACTAGAAGCAAGAAAGGAGTTGACAAGAGTGAAGAAGCCTTCACTCTTGTCTCTATATATACTATCTAACTAGGGGCTACATGGCGACGTTCTATATGACCTTCAATATGTGTTGACTTTGTAGGACACATGCCTTGACTTACAAGGCAAGTTTTTCTACGTGTGGGCCACATAGTTAGCTTAATCTTCAAGCTAACAACATGTGTGGCACATGGCCAACTTGTTGACCACGTTTCTAATCCAAAAAGTCAATTAAAGACACCTATGAAGTCAAAGCAGCGTCTAGGAAGTTTCTAGGAAGCTTTTATATTAAATATTATAGAATTAACTTACTTTTATCTACTTTTATTTACTTCTACCTATTCCTATATGTAATTATTAGCTTACATGATTATGGCCGTGACATTACCCCCCCTTCTAGAGACGAGTTCCACGAGGAGCGGTCATCATATGTTGAAGAAATCTATGATGCGACGAATTGTATTCGCCACATACTCTGATCTCTGTTCTCTTTGAAGATGATTGATAGGGCCTCTCAATCATCGGTAGTGTCCCATACTAGGGCGGGAAGACCACCCAGTTATTTGATCATTATTGAGGCCTTCGTAACTTCCTTCGAATAGAATATTTGGAACACCATCTGGAGTTGTTCCTACCTCTAGCAAAATCACCAAACATCAAGAGTCCCTTCCCAAATCGTGATACCAAACGCGTTGTATCTCACCATCTATTCAAGGAAGAACATGTCGTTCTTGAAGATCTTCATCTCGATTGCGTCCTCTTGAAGGTTGTGACAATCGTAATGTCTCCTCCGGCAGGTCAGCAAACAAAGGTTCTTGAGTTGAATCCGCTGGTTGTTGGCTCTCCATCTAATTAGCGTCACAAATGCAAAGAAGTTACAAACAAGGATAGGAAATTGAATGTTATCTTGCCTCAATCTTGTCTCTTTTATAAGAGAGATTTTCATCTTGGTTTTGATGGATGTCGTTGATGAAAAACTTTGACTTTAGCTGATGCATTTGCTAGATTCATGGATGGCTCCCATGTGCGTTCACTAATATCATATCCGCGCCAATGAACAAGATATTTCAGCTTATTTCGACGCCGCCTTGACTCTAATATCTCTTCCACTTCAAATTCTTCATTATTATCTACTTCTATAGGAGGCGGTGGCATTTGTCTTCTTCCTTGTATATCTACTGTCTTATATGGTTCAAGAAGAGACACGTGGAATACAAGATTGGATCTTCATTGACTCCGGTAGATGTAACCGATATGCAACTAGGTTGATCTGTTCAGAAACAGAAAAGGGGCCAAGCCTACGATAGTCCAACTTGTCACAAGGTCGAGTAGTCTTGATATTGCGACGAAGTAGCCATACCTTATCACCCACGTTGATTTGTGGTTGCTCCTTACGATATAGATCTGCGTTTATCTTTTGTCGTTCTTGAGCTTCCTTCAATTGCGTCTTCATTATTGCATGTAACTCTGACAACCGATTTGCCATATCTTCTGCTACAAGATTATCAACTTTTGAAAAATCAAAAGTATCAAGTCGTGGATGATAGCCATAATTGGCAAAGAAAGGTGTTTGTTGCGTGGAAGAATGTACCGTATTATTATAAACAAACTCTGCCAATGGCAGAAGGGTTGTCCAATCATCTTGTTGGTAGTTGATAGTACACCTTAAATATTGCTCTAAGACTTGGTTTACGCGCTCTGTTCGTCCATCAGTTTGAGGATAGAAAGCCGAAGATAGCTTTATGTCCACTTTTAAAATCTTGAAAAGGGTCCTCCAAAATCTTGACACAAATTGAGTTCCCCTATCCGATATGATATCTTTAGGTAATCCATGATAGCGATAGATATTATCAATGAAAAGCTTAGCTGTTTCTTCACCTAAGATAGATTTTGTATATGGCACAAAATGTGCCATCTTGGTGAAACGATCTACTATCACAAATATAGAATCATAAGATCTTGAGCTTGGAAGATCTGTGATGAAATCCATAGAAACAGAAGACCATGGTTGTTCTGGTATAGGTAATGGCTGAAGAAGTCCGTAAGGTCGATGACGAGGAATTTTTGATCTTGAACAAATATCACATGATTGTACAAAGTCTTTGACTGACTTCCACATTTGTGGCCACCAAAAATCTCTTGATATGAGTTCCAAAGTCTTATTATATCCAAAGTGCCCTGCTGCTGGAAAGTCATGACGTGCTTGAAGAACACGTAAACGTGCTTCTCCTTCTGAAACATATAGGCGTCCTTCAAAATATAATAGATTATTCTTGAACTCGAACTTAGAAGGATCATGAGACTTGGAAGAATTATTCTCGATATCATAAACAAGAGAGTTTGAGGACATACTGGACTAGATTTGCTTGAGAAAAGTTGAATCAACAGTCAATGTTGATTTCATTGCTCGGAGATGAAATTGCTCCGGTTTCAAGAGGACCGTTCTTTGTTGCTCAAAAGCTGCATCTCTTTCTTTTGGTGCAAAATAAGAACGTCTAGATAGGGCATCAGACAAACCTTGTTGTTTTCCTGGCCGATAAGTGATAATGAACTCGAATCTTGACAAAGACATACTCCAACGAGCTTGACGACGATTCAACACGCGTGCTGACATGAAATATTCGAGGTTCTTGTGATCTATATACACAGTGACTGGACTAGAAGCGCCTTCTAGATAATGACGCCATTCTTGAAAGGAATCCACGATCACAAGAAGTTCTTTATCGTAGATCTCATAATTGATCTCGGCTGCTGAGAATTTTCTTGAATGAAAAGCTATTGGATGAAGTTTGTCATCTGTTCCCATTTGTGATAAAACTGCACCCAAGGCAAAATCTGATGCATCTGTTTCCATAAAAAATGCCTTGGAAAAGTCAACACGATATAAGACTGGTGCAAAGACAAACGATGTCTTCAAGGCTTCAAATGCTGCTTCCGCTTCTTGATTCCATTGGAATTTATCTTTACTAGTCAAGCGTGTAAGTGGAGCTGCAACTCGTGAGAAATCTTTGATGAAGATCCGATAATAATTGACAAATCCCAAGAAACATTGGACATCTCTTACTGTCCTTGGAATCTTCCAATCCATGATTGTTTGGACTTTCTTAGAATCCATCATGAGACCATCATTTGAAATGATGTATCCTAAAAAGTCAACTTGAGTAGTGTGAAATACACACTTTTCCATCTTGGCGTACAATCCTGCATCTCTAAGTTTTTGTAATACTTGACGAACATGTATTTCATGTTCTTCGACGTTGTTAAAATAGATCAGGATATCGTCTAGATAGCAGACGACAAAATTGTCTAAAAATTCACAAAATACATCATTCATGAAATGTTGAAAAGCTGCTGGTGTATTCGTGAGTCCAAAGGGCATGACATTATATTCGAAATGTCCATACCTGGTTCGAAACGCAGTCTTCCATTCATCTCCTTCTTTGATCCGTACTAGATTATATGCTCCTCTTAGATCTATTTTTGTATAGATCTTAGCTTGATTCAATTGGTCAAGGAGTCCTGATATCAAAGGTAATGGATACATGTTCTTGATTGTGATCTTATTGAGTCCTCGATAATCAACACACATTCGTAAAGATCCATCTTATTTCTTTACGAATAGAATTGGAGCTCCTGCTGGAGATTTTGAATGGCATATGAAATTCTTCGCTAAATTCTCGTCAATATATGTCTTGAGTTCAACCATCTCATCTTGCGATAAACTGTAAATTGGTCCAAATGGTGGCTGAGTTCCTTCCTTGAGGTCGATTGAACAATCATATGGGCGATGCTCAGGAAGAATATCTGCATTCTTTTTCTCAAAAACGTCTTGATACTCCTGATATTGACTTGGAATGCTACTTGAAGTCTTTACGTTTTTAGAAATAGGTGCAGCATAAATAGCAAAAGTTGATCCTTCTTTTGCTGCGTGTATAAATGCTTTTGCACCTATCAATACGGGTTTTACTATACTAGACTTATAATTTTTTACTTGGTTGGTAGAACTATTAATAACACTTTGGGAAAAGTCAAGTTTACGCAAATTCCAATCTATTCAAGGGTTATATTTTTCTAACCAGGATAAACCTAAAATAACTGGATTGGACAGGGATTTAATTATGTTAAAAGCTATGTAGCTATCATGACCGTCTATTGTTACTTTTATAGGATGAGTTTCATGAGTGACATCTCCAGAAGACAAGGGATGACCATCTATGACTTCTACATGTACTGGTTTAGGTTTCTGTACAAAAGGTATTTTACAACTTTTAACAAATTGTTCATCTAAAAAACATGCTAAGGCTCCCGAATCTAATAAAGCAGAGGCTTTGTAATTCTTAGGTCCTAAATATAAGTCTATTATAAAACAAGGAGAGGGTTCTGAGGAGAGGATAGGACCTTCATTAGGAATTGTACAAGGTTCCAGCTGCACGGTCCCTATTGTAGCTGGACGAATCCGTTTTCCGACATGTTGTCTTCTTTGACCGTCGTACCCCTCATTTATAGTTGCGTCTTTTCTTTGGACAATGTTGAGCAGTGTGCTTAGGTTCTATGCAATATAAACATAATCCTTCTTAACGACGAGAAATCTTTTCTTGCTCAGTTAGGGGTTTAAAACGTACCGCGTCAATTTGCATGTCTTCTACTTCTGAATGTACGTTTGGCAAAGATGTTGATGTTGCCATTGAGTAATAACGTTGAGGTTTCCGTGAATGATTCTCGGATCGAAATTCAAAAAGTCGATTATCACATTTTACCGCAAAATCGATTGCTTGACTCAAAGTTTGAGGATCAGGTAAGTTGAGCATCAATTTCTTTACTTCGTATTGCAATCCATAAAGAAATTGACTGATGAATGCAGCATCATCCCACTTGATGTCAATTCCAAGTTGTCGAAATTGTGAAGCATACACTGTTACTGAGCGATTTCCTTATCGAAGAATTCGGATCTTATTTGTTGCAACACGAGTTGCATCGTGTTCACCATACATAGATCGAAACTCCGCCAAAAAAGCTTCCAAATTGTCCAATATTAGATTTCGTTGTTCAAGAAAAGACGAAAACCACGATAATATAGAACCAGAAAGTAGAGTGCCAATAAACCTGACTTGTGATCCTGGAGTTGGATAGCTTTGCGGTTGAAGTTCAATTGCCAATTGTACTTGATTGATGAACCCTCGAAACTTTGATCTCGTACCATCAAATTTCTCAAGTAAGGCAATTCTTGGTTCTCTAGTGCTTATAGGATGTTGTACAATTGGAGAAAGAACGTGATTTGTTGTAGATGTTGAAGCAGCTCCGATCATCTCTATATTCCCACTTACTGCTATTCTTGTTCTTTCCTGTGTTGGTGGATTGAGTTGATGCATCGCAAGCATTAACTCCCTCATTTGCTCTTGCATTTGTGCCATTGCACTCTTCATTTCAACAAGCTCTGCCATAATGACACTAAGAAGAAAAATTTGTTTGATATTGCTCAAGACAAAAGAAAAGAAAGACTTGATAACAAAGAAGATACTAAGAACAATATCAGTTTAGAAGTGGGTAATCCGCAAACTTCTAATATGCTTATGTCTTGTCAAGAGAAAGGGGTAATCCACTCTTACTCAAGAAAAACAAAGCTGTGATATTGTAAGTGTACTCTTGTCAATCTGTCAAGGACAAGAACTCGATGAAAAAATAGTTCAGACAAGTAAGCCTTCACTCAAAGAAAAGTAACAAAATATAAATAATAAGTATGTATATTGAAAAGAGAAACTAGAATGGCTATTGCCAAAAGACAAGAAAACTAGAGACCCTTGAAACTAGACTAGAAGCAAGAAAGGAGTTGACAAGAGTGAAGAAGCCTTCACTCTTGTCTCTATATATACTATCTAACTAAGGGCTACGTGGCGACGTTCTATAGGACCTCCAATATGTGTTGACTTTGTAGGACACATGCCTTGACTTACAAGGCAAGTTTTTCTACGTGTGGGCCACATAGTTAGCTTAATCTTCAAGCTAACAACATGTGTGGCACATGGCCAACTTGTTGACCATGTTTCTAATCCAAAAAGTCAATTAAAGACACCTATGAAGTCAAAGCAGCGTCTAGGAAGTTTCTAGGAAGCTTTTATATTAAATATTATAGAATTAACTTACTTTTATCTACTTTTATTTACTTCTACCTATTCCTATATGTAATTATTAGCTTACATGATTATGGCCGTGACATTTTATATATTTGTGGCACTAAAGAGATGGCAAATCATTAATCAATAGATTGAACTGAAGAGCTATCATTTGATAACTTATCAAACAAAATATTATAATTTTTACAGCCTTCAAGATGATATAATAGAAATAAAGATCTTCAAGAATGACATATTCTTTCTTAAATAGTTGGAGAGATACAATGTGTTTGTTCTCACAATATTGGAAGAGACTCTCAATGCTTGATGATTTTATTAGATGTAAAGACAATTCTTTACAATTTTCCAAATATTTTATTTAGAAGGAATTTTAAAGGCTTCAAAAATGATCAAATAACATGGTGATTTTTTCATCCTAATATGAAATATTATTGATGGTTAAAAAGACCTATAAATGACCTTTTAAAGAAACAAAGATCAAAATATGTAACAAACATAATTTGCTACATCTTGGACTTTTTCAACATATGATGACCACTCCTCATCGAACTTGTTCCTAAAAGAGGGAGTAATGTCATGGATATTCATATTATCTGAATAAGAAGTGTTAAGTAGAAGATTAATATATATAGATTTGATATTATCTTATAGCAAAGATTCTTAGAAGTTGCATAGACACATATCTGACTTTATACATATTTATAATTGATTGATAAGTTAGAAACTTGGCTAACAAGTTAGCCATGTGTTGCATATATAAGTAGCTTGTGATACAAGCCAATGATTTAGCATACACATAAGAAAATTACCTTGCAAGTTGAAACACATGTTTTGCAAATTGAACAAGTATTTGACGTCCTATAGAACATCATTACATAGCTCTTAGTTAGATAGTATATATGGAGGCAAAAATGAAGATTTTTTCACTCTTGTCAATGTTATTCTAGGCTTTAGTCTTATTTTAAAACTTTTTAGTCTTTTTATCTTTGGCAATAGCCATTCTAGTTTAATATTATGTTATCTTTGAATAATTTATTAGTCTTTTTAAAAACACAAGAATTTATTGATCTTTTAGTTTTTTGAAATTCATGTCTTTGAAAATTAATGATTTTGACTATTTTTTTTTTTACAATTTTAATCTTTAAAAAAATAACAAGCATGAAAACTTTGAAAAAAATCAAACTTATCAATTAAAAAAGAGAGCTTCTAATATTCTTAGGTATTGATTGTCTTCTTTCTTAAACCTACATGTTAATCTTTTAGTAGCAATTTCTCTTTATTAAACCATTTGATTGCTATTTAAATTGAAAAAAAGTGTAAATACCTAAGTATTATATTATCACAATTTTTTTTTTCTTTTTCTTTTTTTTCTTTTTTTTTTTTTTTTCAATCAAACTAGCAAATTTTTTTAGGTAGAATATTTCACTAATCCTAAAATTCAAAAGTCTAAGATCCTAATTTAATTTTTTTCCTATATCCTTCAATCTAACCATTTGATTGAACTCAAATTTGCAATATACATTCAAAACAAGTACACTCACATATCTACAAAATTGCACTTTTTTATTTGCTATAATACTCACAAATTCTTCAAATATACATTTTTTTTTTTTTTTTTTATTTTTTATTTCTCAAAATCTAAAATCTCTAAATACATCTCTCACTTTGAAAACCTCTCAAAAACTCAATATGCATCCAAATTTGTTTGAACTTACATTCAAATAATCTTTTTTAAGTTTGATCTTTAACCTCACTCCCAAATCTATAAAAGAAAATCCTAGAATTATCATACGTGTGCAATTTAGTGCCTTGGGATTTGATTATGACCTTTGTTCACAACTTGTCTCTTGTGGGTATTATTTCTTGGTTTTTTAAGGTAAATCTATTACAAATTACTCTTATCTTGCTTCTAAAAATGCATATATTATTAATTTTTCAAATCTACTTTGTTTTGCCTTATTTATGATCATGCAAAGTAAAAAAAAGTCTTTTTTAGAAAAAGACAAGATAACACTAAAGTTTTTACTACCTCCCAATATTTTATCTATTTTTTGCTACTATATTTTTGAATTAGGCTCTTTTATTATAGAATCCATATTTCTATCTTTCACCATATGGTCATTTATAATATGACACCATTTTTTAAAAAACATTTATTCCAAAATTGGAATATAGATAGAGATAATTTTACATGTTTTAGAAGAAAAAGAAAATATTAAAATATTAAAAATTAAATTAATATGGATTTTAGAAGATCATATATTATCCACAATTGTGACCATCATGCAATTTGCATAGGCTTGTGTTCAAATTGCTCCAATCACAATCAAAATCTAAAAAATGCCATAATAAATTCCAAAAAACATATTTTTCTAAAACAAATTAGTAAGGTTCAAACTTCATAGGATTTTCTACTTTCAAAAGAAAAAAAAATGATAAAAATATCAAAGTTTTATATTTTATGTAAAATGCCAAAAACAACTAAAAGACATTTTGGTTTGTAAGGAGCTTTAGGAATTAATTATAATACAACTTTATTGGATTCATAATCAATGAGATTTGAATCCTAATACACTTACACAAGATTCAAACTTACTTCCAATGTATTAAGAGGCTATAAGTTGTATTGATAATAATATTAAATATGTATTTAATTAGAATTTTAAATAAAATACTAAGTCAAGATCTTAATAAAAATCAATAGAAAATATATTTTAAAAAGCTATAAAAAGAATTGATGAAATACTAGCTACTAAATAAAACATCATATCAAGATAAATTGAGAGATAATTTTGTTTAATGTTGCATAAGTAAAATAATATTAGTATAATGTTACTAATCAGAACATGTAAATAGAGAAATAACATTTGATTATAAATAAAACATTGTAAAGATAATTAAGTATAAAATATAATTACATACAACAAAAAATATTTTAAATGCCAACCACATATTTTAGAAAATAAAAATATGTAAAAAAATTTAGAAAAAGGAGCTGACATCAAAAAAAAAAAATACAAAAAAGTAAATATGTTACTTCCGAAGCAAAGAAGTAGGCACAATGCTAGTATATTATTGATTTCATACGATTACTAGAGTCGGTGGGTTCCAATCGCCACAGTGGAACGTGTTTTCGAAGTTCCGCAATCAAGCTTCGGATCGCTGTGATCCGCTCACTGACCTGAGAAACCCCCAATTCCTTCGCACTGACGAGCAATTCATCGACTCATGCATCGCGATTTTCTTCGCTGTTTTCACGTCCACAATGATTTTCGCATCCTGAATCGAGACTCTGATGCCCTTCGTCCTTCAAACGGAGAAAAAAAAGAAAAAAACTTAACCGTCAAGGAAGTCGTGGAGAATTTGTGCCTCGGAGCTGTGGGAGGCGGCGGAGAGCACAACAGAGCACAGATGAATGAATCGCTGACCAAGACGCGAAGGATTTGTGCGTCATGGAGGGGGGCAACCAGCGTGCTCTGGATCCTGAAGCGAATGTTAAACTGTGGAATTGGCTTCGGAAATTCGGAGCTGGATTGCGGAGCCATGTACCATGTTTCTCATGATTTCGAGTTACTTGCAGCTTTGCTCGTTATAGCAATGTGGCTATGAAGTGGGGAGAGATTTTATCTGTCGCGGAAAGCGAAAAAACTAGTCCTGATCATTCATGAACTGTAAGCTTTCCTCGAGCGACTACCCGATTGCAGTGTGGCAATTCACCTCCAACACTCCGCATCGTCGACCCGAGTAGGTGAATGGAATCGGATGCCCTTCGGAATCGGTCCATGTGATAGCGAAAGTTCGGGAATCAAACTCGGTAGATGGATTGGACTAGTGCACCTCAGATCACCGTGCCGATCATCGTAATCTGAAACTAATTTGTGGCTAATTGATGAGACATTCCGTTGTGGAAAAGAAACGCTGCAGCTCCCGAGATTGTAGCCCGCTTTGTGATGGCGACGAATCGGGCACCGGCATTGGTGCCCGAAAACGCTGCCAGTTAACCACCAATTCCAGCCACAATTCTTTATTCACTTTTGCACGATCCTCGGCGTCGTTTCCCATCCGCTCTCCAGTGCTACTCCTGAAACTTTCCAGGTCATTAATGCGGTCCTTATCGAACTTTTCCCATTCATTGATGCTAAGTTAATGCATCCACTTTGAAACCGTATGACTAGCGCATTGCAGAGGGAAAGACACATCACCTGATTGGTTACATGAGCAGGCTAGGTAACGGATCGGATTTCTTTGATTCCACCTTAGAATTCTGAGCAATGGGCCTGTGTAGACAGCACTCTGACAAAGCGCAGCTGCTCAGCTTTTCTACTTTTCTGCGATCCCCCAAACCACTTGGAAGAACGCTCGTTTCGTGGCATTCAACTTCTCACTTGGACGATCGTCTCTGCGCAGCATCGCGCCACAAACTAACATCCCTCTTCGCGTTGATTTCGTAAAAACCGTCGACCCACAACAACAGTGCATATTCTTCTCAGACCCGGATTAAACCTTACTTGCGAGGGGACGAAAGCATCATCACCCCAGTCATGGATCCGTCTTTGCAACAGCAGTTGGGCCGAATTCAAACATGGACAAAAGCACCAGTTGTCGAATGTTGGAAAGGGAAAGCGATCCGCCGAAAAGAGGATTGAAAGAGAGAAGGAAAAAAAGCAAACTAACCCATGAAAAGCTCCAGTCTCCGACTCGTCACCAGCAGTTTCACGCAGCAAAAGAGCCTAATTTGACCCCGTCACTGACATCAAAGCGGCAATCCACAAGCACTGGCACGATCGCGGGGTCCTGTTGCGCTTTTCGCCAGCGACAGTTAACGGGCTACACCCCCTATTCTATCCATTGAAACCCCTTCTGCAGCGTCGATAGAATCCCTTTTCTCTGATTTGGAGGAGAAACTCTGCACTTCTCAAATTTTCCTCCAAATGACTCCAAGTCTCTCCGGACCACTAGTCCATCTAATACTTTCCACGGCCATGGGTGCTGCCCTCCCGACCGACGAACGTCCTCGCTTGTTTGATGGATGATATCTGTTCGTTTCCTCCGATGGATGAAGTAGTATGCTCGGTGCAAAAAAAAAATAGTTTTATCACTGTATGCATGATCATATGACATTAAAGGAAAGATTTTGAGCATAAATATTGAATTTTTTTGAAATCTTCCCTTATGAAATAACTACCTACATCTATAACTAGCAAACGTGAAAGTACACAATCATTAGTAGACGCGAGTTGTAAAAGGATATCCAGAACTTGGTGACAAAGGAAAAAAAGAAAAAAGAAATAAAAAAATGGTCTAAATAGACCCTTTGTGTTTGCTTCCCGATTGAAATGCAAAAATAAAAATCCATGTTAAACACATTGTCCGAATTTTCCGCCAATTAAAACAACAGTTCACCCTTTATTCATGGAATCATAACTGCCTCAAACCCCAAAGTTAACGCAAATCCACATTCATTCATTCGTAATTCATCCCGTTTAACTAGATGAATGAACTAACAAGGAACTGCCAAAATAGCCAGAGCGCTTCATGGTAGGCCCCACGTCATCCATCCCCCCTGGAGGAAGAAAGTGTGGCCAAATTTAGTGGGAATACAAGCCTAATTTAGAAAATCCTCTCCATATTTAGAGGTACCTTTATCTTGTCAGGATAACGCCCGCCAAAACTGGTGGGACTGGACGGGGGAGAGTTGGCTCACATTAGCCAATGGAGGCGCGCGAAGGAAGTTTCTATTTATTGAGATTCGAGGCCCTACTACCGCTGTGTGTGGACCCCGTGGCCGTGTCTGCGGAGCCCCAGTACAAAGCTCCCGTCACTTCGTCCGCTACGACCTTCGCCCTCTCCCACTCTCTCGCATCCCCCCCATCGCTACCTGCAGCGCCCGCATCTCTGGTCTCCATCTTCGCTGCCCGATACGCCGATTTCGTATCGTCGATTGATCGTGATAGCCAGATTTAGAGCTTCCAAGGTTGAGTTTAGGACAGAATTTTGGTCTAGGCTTGAGTTGGCGTTGTTGTTGCAGATGTTCAGTAAGTTGCACAAGCTGTTGTATTGTCGCGCGCCGCTTTTCCATTCCCCGTTTTTCGAAACTGCTCTTCATTTACCTTAGCAGCTGCTCGTAAAGGTCTAGGGCGATAGCATTCTCGTAATTCACTTCAAACTTTGGTGCTTTTCGTGGCCTGATTTCTGGAGCTTCAATTTACTCTCTCTTTTACTTTTGTGGTTCTGGTGTCGTGTTCCCCCGGCATTGAAGGATTTTGGTGAAGGTAGTGACTTGCGACATCTGACGGGTAAGGTGTGAGGTCCATCCTTGTAGCGCTTGAGCAGGAAGCTGCAGTCAATTGTTAAGTCGTTGTTAAGAACCACGAGCAGCTTGCAGCTTTAGGATGATTACCAGCAAGGCTATCCCGATTTGCCGAAGCCCATTCCAGGGCGAGACTTTGATGTCATCTTCACCAATGAGCGTGGGTGCTCTGAGCACGAGCCCGAGTCCGAGCTCGAGACGAAAAGCAGGCTATGGTCTCGTGACGATGGCATACTCCGGCGCTTCAGTCAGGGATCCCCATGCCACTCTGGGCATCGAGCCTGGCGCGAGTAAGCATGAGATCAAGAAAGCGTACAGACGCCTCGCGCTTCAGTACCACCCCGATGTCTGTGACGGCAACCACTGCACCACGAATTTCCAACAAATCAACTTCGCGTATGAGACCCTGCTCAGTATGACGAATCCCCAGTTCGGTGAGTTCGACGACGACTTGTCGGACAATCTGGAAGGGTTTGCCGGCGTCAGCGGGGATTCGTGGGCAGACTGGGAGGAATGGATGGGTTGGGAAGGCGCGGGTATCCGGGACTATTCGGATCACATCAACTACGCCACCTAGGCGCATGAAATCCTGCAGCACTCCGCAATTCGCATGTAATTTTACTCTGGATTATTGATGGAACCGACACTTGCAGTCACCAACGATTGACAGGCTAACGGTCCGTGTGTACATATTGGCGTTCCTTGGGGGCGTGAAGGGGAAGTGCTGCATTTAAAACATCACATTTTCTGACTGGAGATTTAAGCTTAGACACAAAAAGAAAGGAAAAAAGAAAATAAAAAAAAATAAAAAAAGAACCAGCCGACAAGGGGAAATTTTCTCAACTGATTGAAATTGTCCATCACCCCACTGTGTTGCTATAGACATCGTGGGAGGTTTTAGTTATTTAAATTCTTTTGGCTCGCGCCATGTATTGACGCTGCCGGTTGGCGGTGTAATTTTGCAATGGATAAACATTGAGGGAGGGCCAATTTCACACTTCGGAACAGTGTCTTGTGTGTATGTGTGTGTGTATATATATATATATATATATATATATTATAGATTTGGCTTTTGTTCGTGATGCTTGTGATGCAGGTCATCTATGATCTGCTACTTTTGTATTGCTCCCAAGAAAGTCTTCCAGTGGGCTCGCTCCGCCTGTTTGTCGACTTCATGGATATGCTTCAGTCAGTAACGATTACGCCCCAAGTGCGGCCTCATCCACGTCTTCCGGGACACATGCAATGCGGGCGGGATTTGTGTCTGCATTTGTGTCTGGATCCATGTCATCATATCTTCGAGCGCACCCTGCCTGCCCACATCTTTGGATAGACACGATTGACAAGCACGAGTTATTAGCTCAAGTTGTTAAGTCATACATGTGGTGCGATTTAGTGACACGCAGCCATGGGCTGCTTATTTAAGTGGTAAAGCGCCTCCAAACGACATGCACTCAGAAGCACATGAACTTGCCAGTTCCTTATTTAGCAAACTTCTCGCTTCAACAACTTCAAGCAAATCTCCGGGATAAAACTAACTTTTTTAGTTACCACCCATTTTCGCTCTCAAATGCTTGACAAGGATGGACTGCATGCGCAAGCAAGCTGTCCAAAAGAATCACATGATTTTTTCAACTTAATTACTTGATTGTTGAAACAGAATTGGTTTGCTATTTGCTGTTAGTGTAGGGAAGCTCATGAATCACTGGTGCATAGTAAAACTGTATTAGCCATTAGAGAGATGGAATTCCACATAACTTTGACACTTTATTTTTGTTTTTTAGTTTGCAGAAAATAGTAGCTCAAGTCGTTTTACTCTATTGAGTTCCATTGAGTTCTCGATTTCTTTGTTGGACTTCTCAGTGTGTTTTCTTTGAGTTCCAAGCTGATTTAGTAATTTAGTAATGATATTGTATTGTAATTAAATTGAGTATGCAGAATTGAAAAACAACGGTCTTTGTTTAAAAACTATGGTACTTTGACAAATTAAAAGTTTTTTGAAACTTTTTTATGAATTGCGAATGCTTAGAATTAAGTTCTATATATATATATATATATATAATAGATTTTTATAATATAGATTATATACTAGTTTCATAATTTTTAAATAATTGGGTACAACTACATACAATAGAAGATTATTTATTAAAGGTTGCATATGCAAAAACAACAACAACAACAAAAAAAAAACATTGATTGACATATATATACTTAAACAAATAAGTTTTTGCTAGAAAAATATATTCCAATTCCTAAATAAATCACATCTAAATTAATACACTATATTTAAATAAATCAATCAAGTGGTAAATTAAACTTGTTTATTTTTTTTAGAAAATATAAAAGATGTGTTTGTAATCAAAGAATTGCAACATAGCTCATGCATGCATATTAACTACAAAAAATAATTAGATGATGTTTTTATATAACTAAAGTAAACAACTTTGTAGATCAATAATAGAAAAAGTTATTAGATAGAAATATTTTTAGTTGTGAAAATTAATTGCTTTTTGTTTTGTTTTGTTATTATTTCAATAAAAATTACTTAATTTATCTATTTAAAAAATAGACTAAAAATGAGGAATTTATTTTTATTTAATGTTGATTTTAAATTAAAAACATGATGCTTGAAAGAAAAGAAAATCCTAAATAATTTAATAACTTAAGTTTATTCAAAACTACAATGCAAAATTTACTCTCTTCTATTTTCAGAGGTAAATCCAACAAACCATGTTGGTGCCAAGCAAGATTGTGTAAAACATAAGACATTATAGACCAACATTCAACAATTGCCTTGAATTCCAACAATGAATTCACCCAAGTGAGTTGCAAAATGCTTTTCACATTCCTTTACTTTGGACAAGATTGTGAAAATGTGCAGATAGAATGAACTAGCTTGCAACCTAGAAACTTTTTACCTTTCTACCTTTCTATCTACCGAGCGTTGCTAATAATCTCAAGAAAACTTCGGCCATACTCATGTCGCAGAAAACTTAGAAAAAAGTTGTATCGATAGTTTTTATTTTATTTTATCTTTCTTTCTTTCAAGGTGGGTTTGTGTGAGAGGGCCTTGACATGCCGTAGAATTTGTGGTAGGGAGGGTCACGGTTCAATGGGATGGGGTTGTGATTGTCGATCTTCTTCTTCACGTTCTGGAATCTGGACAAGATGAACCTCTGCTTCGGAGGTGGCGGATGCAGTTTGTTTTTCACGAACTGCTGTTGAAGCTTGGTGGCTTTGTTGTCGTTGATGATCTCCAGATGCGCCGTCGATTCCATGTACCTGTCTGGATACTTCGACTTGAAGTACTCGTTCATTTCGATCCACTCATCTTGGTAACCACCTCCTATCAAAGTGTTGAAATCCCCATCACTGCACACACGATTTCATAGTTTCATTGTTGCCTGGTTCATAACCTACTCCTAAAAAAGCCAGTTTTCTGTTAAGACCTGGGGTCTATTCTCTATGGTTGTTTCGGGCTATGAGCAGATTCTTAGAGATAATCAGAGCTCGTCGAAGGTGTGGTATCCTTTTGTTTCGTTAACAACTGTGGAACAAGATTGCATGAAAGCTCGAATGAAAGCTTACCACGGCATAGACATTTTCTCTTCTTTGTGATGAGTTAGAAGAATGACGTACAAAGGGAATGATAACCCGTATCTGTGATTTGGGTTCGCGTCGGAGGGGAGTCTCCAATTCGTGTTCTGCACAAACCACCACCCATATCACACACACTGCTGTCCATGCCAACGTAAATACAACAGTCGGCGATCAAAGACTGATTCTATCAACGAGAGCAATGCAGAAGGTGTGATGCAAGGATTCTGTTACAAGGGTGTGTTTGGGTTTGATTTTGATGGCAAACCGCTCTCGAGCAGCCCTTTGCTCGTTCGATCTACAGTAGTTGCTGCAGATTTACAGCAAAGAGAGGCATCAGTGAGATCAAACAACTGAGGGTGTTTGAATCTCTTTCGTTGGATCACGTCATTCGGAGTAATGACCACACAATTCCTGCGATTCGACTTGGCAGAAAGCAACTCACTTGATAGCAGCTAATTTGTTCATTTCCTTGAAGTCAGGGCCGTAGAGATGATCGTAAGAAGCTGGAGCTGTCTCTATGTGCACAATCACTGTCCATCCCAGGTCCAAGACGATTCTCTTTTCATATCAGTTTTAGTATATGGAACGAAAGCATCCAAGTTTCCGTGGAGTGCAGAATTTTCCTCATCAGTGAAGAAAGTATACACCATGATTCAGCGCATGCGGTGACACCGGACCTCGCAGTCATTAGCTCAGTATAGGCGACAACTCCACTCTCAAATCACTGAAGGTCATACGTCCATACCTTCTTTGACGCCGATAGCATCTCGTTCATTGGGTTTCCCATAAATGAACCTGGGGTCTCGGATTTTTTGCGTGACTCTTCTTCCCTGAACGGAACTTCCCACCAAGACAGGCGTCAGCTATCAGGATAAACCAAATGCTTACCCAATGCAACAGCAGATTTGGGGCCAATTCCACCGATGCAAGTTTCTCGACCGACCACGATGAATAACGCCGGAGAGGGTCATTCATTGCAACGGAGATTACATGGCCTATGTCGGCTTTGACGAGGTTCCAGTTCCACTTGGAGGATTTGCGCGTAACCCCACATCGGCGATTGTCCGACTCGGCATAACAATGCATGAACCCCATCCTTGCGAAACTCGAATCAACACTCGCTCTTCACCGACTTTTGCACTTCATCGCCCTTTGTAAAGCACTCGCACCTCGATGCAACTTCAAACACCAATTCATGTGACGCTTTCTTCTTTGAACATCACATGAAGATAGTTTTCTTTGTCTTTTCCCTTCTGATTGCTTGCGATGTCTGAAGAACGAACCCAACTCTCTGTTTACAAGGACAGCTCCTGGAGTGAACCCAAGAACGCTTACTCTGAAGCTTGGAGGCTTAAGAGATTTTCTCGGTCGCGTTTAAGCACCCAACCTCGACTTTTAAACGAGATGCATCATACTCATACCCTACGCAGTAAATTCATAACTTATGGAAGAAAGGAGTGAAATTCGTGTGCATCCTACGATTGACGATCTTGGTGATCAGTTGATCCGTTGACAGTTTTTGCAGTTGCCACCGAAGGCGTGTCCACCATAACAGTTCCCGTTTCGCATGAAATGCTGGCGGCGAAAGGATCTACCAATGCACAGGAATGGAGACTGGGTTTTGTTTTTGTTTTGTTTTTGTTTTTTTTTAGTCTGTTTTTTTGGTGTTTAGTGTATGATCATTGGTAAGTACTTTATTTTTATTCTGTGGAGATTATGTGTGTATGTAAATAAGAAAAGAAAAGAAAAGAAAAAACTATTGTGAGTTGGATCTTTTAGGTTTTTTCATTATTGAGTATTACTTGTGGGTTCAAATCATAAAAGTGGTCATTTTAGCATTGTTTTATATTGGTAAGCGATTGTAAATAAAGTATTGATTTTTTATATCAAGCTTTTATATTTGGATGTGAATTAAAAATTCGACTTTGTAAATTAATTGTGTTACAATCTAATTGAAATGTCTTTAAATTTGGGTGAAATTCAGGTGCATAATTACTAAATGATTAATGTATTTTTTTTTTAAAAGTCTTTCAAAAACGTAAAAACATATTTAAACTAATATATTTAAACTTTCACAATTAATATAATTTTATTTATTTTTCTGTTGGCTTTTGTTTAGCTTTTAAAATTAGTTAAAAACCTATACTAAAATTTAGGTTGAACATTAATGTATTAGTTTTGTTTTTTGAAATTGGTATCAATATTCATACACTACATTTCACACATATTTATGGGTTTAAGATATTATTTTAATATGTGACTTAATTGTGTCTAGAATTAAATACTTGATTTCAATTATTGTAATATTTTTTATAACTTTTATGTATTTCTTTTTTATTTAATGACAGTTATATGATTGTTATGAATAATTCTTGTATTCTAGTCTTAATTTAAGACTATGTAATGTCATTGTATTTGAAAGTAAAATTGTGTTTAAATATTTTTTTTTTTACTTTTTATTTTTAAATAGATTTAATTATATATTTAAATTAATTTTTAATAAAAAAGTGATTCTTTGTACAAAAAAATTTAAATAGATATTTGAAGGTTGAAAAATAAAATAAATATACTATAGTTACATAAATAAATATATATAAATATATTTCACTTGTGTTATGAGATTATGATTTTTAATTTTTTCTCATAAATATAAAATCATTGCTATACTAATTTTTTTGAAATAAAAAATATATTAAAATATAATTAATAGAAGATTAATTTGATAGCAGATAATCTACAACTGTTGTCTTAAAAATTCTTCTTTAAAGATGTTAAAAAATTATTTTTTGTATTAAGTCACATAATTTCAAATATATTCTTTTATATTTGAATAGGAATCACTAAAAATTATAATGTAATAAATATAAAAATTTTATATAAATTTGGACACATTGTTCAAATTACACTTGAAAATGAAGATAATTTATATTAATTTTTTTTGACTAAATATAATAAAAATATAATTATTTGGATATTGATGATGCATCATCTTAAAAAGGTCCAATATTATTCTTTGAAATAAATTCTTCTTTTTAAATACAACTTTACATAGGATCTCAAAATCATATAGTTTTATTTTTATTTTTGAAACATAAATATTTAACATTTATGAAGATTCCTAATTTTAATTTTTTAAATTTATTTTGTCTAAAAAAACCTATCAATAAAAAAATTATATTTTTGGTAAAAGAAATAAATCATATAAGTTGTAGATAGACAAAATTTGTCTCATAGAGGTATCATTAATAAATTTATTCTATTAGAAACTATTACATGTAATTATAACAAATGAACATCATTTAGCAAAATCAAATCTCTAAATTACTTAATTAATTTAGATTAATTTTGATTAAAAAAATCAAAACCTCAAATAGATAAAACTTCTTAAATTCTTTAATTTTTATTAAATAAAAAATATTATATCAATTTTTTTTTTTATTTGAAGTCTATATAAGACAAAGTTGTATTTGTTGGAATAATAACATTTGTGCAAGCTATAAAAGAAAGAGGTTTATGTATTCTTGAAATAATGTATAGAATTTATCTAAATAATATTTTTAATATAATAAAAATCAACATTATAAATTTGATGATAAATAAAAATCTTCTATAAAATTAATTTATTTAAAATCAAACAACCAATCTGTAAAAAATAAATCAATTCAATTTAAATTAATCTATAATGTATAGAAGATTTTATAGAAGTTAGTTGACTAAAATATTAACCATTAAATTATTTTCTCTACTATACATAATATATATGTCTTATAGCTAATAAATCAATCTTAATTCTATAAAAAAATAAATCTATAAGACATTATGTAGTATAGTATGCAACTAAAAAGAACATTAATAAAATTACACATTATAAATTATTTTAAATATTTAGTAATTAAAAAATAAAGATCACAATATATTTTAGATATCGATAATTTTATTTAAAAATAAAAAATATAGATTTATGTTATTTATTTATTTATTCAAAAAAAAATATAATTTATTCTAAAATTATTAAGGAGTATGGAAAAGTATTTTTATGGTTCATTGAAAGAACTACAACACAATAATTAATATTTTGTCATAGATATATATCTATTGTAATTTTTACCTAGATAATATGAATAGGTAGAAATAGATATAAGTAGATTAATTTCATAATATCTTCTAAATAAGCTTCCTAGAAGCTTTTTAGATGCTATTTTGACTTTATATGTGTTAGTAGTTGATTGGTAGATTAGAAACTTAATAAATAAGCTAGCCACATACCACATGTATTGGTAGCTTACGGAATAAGTTAATTACATGGCATCCATATAGAAAACTTGCCTTGCAAGTTAAGATACGTGTTATACAAAGTCAATATATTTTTGGAGGTCCTATAGAACATCACCATATTAATCCTAGGTAGATAGTATATAGAGAAGCAAGAGTGAAGTCTTCTTCACTCTTGTCAATTCCTTTCTTGTTTCTAGTTTAGTTTTAAGAGTCTCTAGTTTTCATGCCTTTTGGCAATAGTCATTCCAATTTTCCTTTTAATATACATATATTTCTATTTTTATTTTTTAAAAAAGTCTCACTTATTTATTTACTTTCATCAAGTTCTTGTCCTTGATAGATTGACAAGAGTGTACTTACAATATTAGAGTTTTGTCTTTTCTTGATTAAGAATGGATTACTCCTTTTTCTTGATAAAACATAAGCATATTAGAAGTTACAGATTACCTTCTTCTAAATTAATATTATTCTTAATATTTTTTTTGTTCTCAAGTCCTCTCTTCTGCTTGTCTTGAGTGATATTAGACATTTTTTTTTTTCTAAGTGATTATCATGGCAAAGCTTTTTGAAATGAAGAATGCAATGGTAGAAATGCAAGAACAATTGAGGGAGTTAATACTTATGATGTAATTTGTATTACAAATAATAAGATTTGTATCTTGTAATAAGACAATTGATCAGTGACATTATACACTTCAAAATTTTGATAACTAACGATTAATGTCAAGTGGGATGATGTTGCATGTATCAGCCAATTTTTCTATGGATTACAATATGAGCTAAAGAAATTAATGTTCAACTTATCTGATCTTTAGACATTGAGTCAAGCAATTGATTATGCTATGAAGTATGACAATTGACTTTTTAAATTTTAATTTGAAAATCATACAAAAGAACCTCTACATTATTAAAATTCAATGATAATACTAACAACCTCTCAATTTTAATATTTGGAAGTAGAAGACATGCAAATTAATATCACACATTTCAAACGTCTTATTGAATTAAAAAAAAACTTGTTGTCATAAAGAAGGACTATATTTATATTATAGAAAAGCTAAGCACACTACTTAACATTGTCCAAAGAAACAATGTAACTACAAAATAAGGAGTACAACTATTAAAGATGAAAAAAATATCCAAAAATAAATCAGCTACAATAGGAATCATGTAGATGGAATCTTGTACAAATGAAGGTCCTATCTTTTTCTTAGAATCCTCTCCTTATTTTATAATAGATAGATATTTAGGACCTAATAATTATAAAGCCTCTACCTTGATAGATTTAGGAGCCTCAACTTGTTTCTTAGATAAAGAATTTGTTAAAAGCCATAGTATATTGGTAATATAAAAAACTAAAACCTATACATGTAGAAGTCATAGATGGCAGTCCATTATTTTTTGGAGATATTATTCATAAAATACTTCCTATAGATGTAACAATAAATGGTCATAATAATTTTGTAATTTTTAATGTAATTAGATCTCTCTAATTTTGTTGTTTTAAGTTTATCCTAGCTAAAATAGTATAATCTTCTAATAGATTAGCTTTCTAGTAAGCTTGACTTTTTTCAAAGCATTATTAAGAGTTTTATAGAAAGCTATAAGTCTAATGTAGCCAAATCCATACTCGTAAGCACAAAAACTTTCTTTCATGCTACAAAAGAAGAATTTTCTTTTATTATTTATGCCACATCCATTTTTAATGATGAGAAGACCTCATGTGGCATTCCAAGTTAATATTAAGATTTTAAAGATATTTTTGAGAAAAAAAATACAGATATTTTCTTAGAGCATCATCCATATGATTTATCAATCAACCTTAAAGAAAGAAATTAACCACTATTTGGTCCAATCTACAATTTATCACAAAATAAGTTGGCTGAACTCAAGAAGTACATTGACAAGAATTGAGCCAAAAATTTCATATGCCATTCAAAATCTTGTATAAGAACTATCTTATTTGTAAAGAAAAAATATGGATCAATGTAAATGTGTATATATTATCAAAGACTCAATAATATTACTATTAAGAATAGGTAATCTTTATCCTTGATATTTGGACTTTTTGATCAACAAAATCAAGCTAAGATTTATATAAAAATAGATCTACGAGGAGCATATAATTTGATCCAAATTAAAGAAGGAGATAAATAAAAAATTACATTTCAAATAAGGTATAGGCACTTTGAATATAATATCATGCCTTTTGGATTTATGAATGTACTATCTGATTTTCAACATCTTATGAATGATATTTTTTGTGAATTTCTAGATGATTTTATTGTCTATTACTTAAATAATATTTTAATCTATTCTAAGAACATACAAGAGCATAAAGTTCATATTGGTTGTGTATTACAAAACTTAAAGATGTAGGATTGTATGCTAAGTTAGAAAAGTATGTATTCCACACTATTCAAGTTGACTTCTTAGGATATATCTTTTCCAATAAAGGACTTATGATGGATATGAAGAAGTTTCAAATTATTATAGATTGGAAGATTTTAAGAATAATAAGAGATGTGCAATGATTTTTGGACTTTGTTAATTACTACAAAATCTTCATCAAGAATTTTTTTCAAGTTGCAGCTCTTCTTACACGTCTTGCATGCCAAGACAAACTTGATGGGACTAAAAAAGCTAAAGTATCTTCTTAAGCTTTAAATTTGATATTTATTTTTACATCAATCTTGTATCATGTCAACTTTTTTAAGATATTTTTATGGAAATAGATGCATCAAATTTTGCTATATGTGTTATTTTGTTACTAATAGGAAAAGATGACAAGTTCTATCCAATAGCTTTTTATTCTAGAAAATTCTCAGTAGCCAAGATTAACTATGAGATCTACAAAAAAAAAACTTCTTATAATTATAGATTCTATTCAAGAATGGCGTCATTATCTAAAAGGCACTTTCAGTCCAATCACCGCATATACAAATCACAAAAACTTCAAATATTTCATATCAATACGTATTTTGAATCGTTGCTAGATTTGTTAGAGCATGTCTTTGTGAAGATTCAAATTTAATATCACTTATTGGCTAGAAAAATAATAAGGTATATCTAATGTCCTTTTAGATGTTTTTATCTTGCATCAAAAGAAGGAGATGCAACTTTTGATTAACAAAGGACATTTTTAATGAAGCCAAAATAATTTCATCTTTAAGCAATGAAATTAACATTAATTATTGATTCAACTTTTCTTAAGTAAATTTAATTAAATATATCCTCTTATTTTCTTATTTATGGTATTAAGAATACTTCTTTTAAGTCTTGTCATACTTTCAAGTTTGACTTCAAGAACAATCTACTTTATTTTGAAAGATGCCTACATGTTCAAAAAAAAAAATTACATTTATGTGTTTTTCAAGTACGTTATCATCTACGACTTGATATTTTTGACTTCTCAAAAGTTGATAATCTTATGACAAAAGATTTGGTAGATTATTTATTTGAGCTATATACAACAATGAGGGTGCAATTAAAGGAAGCTCAAGAATGACAAAAGATCAAGACAGATGCCTATCAAAAGGAACAACCACAATTCAATGTAGATGAAAAGGTATAATTACTTTATCATAATAACAAGACTACTTGTCTTTATGATAAGTTGGACTACTATAGGCTTAGATCTTTTCCTATTTTTGGACTAATTTCTTATTGATTACATCTATCGGTATCGTATTACGTATTGTCTTGTTTAGGAATGCATTGGGCACCTAATTGTGGAAGGTGAGGTTGTGTTTCACAAGTATCCATGAAACCCTAATAGATTTTACTCATATGAGAAGAATATAATCCAAATTTCAATTCAAAAGAACTAAAAAATATTCTTCTTAGTAGCTTCAATCACACATAAACCTCAATTACCTTGTTACTTTCATATTTAAGCAATTTAAATCTTTCTTATAAGCTCTAATCCTAATCAGTGAGCTTTAATAAGCTGTAACTTCTAATTTGGCTATTCACTTGATGTAAAATTTTGCATGAAATTGTCAATGTAAGTCTTCTATATGCTCAAGAATTTTGAGCCCAATCTAATTTACAGGTTGTGAGAAAACCTCCAAAAATTGTACTAATGTCACTCAGATACCAACTTGAAAAGTGAAACAAAAATCCTAGCAATGATTTCTCCTTCTTCAATCGTTAATTTTGACTCAAAATTAGTGTGCACCATGATCTTTAAGTCCTTCAATATCATCCCAAATTTCACCTTAATCCGACTGATAGATCTCTAGATATCACAAAAATCCTATCCAACCTCAAACTGCCAACTTGTAAAATCCTCTTATGCTAAAAACCAGATATCTCTAAACCACACCATTAAATTATCACAAAATTTAGTATACACTTAGCACACCCAATAATCCAAATAATATCAAATTTTGAATTATAGGTATTATATTAATTGTACGAACTAGTCAAAATTGTTAATCCTAATTATATTATATAAAATCCAAATCACCAGTACAAACCCTGATTTTGAACAACAATTGTCCAGTTCCTAAAAATCCTAAAAAAATAGTCCTTATGCCTCTATAAAGAGCTTTAAGCTAGCTCTCAAACCCTAATCTTTGATCTTTGAATGAATCCCTAATTTATCCTTGGCTATCATTTTAGCAACCAGAGGTCTGATTTCAACCTTGTCTCACAAACGGTCAACCCTCAAGTATCAATCTAATATATCCTAAGGATTTTTTAGTCCAATCTTACCCTCAACTTCATCCTAGTATCAACCATACCAATCATTTACCTCTTCTATCCTGATTTTAATAATTTATGGCCTTTCTAAGGCAGTAAAAGAGTTTCTATATCCTAGAAGGTAAAAATACTAACTAAATTTTATCTACTTGCTATTAAGATAAGAAAATAGACTAAGATGCTTTCATAAAAGCCTTATTAAAATATTTTAAATTTTTATTAAACTAATATAATAGAATGTTAATTAAAAAATAATTTTTAGTCATATTTTTACTATATAATCATGTCACAATACAACATCGGAGTCAATGAAGATCCATCTTCTATTCCATGTCTCTCTTTTTGAACCATATAAGATTGTGAACATACCAAGAAGAAGACAAGGCTTAGACCTTTAAAGTGGAAGAAGTTTTAGACTTAAGACGGTGCCAAAATAAGTTGGAATATCTTATCTATTGGTATAGATATGATATTAGTGAAAGCACTTAAAAGCTAGCAAAGAATCTTATAAATGCAAGAAAGATGGTAGAGGCTTTTTATCAATGTCATCCATCAAAACCAAGATAAAGAATAGTAAGTTTTTGTTATAAAAGGAACAATGAAGATTGTGGTTAAAATATAATTATAGCATTAAAGAGATAAAAAATCAATAGCTGACAGATTCAATTCAAGAACCATCATTTGTTGACTTATTAGAAGATACATTGCGATTGTCAATGCCTTGAAGATGACATAACAAGGATAAAGACCTTTAAAAAGAATATATTCTTCTACAAATAGATGGTAAGATACAATGTATTTAGTATCAAGATCTAAAAAAAGACTCTCGATGTTTGGTGATTTTATTGGAGGTAAGGACAATTCTTGATGGAATTACAAATATTTTGTTTGAAGGAAGTTATGAAGGTTTCAACAATGATGAAATTACAAGGTGGTCTTCTTGCTCTTAAATGAGACATTATCAATGGCTAAGAGGACCTATCAACTACCTTTGAAGGAAACAAAGATCAGAGTATATGACAAATACGTTTTATTGCATCTTAGACTTCCTCAACATATGATCATTGCTACTCATGGAACTTGTATCTAAAAGGAGGGATAATGTCATCAATATATATCTATTATAATTATTACCTAGATAATATGGATAGGTAGAAGTAAGTAAAAATATATTAATTTCATAATATCTTGTAAACAAGCTTCTTAAAAGCTTTTTAGATATTGTTTTGACTTTATATGTATTTGTAGTTGATTGGTAGATTAGAAACTTTGTTAATAAGCTAGCCATGTGCCATATATGTTGATAGCTTTTGGAACAAGCTAACTATATAGCGTCCATATAGAAAACTTGCCTTGCAAGTTAAGATACATGTCATGCAAAGTCAATACATTTTTAGAGGTCCTATAGAATGTCACCACATAGATCCTAGGTAGATAGTATATATAGAGGCAAGAATGAAGCTTTCTTCACTCTTGTTAATTCTTTTCTTGTTTCTAGTTTAGTTTCAAGAGTCTCTAATTTTCTTCTCTTTTAACAATAATCATTCCAATTTCCTTTTTAATATACATACATCTCTATTTCTATTCCTTTGAGAGAGTGTCACTTGTTTATTTGCTTTAATTGAGTTCTTTCCTTAATATATTCTAAAATTAATATAAATTATGTAATATTTTAAAAATTATAGTTAATTTTTTAGAATAAAAATATTAAAAAATAAAAAATTAGATTGATAAAATAGAATTTATTGTATTTTTGGATAATAAATTTTTATAAATATATAATATGATTAAAAATTAAAAATTAAAAAATTAAAAATAAAATAAGATTCATTAATAATATTTATTATAGCTTCTAACTTAAACTAACTTGTCTTCTTGAAGATCATTTTGTAAAGAGATATATATATATATATATATATTGGATGTTGAATTAAAAAAGAACTATATCTTTTCAATAGTTTAAATAAAAAAATATTATGTAGTTTTTCATATATGTTTTAAAAAAATTAATTCTTTTAATATTTAAAATTTATCATAAGATTTAAAATAAAAAAATCTAAAGTCAATACTTTCTATCTTAACACTTTCTTTTAAATAATGTATTTAATAAAAATAATATTTTTATTAATTTTTTTATTTAGCATTATTATCTACCTTGATAAGTAATTTTTTAAAATGCCTTATCTGAATGCAATTATTTATATCATATAAAGAAGACCAAACTAAATATCAACATCAATTATTTTTTTTTTAAAAAAGATTTTTCTTTTAAGCTGTAAAACTAATCAATTTTGTTGATTTAAATTTTCTTAAATGATCTTATTTGAGCATGTCAATTTTGTTTTTTAGAATTGAATAAATAAATATTAAAAATAGTATAAAAATTATTCATAATTAAAATTTAAAGAATACATTTTTTGTTTTGAATAATTTTTATATGTTTTAATAGGCCAAATTTTTCTATCTACTTTTTAAGATATTTTAGATTGAAAAAAAATTTTAAGATTATGTTATTTTTATAATAAATCTTATTTCTTTAAATATAAAAGAAAATAAAAAGGTTTGTATAATCTTGCAACAAATTTACAAAATATATACTCCTTTAAATCAAATCTAAATTCCAAATCTTGTACTATCTTTTACTACTATGATTCTTAGACAATTCTCATGTTTTTGGTCAATTTCACTCATAGTAAAAAAAAACATATCTTTTTCTTTAAAAACTATTAATTTAGAATTATTTTAGTTTCTATCTATAATTTAATAAAATTATATTTTTTAATGTAATAAGTCTGAAATTAGTACATCTATTTGGTCAATAAGCACTATTTTATAAAAGTAAATTTATGGACATTTAAAAAATTAAAAAGATTAATGAAAATTCTTTCTTTCTTTCTTAAAATAACTTATATTTAAAGTTTTTATTAAATTATAGTTTTTTTAAGATTAATTCACATTTAAAATATAAAATTATATATATTTATATTAAGAAAATTTATCAAATGAACATTATCAAAAAGAACCTAGTGGATACCTCCCTTTTACTGCATAGACACCTCCTTGTACTATATACCTTTGCATATACACCTTCCAAAAAAAGTAACTAGTGTTGATTTTAAATTATGTTTCTTGATTTATTTATTACTTCAATATCAAAATTGGATTTATTTTTATCCATATGTATTCTAGAGCTCCATATTGTACCATTTCTTTGAATATTGTAGATTATGGATATATCAATATATCCTTCTATCTCTCTCGGTACTTTCTTTGTATTTCTCATTTATTTCTTTGAGATAGTAAATATATTATTTGGAATAGATTTTTTCCTTTATAATAGTCGCCTCTAAACAATGAATAGATAGTTGTAACAATAAAAATAAGTTGGCTGAAAGATTTTTAAATATGTGTATTTTGAGAGAATTGTTTTACATATTCTAAAAAATTACAAAGTTACTAATTATTGGTCGAGTTACACGAAATGTTTTTACATTTCATAGTGTGTATATATATATATATATATATATACGCACATACATATATACTTGAAAAGAAACCTAAGAATTGCTGCTTTTTTCAATATAACTATTTCATCCCAATTTTGATATAAAATTGAGCATTTTTCCATGTAGTAAGTACTAAATATGAAAAATAGAAATCCAAATACACTTATCAGAAGAAGCTACAATCATGTACATTTATTAGGGAAAATTCAAAAACCAAGAAAACAAAGAATTATTCAACCCAACTAGTACAGCAGATCATCCTGTGACTGGAAAGCTGTGTATACTAACAACCACTTGTCACCGCTGTGAGTTGTGGAGTTATCGCAGTAGATCAATGAATTCAGGATTCCGACTCAATCCAGAACCGGACTCATCCGTGGTCTTATTGATAGATGCCCAAGTTAGATGCCCCTTTCACAGATTGTTTCATACAGACACTCAAAACACATTTAACATATCCACAAGTAACATCAGCTCGCGGAATCATGTCGACTATTCTCACTGGTTCAGCGTGATGAAAATATAATAGCCAACGAAGGGGTGCAGAATCTCAACCACATGAGCCAACAATATTCACACAGAACGCGAGACAACACATACAGCACTCAATCCACAAACAAGAAGTGGGGCGAAACTACATGGTCGAACCATTGCGGAACTAATGCCACAAGTTCACTACTTCATTCAAAATTTGTGATGAATTCTACATTGGCGATTGGGTACTCACTCAAGCTCTATGTGCACAAATCGGACATAGGTGGTTTCGGAGAATGGTTTAGTTGGGCCTGGCGACTAAGAACCCGCAGATTTGCACCTGCTTCACGTTGTCGAACCCCAACACGCGCACGTAGCACCCGGGAAAAGTCTTCTTGCACTCCTCGATTTCCCTCAACACCTGCGCTGAGTCCTGGCATCCTAACATCGGCAGCTTCCACATCGTCCAGTACCGACCATCGTAGTACCCTGGCGATGAGTTGTTGACGCGAGACACGCCGTTCGAGTTCTGCTCCCAACCACACGGTTGTCAGAAAATGCATCGCCGACTACCACTCTCCCACGCCCACATTTCTACATTTCCACAATTCGCTCTCCGACTCACTCGCCCACACACGCACCTTCCACACATACACCGCATGCCACCACACCTACTTGCTACAACCATTCCCTCGCCTCGCCAGCATCAAGGAGAATCAACCACCATCCCCATACATCATCTGTCTTGTCCTGTCCTGTCCCAAAGCTGACGTCACACGCAAACCAAAGTCAGCATCCCGCGCAGCTTACCACATCGAACTCCAGGCACGGGATCAGCTTCTGCTAGATCATGTACTCCACCTGCTTGGCGATGGCGTCGTCGGACAATGGCGGCAAGTACGAGAACGTCTCGAACTTGGTTTGGCCTATGGGGTTCCACACCTGCATGCACTGCACGCGGCTGCCATTCTGCACTGAGCTTAGCGTTTGGGCCTTGGAGGCGCACAGAGTGGCGCTCTTGAGGCCCGCGAAGGCCTTGGTGGAGGTCGACCGGGAGGTCGACGAGTCTGACGAGGCTGTGGCGAAGGCAGCGGGGGCGGCGACGGTGGACGCAGCGACGATGGACGCCATCGCGAAGCCGTGAATGCTACACACCCATCTGAAGCAAGTCGAATTTCGTGGATAGGTAGACAATGTCGATGCGATGGTGCAGTTGAAATTATGTAGGACCCAACGGAACGAAGTAATTTGATCGTGCCCACAGCTTCGAGCGGAGCACAGGCAGATGGGGTTCGATCGGATAGTCTTTCCGGCTTTTCCGTGCATCCGTGCCGAGAGGTGACTTTCCAACAGTGGAGCTGCCTCATCGATGCGAAGGCCCCTTTCACCACCTTCGTTCTCCTTGACACCGGATTGTGTTTTTTTTACACTTCCTGTACTGAAATTGTAAGGGGCAGTTTTTGGATGGCTAAAAAGTCTCATCTTTGGAAGAGAATACACTGTAAGATGATTTCTTCCTCTGGTAGCCCCATAGACAGACACAATTCTGTGTTAATGGTTGTCCACTTTTGAGCCCTGGAGGCGACGAGAGTGGCGCACCTTGAACATGAAGATAAGTAGCGAGATTATGGAATTTGTGTGGCAGTATTTCGAATGAATTGGAGCACACCTTCTCAGAGACTTAGTTTATTCCCTTTACCGACATGGAGTTCGCCGTTTCCTCTCTCAGAAACTGTGTTTTATGATTCCATGAATGTGAAGTTTGAAGGTGGTGAAGTTGAGTCACTGATCTTGCCTTCTGAGCTGAGGAAAATGGTTCTGGGTCTATGGGTTGCCTTTTGCTGCAGCTGATGAATGGGATGTGATTGTTCTTTGTTCCGAGAACACACAAAGAGCATAAGACTGAGCATGTGAACTAATAGAAATGACATTAGGAATAAAGTTTAATATATATACGTATATATATGCATGTATATAAATACATACACTATTGGTTATGAAGTTATTAGCATAAATAGATTCGTGTTTTAATATAACTTTATGCAACACAAAAATATCGTGCTATTGTTAAGTCTTTGTTTTTGGAAATATAATGTCTTTGAAAAAAAAATAAAAATAAAATAAATGTTGTTACTTAATAAACTGTGAAGAAATTATGTTGTGCTGAGGGTTTGGCTTTTAGAAAACACTGTAATTTTTTATTTTTTATTTATTCATTTGTTTTTAATTATTGTTATTTGAAGTAAATCGTGATTTCTTGTCAATACCTCCAAGTGAGATGCTTTTTCGAATTTTAGATTTGAGTAGGTAGAAAATACGATTTTCATCTTTTTCTTAATTAAAATGCATTCTATTTCAACTTTAAGTTCATGAATCATTCTAATTAAGAAAAATGTGACAATCTATGCAATATTCTAAGGTATCACTACTTATTTTTAAGTATCTTACTGTTTATTGAAGGTTAACAATGTCTTGTAACTTGTAAATACTAAGTTGTTGTGATTCAGAAGCTCTAATTTTATTAGTTCATGTCCTTATCTTACAGTCATTTGAACAAGTTTATGGCTTAATATCATGCTTTTACTTCAAAATCATGTATTTATTACTTGGCTTTTTAACAATGCTTAGCATATTTACATTATTTCTCTTACTAAATTTAATTCAGTAGATTATCATTGATTTGTTAGTTTTTATTTACTTAATACTTAAAATATGTATTTTTAAATTCATCCTTCTTTTCTTTCTTTCTTTCTTTTTTGGATAATCAGTGTTGATAGCACCATACACTTGCACTTCTACTTTAAGTAATTGAAGTTATCATCATTACTACTTTTGTCTCTTTAAATAGTTTTGTAAATCAGAAAACTCTGCAATGCCTTTATAATATTTTTCTGCATTAACAAACTCATTTTTTTTTTTTTTTTTTTTTTAAAAAATATATCATCACTTTTACTGTATAAAATATGATTGTTTTTTGGAGGGCTTTTTCATCAATTTGAAATTATATTCTACATTATTCAACATTATATATAATACTTTATATCTATTTTTATTATATATAAATAGTAATTTATATATTAAGAATTAATATACTAATTAAAGATATATATTATTAAATAAATACATAATATTGAATTTATTTCAATAATTATCATTTAAAATAAATATAAGATATAAAATAAAATATAAAATAAAATAATATATATATATATATATATATATATAGTATTATTAATACCACCACCACTTACTTAATATGTTTTTATATTCTATTTTTTATTCCAATAATATAAATATTAAAATGACCTAGACTTTTATTAAATCAACCCATTTGTCCAAACCATCATTGTATCTTCATCAACATTCTCATATTATGTGAAGTTTGCTTGAAAATATACTAGACACTTGGTTATAGAAGGAAAAATAGAACTTGCAACAATATAATCCTAATAACTCTAATAGAATTCTAAAAAAAATCCAATTAAATTATAACAATGCTAATAAATCTTAAATTAAATTTAAAAGAAATATCAAGAATTTACAAAAGAAATATAAAGAAATCATAAATTAATCTAATAATATATATATAATAAATAATTCTTAAAAATATCAAAAATAAAAACCTTAATTGAATCCTAATCAAATACTAATATAACTCTCAATAAATCATAATAAAATCCTAAACCAATCTTAATTAAACTCTATGTCAAGGACAAAAAATCTCAAAGGAAGAAAATCCTCAATATACTCTTGTGTCATTGAAGAGAACTAGAAAGTCACTCAAAGATGATATAATATTAAACTAGAATGGCTATTGCCAAAAACAAGAAGATTAGAAAGACTTGAAACAAGACTAAAGACTAGAAAGATGTTGACGAGAGTGAGGAAGGCTTTATTCTTGCCTTCATATATACTCTTAACTAGGAGCAACATGGTAATATCCGATAGGACCTCTAAAACATGTTGACTTTACAAGACACGTATCTTAACTTGTAAGGTAAGTTTTTTATATGTACATCACATAGTTAATTTGTTCCACAAGCTACCAACACGTGATTAATTTGTTGACCAAGTTTCTAACCTATCAATTAACTACAAATACATGTAAAGTCAAAGTAGCATCTATGAAGCTTTAGGAAGCTTTTCCAGAAGGTCTTATGAAATTAATCTACTTTTATCTTCTTTTATCTACTCCTATCTAATCATATAGATATATATTAGAGTACCTATGTATATCCATGACACTTTAGATAAATTCTAATCAAATTCTAATCAAATTCTAATCAAATTCTAATCAAATTCTAATTCTTAATCCCATAGCAAATCATAAAAAAATCCTAAAAAAATCCTAATCAAATCCTAAACAAATCATAATCAAAGTCTACATAAATTATAATTAAATCCTAATAAAATCCTAAAAAAATCATAAATTCAAAGCAAATCCTAAACCAAATCTTAATAAAATCCTACACAAATCCCAAAGCCTAAGAAAATCTTAAACTAAATCCTAGATCCTAAATCAATCCTAATTAATCTTTAATCAAATCTTAAATCTTAAATAAACTCTTAATTAATTCAATAGTAGATTGAAAATTCAATAACTAATACTTGAACTATTTATTTTGACTCAAAATTTATAAACTTTGCAACAAATAAATTAATAATGAGTATAAAAAATTTGAAGGAGATTGCACATACCAAATAGATGATAATTCCTAAATTCCACTCGAGTGTCAACCAACCTCCTTTTCTAACCTTAATATTGATATTTTCAAACTATAATCTTTTAATTTCACCATTCAATTGGTCCAAAATATTGCATAATTATTAGAAGTCAAGCTAAATGCTATTGAATAAAATTAAATTTGAAAATCTTCAAATTTATAATTTTTTTTTATTTTTCATAATCTAAATCCATCAAGTATATTACTAACTTTGAAAATCCCTCAAAACCTCAATATTAATCTAAATGACATGAAACTAACTCTCAAAAATCTCTTCCCAAGTTTGCTCTCAAATATTTCTTTGCAGTTGATAAAAGAATCTTAAAAATAGTATAGATACTTGGTTTTGTGCTTTAAAATCTGATTTCAACTTTGGTTGGCAATTGGTCTTCTTTGGATATTCATTCTTATTTTCTTGAGGTAATTTTTACTAAAATAAACTCTTAACTTCTTCTTATATATACTTATATAATTTATTTTTCTAAGATACCTTATTTTGTCTTATTTATGGCTATATAAATTAAATAAAATATATTTTTATATAAATTACTATAAATATTATAAGATTTTACTACATGCCTATCTTTTATCTATATTATTTTTTTATATCATTTTAATTAGATTCTTTTATAATAAAACACTTTCTTTCTTCTTTCACCTAATGGCCATGTTATTGTACAACATCCACCTCTTTTATTCATGTACATCCTCCGGCATGTATCAATGACTCTTTAATTGATGTAAGACGTTCTTTATCTTGGTCAACTTCTAGCTCTTCAATCTGCTCTTCCACTTCTATTTCAATGTTACAGAATGGATTTTTTTCTCTATCAAAATATGAGCATATATTTCTTTGTTTAATTTATTTAACTCGCTTTCTTGCTATAGGTGGCTTCAATTTTATTCTATTAAGTTCTCATAACATGTATATATCATTGTCATGAAAGTATTTCTTTGAAATATCTCTCTTCATCTCTTATCAAAAAATTCTCACATCTAACTTTCAAACTATTTAATATCAATTCATCCTTGAACTGATAACATATTTTCTTTGGATCTCTTAAATTGAGTTGCACAAAAGCCTTTTCAATTCTTTCTTCAAAATCCAATGGTAGTTGCAATGTCATTGGTTTAATCTTCTTTACAATAGTCTTATATTTTGTGGTGATATTTACTTCATATTTATCTATATATTCTTTCATTCCATCATAAAATAGCTTAGAATATATATTTATTATCTTATCACCGCCTTTAAAATCCAAATCTAATAAAATTTATAAATTATTAATAGTAATATTAAAATAAGATTTTTAAAAATTTCTAATATGTATTCATCTTTATCAATCACTGCACGTTTTTTCAACTCATGGTCTATATTTTTGACATTTTTCTTTCTTATTTTTTTAAAATTACTTATATTTATAAATCAAATATACCCATCTTCTAATAATCCTATAATGACCTCATTTCTTCTACTAGGTAAGAAGTCATCACCCTTTCTACTATTATAATCTTGTTTTATAATGACTTGTAGTAAAAATCCTTTGAATTGTGAAGTTTTTTAAACTCTTTGTATATTCTTGGCAAAGAATGCTCTTTCAAACTATCTTAATTTTTTTTATGATTTATACAAACTATTAAAAATTATACCACCTACTTTCTATCTTGACTTCTTATCTTTGTTTAGGCCAAACCATCATCCATAATCTTTGTTTCTATTTATGTGACAATAATATATGGTTGTCCTAGTATAATAAGATATAGAAATATCTTATATAAAAAAAATTATTCATAAATAATATCTCCTACTACTACTTTAATATTTGAATAAGCTCCATATAAATCTTCCTTTGAATTTTTTATTGATCTTATCATCCACCATATTCAATATCAATAGGCAAATTTTCTTTTTTATATAACTCTTTTGACATCAAATTAATTTCAAAACTATGATCAATTAATTCTATAATTGATTCTTCCAACTCTTCTAATTTTAGTAAAGTTTCTATAATAGCCTTTATCAAATGATTTTGAGAATAATAACTAGAACCTTGAATCAAATCTTCTTCTTTAACAAATCTAACTCGTGAATCATCTCCAAAATTTTGCATTTTACCTTCTTTTTCTATATTGCTTCTTATTGCTTTTGTTTTTTGTGCATTTGATATCATAGTATCTTGTGTAGATTTTTTTTCTTTATTTTTTCAATAATAACTTCATAAAATTTATACTTAACGATTCATAGAATTTTTTGCCAATTATATATTTAATATTTCTATCTAAAATCTATTTTTTTAATATCTTTTTAAATTTTGTAGTAGCCTCAATATTCAATTGTATTTTATAACAAAGAACCTTTGCTTTATCTTTTATAATTTTTCTTTTCTTTGTAGAAGTATTATCCATTTCTTCTTTATGCATAAGATTCTTTTGTTGTTGTGATTTCTTTTCTTTTATAGTTTTTTTCAAGGCTTTTTATTATTTTCATATTTTCTTTAGTTTTTTCTATTAATACTTCATATTAATTCCTTGCAATATGAATAAAAAACTAATAATCCATCTACTAAATCATCCTACTCAATAATTTGTCAAATATTATTTTCAACATGTTTTAAATCATCTCTAATAAAAAAAAATTAGCAAAATTCATAGCACTTGATCACAAAGTACTAAATTTTCTTAGAAATTTAAGATTTATACTTAAATATTTTCTAGGATTTGCTTCCATCCAATATATTGATGCATTGTTGCTTGAAATATTAAATCCTTCTTTTGTAAATACCTTTATCTTTCTTTTATTAAAGTTTGTTTCTAATTTTTTTCCACTTTCTTTTAAGTGTATCATACTATCTTTAAAAGAATAATTCCTTTGTATAATGCTTTTGTAAAATCTTCACATTTCCTTCTTGAATGATCCACAATATTATACTATGTGTACTTATGCACTACATCTTTTATTTGTCTCAATTTTTGTCTTATTGATATTCTTGCAATTGATTCTTTTCCTTAAATTTTACAAGTATTATTTATAAATTTTTAATTTTTTTTATGATTTCATCAATTTCTATTTTTTCTTTCTTTGATGTAACCATTGAAGATTGAATCATAGACATGAGATGATTAATAGACATTTTTATTTTAGAAGTTTGTAATTATTTTTGAATATCAATCTTATTCTTTTTTTTTTTTTTTTTTTTTTTTTTTTTTTTGCAAGTAATCTTATTACTTCTTCTATTTATTTTAATTTTTTTTTTATCAATCCTTCTTCTTATTATTTATCTTCAAGCAAAATTTTCAACTTTTTTTATAACTCTCTATTAGTCACTTAAAGAAATAGCTCCACTTTACTTCAATCTAATAATTGTCTTTTTTTCTTTAATAAATAAAAATAGTCTTTTGAATTCTCTCAATAGGTTTGTTAGTTAAAGATTTTTTTTAGGTCTTTTAATCCATTCAAAAAATGACTTCTTTGTAATCTAATCACTATCTTCTAAAAAAACTCATCTTTTAATACTTAAGAAAATTTCTTCTATGAACTTCTAAAATATTCTATAATAGGCTTTACATAATTTTTTATTTTTGATACAAAGGCTAATTCAAATAATTGAAATAATTCCTTTTCAAAAACATGCTTCAATTCTATTTCTTTTATATAATATCTTAAATACTTTATAATATCTTCTCCTTTAAATTGATCAATTTTATCTACAACTACTTGTAATTCTTTACTTGTCATACCTTCTTTGCAATCTCTAATATATTATTGTATAAATAAAGCAAAAGCCTCAAACATGCTTGCAAAGTTGAGATCAAAATACATACCTTGTCCTCTTCTTATAGCTCCACTTCCAACTCCACTTGAAGTATTAATTGAAGTACCACTAAAAGCTCCTCTTTCCATTTTCTACCTTGTTTCTCCATAATTCAAATAAATTAAAAAAGAATCATTCAAAACACCTTCTACCTCAAGCTTTTCATATTGGGCTTACTAAATTATGTTATATTATATGAAATCTGCTTAAGAATGCATTGGATACCTAATTGTGGAAGGAAAAATGGAACTTTTGATAAGATGATCTTAACAACTCTAATAGAATCTTGAATAAATTCTAATTAAATTATAATAATGCTAATCAATCTTTAATTATTTCCAAAAAAAAGTTTCAAGAACTTATAAAAAAATATTAAAAAATAAAAAATTAACCTTAATAAAATATATATAATAAAAAATTCTTAAAAATATCAAAAATAGAAATTTTAATTGAATCTTCATCAATTACTAATGTAATCTTCAAAAAATCTTAATAAAAATTTTAATCAATTCTAATCAAATCTTACACTAAATTTTAATTAAATCCTAATTTAATCCTATTCAAATTCTAATGAAATCGTAAATAAATCCTAATCAAATCCTATATAAACCATAATCAAATCCTATATAAATCAAAATTCAATTTTAATCAAATTCTAAATAAATCTTAAATCCTAAGCAAATCCTAAACCAAATCTTAATCAAATCCTATAAAAATCCTAAATCTTAAATAAATTCTTAATAAATCATATAATAGATTAAAAATTCAATAACTAATGCTCAAATCATTGATTTTAACTCAAAATTTGCAAACTTTACAACAACAAAGTTAATAATGAGCACAAAATATTTGAAGAAGATTGCACATATCAAATAGATGATTATCCCTAAATTCCAATTGAGTGTCGACCAGCCTCCTTTTTTAACCATAATGTTGATATTTTCAAACTATAATTTCTTAATTTCACCATTCAATTGGTTCCAAACTTTATATAATTTTTGGAAGTTAAGCTAACTACTATAAAGGAAAATCAAATTTCAATATAATTGGCAAATCAACATGTATCTTAGAAAACCTTATTAGTCTTCTAAATTCCAATTTTTGAACCCATTATCTATAACACTCTAGTATTCTTTAATATTATTACTCAATTGGCTTCAAATTTTTATACACATTCATAATAAGCATTAAAAAAAATTCTAAATTTTTATTTGTAAATATGTTATGAAAATCACAAAATCTTCAAATTCATCAACTTATTTTTATTTTTCATGATCTAAATCCATCAATTATATTAATAACTTTGAAAATCCCTCATAACCTCAATATTAATCTAAAAGATATGAAATCAACTCTCAAAAATCTCTTCTCAAGTTTTCTATCAAATCTTATTTTGTGATTGATAAAAGAATCCTAAAAACAATGTAGATACTTGATTTTGTACTTTAGAATTTAATTTCAACTTTAGTTGGCAATTGATTCTCTTTGGATATCAATTCAATTTTTTGAGGTAATTTTTGCTAAAATCAACTTCTAACTCTTTTTCATATATGTTTACATCATTTATTTTTTTAAACTACCTTATTTTATTTTTTTTTATAATCATACAAAATAAATAGAATCCATTTTCATAGAAACTACTTCTAATACTATAAAATTTTATTACTTTCCTATCTTTTATCTATAATTTTTTACTATATCTTTTTAATTAGGCTCTTTTGTAATAAAACACTTTCTTTCTTCTTTCACGTAATGGCCTTATTATTACATTTCACTGTTTGTAATGTTATACTTTTTTATTCTATTCTCAGCCTTTGTCTCTACTTTTAATCCTTATTTCTTGTCTTGATTTTCTTTTTGCCATCTAATAGATGAAATCAAAAGATGGTCTTAAAGGTCTAAATAGGAAAAAGAATGAGGCTAAATATAGAAGTTATAAATACAAAGTGTTAGTAATTCAACCTTTGTTTTTAGCTACCTTCTCTTAGAGGACGTGATATCGGAGGATATTACATAAGACAATTTAATTAGAATATCAAAAAAATTTAAAAAAAGAAAAGAAAAAACAAGATGTCAAGGTGCCTCAAGCCTCAAGTATTCACAATAATACTGATTCCATTCTATACATGCATTTGCACATAATTTCATTCAACTTGCACTTCCTTCGACAAGTCTTATTTCTTCCATAGCTAATGCAAGCTTGCGAAGATTTATAATCATCTTGTCCAAATGAATAAACCTATTATCATATCAATCTAAGTAAATATTTTTAAAATTAGTATAATTTTTGAAAACTTATGTTGTATAATTTAGGAACTAACAATTATTATCTATATGTATATATATGTGTGTGATGAAATAAGCCTTGCCAGCGATATTTCTTAAGAAGAAAATTAAGTACACTTTGAATTTTGAGATTAATCAACTACTACATATGATGAATGTTGTAAGGTAAATGATGAAGTGTACCATAAGCTTGGAACTAAAACAATGTCTATGAATGTCTTTATAAGATTTCAACGAAAGAAATCCATGGATGTAATTTGGAGAAGATTACTTAGTTAGCTATTGGGCTATATCTTTCTTCATTTTGTCATATTGAAATTTTTTATAATATGTAAAAATTAATTACAGCATATAATATATTTATAAGTGTTGATGTACATTAGATTGGTTAATAGATTAATTTAAAGAGAATTGATTCAAAAAAAATTATTTTGAAGTTTACTTATATTGATTATGATGCTTAAATTATATAGGATATAGATATTTAGTATAAAATTTAAAGAGAAGATTTGAGCTCAAAGATGAAGATTCAAACCTTTAAAAAACTTATTTGAAAGGATAAAAATAAGGTATGGATAGATGAAGGTAAAAGATAAAGATCTTCATCCATATTGCTCAAAAGCTATGCCTAACAAGCATTGAGTAAGTTGTCTCCAATTATAAAAAAGATTTCATTGATTTTGAAAGCGGCATTTGAGAATCAAAAGTAAGGATTGTAAAGTTTAGAATTTGACTTACAATTTGTATACAAATATTAGAGGATTTAGAATTATGGTGATGAATTTATATTTGTTTGAAGTTAAGATGTCTTTTTAATACATATTATTACTATTTTGAAGATACAAGGAATTATATGATAGATTTTAGAGATTTGGAGAAGCAATCGCAAGGATGAGTAAATTCAAAGATAGTAAGTGAGATATTTTGTTGATAGTAATGATTGGAGCCATATTTTGAGTTTTCAAATGAATTTTAGCTCAAAATTTCTAAAAGTGTATGTTATTAGGTTAAAAAACTATATAGTAAAATTTTATGGTATTTAAGTACTTAATTTGTGAGATATAAAGAAATTTGCATATAGGTGTATGTAAATAAGAATTTGAAGCTATTGTTAGGATTTTGGTGATATCTAAAGATCCATAGTGAATTTATAAATGAAATTTGTTGTAGTAGTTGTTAAAATTACATAGTACTTTTTGTAAAATTTGGATTTGTTTGGACAGTTTGATTACAAAATGAGCTGTTGAAGTTTGGAAAAAAATCATCTTAAAAATATATAAGGTTTTATAATATTTTTATCACATTTTTAATGATCATTAATACTTAGGGCTTATGTGTTGATATAATTTCCCTTATAGGGATAATTTTATATATAAACTTGATATTTTTTTTAATCTTGAGGCTTGATTGACTAATTCGTCATAGCTAGAAGCCTAGTGCTTTCTTAAGGCAAATTATCTCTACTTCAACATATTGGTGCTTCTATTGAGAGAGCCTTAAGGTACTAAATTTTTTAACAAGTGAAGATGGGAGGTCAATATTAGGTAGACTAGATGCTCATGATTTATTCAAAGCATTTGCTTAATTTATAGAAGAGAGATAATAGGTGCATAGAAAGGATAAGAACACCATCAAAGCTTTACAAGTAGTAGTGGATAAGGTTAAAAGTTTTAATAGAAGAAACATCAGTAAGTTCCTAAAGATTTATACATATGAATTGGAGGTTTATTAAGTTTCAAAAATCAAGATAATTACCACCTTTGATTTGGCAATGATACTAAAAATTAGAAAGATGGTGCAAGAGTTGCATATTGAGGCTATATCATGGAAGAAATTTGAAGAATTCTTGAATGATGAATTTTTTGAGGAAGATTCAAAGAGAATGATAAAATAGACCTTTTTGGAATAGATTGAGCAAAGGCCAGAGAATCAAATGGCTTCAAATGAATTAATTAAGAAATTTGAGATCAAGTTTGGATAATTGCCATAGCAAAAAAGATAGCTATTGGAAATAAGAAAAACTGGATTATTCTTACAAGCAATTGATGAATACTTAGAAGTTAAGCTTCTCTTTTATCTAGCAGACAAGACATTTGAGAGTGGTTTTACTAATAATTAGAGGTTAATAAAAGAGACAATGGAGCTTTAAGCTAAAAAAAAAAAATTAAGACTCAAGATTTAATATTAAGATTGGAGCTAGTGCCTACATTCCTAAATCTAGTGCCACCTCAAAAGGTAAGCAAGATTGTTAAGGATGAGACTCTTCAAGAATTCATTAAAGACATACAAGATTTGAGGGTGGAAATGACTAAATTCAAGAAATCTTAGATAGAAAGTTCATCAAAGATAATTGAAGACTGTAGAATAGGTAAATAAACTTTGTAATAAGTTACTAGTTGGTTATTGAAAACCTTGAGAATTAGACTAATGGATAGGCAGTTTAGCTGGTAACAGTAGATTGTTAGTACAATAAATGGTTAAGAATTCAAAAGATCATAACCTTTGGAATCTGCTGGCTGACGGATCATCTTTTTGGTAGGATAAATAGGTTGAGGAAAGAGAGATCGAGAGCTAGACTGAGAGTCGTAAGCCGAAGTAAGCTTGGTGCTACCTCTTTATTTTCTTTATTATTTACTTATGAAGAATGATGATTGAGAGAAGTATTGTTGAATTGATAATCGTAGAATGGATTATGGATTGAATTAAGATGGAAGTAATAAGCCTCGGTGTTTTGTAGTTTGATACTTGATTTCAGATAGCCAGAATATAGTCAATTGTGACATTAACAGATCCAATTCATATAACTAGTCTTTCTCTGTATTCGAAACCACCTCTATTAGTTCAATTGCTTTGGTCTACTGAAGCTTAAACGCAACGAGAACAACATTTTGGTACCGCTGTCGAAGAAATGATAACAATATGAAATGTTAAAAATTGATTGTATGGAAGATGGAATTATATGTTGAATGAGAACGTGAAAAGAACCAGTTTTAGGATTACAAATATGTGAGTTATAATTCAAGGCAGTATTGATTTTGTAAAGAAGAATGAAAGATTATGAGTGGTAATTATAGAAAGGAGGATTATTAAAGATATAATCGACAAACAAAAGAAAGACAAGAGTGAATACGCATAAGAAATAGCCTATGGGAACGACAAAAAGGAATTGCAGGTCCAAGAAAAATCAAAAGAAGAAAAATTCAAATTCAAATAGTAAGGAGACCATTGATAATATCAACGACCACAAGAGTGCCAGAAGTACCAATTGCAGTACAAATGGGAGCAGTAGGAGATCGAACTTTAAGTATAGCATCATTATCTATTTTTAGTGGTTGCTTAGGCTCTGATCCTGATCACCATATATCTCAATTCTTGACAGCCTGCATGGCTAATAATGGTAGAACTGAAGACATTTAATTGAGATGGTTGCCAGCAATTTTAAAAGATACAACTTTTGAATGGTATATTCAGTAACCAATGGATAGATTTCCTAATTGAGAGGCCTTGAGGAATGCCTTCCTAATCCATTTTAAACCATAGGATTTGAAGATCTATTTCGAGAAAGTTTTATGAATAGCAGGATGTTTGCCAGAGAATCCGTAGAGTCCTATTATGGCCGGATTGCGGATATACTTTGTAAATGGTCAAATAATCAAATGCCAAATGTGTTTATATTTTTGATATTAATTAACGGTTTGTATCCACCAGAATTAAAAATGTTTGTAAAAGAAGCTTGACCAGCTATGGTAGAGGCATTGTTGGCATGAGCAAAGGTATGGGAAGAATGTCATTATGACCAATTATTAACAGTAGAGGCCACGATGATTCTAAGTTCAGGAAGCCAACAAATACAACTGAGAAATGTGTCGATGGGTAATTATCCACAAATGGCTGCCTCCAATGTGAAGAATATTATGTTGCAATAATCAATTAATACTACACCAGTCTAAGCAATAGCACCAATAATGATGACATCTTATTTTATATTGCCAACCTATCGACAATCAGAGTTGTTTACAAATGCGACAGTTAAAGATCCAAATGAAGCCTTGTTATTAAATCTAACAAAGAAAATAGAAGAATTGGCCATGAATTTGGCTAAAGATAAGGAGAAATGATATAAGCCTTCTAATATGAGACCTAATGTATGGTATAATAATTATAAGGAATAAGGTCATTTTGATATGGAATGTCCATCATCCAGACAAATGGGTGTTCAATGTATATTTTACGGAGGAAAGTACCCTATCCAAAACTGCTGGTATTTACAAAGGCAACAATAATTCAGTAATCAGACCATGATTCTAATGACTCAGTGGAAAGTCAATCAAATTCAAATAGAAAATACATATGGATGGAATGGAAATCGATCTAATTAACAAAATCAAACATTCAATAACTTTGTAAGTTCCAATTTTAATTAGGGGTCTACATCAAACCCTCAGAACTACGGGAAGGAACAACAAAGGTATCAACAATATGCTCCATCGGCGTCATTGAATCAAGTATCCTCTGTACCAACAAGACAATCAAGATCATTTTCTAACCCTACATCGAACAAGCTTAGTAGGTATATAACGATGGAGACACCCAATATGCCGAATGGAGGTACAAAAAGACGACTTTGTTGTTTTCGTTGTAGACAGATTGGTCATTATGCCAGTGAATGCCCAATCCCAAAGCCAGTGACGATTATGTTCTATTATGTGTGAATTGTAAGCAGTCGAGACATACTTATCAGCAATATAATGCTCTGTTCAATTTCAATAATTGAGATCAGCAAATCTAAAGCCAAGAAAAAATGAAGGAGATAAATCAAGGTCCTCAAGATTCACCAGTTCATCGTATAGAAGTAGTCCAAGCTGTCCTTACAAGAAGTCAGCAAAAGGATAAAGAACCAATTCAATATTTGAGTGATCCTGAAGCGAAGGACCAATTGGACCCTATTATAGGGACATCTAATCTAGGTTCTGACATGGATCCCTTACTCAGTATAAGACCTGAATCGGTTGTGCACTCTAATGAGGTACGAATTACGAAGGCTTTGATTCCGTGTGAAGTTGTTCCGTTCTCTACATAATTTTGGGAAATGTCTTTTTCATTGAAAGATCCTCTAAGAGGCATGAATTCCAAAGAACCAATATCAATCCAATTGGGAGAAAAATCTTACCCGTTGAAAGAACCGATTTTACAGGCTTTGTCAAATTCAATTCAAGGAGCTTTACCAATTTCTAATATAGAGAAAATCAATTTACTTACATCGGTGTCTAGGACGAAGAAGAAGAAACAGATATTGGGAATTACCACTAATACAGAACCATATGATATTCTAAAAGATTTGGACACCATACAACCCACGATCTCCATGAAGCAACTTTTGGCGATAGCACTTGAGTGCCAAACTATCTTAAATTCCTCATTAATTTGTCATAGATCTCAAAATAAAGAAATTCGAGAAGTAAGTTTGAATCTCAATCCGGATGCACCTATGATTGATGTCTCAATTGATGGAGTGTTATTATCAAGAGTACAAGTAGATGAAGGATCTAGTATAAATCTTATGAATGCTGCTACAATGAAGGAACTAGATTTGGATCACTTATTGCTTACTACAGTGGTTTTGAGAATGGCTGACTGCAATCGAGTTAAACCTATGGATATTTTACAAAGTATTGATATAGTAATTGTGGGGATTACCTACAAAATTGATTATATTATTTTTTCATTATAAAGCTCTATATTATCATATCCAATTTTATTAGGATGACCGTGGTTATATCAAGCTAAAGCTCAAAATGATTGGAGCCATGGTACATTGACAATTGAGAAAGGTAATGATAAAATTGTGCTTCAAATGTACCCTGTCCAATATCACGGAGAAACTCAAGTCGCCAGTTCAGAATTCACGTCGGATTGTGAAGATGAGTCTTCAGAAGAAGAAATTGGTGCACCTGCTCTAATTTATGCTGATACAAGGTAAGTTGTCGAGCACACTAGAATGAACTACCAGTGCATGGGACCGTAAGAGTACTTAGTTCTTCCAGATGTTATTGACGATTCTGATCAAATGATTGCATATTGGATGAATAGACAGGATGTTAATCACATTAGTACTATGGAACTGGAGTTGGAAAGTTCTCATATGTCGAATTTTATGAAAGATTCTTGATTTAAGCAGAACATCAGTTTAGGGACTCCTGAAATTCCACGATGTCAACCAATTAATTTAGGTATAGAGGAGGCTTCCCAAATCATTCAGATTTACGACGGTATAAAAGGCAAGGAGAAAGAAATTTGGGTGGATTATTTTTTAATGCATAAAACTGCTTTCGCATGGTCATATGCAGATTTGAAAGAAATTCCAGCTAAAGTTGGTGAGCATCAAATTATATTGGAGGAGTACGCTATACTAGTATGCCAAAGACAACATCGACTTAATCCAAAATACTCACTTATGGTAAAAGAAGAACTAGATAAACTCTTGGAGGTTAGATTTATCTATCTAATTCTTTTCAGTGAATGGGTTTCACCAATTATTATGGTACCGAAAAAAAATAGAAAAGTTTGCATCTGTCAAGATTTTTAAAAATTAAATACGGCTACCAAAAAGGATTATTTTCTTTTATCATTCACGAATAGTATATTAGATGTTATCGCTGGATATGAATGTTATTCATTTCTTGATGGATTCTTTGGTTATAATCAAGTTAAAATTGTAAAAGAAGACCAGTTAAAAACTACTTTTACTACGGATTGGGGGACCTTTGCTTATAAGGTTATGCCATTTGGGCTTTGTAATATACCAGCTATATTTCAAAGGGTAATGATACAAGTGTTCCAGGATTATCTACGAATTGTAATGGAAATATCTCTAGATGATTTTTGTACATTTAGTATGAGAGCCACGCATTTAGAATGTCTAGGTCAATGTTTGAATCAATGTGCCAAATATGGAATTTCTTTAAATTCAGAAAAGTACCAATTTCGTATACCTTCTAGTAAACTATTGGATCATATAGTTTCAATGGCAAGCATTACTATAGATCCGAATAAAATAAAGATTATAGTAGAATTAAAGCAACCAGATACTATTACGGGTGTTCAAGCATTTGTCAGCCATGCCAGTTATTATCGGTGATTTATTTATCTATTCATAGTTATATGCTTTTCCTTAACAAATTTCTTGAAGAAACCACTAACTAATGGGACTAGTCCATTTTGGACAAAGGAATGTACAATTGCATTTGAAACATTGAAACAAAAATTGATTTCAGCACCAGTATTGGTGGCACCTTGTTGGACAAAACCATTCCAAGTTTATATGGATGCATCTAATGTCGCGATTGATTCTGTGCTAAGCCAATAAGATGACCGGGGTTTTGATCACCCTATTTATTATGCAAGTCGTCAATTGATAGCAGCTGAAAGAAATTATACAACAACCGAAAGAGAAGCATTGGGAATGATTTATTCCATACAAAAGTTTTGACATTATTTTCTTGGTTATAAATTTATTTTCCATGTCGACCATGATGCTTTAAAATATATGATTAATAAGCCTCAATTGAGTGGTCGTATTACATGATGGATTCTACTCTTGCAAGAATTTGACTTTACTATTCAGGTAAGACTAGGAAAATCACATTCCAATGCGGACCATTTATCTCGGTTATTCAATATATTGGGTAATGAACCCATTAACGATGCACTATCTAATACAGAACTATTTACGATAGATGTAATTACTCCGAAGTATAGTGAAATAATTCAATACTTGACATTTCAAACCTTCCTACCCAATTTCAATAAAAAGCTTAAACGATGCTTAATATTAAAATGTACACCTTATACGATGATTCGTGAAGCTTTATATAAATAAGGCAAAGATGGAGTTTTATGATGCTATATTTATCAGACTGAAGTACATACTATATTGGAAGGTTGCCACTTCGACAATTGTGGTGGACATTTTGCGGAGGACAGCACGGCTCGTAAAGCTTTACAAGCTAATTATTAGTGGCCAACAATGTTTGCAGATGCCCACCAATTTGTCCGTCATTGTGACCCATGTCAAAGAACGGGTCGATCTATTGGAACTTCAACAATGCCATTCGTACCAATTCTAGCTTAAGCGCCTTTTAAAAAATGGGAAATTGATTTTGTGGGACTAATTGCACCAGCCTCGAGAAATGGACAAAAATGGTATATATTGGTAGCAACGGATTACGTAACAAAATGGGCTGAAGGCGTAGCTACGAAAATCGATAGTGCAAGTATAATAGCAATCTTTTTGTATGAAAATATTATTATACGGTTTGATTGTCCACGAGAATTGGTTAGTGATCGGAAAACTCATTTTATCAATAGTATGATCGAAGCACTCACAGCTAAATATGAGATAAAATATCGGAAGACTACACCGTATCATCCTAGAGCCAATGGACAAATGAAAAAGACTAATAGAATTTTATGTAAAATCTTAACAAAAATAATTTCAAGAGCTAAAACAGATTGGGATACTAAGTTGTTCGCAGCTTTATGGACATACCGTACTGCGTATAAAGTTACTACCAATGCTATTCCTTTCCAATTGGTTTATGGCCAGGAAGCAATCTTACCTATTGAATTAGAAGTCCAAAGTTTACAAATTGCTATAGATAATAGATTGAGAGATCAAGATTCATTACGGCACCGTTTAGAAGAATTGGAAAAAATGGATAAAACTAGAGCCAATGCATTAATGATAATGGAAACTACACAAAAACAAAAGAAGACTTATTATGATAGTAAGCTCAGACCAAAGGCTTCTATGCCAAATGATTTGGTACTTCTTTACGATAGTCGATTTAATAATTTTCTAAGAAACTTTCAAGTTTGATGGCATGGGCCATATCGAGTTATTGATGGATTTCCAAATGGTTCAGTATAATTGGAAGATTTTATGGATACTAAATTTATAACACGAATCAATGGTAAGCGGCTTAAATTTTATTATACATAAACTTGGGATGGATTTTCTATTACAAAAGGGGAAGTCGACCCAATTGATTGGACCATAGTAAGAAGTAGGAGGGGGACTCTTGACAAGCATCGTGTTTTTTTTTGTGATTAAGGAGAAGATGGCAAACATGATATCTGAGACAATAAGGATGGCGACCGATTGGAAGAAACGACAAGAACGACAACAGGTAGAGGTTGTGATCTTACATACTAAATTAATAGCATTAGCAAAGAAGGCCAATAATTTAGTACAGATCAATATGCCAGTTTCAATGATAACATCTTTGGAGATACCTTTGAAACTGATAGAAGAATGGCAGAAGTTGTTAGAGGAGCGTGACAACCAAATTGTCTAACGTGAGTCTCAGGTACGAAAATTGGGTTTGTTGAATGAAGATCTGATGGCACGTTTGGATAGAAAACTATCAAACACCGAGGCAGACGATGAAGATGTAAAGAGGAGAAGGTCACCAATTCAAAGGATGATAAGCCAACGCCATTGACTAAAGAAGCCAACGTTGTCGTATTACATGAAATCTTTCTTAAGAATGCACCAGACACCTGGCTGTAGAAGGTAAAAGAAAATTGCAACAAAAGGTCCAATTAGTTGATGACCTCAAAATTCCACTTGGATGTCAGTCAGCCTCTCCTTCTCCAATATGATGCCAAACTTCTAGCACCGATATCTCCTTTTTCTACCATTCGATTGCTTCCAAATTTTACTTTTATATAGAAAATCAAGTCTTCTACTGATAAAACCAAAAATCTCTCTAATCTAACTAGCAGATTGCTAGATATCTAAGAAAAACTTACTGGTCTTCAAAATCCTAAATCTCGAGACCTTAGCTCACAAAACCTTCATATGTATCAATCTAGCCATTCAATTGACTTCAAACCTCTTGTACACATTCACAACAAGCATACCAATAAGTCTTTAAATTTTTATCCATAAAAATGTTACAAAAATCATGAAATCCAAAAATTTGTAAACTAGTTTTATTTCTCAAAGATCTAAAATCACAGAAAACATCACTCGCTTTGAAAATCCTTCAAAATCCAATATTGATCCAAATGACACAAAATCACCTCTCCAAAATCCCTCCACAAGTCTCTCCTAATTTAGCTCTCCAATCTCCTCCCAAAATCTCTCCGCCCGTCTGTCCCCTATTCTTCAGCCTTGGTCTTTCCAAATTGGTCAAGCCAATGGAGCTTTTTCCCCCATGCAGTCCAATCGTCCTGCCTTCGACCTCTCAAATTGGTCCAACCAACGGAACAGCTTACCCCCCTATGCGGTCCAATATCCTCCTGCTTTGGACTTCCCAAATTGGTCTAGTCGACAGAATAGCTTACAACGGAGCCAAAGTCTCCGTATTGAGACCTCATTGGATTGCCAATCGAGTCAAGTTTTATACTGGATAAGAGGCCATAACAAGACCTGACTTAGACGTCTCCGTAATTAGATCAGATTGGCCCTTCACATCAAGCTCACTCAATGTTAAATTAGACCTTTCTCTTTCTGTTGACTCATGTTATTGGAATTAAACCAAGTATTTCATTACTGATAAGTATGCTCCGACTGACTACAATGGTGTCGTATTGTGACATGAGTATATCGTGAAAATATAAAGAAATGGGACTTTTATTAATGTTCAGTTACCTCGAATATTGGGAGCAACGATCGATTCCAGTGCCAATATTCAGGAGCCAATTCAAACACCTCATCACAATCGGTCAGGGCATACTTACCAATAACGAAATGCTCCGTTCGAGTCCAATAGTGGGAGTCAACAGAATCGAAAGGACTAAATTGATGACTGAAGGAGCCTGCCACAAAGGACCAATTTGATCCAATTACAAGAACATACAAGTCTTACTACGGGCTTCTTAGCCAATATGAGTCCTGAATTAGTCGGGCGACTTAATGTGGTTCCGATTACGGGGGTTTCAATTCCATTTCAAGTTGTCTTGTTCCTTGTGCCATTTTAGAGAACGTTGTTTTCAGAAAAAGAACCTTTTAAAAGGCAAAAAATGGAGGAAAAAGCTCTGACGACGGGAGCCAATTCTGGATCCAAGACAGAAGATTAAAGAAATTCAGAGGTTAGGGTTTGAAAGAGGAGAGAATTAGGGTTAAAGGGGAGGATAGGTTAAGAAATGAAGGTGGGAAGAATCAGGGTTTTTAAGGAGGAAGAGCTAGCTTCATGCTTCGGGGGAGGAAAAAAAAAGACAGAGAATTGGGGTTTATTTTTCATAGGATTTTGGGAAGACTTCTGGCAATCAATGCTGAGAGGTCGATGTGTTGTACTGGTAAATCGGGGTTTTAATGAAGTGGATATAATTACTCTTGACTGTTTTGTAAAATCGAAGTTACGTCTGTGATTAAAGAATTAAAAGGGTGTCTATAGGATTGAGTATGCGGAGTGAATGAAAATTTTTGGGTTAATCTAACAAGACAGTCAGTGGATACAAGGTCGTGAGTATAAAGCGGTATCAGAGATTAGCACATTGGATTGTTCGGGATTCTCTGTAACATATAGAGATCTATCGGCTAGGACAAAAAGGATTTCGGTGAGAAATCGAAGGACATCCATATAGATTTACGGTATATTCTTGTAATTATTTATATTTCAACAGTCAAAAACCGATAGACTGCTTGAATATTAGCGAATCTCCATACTACCTTCTACAGCCAGACGTCCGGTGCATTTTTGAATAAGAAAGCACGTAATACGACATAAGTGGTGAACCCAATGTGAAAGCTTGAGGTGGAAGATATTGGATTTCATTTGATTTTATTTTTATTTTTATGGAGAACGAAAATAAAAATTTTGAAGGATCTTTGGGAGGAATTTTTAGTGGGGGTTCTTCTAAAGGACAAGGTATGCACATGGATCTGTCTATTGCTAGTATGTTTCAAGCCTTCTCATTATCAATGCAGCAACAACAAAGCAATGTTCGAAGGGAAGCTTTGGCAACCAAAGCATTGCAAGCAGTGGTCAATAAAATTGATCTATTTGATGGAAGGAATATTTCAAGGTATTTAAGATGTTATGTTTGTGAAATGGAATTAAATCGAGTTTCTGAGAAGAAAATGGTTGCACTATTTGGACTTGCCATGATACCGGAGATAAGAGACCATATTACATCGATTACGGATCGTTATGGGAATTCATGGGAGGTTTCTTCACATTCATTGAAAGACGAATATTTCTTGAAAGATGCTGATCACGTTACTAAGAAGCTGTTTCTGGAATGGATTGAATGGCCTAATAAGAATTTGCAAGCAACAGAGCTACTAAAGAAATTTGGGAGGCAATACTCTCAATTATCAAAGGTAGAAAAATTGACATTGGAACCGAACAAAGTTGATCTATTTCTTCAAGCTGCTGATGGAGAATTGCAAGGAAAATTAGAACTCCTTCTTGAAGACAAAGAAGAAGATGAAGGATTGACATAAAAGTGGAAGAATGTTGAAGATGCAGTGGGGTTGCTTACAAAAAGAGAAAAGAGGAAGGATAGGAGCAATATTTCAAAAACAGTATAAGCATCCAAAGCTCCAGTACATACAACACCACCAACAATGCCTACAGTTCAACCTTCGACATCCTTATGAAAGAAAGCAGATATGGGGATGGAAGAAATTATACGAGGAATATGAGATCTTCAAATCAAATGAACAAGACTTGAAGAAAATACTTCTACTAACAATTTGAAGAATATTTCAAAATAAGGATATGTAGAAAGATGCATTTGGTGTGATGATGCTTCACACACTATGAAAGATTGGAATGAATTTAATAATATGATACGGCAAGGAATTATTTGTTGGAAAGATGGGAAGATAGCATTAAAAGATAGGGAGGATCTTCTTCAAATCAATTTTGGCAAGGGAGGAATGAGAGCATTGGTTCAAGATTACTTAAAAGAGCATGAAACAGTAGCACGAGAAAGTGCAAGTTATGGTGCTAGAGTAGATGATGACCTTGGAAGAAGTACGAAAACTAGTGAGTTTTGGGCTTCTGCCGTTTCTACAATGCAATAAGGAAAATTACCTCGAGAAGCGTTATTGAGGACTGTAGCTATAATACAAGGTGCAACAAGTTGGGAGGATCCTGTTGAGTCTCTTTCAGTTCATGCATATATTGCTAAGAGCCAACATGAAGCTTTGATGGAAGAAAAGAGACGAAGAAATTTTGATGATACGAGAGAAGGAAATTCTTCTAAGAGGCAAACTCGAGGAGACAAGGCTCGGGAGGCAGCTTCACAAGAATTGCCTGTAAAGGATACCTTAGCATCATTGGAAGAAAAAATAAGGGAGACAAAAGATAAGGGAAAATCAATTACTTATAAGCTACTTTCTAACATTGAAGCGACAAAAAATTTGAAAGGGGTATTGAAAGAATGTATATTAAACGCTAAGGTGGAATTCACATTGAAAGAAGTTTTGAGAATTGTAAAGAAGGAATTTCATGATGTTATCATTGACAGCATTAAGCGAAAGAGGCAATTAATGGGCGAAACTGGAATGAGTCATGCTATTGATGCAAGAATATATAAAGATGAAGAAGAGGTTGATATTGGTTACAAGCAACCAACAAATGAAAAAAATGGGTATAATCAACGAGTATGTTTCAAAGATTATAGTGATAAGGAAATGAAAACTTTGAGCTATTATACTCGAAAGCATTGGGCAAGGGCAACTACTGAGGTATTGGTGAAAGTAGGAGATATAGAAGAACCAATTGTTGATTTAGTCGACCATGGTTCTAAAATAAATCTCATGTCTAAAGATCTTTATAAGAAGCAAAAATGACCAATTGATATGGAACATGGATGGGCAATATGAACAACTAATAACACATGGGGCAAATTATATGGAGCTTGTCCAGATGTCAAAATTTGGATTGGGGATGTTGCGATGGAGCAACATTTCTTTGTTCAAGATACAACATCTTATCCGTTGATTTTAGGACAACCTTATATCACAACAACACGGATGGAAACAAAAGTACTTGATGATAGTTCTGCTTATGCAAGGGTCCGTAGCGAAGATGGGAGGAAAACTGTATAATTTCTAACAATACCTCCTAACCATGAACGAAATCGAGATAGGTTGAGGGAGAAACCATTGCCAAAGATTGTTGAAGGATTTAAGGATTTTTGGGAGGTACTACTATAAAGCAAGATTATGGAGGTATAAAAGAGGAGGTACTCTCGCGAGATGAAGGTGCCTTTGATGCAAGTTTTATTGGTATTTTGGAGAATGGAAATATTATGTATAAAAAAGTTGATGATTTTAAAAGAAAAGAAAGAAAAGAGATTATATAATATTGAAGGAAAATTATGCAAGTTAGGTACGCAGCAAGAAGATGAAAGTGATTTGAATAATGAAGGTGACAAAGACAAACTGGACAAAGACGTAGAGAATATATTATAAATCAAACAGCAATTGGGTAAATTGGTGCATACCGGATGATGCATAGGTTCAGAGGGGGTGGATGTCATGTTGTGACACGAGTATACTGTGAAAATATAAAAAAAGGGGACTTTTATTAATGTTCAGTTGCCTTGAATATTAGGAGCAACGACCGATTCCAGTGCCAATATTCAGGGGCTTGTTCAAACACCCCGTCACAGTCGGTCAGGGCATACTTATCAGTAATGAAATGCTCCATTCGAGTCCAATAGTGGGAGTCAATAGAATCAAAAGGACTAAATTGATGACTGAGCGAGCCTGACGCGAAGGACCAATTTGATCCAATTACGAGAACATCCAGGTCTTACTACGGGCCTCTTGGCCAATATGAGACCTGAATTGGTCGGGCGACTCAATGTGGTCCTGATTACGGGGGTTTCGATTTTGTTTCAAGCTATCCTGTTCTCTATGCCATTTCAAGGAACGTTGTTTCTGGAAAAAGAACCTTTTAAAAGGCAAAAAATGGAGGAAAAAGCTCTGACAGCGGGAGCCAATTCTGGATCCAAGACAGAAGATTGAAGAAATTCAGAGGCTAGGGTTTAAAAGTGGGGAGAATTAGGGTTAAAGGGGAGGATAGGTTAAGAAATGAAGGTAGGAAGAATCAGGGTTTTTAAGGGGGAAGAGCTAGCTTCATGCTTCGGGGGAGGAAAAAAAAAGACAGAGAATTGGGGTTTTTTTTTCATAGGATTTTGGGAAGACTTCTGGCAATCAATGCTGAGAGGTCGATGTGTTGTACTGGTGAATCGGGATTTTAATGAAGTAGATATAATTACTCTTGACTGTTTTGTGAAATCAAAGTTACGTCTGTGATTAAAGAATTAAAAGGGTGTCTATAGGATTGAGTATGCAGAGTGAATGAAAATTTTTGGGTTAATCTAACAAGACAGTCAATGGATACAAGGTCGTGAGTATAAAGTGGTATCAGAGATTAGCACATTGAATTGTTCGGGGTTCTCTGTAATGTCTAGAGATCTATCGACTGGGGCAAAAAGGATTTCGACGAGCAGCCGAAGGACATCCATATAGATTTACGATATTTTCTTGTAATTATTTATATTCTAACAGTCAAAAACCGATAGACTGCTTGAATATTAGCAAATCTCCATACTATCTTCTACAACCAGATGTCCGGTGCGTTCTCGAGTAAGAAAGCACGTAATACGACAACGGGTGACAGTAATTGGCCCCTGAATATTGGCACTGGAATTGGCCACTACTACTAACATTCAAGATGACTAAATATTAATAAAAATCTTCTTCTTTTGTATTTTTACCATATAGTCGTATTACAACACGACATCCATCTCTCCCTAAACTTGTGCATCTTTTGGTATGCACCAATTAACCTAGTTGTTGTTCGACTTATAATATGTTCTTCAAGTCTTTACCGAATCCATCTTCATTATCTTTACTATCCAAATCAATTTCATCTCCTCCCTGAAAAACATCTATGTCTTCACTATGGTCTTCTATATTTATTTCTAAGTATCTTTGTTTAAATATTTTTACTCGCTTCCTTGCAATTGGTATTTTTAATCTCGTTCCATCTAATTCTTGCAATGAGTAAGTTGCATTATCATGAACAGTTGTTACCACATATGGTGCAAACCATCGCTTAGAAAACTTTCTTAAAGTATTGTGTTGATTGTTCAAGCTACTATCATAGACCAAAATCCAATCACCTTCTTCAATTGCTTTAGGCCTCAATTGATGTTGCTTATCAAATCGTGTCTTGTTTTGTAACCTTGCTCTTTTTAACCTTTTTGATGCTATCTGCACATCTTCTGATCTTTGCTCTAATTGTCAAATTCTAATAGCTAGAAGTTCTTCTCTTATCAATCCATCTTCCCATGGTAGCACACTCTAAGTAAGTACCTTATCCTCAACCGACATAATTGGTTTTTGACTTGTCATAAGTTCAATAGGCATATATTCCGTTACTGAGCTATGAGTTGTTTGATCAACCCATAATACAAATGACAAAAGTCATGGCCATTGTCTAACCTTCCCTTTACAACCTTTAACTAATGCTTTCACAATCGGTCGGTGACCACGTTCACTTTTTACATTTCCTTCCGGATTATAAATAGTATTCAGTGATAGTTTAATTCTACATCTTTCAAAGAATTCATGACCTTCTTGTACATTTAATTCTCTATAATCTGCAGTGATTTTTCCTACACATCCATAGCGGCAAATAACATCTTCAAGCAAAAACCTATAAATTTTCTCCATAGACTTTGTTTTCAATGCTCTTCCTTCTACTTGATTTGATAAATCTTCACCAACTAAGACCAAATATCTCCTTTTTTATAATCTGATTAGCATAATAACCAAATCAACAATCCATTTAAAATGAATAGCCAGAGGATATGTAAGATGAAGACCATCTTGATGTCGTATATTAGAATACACTTGATAAATTTCACACGACTCTACAAATAAGAGCACATCTCGATACATATTTCTCTACCAATATCGTTCCTTGAGCTTAGCAAAAGTAGCCCAAATTCTTCTATGCCCTGTCCATGAACTATCATGAAACTCTTTTAATAATTTTTGTTTTTCTTCCTTACTGCCTATCACTCTTTGTAGCATCCCAATTCCTTTCTTCGGTCTCTTCCATAAGAATCCTTCTCAAAGCAAAAATCCATATGCTTTCTTCCTTATTTGTTTGAATTTTTCTACAGACCAATTTCTTTGCTTAGTCAAGGTATTTAAGTAATGACCAATATCCAATAATTCTCCTTCATAAAATCCTTCAAGAAATAGCTTGTCTTCTCAGGTAAGATTTGATACTGAATAGAATTTCAATCCAACATCATCAATGTCTTCAACTATTTTGTCTTCTCCTTCGTATCTTGCTCAAGATATCATGTCTGCTATCAAATTATCTTTTCCAGCAACATGCCTAAATTTCGGATTTAGTGACTTAATATAAGCAATCCATCTTAACATTGCAATATCTAGTGTCGAACAATTAGTAAACATTCCAAGCAATGATAAGCAATCTGTTTCAATTACTACTTCTGCCCCAATCAAATAATCCTTTTCAGCTTTCATAGCCGAAACAACTCTCCAAAGTTCCCTTTTGACTTGTGAATATGCATGTTGATAAGTACTTAAAACTTTAGCTCCAAATCGAACTGCAAATCTATTTCCACTTAAATCATCTTGACCCACGGCCCACCCAATAACAATAGGACTGGTATCCACAGTAAGAATTACTTGCTTATTACAGTCGTAATCAATTCTTCTTAAAATTGAAGGTGTCATCAATAATACCTTTAGTTTTTGCATTGCTTTAGTATACTTTCTTTATCATTTAAATCGATAAGCCTTAGGTAATAATTCATACAATGGATTCGCTATATGAGCATAATGAAGAATCTATATATGGTAAAATACACAAGCCCCTAAAAACCAGCGTACTTCTATTAAAGAGTCACATGAATCTTTCATCCTTCTCATTGCATCAACTTTGCTTGGATCTGGCTTTTTCCTATAAGATCCATACAAATGCCCAACAATAAGAACTTTCTGCATTCCAAATATAGATTTTGTTCCTGACAATGTAAGACGAACTTCCTCAAGTCGAGTTTAAATCTTTTCACAATCTTGTATATGATCAACAACATATTTATGATATCCTCTTTCATCTAAAGTTTCATCTTTTTCTCCTTCTTTATATCCTTTGATAGGAACATCATCCAAAAAAGGTATAGTTTTCTTAGGGATGAAGTCTCTTAGTACTTTGTTCATCCCGTTCATCATATGAGCAATTAAGTTAGTAGCACCTTATGGAAGAGTACATATTTTAAGCAATCCAAGTGGCATTCTCATTGTCGTTAGATCTCTACTCCCATATGTAAGTTGAAATTGATCATAACCCAAATATAAATCACCTATTGAATAAATTGCCCTTCCCATAAATGCTTTTGTAAACTCATCTACTAAAGATCCTATACCTGCATTTCTTATAGTTATAGCATTCATTGGCTGCATATCTTGAATAAAATGTAACGATCCATTTTTCTTAGGCATCGTAAACCAACGACTAGAATACGGAGCAAAAGAAGGCTCCAGAATTTTTATTCTCATCTTTTCTTTCAGCAATTCCACCAATTTAGATAAATGTGCCCTCAATATTAAAATCGGCCTTAAGTTCTAAAGTACATGAAGTACTGTAAAGATAACCATAGGAGCAACAACATTAGGATCTACACATCCTATTTCTCAAGATTCAAAGGCAAACAATTTACCTCATTTAGCAAGTATTTTTTAAAAATATTCGATTTCTGCTTGAAATAAAGAACCATCATATCCAATCTTCAATTCTTCAAAAGTCTCCTTTGTAAACCAATGTCCAATATTCTTCAAATTTCTTAAACTCTCTTCTTTTGATGCTTCTTCCATTTGTTCCCTAAAATCTTTTGGTAAAGGTCCAGCAACAGGTTTTACCTTTTTATCTACTGTTTTATATTTTGTCTCTACAATAACTTCTAGTGCTCGAAAAGATTCCAGTATAGTATAAACCTCCTTCGAATGAATTTCCACAATCTTGTCATTATTCCCTAATCCAATAGATACAATTAATTCCAAAGAATCCTCCAATCCATTTTCTTCATAAACACTGAAAATCCTCTCATCATCTTCTATTGTCCCTAACTTGCTTAATTTCCTTTCAATACTATATAATTTTTTTCTTTCTTTTCTTTTAAGTTCATCAATCCACTTATACATAATATTTCTATTGTCTAAAATACCAATAAAACTAGCATCAAAGGCACCTACATCTCGTAAGAGTATCTCCTCTTTTGTACCTCCATAATCCCACTTTATAGTGGTACTTCTCCAAAATCCTTAAATTCTCCAACAACCTTTGGCAAAGGTTTCTCCCGTAATCTATCTCAATTTTGCTCATGATTAGGAGGTATTATTAGAAATTATACAACTTTTCTCCCATCTTCACTATATACCCTTGTATAAGCAAAACCATCATCAAGTACTTTTGTTTCCATCTGTGTTATTGTAATATAAGGTTGTCCTAAAATCAACAAATAAGACGTTGTATCTTGAACAAAAAAATGTTCTTCTCTCGCAACATCTCCAATTCGAACTTTGATATCTGGATAAGCTCCGTATAATTCGCCTCGTGTATTATTAGTTGCTTGTATTGTCCATCCATGTTCCATATCAATTGGCCATTTTTGCCTCTTATAAAGATCCTTAGACATAAGATTGATTTCAGAACCATGATCAACCAAAGCAACAATTGGTTCTTCTATATCTCCTACCTTCACCAATACTTTAGTAATTGTCCTTGCCCAATGCTTTTGAGTATAATGACTTGAAGCTTTCATATCCTTATTACTATAATCTTCGAAACATATTCGTTGATTATACCCATTTTTTTTTTTTTGTTGAATGCTTGTAACCATTATCAACCTCTTCGTCATCTTTATATATTCTTGTGGCAATAGCATGACTCATTCCAACTTCACCCATTAGTTGTCTCTTTCGCTTAATGCTGTCAATGATAACATCGTGAAACTCCTTCTTTACAATTTTCAGAATTTCTTTCAATGTGAATTCCACCTTAGCATTTAATATATATATTCTTTCAACACCCTTTTTAAATCTATTGCTGCTTCAATGTCAGAAAGTAGTTTATAAACAATCGATTTATCCTTATCTTTTATCTCCTTTGTTTTTTCTTTTAATGATGTTGAAGTGTCATTTATAGGCAATTCTTATGAAGCTGCCTCCTGAGCCTTGTCTCCTCAAGATCGCCTCTTAGAAGAACTTTCTTCTCTCATATCATCAAAATTTTCTCGTCTCTTTTCTTCCATCAAGGCTTCGTGTTGGCTCTTAGCAATATATGCATGAACTGAAAGAGACTCAATAGGATCTTCCTACCCTATTGCGCCTCATATTGTAGCTGCAATCCTCAATAATGCATCCTGAGGCATTTTTCTTTCTTACATAGTAGAAATGGCAGAAGCCCAAAATCCACTAGTTTCAATATTTCTACCAAAGTCATCATCTACTCTAGCACCATAATTTACACTCTCATGTGCTGCTGTTTCATGTGCTTTTAAGTAATCTTGAATCAATGCTCTCATACCTCCCTTGCCAAAATTGGTTTGAAGGAGAACCTCCATATCCTTTAATGTTATCTATCTATCTTTCCAGCAAATAACTTCTTACCGTATCATGTTATTAAATTCGTTGCAATCCTTTCTAGTATGCAAAGTGTCATCACACCAAATACATCTTTGTACATCTCCATAATTTGGTTAGATTGGCCCTTTACATTAAGCTCACTCAACGTTGAATTAGTCCTTTCTCTGTTTGCTGACTCTTGTTATTGAAATTAAATAAAGCATTTCATTACTAATAAGTTTGCCTCGACTGACTGCGACGGGGTGACAGTAACTGGCCCCTGAATATTGGCACTAAAATTGGCTGCTACTACTAACATTCAAGATGACTAAATATTAATAAAAATCTTCTTCCTTTGTATTTTTACTATATAGTCGTGTTACAACATGACAACACTGCTATGTCTTTATAAGTTGAGGCTAAATAATGTTTGTGAGGATGCTACACAATTAGGAGTGGGACTATATAGAATAGATAAATAAATTTTGTGATAAGTTATTGATTGGTTATTGACAACCTTGAGAATTAGACTGATGGTTAGGTAGTTTAGCTGATAACAATAGATTGTTAGTAGAATAAATGGTTAAGGATTCAAAGGGTCATAACCTTTGGAATTTGCTAGCTGACGGATCACTTTTTTGGTAGGATAAATAGGTTGAGGAAAGAGAGATCGAGAGCCAGATTGAGAGTCATAAGCCAGAGTAAGCTTGGTGCTACTTCTTTATTTTTTTTATTATTTGCTTATGAAGAATGGTAATTGAGAGAAGTATTGTTGAATTAATAATCGTAGAATGGATTATGGATTGAATTAAGACAGAAGTAGTAAGCCTCAGTGTTTTGTAGTTTGATACTTGATTTCAAATAGCCAAAATACAGTCAATTGTGACACTAATAGATCCAATTCATATAACTAGTCTTTCTCTGTGTTCAAATTGACCTCTATTAGTTCAATTGCTTTAGTCTACTGAAGCTTGAATGCAACGAGAATAACAAAGTCTCAAAGGAATTTGTGAAGAGATGTATGTGATGTGACAGTCCAAACTACAAACATTGTGAATGTGATAGTTATAAGTCTATAATCAAGGATGGTATTATATATTTCAAAGAAGGTAGGATAAGACTCATATGATCAAATGAGCTTTTGAAGACTAATTTTAGAAAAGTTGGCATAAAAAGATTGGTAGAAGAGTAAACACAAAAGAATAATACCATTCAAGGAAAAAGAGTTGAGTCTTACTCTATTACAATTGAGAAAAAAAATAATTAAAGCTAATTTCTTGCCAACTACAAAAGCTATGATGAGAAGAGCTGAAGCTATTAAGAATGAAATTGGATAGAATGATTTAATTGATGCTATTAGTATTAAAAAAAATTTATGTAGAAATACATATGATGATGATTTGCATGATGCTATAGTTGAAGGAAAAAGAGATAGAGCTATTCATGAAGATGATATTGTTGAGCCTGAAAATAAGAGGAGGTCTCTAAAGAACAAAGAAGCTTCTAAAGAGCAAAAATTAGAAAAGATGCCTTCTTCTACTCATCATGGTATTATATCATTAACAAAAGAGTAGTGGAAAAAGGACAAAGAGAAGGAGAAAGTTAACACAAGTAAACTTAAAGGTAAGAAACTTGCTTACAATCTTCAATCTGACATTGAGACATCCATAGATATAAAAATTATTTTAAAAAAAAAGATCTTAGATACAAAGATTAAATTCACTCTAAGAAAAGATCTTCATATAGCCAAAAAATATTTCTATGAATTAATTATCAATGTAATAAAGAAGAAGAGACAAATGACAACTAAAGCTATTATGGTAGAAACGTTGGATAAAAGAGTAATTAAGAATGAGGAAGAAAGAATAGAGTAAGTATTTGCATAGTTTGAAATACCAAAAACTAGAAGTAAGGTTGATATAGAGGACAAGGCTTCATTTAAATATATTGAGGTTATAAAAAAGCATCAAATAGAATACACATGTTTGAAATCTATAGAGATAAAAAAAGCTTGTATAAGAAGTATGTATAAATAATTGCTCTAAATGTAATAATGATAAAATAGGAAATAATATCTATTCAGTTTTTTATTAGGTAAGAACTACTACAGTGACGTATGTGAGATTGGGAGACTCTAAAGATTCAATTTTGGCCTTAGTTGATTATAGATCTGAAATCAACATCATATCAAGGTAGATTTATGAAAAGAATAAATAATTAATTAATATCAACCATAGTTGGATAATTAAAGCTACAAACAAACAACAAGATGATTTATATGGAACTTGTTTAGCTATAAAGACAAAAATTAGAAATGTGGAAGTTAAGAAAAAATTCTTTGTGCAAAACTCTGCTACATATCTAGTAACACTTGATCAACTCTATATTATAGCTATTAGAATGGAGATTAGAGTCTTGGATAATGATTCATATTATACTAGGATTTGTAGTTAGGATGGGAGAAAGGTGGTACAATTTATTACTATAAAACATATCGATGAGAGACAGAAAGAACAATTTAGATGAATACCTTTGGAGTTAAAAAACAACTTTTTGGATTTTTAGAAAGTACCCTTGTAGGATGGGGATACATAAGTGCAAATAAATCATTTGTAAATCATAATATAGATAACATGAATTTTGGATTTTTAAACTTGATTATTAATGGATTTGTGAATTTTCAAAAAATTAAAGATTTAAATTCTAAAAATAGAAGAAAAATAAAGAAATAAAAAAAAATCTAAAAAGATTAGATTTAGTTTCAAATGATGAAGCTATAGTTAGAATAATAGAAGAAGTGAGTTTTGAGGATAGTTTGATAAAAAAAAATTAAAAAATTTAGCTATAAGCATGGTTGAAGATGCTATAGTAGAAATACATTTAAGAAGGACTTATGAAGAGTTAAAAGAGATGGTAGAAAATGGTGGATTTGCTATAAGCTATAGGTTGAAACATAAGGCCAGAGTTCAAATTAAATATTAAACTATAGGAAGAAAGGTATAACCTATGGCTATCCAATTATCAATTGATACTATGAAATATATTGAATAAACAAATAAAGAGCCAAGTTTAAGTGAATAGTATAAAATTAGACATCAATTTACTCAAAAATTATTATAAAAGCTAAAGATTAGAGGCGGTGATTTCTTAACATCAATGGAAGAAAATATATTTCAAAAGATGCTTATTGAATATGATAAGGTATATTCTTTAACTTCTAATGAGATTGGATATGTGGATCATAGCATTGTAATACCTATAATAAACTTTACAGTTTTACATGTTCCATGGAATTTAAAGCCTATACTTATGCTTAGAGCTTTGCTTCCAAAATTGATAGAATTACAAAAAGAAAAGATGAACATGGATATTTTGGAACCTTCAATTGCTCCCTATTCTAATGGATGGTTTATAGTATGTAAAAAATCAGGAATATTAAGATTAATTTGGGATATGCAACCAGTAAATAAAGTGACTATTTGAAACATGGGATTAGGTCTTGTAGTAGATGAAGTGGTTGAGCAATTTGTAAGTCATGTCATTTATTCTAATAGAGACTTGTATTCTATGTATGACCAATTTCAATTGGCTAAAGAGAGTAGGGATTTAATCATCATAAAGACTCTTTTGGATTTAATGAGGATGTATACCTTATCTCAAGGTGCAACCAACTCAATAGCTCCTATGCAAAATGCTATGAATCAAATATTAAAAGAATTTTTTCTTAAAAAAATCATTCCATTTTTGGATGACATATCAATATAAAAAGAAGATAAAGATGAGACTATGGAAGTTAGAGGTTGCAAAAAATTTGTCAAGAGGAATATTGAAGATATATGTAAGATATTGGAGAGATTGGAGTTAGTTAATTTTACATTATCTTTAGAAAAATAAAGCTTTAGAATTGATGAGATTCTAATGATAGAACACATGTGTAGGAGATATGGCAAAAAATTAAATCTTAATAAAGTTGATGCTATATTTAAAATAAAGACTTATAAAAATATTACAAAAAATCAAAAGATTTTTAGGAGCATGTATATTCTATCATATTTGAATGCTTCACTTTATCCATATCTCAAAGCCACTATATAAGTTATTAAGAAAGAATAAGAAATTTGTTTAGAAAGAAGAACAAAAAATAGCTATGAAAAATCTAAAATAGTTGTTGAGTTCACTATTTATGCTTAGACAAGTAGATTATCAATGTGAAAGACTAGTGGTTGTAACAGTGGATATATGTCTCCTAATAATTATATAGGCTATTGGATAAGATGATATAGAAAGAAAAAAAATTGCTATCATATTTGAAGCAAGGGTTTTTACAAAGAGATAAAAAAAATTATCCACAAATTAAAGGATAGCTCTAGGGAGAACTTATCGCTCTAAAGGCTTAAAGAAATTATTTGATTAGAACAAGTATGATTTTAGAAACAGATTATTTGTCATTATTTGAAATGATAATAAACTATACTACTTTAAACATTGTTATGCTAAGATAGATAGCCTATATAAGAATATTAAATCCTATTTTAGTATATATTATTGGTAAAGAGAACTTGGTGGCAAATATATTATCTAAAGCTAGGTATACTTTTGAAGAGAAGATGATGGTATATAAAAGAAGCAAAGATCAAGAGAAGAAGAACTATGAGAATTTATTTGCTACTAATAGAATGGATTTTAGTGATGAGATTCAAAATTTCTATGAAGATTTGTATGAAGGCAAATTAAAAGATACTAAAATTTATTTGAACATAATAAAGAAGCAAAAAAGATGGATGGATAAAATATTCAAAGATATTAAACATCAATCCTATGAACATCTATTTAAAGATGGATTTCTATGGAAGAGGCCAAACAAAGGTGACAAAATCTCATTGAGGGTAATAAGAGATCTTGAAACTAAATTCAAAGTTTTAAAATAATATCATAATACACTTTAGGCAGGACATAGGAGAATTTGGGCCATATATATTAATATTAAAGAAAAATATTGGTAAAAGAGCTTATATAAGGATGTAAAAGACTTTGAAAATTCATGCACAAAGTGTCCATTATAGTCTAAGATTAAGTATAGAGATGGATTATATTCTACTTATCCACCTTCTATACATTTTCAATGGATAATTGATTTAAAAACTATACCATTAGAACTTTGGGATATGAAATACTTAGTTTTAGCAAGAGAAGAGCTATGAAATTATGTGGAAAGAAGGGCTTTGAGAACCAAGACTACAAAAGAAATATGTAAATTTATACATGAAGACATCTTCATGTGATATGATAGCATTGGAAAGATGAGAGCTGATAGATGAAAATTGGATTCTATTAAAGCAAAAGAATTTTTTTATAAGTATGGAGTTCAACTAAAGTCGACTACTTCTGATAATCTTGAAGTCAATCGAAAGAGTGAAAGAAGTCATCCTCTTATTATTCATGAATTGATTAAAACATATAAGAATAAGCCAATTCAATAGCCTAAATTACTCCCATTTGCTTTATAGACTGATATGATTACTATCACAACATGCATAGGTATTTTAGTAAATACTTATATAATTAGATAGGAGTAGGTAAAAATAGATAAAAGTAGGTTAATTTCATAAGATGTTTTAGAGAAGCTTTCTAAAAGCTTTATAGATACTATTTGACTTTATATGTGCTGTAATTGATTGATAAATTAGAAACTTAGTCAACAAGTTAAGTCATGTGCTGATAGCTTGCAAAACAAGCTAACTATATGGTGCACATATAAAAAACTTGCCTTGCAAGTTAAGATTTGTATCTTACAAAGTCAACACATTTTAGAGGTCCTATACAACATCACCACGTAGCTTTTAGTTAAGAGTATACATGGAAGTAAGAATGAAGCCTTCTTCACTCTTGTCAATGCCTTTTTAGTCCTTAGTCTTATTTTAAGACTTTTTAATCTTCTTGTTTTTAGCAATAACTATTTTAATTCAATACTATATCATCTTTGAGTAACTTTTTTAATTTCCTTCAGCAATACAAGAGTGTATTGAGGATTTTCTTTCTTCAAGATTAATGTCCTTGATAGTTTGACAAGAGTGCTAACATATCATTTCTGTCTTGTTTTAGAAGTGAGAGGATTATTCCACTTCTATTATTGAATTTTGAAGGTTACAGACTATCTACCTTTAAACAAAAAATCTTATCTTCTAATATTCGTTTTTTTTAAAAGAAAGTGAATTATTCCTCTTTATAGAATTTTTTTATTAAAGATTGGAATTTACTATCCTCTAATTTAACTTTTTGAATTTTTTGAGTTGTCCATGGAAGGAAAAATTATGGATGCTACTCTCAATAGAAGTAAGAAAAGATTTGCAACTATTGCAAATCTTCATGAGTTTATCAACTCTCTTAGAATAGAAATCTCATGTATTTTCAATGTGAATCATGGAGGTATTATGCCTATGTCTATGGAAGAAGTTTAGAATCTCTACCAAGAAGTTGTATAGTTGAAGGAAGCGAGTAAATCAACTTCACAACTAAATCTAGGGAGTTTTTCTTCTACAAATATAACATGAATAAGGATTAGTGTGCTTGAGAATTTTGATAGAACAAGATCAAAATTTTGAAGATTTTTGCAACAAGTCAAGCTTTTTCTAAAATTGAATCCTTTCCAATATTCCAATGGAATTACTCAAGTTGGATTAATAGGTGCACTTCAATGAAGAAGTGCTCTCTCTTAGTTTGTACCTCTAATGAAAAAAGATTTGTGACTCTTTTATGATTTGGATTCATTCCTAAAAACGTTAATGGCTACATTTAGAGAAAATGATTTAGAAAGAGTAGCAGAGATCAAGCTCTTAACTTTACGATAAGGATCTGGATCAACTACCATATATACTGTTGAATTCCAAAACCTCGCTTGTAATGTAGACTAGAATGACAAAGCCCTTATCAATCAATTTTGATATGGGTCGAAGGATAATGTCAAAGACTTATTATTAACAATGTCAAAGATAGAAACTTTGAAATAATTTATTGCTATTACATGTGATAATCGGTTATTTGAAATATGTCAAGAATAAAGATATGGCAAGAGAAGAAAAAACAAATAATGACAGTAGTTCCTAAGTTTTCAAAAACTTATTTATTAAAGCTAGAATCAATGCAAATTGATATGATACGTTTTAAATGCCTCATAGAGTAGGAAAAGAATTGATGATGTCAAGAGGGCTTATGCTTATATTGTAGAAAAGCTAAACATATTGCTCAATATTTTCCAAAGAAACAATATAATTACAAAATAAAAAGCACAATTATTAAAGAAGACAATGTGTCGAAAAACAAGTTGTTCCAGCTACAATAGAGACTGTTATCGGGGTAGAGAGAATTTGCCTCAAAAAAATGTTGGATTTTTGGCGATCACTAATTATTCAATAAACCTTCAAAATAGAAGAAGCCCTAATTTTATATATAATTTTTTTTTTTGAATAATTACACCAAATACATAAGCCTCAAGTAACCAACAACATCCAAAATATGATAAAATCCTCTAAAATCTTGTATATCCTTATGTAAAAAAAATTTCAAACTTCAACACCTCATATCTCCTAATCCAACCGTCCAAAAAAACTCAAATTTTACATGAGGTATTGATATATTCTTATTAATTTTTATAATATATTTTAAATATAAATTCGTTTTGGATCTTGAGATATCTTGAAAATCCTAACAATGGCTTTAAATCCTTGTCTTTATACACCTATGTGTAATTTTCTTTATATCTCACAAAATATAAGCTCAAATTCTACGAAATTTATATGTATAGCTTTTTAACACAAAATTTTATATTTTTCAAATAGTTTGAGTCAAAAATTCGTCTAAAAACTCAAGTTATGGCTCCAACCATTACTATAAACAAAACCAATCACTTACTACCTTTGATTTGAAAGCACCACCTTCAACTCCCTATAATTCCTTCATATGAATTCTAAAAATAATAATTCTTTCATAAAAGATATAGGCCTTAAAATCACCATTTTAACTACATCTTCCGATCATCAAAAGTTATTGTACAACTCCTCATATCTTCAAAAGAATAACAGTATATCTTAAATTAATACCTTAATTTCAAATGGTTATATCTTCTTCATCCTAATTCCAAATCCTCTAATTTTTGTACAAAAATTATAATTCAAAGCTTTAACTTTACAATCTTGTCTTTTAATTCCCAAATGCTTACTTTGAAGTCACTAAAACCGTTGTTAAGGTCACAGGAAGCCTCCTCAAAGCTCATTGGGCATGGTATTCAATCAATAGGGATGAAGTTCTTTGACCATGCCCTGCTTTCATCCCTCCCAATTAGCCTCCTACTAATTTAGATTTTCATCCTTAGACTTCCACCTTTTCCTAAGTCTTAATACTAAACATATAGATCCTATATTTTTTTAAATGCCAAAATAAAAAAAGTAAAAAAATAAATAAATAAAGTTTTTTATACAAACTCTTTTTAATTTAATCTACTAATCATTCTAACACACATCTAGATTTATTAACTTATAATATGTTTGAACTAATTTTTACATATTATAAGCATTTATAGTATAATACCATGTGGCTGAAATCATATACAACATCTAGTAAAGGTCCTATTCTCTCCTCCAATCTCTCACCTTGTTTTATAATAGAAGTTTCTTTAGGACCAAAAAATCACAAAGTCTTTGCATTGTTGGATTCAAGAGCCTCAGCCTGTTTTATAGATGAAGACTTTATCAAAAAATAAGACATATCTTTATTTAAGAAAATCAAATTTGTACATGTAGAAGTAATAGATGAACATTCATATCTTTTGAGGATGTTACTCATAAAATTATTCTTTTAAAACTAGCAATTAGTGGTCAAAATAGTTTAGTAATATTTAATGTGATTAAATCTTCTTTTAATCTAATTATTTTAGGATTATTGTACCTAGAAAGATATAATCCTCAGATTAATTGAATTTCTTGCAATCATGATTTTTTCCATAGTTTAGCCCAAGTCCTGCTAGGCAAATAGAAATCCATAAGTCTAATATATCCGAATCCTTATTAATAGGTACAACTTTCATGCATGCTATAAAAGAAGGGTCATCTTTTGCCATACATACCATGTCCATTATTAATAGTGAGAAGATATCAAGTGATATTCCTACCCAGTATCAAGTTTTTCAAGACGTTTTTGAAAAAAAGAATGCAAAATGTTGAAGAAATTTAATAAGCAAGACAGAAGTAGAAATCAACAAGGTTAGACACAAGAGAAGTGTGGAATGAAATACCTTCCACTTCCAACACCTTTTACTTATAGATAGAGATTACATCCATTTTGGCTAATATTCATCTTACTTTCATCCAACTAAATCCTAGATTCTTCTTAACCTAACCACCACCTTTAACCCTAGCCACCACCTTGGTCACTTTTCTTCATTCTTTTGTTGCCTTTTGACCATTAGCGACTTATCTAAGATAATATCTTTTACCTTCTAACTTATCCTCCATTTATTTTAACACTTCCACTTTGCTATTGATTGAAGGCTAATAAACCTAATCCCTTTGTCAATTTGTAATGTCTATCCTTCACTAATACTTTTGTGAGTAAATCAGCAAGCATGTCTTCTATTGCACAATATTTCATGTCAATTACTCCCATCTCAATCTTCTCTCGTATGAAGTGATATTAAATGTCAATGTGTTTTGTTCTTGAATGATGCTTTAGATTCTTGACAAAAGCAAGGCATCCTTAATTTTCACACTTCATTGGAGTTGCTTCCAATTGTGCAAGTCTAATGTCTTCTAAAACTTATTTTAGCCATATTGCCTCCATTGCACCATGACTTGCTGTCATGTATTCTGCCTCCATTTTAGACCTTGTAATTGTTGGTTGTCTCTTATAATTCCATGAAATTGCTCCCACTCCAACAAAGAATACATATCCCGTTGTTGATCTTCTATCATTTGCATCTCCAACCCAATCCACATCACAATATCCATACAATGTAATACTATCACCTCCAAGACACAATTTGAAGTTCAAAGTACCTTTTAAATACCTCATCCGTGAGCTTCATCAACTTCAAATTTGCCTCCAAAGGTGTTCCAAATGAGTGCAAGTCCATAGAATGATCAGCTTCACTCCTCACAAATCCTTCATTCACAAAGAAGATGTCAATACATTGGTACCATGCCCTTGATGATTGCTTAAGCCCATACAAGGATTTCTTCAACTTACATACAAGGTGTTGTTTACCTTCTTCAATAAATCTTTGAGGTTGATCCATGTAGATGTCTTCTTCCAATTCTCCATTCAAGAAAGCCGTCTTCACATCCATTTGGTGTATCTCCAAGTCCATTGCTGCCCCAATTACTACAATGGTTCTAATGGTGGTGAATTTGGCCACGAGAGCAAATATCTCATTGAAATCAACACCAACAACTTGTGAGTAGCCTTTGGCAAGCAATCTTATCTTATACCTCACAATATTATCTATTGCATCCCTTTTGATTTTAAACACCTACTTACAACCAATTGAAGCTTGATTTGGTGGAAGTTGAGTCAATTCCCATGTTCCATTATCCATGAGTGATTTGTACTCTTCTTCCATAGCATTCTCCCACTTCATAACATGCGTGGACTTCAGTGCATCACATAAACTCAACGGATCAGTAAGAAGTGCAATATTGGCATATTCTTTACTTATTTGAGGAAAAATATGGTCCTTCTACCATTCACCGCGTTATTTTCTATCTCTCAAAAGATATCTCTTTTCATTTGAAGAAGACTCAACTTGTTGCACTCTATGGTCACCTCCAATCTTCTTTTCTTTTGAAGATAGTCTTTTCTCACTCAAAGGTTCATAATACTCATGACCATCATCATCAACATCTTCATGCTCTTCATTGCTGGTCTTAGCAATTATAGAGGCCTTCTTGTCCACCTTCTTTGCCTCTTCATCTTCATTTCTACTTTTACAACCATCATTGTCTTTGTCTTCTTCTTTCTTTGCTGAATTTGAAGATGTGTCCACAAACATACCATTACTCCCACTTGGACACATCTCTAAGTGCTCACAAGCACTCTTGTACTCCAAAAACTCAACATCACAACTTTTGATGATCTTTTTAGTCTCCAAATACATAAGCTTATAAGCCTTTGTACCTTCACAATATCTAACAAACACACATTTTGTACCTTTTGCATCAAATTTTGATCTCATACAATGAGATATCTTTGCATATGCTATACATCCAAAGGTCTTCATGTGAAAAATACAAGGTTTTCTCCCACTCCAAGCTTCTTCCGGCGTCATTGATATAAGTGCACTTGTAGGACATCTATTTCTTGTGTATATTGCATTCATATCTGCTTCCATCCAAAACTCATGTCCAAGGTGTTGTGCATGAAGCATATTCATTGCCATCTCCACAATGGTCTGATTTGCTCTTTCAACAACTCTATTTTGTTATGGAGTATAAGGAGTGGAGGTTTGTCTTGCAATACCATCCAACTTTAAGAAATCATTGAATTACTTTGACATATACTCACCTCCATTGCTTGTATGCAATATCTCGATTTTGCATTCACATTGCTTCTCTACAAGTACCTTAAACTCCTTAAACCTTGTGAAACACTCACTCTTTGCTTTGAGGATAAAAATCCATACTTTCCTTAAAAAGTCATCAATGAATGTGATAAAATACCTTGCACCTCCTATTGATGGCATCTTCATAGGTCTACAAACATTAGAATGGACAATCTCCAATAACTTGGTTGCACATATTGCAACTCTACTTGGAAATGAGGCCCTTTATTGTTTGCCTTGAATACAACCTTCAAAAACAAGTGTCATAGCATTGTGGCTTATATGAATAAGATCTAAGCCACTTACCATGAATTGGAGTTCGTTTATGCTCTTGGCATTCAAATGACCAAGGCGTTGATGCCAAATACCAAACTTATCTTGATCTTGAGGAAATTTAGCAAATACCGCCACTTCAACTGCATTCACCTTCTTACACTTGATGAAGTAGAGGTTGCCATCTCTAAAGCCCTTTGCAATATGATCTCCTTTCAATGTCTTCACAAAACACCCATTCTTATTAAATTGTACTTTACAACCATGTGAAACAAGTTTATTCACTGAGAGGAGATTTTTTTCCATCTTTAGCACATGTAAGACGTCCTTCAATCTGATCGTCTTGGTTTGGCCTTTCACAATAATCTCTATAACACTGGAGCCCATTCCAATAGCTTGTACTATGCCATTGTCTCCCATGAGGATATTTACTGTTGAAATTTCTTCATAAGTGTCAAATGAATACTTGTATGGAGTCATGTGCTTGGTGGCACTAGAATCAATGATCTACTTGGATATGGTAGCCATAGAAGTGCCTTCACTTGCCATGAATGCATAATCATCACCTCCATATTCATCATGAGCATTGTTTGCACTTTTTCTATCTCCTTTCTTAGCCTTGTAGCAATTTCGAGCAAAGTGACCTGATTTTCCACAAATGAAGCAAGTTCTCACATTGCCACATTGATTGGGATGACTCTCCTTGCCTTGCCTTGAAAAGAGAGCCGAATCTTCACTTTGGGGCTCTTTTTCTTTTCTCTTGGTCACTTCATGGACAAGTCTTGCCATCATATAATCCATTGTGAGTTCTTTTACTTTGATGGATTCCAATGCCACAATGAGGTAGTTGTAGGACTCGGGAAGGCTCAAAAGTAAGGTCATGATAATATCACTCTCTTCTAAAGGCTTGTCAATAATAGCAAGTTGATTAGCAAGGGCCTTTACCTTCTTAACATGAGCCATGAGGTCATCACCTTCTTCTATCTTGCAAGTGAAGAATTTCCTCCTTGTGAAAATGATATTGGATAAGTTCTTGCTCTCATATATGTTACAAAGAGTCTTCCATGCTTCTGCTGGTCCTTTGCAAGAGATGATGTGAAAAAAATTGGCTTCATCCAAATTAGTAGCAATCATGCCAAAAGCCTTCTTTTCATGTCTTATGAAGTCTTTCCTCTCTTTAGCATTAGCATGCGTGCTTGGAGGCTCTTCACTTTCATCTACAATGTCCCAAAGGTCCAAAGATGCCAACAAAAGCTCCATTTTGACCTTCCAATAGTAGAAATTTTTACCTCTAAACTTTTCAATCACTCTCAAACCTTCACCCTCACTTGAAGCCATGTCTTAGAAGAGGTCTATGAAAAAATATCAAGAGAAAGAGTCTCTATGTGCTTAAAATCACTAAAACAATTTTGTACTAGCAAAATCTCAGAATGCCTTCTTGTAAACAAATGAATGTTTCTTCACTCCAAACACTCTCAAATCAACTTTTGAAGCTTCTAATAAATATGTGAGCTCCAATCAACCACACTATCTAGTTCTTCTATTCATAAAACTCACTTTCTCACCACAAAATCAAAGACACTATCAAGGTCTTTGTATAAGGTCTTAATCACTCAATGCTTGAAGTTAAGAACGTTCAAATTCATGTAAGAGATCTATAAGGCTCAAATCAGAACTTCCACAAGTCAAAACACCAGATTAGATCATACAATCTCTAACATCAGCAAACACCATAAGATCTATTCCACACAAGAACAACAACCAGCAAATGACTTCAACTTACTTGAATAGCACAACAAAGTGTATGTGGACCCAAAACCTATTGAAGAAACACAATAAGCAAGACACAAGTAAGTAAAAATCAGTAAGGTTTGACACAAGAGAAGTGTGGAATGAGATACCTCTGACTTCCAACATTCTTTACTTATAGGTAGAGATTACATCCATTTTGGCTAGTATTTATTTTACTTTCATCTAACTAAACCCTAGATTCTTTTTAATTTAGCCATCATCTTTAACCCTAATCGCCACTTAAAACCCTAGCCACCACCTTGGTCACTTTTCTTCATCTTTTTGCTACCTTTTGACCATTAAAAACTTATCTAAGATAATATCTTTTACCTTCTAACTTATCCTCTATTTACTTTAACAGATATTCTTCCAAAGCATTGTTTTTATGATTATTCCATCGATCATCAAGAAAAAATTCAACTACTATTTGGATCAATATATAACCTATCACAAAATGAGTTGACTACTCTCGAATATATTGATGAAAACTTGGCTAAGAACTTTATATGCCATTCTAAATCTCTAATTGGCACTCTTATCTTATTTCTATAGAAAAAAGACAGATCTCTACAGATGTGTCTAGATTATCGAGGACTTAACAAGATCACCATCAAGAATAGATATCCTCTATCTTTGATTTCAAGACTTCGTAATCAACTAAATCAAACAAAGTTTTATATAAAAATAGATCTACAAAGAACATATAACCTAGTCCACATCAAAGAAGGAGATGAATGGAATATTATTTTTTAAACTAGATATGGATATTTTGAATATAATATCATGCTTTTTGGACTCATGAATGTACCAGCTATTTTTTTAATATCTAATGAATGATGTCTTTTGTGATTTTCTTGATGATTTTAGCATTTGTTATTTGAATGACATTTTAATCTATTCTAAGAACATAGAAGAGCATGAAATTCATGTTCATTGTGTATTACAAAAATTAAAAGATACATGATTATATGCAAAGATGAAAAAATGTGTATTTCAAAATACTCAAGTTGATTTATTTAACTACATCATTTCCAATGAAGACCTTATGATGGATCTAAAGAAAGTCCAAACTATCATAGATTGAAAGATTTCAAAAACAGTAAGAGATGTGTGATATTTTTTCAGCTTTGTTAATTATTATTAAATCTTTATCAAGAACTTTTCTTAAGTTGCACCTCCACTTATACGTTTAACTTATAAAAAAAACTTTAGTGGAATAAAGAAGTCAAAGCATCATTTATTGCTTTGAACAAAGAATTTATTTTTGTACCATTTTTTATGAAAATACATATATCAAACTTTGCTTTGGATATAGTATTGTTATAAATAGAAATAGATAATAAATTCCATCTATCAGCTTTTCATTCTAGAAAATTTTTAGCAATCAAGATTGACTATGAGATCCATAATAAAAAACTTCTTGTAATTGTAGATTCATTTCAAGAATAGCGTCATTATCTAGAAGGCACTTCAAGTCTAGTTAAAATATATATAGATCACAAAAACTTCGAGTATTTTATGTCAGCACATGTATTGAATCATTTTTAAGATAAATGGACCATGTCATTATCAAGATTTGATTTCAGAATGACAAATCATACTAGAAAATAATAAGGTTTATCACATACTCTTTCTACACGCTCTTATCTTGCACCAAAGAAACAAATGTATCTCTTGATCAACAAAAAATAACCCTCTTGAAGCTAGAGCATTTTCATCTTCAAGCAATGAAATCAATATTAACTGTTGATTTGACCTTTGTCAAACAAATTCAATCAAATATGTCCTTTGATCCTCTTATTCATGATATCAAGAATCTTTCTTCTCAGTTTCATGATGTTTTAAAGTTCAAATTCAAAAACAACCTATTCTATTTTGAAGGATCCTTATATATTCCAAGAAAAGAAATACGTTTATATGTTCTTCAAGCATGTCACAACTTTCCAACAGCATGATATTTTGGATACAACAAGACTTTAGAGCTTATATCTAAAGATTTTTGGTGGCTACAAATGTAAAAGGTGATAAAAAATATATTCAAACATGTGATGTTTGTTCAAGCTCAAAAACTCCTTGTCATTGATCCTATAGACTTCTCCAACTATTGCCTATATGTAAAACAACCATGAACTTTTATTTCTATGGATTTTATTATAGATCTTCTAAGTTCAAGTTCATATGATTTTATATTTATAATCATAGATTGTTTCACAAAAATGGCACATTTTGTATTATGTAAAAAATTTATCATACATGAAGAAAAAGCTAAGATTTTTATTGACAATATCTATTGCTATCATGAATTGTCAAAGGATATTATATTAGATAGGGGCACTCAATTTGTATTAAGTTTTTAAAGAATCCTATTCAAGATTCTAAAGGTGGATATAAAGCTCTCTTTGGATATTCATCTTCAAACTAATGGACAAATAGAATAGATGAATGAAGTTCTAGAGCAGTATTTGAGGTGTACCATCAACTATTATTAAAATGATTAAATAATTTTTTTGTCATTGATAAAGTTTTTATATAATAATTCAATACATTCTTCTATTCAATAAATACCTTTCTTTACCAATTATGGTTATCAACCATGACTTGATACTTTTGACTTTTTAAAAGTTGATAATCTTGTGGCAAAAGATTTGGCAAATCATTTGTCGAAGTTACATGCAACAATAAAGATATAATTAAAAGAAGCTCAAGAACAAAAAAAAAAGACCAACGTAGATACCTATTACAAAGATCAACTACAATTCAACCTAGATCATAAGGTATAGTTATTTTGTCACAATGTTAAGACTACTCATCCTTGAGACAAGTTGGACTATTGTAGGCTTAAACCTTTCCTTATTAGTGAACAAGTCAATCTTGTTGCTTATCTGTTATATCTATGAAAGTCTATGAAGATCCATCCTATATTTCACATGTCTCTTCTTAAACCATAAAAGACAGTGAATATCTTGAGAAGAAGATAAATGACACCTTCTCTTATAGAAGTGGATAATAATCAAGAGTTTGAGATGAAAGAAGTCTTAAGTTTAAAGTGGTGCGGAAATAGGTTGGAATATCTTGTTCATTAGTGTAAATATGATATTAGTGAATGCATAGGGGAGTCAGCAAAGAATCTTGCAAATACAACAAAGTGAGTTGAAACTTTTCATCAATGACATCCATCAAAACTAAGATGAAGTATAGTAAATCTTTGCTATAAAAGAAACAAGATCAAAGAAAGATAACATTCTATCTTCTATCTTTCTTTGTAGCTTTTGTATAATTAAGGAGATGAAAAATCAATAACCATTTGATTCAACTTAAGATCTTTTATTTATAGGCTTATCAGACAAAATATTATAATTGTCATAACTTTCAAGTCGATAAAATTGAGATAAAGATCCTTAAAAATAACATGTCCTTCTTCAAATAAATAGCAAGATATAATATATTTAATATGACGACCTTGGAAGAGACTCCCAATGTTTGGTGATTTTATTAGAAGTAGGAATACTTCTTGGCAATGTTTCAAATATTTTATTTGAAGAAAGTTATGAAGGCCTCAACAAAAACCAAATAATAAGGTGGTCTTCTTGTCTTGATATGAAACACTATCAATGGCTGAAAGGGACTATCAACTATCTTCAAAGAGAACAAAGATTGGAGTATATATCAAATATATTTTGTTGCATCTTGGATTTTTTCAACACATGAAGACTATTTTTTGTAGAACTCATCCCTAAAAATAGGAATAATGTCACAAATATTAGCAGATTAGAAACTTAGTCAACAAGTTAAGTACATGCTGATAGCTTATGGAACAAGCTAATTATATGGTGTACATATAAAAAAACTTACTTTACAAGTTAAAATACGTATCTTGTGAAGTCATTACATTTTAGAAGTCTTATAGAAGATCGCTAGTTACTTCTAGTTAAGAGTATATATAGAGGCAAGAATAGATCCTTCTTCATTCTTGTCAATGCCTTTCTAGTCCTTAATTTTGTTTCAAGACTTTTTTGTCTTCTTGTTTTTGGTAATAGCCATTCTATTTCAATATTATATCATCATTGATTAACTTTTTAGTTCCTTTCAGTGATACAAGAGTCCATTGATAATTTTCTTTCTTCAAGATTCATATCCTTGATAATTACTCATAGCATTGTCATTGGTTATATGCTTATGGAATTAATGTTAGAACAAAAACCTATGATGTTTGTAGAAAAAATCTATTCTATATAGATATTTTTATCTTGAAAAGATAATATTAATAGAGAAACATTATTAGAGTTGTGGATCTAATAATTGATAAGATTACTTGAAGACCTACAAATTACACTTAAGAGGTTAAAGAAAGCAAGATTAAAAAATAAAGAAAGGTTTGATAGAACTCATAGGTTGAGGCCTAAGTCTATAAAAATTAGAGATTAGTTTTTAGTTTATGATAGCAGCCTTGAACATCAAGATAATATTATAAAGAAATTTTCAAAAAAGTGGTTTAGATCATATGTGGTAATTACAGTCTATGATAATGCCACATATACCTTACGTGAGTTGGATGGAGCTATCATTTGAATTCCAATAGCAGAGAAGATAGTGAAGGCTTTCAAAAGAAGAAATAAATAACCTTAAAGAACTCTCATTTCAATATTTTGACTAAGAATATGAAGCAGAAGAACCTATGGATGCTTCAAAGACATTTCAAAAAGACAAGGAAGAGTAGTATGTAGCATATATTAGAAGGTATATAGGTTTAGAGGAAATAGATGTCGTATTATAATTTTTTATAGTATATAAAAATTAATTACAACATATAATATATTTATAAGTATTGATGTACATTAGAATGGTTAATAGGTTAATTTAAAGAGATTTGATTCAAAAAAAAAATATTTTGAGGTTTACTTATGTTGATTATTATGTTTAAATTATATAGGATTTAGATATTTAGTATAAAATTTAAAGAAAAGATTCGAGCTCAAAGATGAAGATCCAAACTTCTAAGAAACTTATTTGGAAGGATGAAAGAAAGATATGGATGGATGAAGGTAAAAAAGTAAAGATTTTCATCCCTATTGCTCAAAAGCTATACCTAATAGGTATTCAGCAAGTTGTCTCCAATCATAAAAAGGATTTTAGTGACTTCAAAAGGAGCATTTGAGAATAAAAAGTAAGAATTATAAGGTTTAGAATTTGACCTACAATTTGTACACAAATATTAGAAGATTTGGAGTTATAGTGATGAAGTTATAGTTGTTTGAAGTTAAGATGTCTTTTTAAGACATACTATTGCAATTTTAAAGATACAAGGAATTATATGATAGATTTTAGAGATTAAAGAAGCAAATACAAAAGTGATTTTAAGATCTACATCTTTTATGAAAGAATTTTTGCATTTGAAGTTTTTATAAAGAAGTTATAAAGCATTGAAGATAGTATATATAATTCAAAGGTAGTAAGTGAGTCGTTTTGTTGATAGTAATGGTTGGAGCCATATCTAAAGCTTCCAAATGAATTTTTGGCTCAAAATTTTCAAAAAAATGTGTTATTAGATTAAAAAGCTATATAATAAGGTTTTTATGGTATTTAAGTACTTAATTTGTGAAATATGAAGAAATTTTCACATAAGTATATGTAAGTAAGGATTTGAAGCTATTTTTAGGATTTTGACGATATTTAAAGATCTATAGTGAATTTATAGATGAAATTTATTGTAGTGTTTGTTAAAAGTACATCAAAACTTTTTGTCTAATTTGGATTTGTTTGGATAGTTTGATCATGAAATATGAGTTGTTAAAGTTTAGAAAAAATTCACCTTAAGGATATATAAGATTTTATAATATTTTTATCACATTTTTGGTGATCTTTGGTACTTAGGACTTATGTATTGATATAATTGCTCCTATAAGGATAATTTTATATATAAATTTACTATTTATTTTTAATCTTGATGCTTGATTGAGTAATTAATAATAGTCAAAAGTCCAATATTTTTTTGAGGCAAATTTTTTCTACGTGGATAATGTATCATGTAAGTAGTGTGTCAATGCTAGAATAAAATAGGTAGATAGTGAATTCACATCTTAGAGGCTCTAACATAGCCACATACATGGGCAACGACTAATTCTTAAAAAAAAAATTAGAAGAAGTAAGCTGTTACACACATATATTATTATAATTATTATTTGAGTAATATAAATAGGTAGAAGTAGGTATAAGTAGATTAATTTCATAATATCTTTTAGAAAAGCTTTTTAGAAGCTTCATAGATATTTTTTTGATTTGACATATATTTGTAGTTGATTGATAGATTAGAAACTTGATCAACAAGATAATCACATGCTACATATATTAGTAGCTTAGAAAATAAGCTAACTATATAACGCCTATATAGAAAACTTGCCTTGTAAGTTAAGATACATGTTGTGTAAAGTCAATATATTTTAGAGGTCCTAAAGAATGTTTCCATATAATTCTTAGATAGATAGTATATATAGAAGTAAGAATAAAGCTTTTTTTACTCTTGTCAATTCTTTTTTTACTTTTAGTCTAATTTCAAGAAGTCTCTAGTTTTTTTGTCTTTTGGCAATAGCCATTCTAGTTTCTTTTTAATACACATAGTTCAATAATTATGTTTTATTATATTTTTTAAAAAAATTCTTGCTTGTTTATTTATTTTCATTGAGTTCTTATGCTTGAAAAATTGACAAAAGTACACTTATAATATCATAGCTTCATTTTTTTTTTATTAAGAGTGGATTATTCCATATTTTTGATAAGACATAAATATATTAAAAATTATGGATTATCTTCTTTTAAATTGATATAATTTTTTTTATTCTCAAGTTTTTTCTTTTACTTATCTTGAGTGACATTAGACATTTTTTTTCTTCTAAGTGTTATTATGGCAAAGCTTGTCAAAATGAAGAATGCAATGGCACAAATGTAAGGACAATTGTAGGAGTTAATACTTATGATGCATTAATTCAAAACATTAAGGAGGAATAAGAATGAGAGAAAGTAGAGACATAAAAATGACTAAAGCTGCTTCAACATCTATACCAAATCATGTTCCGTTTCTTTAGTAGAACACCATTTAAATACTAAAAAACCAAGAATTACCTAACTTGAGAAGTTTGATGGTAGAAGATCAAAGTTTTGAAGATTCATCAATTAAGTACAACTAATAATTGAATTTCAATCCTAAAGCTATCCAATTCTAAGATCACAAGTCAGGTTTATTAGAACATTACTTTCTAATTGTGAGTTATCATGTGTTTTTATCTTTTCTTGAATAACGTGACCCAATATTGGATAATTTGAAAGCTTTCTTCGCAAAGTTTTGATCTATGTATAGAAAATATAATATAGTTAGTATTACAACAAATAAGATTCATATTTTGCTACAAAAAAAATAATTTGTAATATAATATGTTTTATAATTTAAACAACTTGTAATTAATATGAAGTAAAATGATGCTAAATTCATTAATCAATTTTTTTATGAAGTAAAAAAATTGATGCTCAATTTATTTGATCTTTAAACATTGAGCCAAATAATTGATTTTGCTAAAAAATATGACAATTGACTTTTTGAATTTTGATCTAAGAATGGCATAAGCAAGCTTCAATTTTATTATAATTCAATTGCAACACCAATTTCTTTTCAATAATTACCTTCAAAAGTAGAAGATATGCAAATTGATGTGGTACATTTGAAACTTCTTACTGAGTAAAAAAAAGACATATTTTTATCAAAAAAGATTAGATTTTTATTAAGAAAAATCAAAGAATATTCTTTAATATTTTTCAAAGAAGTAATACAATCATAAAATGAGAAGTATAACTATCATAAAAAATAGAAAGTCAAAAAATAATTTTGTTTAGTTATAATAGGGATTGTACAAGTGGAACCTTACACAACACCTAATAAAGGTCTTATTCTTTCCTCAAAATCCTCTTCTTGTTTTACAATAGATGTTAGTTTAAGATCTAAACATCACAAAGCCTCTATCTTACTAGATTTAAGAGCCTCATTTTTCTTTTTAAATGAAGAATTTGTTAAAAGACATAATATACCTTTAATAAAAGAAAACAAAATTTATTCATATAGAAGTCATTAATCATTGTCCGTTGTCTTTTATAGACAGTATTTATGAAATATTTCTTCTAGTATTAATAACTAATGGTCATAATAGCTTTGTGGTATTTAATATCATTAGATTTCTTTCTAATCCAATCATTTCAAGTTTATCATAGTTAAAAAAAATATAATCCTTAAATAGATTAGATTTCTTGTGGTCTTGACTTTTTTGAAAGTATAACTAAGAATGTAGTTAATCAAATAACAAGTCATAAGTCTAGTACAACCAAACTTATATTTGTAGGTACAAGAGCTTTCTTACATGCTATAAAAAAAAATATCACCTTCTATTATTTAAGCAATATTTGTTTCTAATGGTAGAAAGACTTCAAATGGAATTGTTAATCAATATTAAGATTTTTAAGATATATTTGAGAAGAAGAATATAAATAATCTTTTGAAATATCATCTCTATGACTGCTCAATTGACCTCCAAAAAGGATCTTAATTATCATTTGGACTAATTTATAATTTGTGACAAAATGAGTTGGTTAAATTCAAATAAAATATTGAAGAGAATCTAGCCAAGAACTTCATACACTATTCCAAATATCCAAAGGCAGCTCCAATTTTATTTGTGAAAAAAATAAAAATAAATCATTGTTGATATGTGTCAATTATCAAAGATTCAATAAAATCACCATCAAGAATAGGTACCTCTTACCTTTGATATGTAGACTTCTTCATCACTTGAATCAAACTAAGATCTATATAAAAATAGATCTACAAAGGGCATACAATCTGATATGCATCAAAAAAAGAGATGAATAAAAGATTGTGTTTCAAACTAGGTATAGATATTTTAAATGTAATGTCATCTTTTTTGGACTTATAAATGCATAAATAGATTTTCAATATCTAATAAATGATGTCTTTTAGGAGCTTTCAAATAATTTTTTTATTTGTTATCCAGGCAACATTCTAATCTTTTCTAAAAACTTTGAAGAACATGAATTTTATATTTGTCATGTGTTATAAAAACTAAGAGGTGCAAGATTCTATACCAATATAAATAAATAAATAAATAAATAAAAGAATATGTTTCATACTACTTAAGTTGATTTTTTAAGATACATCATTTTAAATGATGGACTTATGATAGATCTTAAGAATATTTAAATTATTATGAATTGACAGATCCCAAAAATAATAAAAGATATTCAATATTTTTTAGAATTTGCTATTTAATATTGGATCTTTATCAAGGATTTCTTTCAAATTATAAATTTACTTACATATTTGACTTATAAAGTCAAACTTTAATAGAATCAAGAAGCAGAAGTAGTATTTGAAGCTTTAGTAAAGCTTTTGTTTTTACATCAATTTTGTATTGTATTGACTTTTTAAAGCCATTATTTATGGAAAAAAATGTATTAGACTTTGCTTTTGATGCAATATTATCACAAATAAAAACAAATGATAAACTTCACCTAATAACTTTTCATTCTAAAAACAATTCAACAATCAAGAACAACTACAAGATCCACAATAATAAACTTCTTGTAATCATAGATTTATTTCAAGAATAGCACTATTATCTAAAAGGTGCTTCTAGCCTAGTCATTGTATATATAGATCACAAGAATCTTAAGTATTTTATGTCAACACATATTTTGAATCGTTACTAAGTCCATTGAAACATGTCTTTGTCAAGATTTGAATTATGATTACTTATTGACTAAAAAAATAACAAGATTTATCAAACACATTCTATAAATGATCTTATCTTATACCAAAGGAAGGAGATGCCAATTTTTATCAATAAGAGACAATTTTTTTGAAACTAGAGCATCTTCTTCTACAAGCAAAAAAATCAATAATAATTATTGATTCAACTTTTATTAAGTAAGTTCAGTCAAGTATGTCTTTTGATTCTCTAATTTATGATATTAAGAGAAATCCTTCAAAGTCTTATAATACTTCTAAGTTTTAATTTAAAAACAATCTATTATATTTTTAGAGGTACTTATATATTTCAAAAGATAAAGCTTCATTACATGTTCTTCAAGCTTGTCATGACTTTCCAATAGCAAGACCTTTTGGATGCAATAAGACTTTGGAAGTAATATCTAAGGATTTTTGGTAACCTCAAATGTGAAAAGCAATCAAAATATTTGTATAATTTGATGATATTTGCTTAAGATTAAAAAAAAATTATCATCAATCTTATAGATTGTCAAAAACATATATATTTATTTTAATATTTATCTATATAATTAAGTAGAAGTGGATAAAAATAAATTTATTCTATAAAAAATTTTAAAGTTGCTTCTTAGAAGCTTTATAGACGTTGTTTTGACTTTACATGTGTTTATAGTTGATTGATAGATTAGAAACTTGGTCAATAAATTAACCATGTGTTGATAGCTTGTAAAACAAGCAAACTATGTGGCGCACATAAAAAAAAAACTTGCTTAGAAATTAAACAAACTATGTGGCATACATAAAAAATAAAAAATAAATAAAAAATAAAAAAAAAATAAAAAATCTATCATAAGTTTTGATCATATTTTGTATCATGTACAAAATCTATCATAAGTAAAGAAATAACTAAGCTTTTTTTTTATAACATCTATTATTATCATGGATTACCTAAGGATATAATATCAAATAATAGAACTCAATTTGTATTAAGATTTTAAAAAATGATTTTCAAGATTTTAAAAGTAGACATAAAACTATCTTTGACTTTTTATCTTTAAACTAATAGACAAATAGAGCATGTAAATCAAATTTTAGAGCAGTATTTGAAGTATACCATCAACTACCAATAAGATGATTAGACAATTCTTTTGCCATTAATATAATTTATTTATAATAATATGATATATTTTTTTATAAAACAAATACTTTTTTTTATTAATTATGGTTATTATTAATAATTTCATGCTTTTGACTTTTCAAAAGTTGATAATTCTATACCAAAAGATTTAGCAAATTATTTATTTGAGCTACATGTTACAATGAAGGTGCAACTAAAAGAGGTACAAGAACAACAAAAGAACAACGCAGATACTTATTATAAGCAACAACTTCATTTTTACATTGGTAATAAGATATGGTTACTTTGTTGTAATATTAAAACTCTTTCTCTTTGTAACAAGTTGGATTATTATAGACTTAAACCATTTCTTATTTGTAAATCGTTTAATCCCATCACTTATTGATTACATCTATTCAAATCTATGAATATCAATCTTATATTTTACATATCTCTTTTAAAGCCACACAAGAAAATGAATATTCTAGGAAGAAAACAAATACGACAATATCTTATAAAAATAGATAAAAATAAAGAATTTAAGATAGAAAAAGTCTTAGACTTGAGAAGGTGTCGATTTAGGTTGAAATATCTTATTCATTAGTGGGATATCATGATGTATTATGACTAATAGGTGAAAAGCATGAAGAAATAATTATAGGATAGAAGATCTTACTTTAAATATTATTACAAATTATCTTAGAAAATAGATAATAGTCCAAAAGAAAGTAAAACTAAAGGTATAAATGCTACCTTTTGACAAAATAGTCTTCTATTTATTTTGTAAAGCCATTAATAAATAAATAAAAAAAAAGATAGATTAAAAAAATAAAAAATATGAGTATATATAGGAAGAATTTAGGAATTTATTTTATTAAAAATTAATTCAAAAGGGAAAAATTTCATATCCAAAGAAGACCAGTTATCAACCTAGATTGAAATCATATCTCAAGATAAAAAATTGGGTACTTATAATAATTCTAGGATTTTTTAGTAGATTACAAAGTAAAATTTGAAATCGAACTTAATAAGGTTTCTTAAAAAATTAATTTTGAGTGATTTGAGTATATAATGACTTTGAAAGAGCTTTACAAAGTCATAGTTTTTTTTTGGTGATTCTAGAATTTGTGAAATAAAAAGGGTATTACATTTTGGAAAATTTCGTGGTTTTGGTAATAGATCTATAGTTCAAATTTTGAGGACTTATGCAATTAGTTTTCTTAAGAGTATGTTATAAATTTGAGCTTGATCAAATAATTGAATTGAAGGTTATTGAATTTCAAGTAAATTGAGGTCTCAAAAATTGAACTTTGAGGGGCACTTAGGATTTCTGAGATCTATAGTAATCTACTAATTAGATTGGAATGAAATTTGTATATAAAGATAATAGACTCGATTTACTAAACATATGTAAAATTTGAAAATAATTAAATAATTTTAAAAAAAAATTATCACTGAATATTCAATAATCAAATTAGAATAAGAAACTAGCCAATACTTGAGCAGATTTTAGGATTTTTCTTTGATTTGGTAAGTGTGATTATCTTCAAATTTTGTATGATTATTGCTAATTTAGTTTTAAAAAGTATATAAAATTCTAAGCAAGATCAATGGTTTAATTGATAGATATTGAGATTCTATATTATATTAGGATTAGGTTGAATTGATAAGATTTTGATTAAGAGTTGGTTTAGAATTAGAATTAGATTAGGATTTAAGATTGAATTAGAGTTTAGAATTTTCTTAGGATTTGGTTAAGATTTTTTTAGGATTTAAAATTAGACTAGAGTTTAGGATTTGATTAAGGTTTGATTAGGATTTAGGATTGGACTAGGATTTAGGATTTGCTTAGAATTTAGTTAAGATTAAGATTTAGGATTGAAGTAAGATTTTGGATTTACTTAGAATTTATTTAAGTTTTGATTAGGATTTAGGGTTGGACTAGAGTTTAGGATTTGGTTAAGGATTTGTTTAAAATTTAGGATTTAGGATTTTCTTAGGATTTAGGATTTAGGATTTAGGATTTGTTTAAGATTTAGGATTTTTGGTTTGGCCTAGGATTTGATTGAAGTCCATTAGAATTTTAATTAAGATTAAATTAGGACTTGATTGAGATTTATTTTAAGATATATTTATGATTATTCTAAATTTTTTTAGGATTTTTTAGAAATTCTTTTAAATTTTATTGTGGATTTCTTTTGAATTATTTTAAGATTTTTAATTATTTCTTTTGTAATTTCTTTAAGGTTTCTTTGAATTTGATTAAAACTTATTTAGCATTATTAAAATTTAATTAGAGTTTATTTAATATTATATTAGAATTAAGATTTTATTGTTATAATTTCTATTCTACCTTCCATAAGCACGTGTCCAATGTATTCTCAAGCAAGACTTCATGTAATACAACAACAGATACAATATCAGCAAATATATATTGGAGTGAGCAAAAAATCTTTCAAATATAATAAAGAAGGTCAAAGTTTTCAATTAATGACATCCATCAAAACCAAGATGAAGGATAGCAAACCTTTGCTATAAAAGAAACATAATGTAAGAAAGATTGCATTCTAGCTTCTATCTTTATTTGTAGTTTCTATATAATTGTAGCTTTAAAGAGATGGAAAATAACAACCAACAAATTCAACCCTAGAGCCATCATTTGTTGATTTATTAAACAAGATATTACAATTATCGCAACCTTCAAGATAAAGTAATAAGAATGAAGACCTTCAAGAGTGACATGTTCTTCTTCAAATAGATGGTGAGATAGAATGCGTTTGGTATCACAACCTGAGAGGAAAGTCTCAATGTTTGGTGATTATATTGGAGGTAGAAACGATTCTTAATGGTGTTACAAATATTTTGTTTGAAAGAAGTTACAAAGGTCTCAACAATGATCAAATAAAAAGGTGGTCTTTTTGTCTAGAATGGGACATTATTGATGGCTAAGAAGATCTATCAACTACCTTCAAAGGAAACAAAAATCAAAGTACATAGCAAATATAATTTGTCGTATTTTAGACTTCTTCAAGATGTAATCACCATTCCTTCTGAAACTCATTCCTAGGAGGAATAATGTCATAGACATATATCTATTGTAATTGTTATTGACGTAATATGAATAGAGAGAAATAAATAAAAATAAATTAATTTTATAATATCTTCTAGAAAAGCTTCTTAGAAGCTTTATAGATGCTACTTTGACTTTACATGTATTTATATTTAATTGATAGATAGAAACTTCGTCAACAAGTTAATTATATGAGACATATATTAGTAGCTTGTGAAACAAGCTTATTATGTAGCATCTATTTAGAAAACTTGTTTTGCAAGTCAAGATATGTATGGTGTAAAGTCAACAAATTTTAGAGATTCTATAGAACGTTGCCACATAGCTTCTAAGTACATAGTACATATATATATACTCTTATCAATTTTTTTCTTACTTCTAATCTAATTTCAAGAAGTCTCTAGTTTTCTTGTCTTTTGGCAATAGCTATTTTATTTTCTTTTTAACATATGTATATATATATAGATATATATATATAGATATATATATATATATATCTTTAGTTCTATTTTTTTATATTTCTTTGAAAAAGTCTCATTTGTTTATTTGTTTTCATCGAGTTCTTGTCCTAGACATAAATTATTCATACAAGTTATAAAAAAAGGTGACTCATTGTACTTAGAGGCAAAGGTTGAATTGTACACACTTTGCTTCTATAACTTCAACCCTTAGCTGCCTTCTTCCCACTATCTAGACCTTCAAGTCCATCTTTCAATTTCACCTATTGGATGGTAGAATAGAAGTTAATATGGGAGATAAAGGTTGAGAATAGAAAGAATTGTGGGAATAAGGACAAAGGAACAATAATGGTTTGGATAGTTTATATTTCTTTAACATTCTCACATATATATATATATATATATATATATCTATATATAAAATTATATAAAAAAATAATTTAATTTTAATTTAAAAAATAATTAATAAGAATATTTTTTATTGACATCTTAGTATGTATATATGAATATATTCTTGTTTCTAAAAGAAATATATATATATATATATATATATATATAAAGTTATGTATATATTTATTTTAATTATATTATTATTTTAATATTAAAAAACGGTAGAAATGGTGACATTAGCAATGCCCTATGTACATAAACAATTCTACAGACATCATAGTTAGAAAAAGCTCAATTCTTATTCAAATTTAAATTTACCTTACTTGTTAGAATGCAAAAATTTAATAATCCATAGTACAATAAATTCTATTAAAAAAGGTGGCCACTTTCAATTCTCCCTCCTTCCCTCCCTCCATTTAGGCTGCCTATCACCAAGATTTATCTCAATAATAGGGTGTGAAATATTTCCTTGGAGAAAGGCAAATGGGGGGAAGGGGTTCAAGTTTCCCCATTCATTCATTCATTCGTTGGGGTTGGGGCCCAGCTTATCCACATTCGGGGCTGCAGCGTAGCCTTTCCACCCTTGCGCTCTTCGTCGCCCATTGGCCGCCAGCATCTCCACGCCCCCGCGCAACCCCGCGTCGGATTTTTTCACTTGGGTCCTCGTCCTGCTTCGCAATCTCATCACCCATCTCTCCCTTCATCCTACATCCTGGTGGATTTTCCTGTATTTTGCGTTTTGAGGTGAATCGCAGTTTTTGGTAATGGCAATGGCGCTCGCTGTGGCAACCGGCATGTCCTCCGTCGTTGGCAAGAGAGTGATGGGCACCAGCCTTGTCGCTGGAGTCCATCACTCGTCGGTGCCCCAAAGTGCCACTTCACTCGCTGCGGCCAAAGGGCGGAAGAATTTGGTGTGCGTGGCATCGATGCGAGAGGAGGAAGTGGAGAAGACGAAGGATTGGGTGAGGAGTGGAGCCGTCGCGCTTGGTGCTGCAGCGATGGTGCTGCTGTCGAATGGAGCCACCGGTTTGGCTATGGCGGACGAGGGTGACGCTCCGTTCCAGACGTACTATGGCACTGCGGCTAGTGCTTCCAGCTACGGTGGATACGGTGGCAATGCCAACAAGAAGGATAGCGCCGAGTACATTTTCGATGTCCCTCAGGTAACCCTCTTGCCGTCCTGATCTGTATCTGAGTTTGGATTTCGCATTGGAGACGAGCAAAGTTGTCAGAGCGAGTTTTTCTTTAATGATGCAGTTTTGTATCAACACCTCGTTGTCTTCGATTAGGTTTGGAATTATGGATGGAAGCAGTGAGGCCAAGTATTTATTTTGCATCATCACTCGCAGCACCGACAGTTTATCAATTGCCGGATGTCACACATGGGTCTTCATGCGAGCGATATACGATTGTGATTGACGTCCTAGAATGCCAAAGTGTGATGTAGTATCTAGAGAGCACGAACCGGTTTTGAAGTGATATCGTTGTATGTATAGTCGACTGTCAACTGGGCTGGGAGTATTAGCAGTTCCGAAAACAACCGAACCTAGATTATACCTGTTTAAAATAGTCTTTTCGTTTTGGGCATGGTAAGAGGAGAAGAGTTTGATCTTATGCATCCAAGTCTCTTAAGCGACCTTGAAGATACCCATGTATCGCAAGGCATGGACAAACAGACTGGAAACCTTACCAGTTGGTCAGACAATGTGTTTCCACAGCATTGCGTTCCTGTGGCTGCATGTCAAGGTATTCCAAATACTAACGTCGGCAGCGATATCGGATTAGAAAGTTGCCCAATACGTCAAAATGGTTTACCCTCTTTTCGGCTTGGTCCTGCATCGGACGCAGCCTGGTCTTTTAAGTGCAAATTCGAGAACCATGACTATAAGTCTGCATCTGTCTACTCCAATGTATTTAGTTAACCTGTGGCTCTCTGGTGGTAAAAACTACAATGAGATTTCATGTACATTCCCAGATTTTATGAGGCAAAAGTGTACATACCCTCACAATCACAGCCTTCGGGGCTTAAGCGTCATGCTCTGATTCTATGAGCGCAATACAGTGAGTTCTCATTGGGATTTCATTCAAGATCATTGACAACGAGGAGCCTGATGAGATCGGCGTGGTGATGATTTTTATTTTATTTTCCAGGGCTGGAAGGAGCGCCAGATTTCGAAAGTAGAGAAAGGCACAAATGGAACGGACGCAGAGTTCTACAACCCCAGGAGAAAAGACGAGAAGGTGTACCTGACCTATCTCTCTGGATTCAGGAAGTTGGGACCTCGAGACAACGTGCTCAACAACCTGGCTTTGTCGGATGTGAACTTGCAGGATATTCTCGGATCAGCAGAGGAGGTCAAATCCGATGACCTAGTTCAGAATGGACAGCTCTACTACGTGTTTGAGATTGACAGCCCCGTCGCTCATGAACTGATCAAGGTCACCTGTGCAAAGAACAAGCTGTACACGCAATTCGTGAAAGCACCCGTATCCGACTGGGCTCGGGACAACGTCATGCTCAGGAAAGTGCATGATTCTTTCACGACCATTGGCGATGCTTCCCCTGTACAGTAGACCTAACCTGGTGTCTGCACTGTGGGGATGGAGCTGTATTTCTAATGTATTCAGTACCGCCCGGGCACGAGTTCAGAGCACGCGGAGCCTATTTGAGCCTTTTAGTTGGAGAGTAGAGAGGAGCGGGGAGCTGTATAGGGAGATGAAGACACTCTAATAGTCTCTCAAGATCAATATTGATATGTAGCATCATTGTTGTTACCTTGTAAGTACAGAAAGCAGAAGCATTATGCCGGCTCGTGTTCTTCAAAGCTCTTCAACGTATCCTAGAGAATCCTGCCTGCTAAGTATGCTTTGGCTGATATCGCGTGGCTGATACCGCCTCTGCAATGCTCTGCACTTTAGGACCATCACCTGGTGTCACAAGTAAGTGGCGATTGTTTCAGGAAAGTCAATGATGGCCTGTTATTCTACCAATCCTCTGTTTTTTCTGTGGTTATGACGTAGTTCGAGGCATGTATAGCCTAGTTGAGGTGACGAGGCCAGCGTAAACAGTGCTGTTCATGGGTAATCTGGCCTAGACAGCACTTGAGCCAGAGCTTAAATCAGCATCCTCACAGCCTTCCCCTGAACGGCTGCTTGATTTACAACCTTAGAATTCAAGTACCGGAGTTGTTTGGATACATATGTTCTCTTGGATATGACGACAGCAGTGCTTGTGGGAAAGAAGAGACCAGGCAATGAGAACATTGAACTATATGCTTTTGCTTCTTCTGCTGGTTGTGAGGGTACGTGACTGCCAGTTTTAGGTGCCAAAAGTCATATTTGTTTAGTAATTTTAGTTACACAACTTCCACTAAGTATTTGAGATCAAATCACTTGCTGATGATAAAAGAAAAACTAGGTAACCGATTGAAACTAAATCTCCCATTCAATTGTTAGATGAGAACTACTGTGTGCGAAGATAATGCGTGATCTAATCTTTGACAAAGGATATGGTTGTCAACTAAGATGGCCACAAAGCAAGACAATCTTTAATTGAAACATGCATGCAAAATCTTGGAGCAAGAAGACGTGTATACAAGTACATGTAAAAAAATACATTAAAAACTGAATTGATATGGGTTTTAGAAGGTCACATATGATCATTAGCTCTAAAATACACTAGGCATCTTTGCATTGGACTAATATTGGAGTCCCTGTATTGTAATACTATTATCATGCAATCCCCAAAACTCCTTGCGATTATAGCCACCATGTAATTAGCACACACCCTTGTCCAAACTATCCAAATTGAGGTTCAAATCTAAAAAACACCATAACTAATTCCAACAACCTACTTTCTTGAAACAAATTAGTGGAGCTTAAACTTCATATGATTTTCTACTCTCAAAAAAGAAAAAAATGATAAAAATACCACAGTTTGATATTTCATGTAGAATGATTGAAACAACCAAAAGCCATTTTAGCTTGTAAAGAGCTTTTGAGGTTAAATAAATTAGTAAAGAAAATAAAGATATTTATAAGTAGCCAATGCACAAACAAATAATGATAGAATCTATGAGCTTGTGTAATAGAATATCCAAGATGAATTATTATAAATACAAGTCTTAAGAGATGTAATTGCATGTAAATACTTTGAACATAAATTATATTTTTTAAAACTTAGAGTCATTTTCTTCTCTCTCTATACACATAAATACATTATATACATGCATATATTATCTTTAAATTCATTGATATATTTTAATAGGTAAAAATATCATAGTTTGTAATGGTTAATTAGATAAATTTTGTACCATATAAATTTTTCTTTGATTTTTAAAGTTTTTATATGTATGTTAGATTAAAAATAGTATATATTTTTTAGATTTAAAATAATACAATTTCATCAACATTTATAGATTGGTGTTGATTTAGTAAATATAATTTAACTGATGTAATGTTATAAAGTTTTTATAAAAAATTCAATAAAAAAGATTACAATTGTTAATGTGTAGTTTTAATTTGACTCATGGAATATATATATATATATATATATATATATTTATTTATTTATTTATTTATATGAATTTAAAGATTTGATTATAGAAGTTATCTTTTAACAACTAAATTATTTTAATAAAATTTTAATTATCTTAGTTATAATTTTTGTAACTACTACATATAAATCTATTTTAATTTTTAAATTAAAAGAAAAGTAATTATAAAGTTTTTATATTTTCGATATATTTAACAATTTTTCAAATCAATATTAAAAATTAGTATACTATTTTGAAACTATATCTGAATATTAATATTTTTAACTTGTAACATTTAGACTTCAATTCTTTCACATGTAAATATACTTTTGTATAATTCAAAACTTACAATTTATAAAGCTACAAAGAGTATTATAAATCATCAATAAATTTTACAAATACTTTTTTGATCAATTTATCTATTATATATATACATGATCCAAAATACATTGATTAAATATTATAAAATTATTTTTCTGTATATATATATATATATATATATATATATATATATAAGTTTTTATTATTGTTGTAAAAATCTTAGTATGTATTTTGGATTTATGTGGATTTGATGTTTTTATAACATGTTACCAAATCTTAGCAAGTGAGTGTTTTAAGTTGCAAAGAGAAGAAATTGAGAAAATAAACTTAGTCAGTTGAAAATTTAATGATGTGCTTCATACCAGTGGTATCTAGCATCTTTACTTTATACAAATAAAAACAATTATATACATGTTTTAACGATAAGAAAAAGTCTTAAGTTAATGTTGAATCCATGTGGTTGGTGCAAACTCTAAGAGTTAGTTATCATGTTGCATTACTGCCTACCACCACACACTATAGGTTATCATTATGCACCATTTAAACACAACTCTAGCCTTCTTCTTTGCCATGCCTACCATCTCTTACACCAATCCCATCTTCTGCATCAACAGCAAAGTAAGTTTTCATAAATAATTTTATTTAAACTATAACTTGTTTTTTTTAATCAATAAATTACTTAGAAAAATATTATATTGAATAAATTCATCATTTAGAATAATACATGATTTTTAGATTTGTTATCAAGTTTTACACACTGCAAAAAAAATCAATGAATCTTCAAAAAATGGAACTTAAAAAATGCGTAACATATCATTTCCAATACCATCAATGCATTTGATATGATTTTTATGTTTTAGGGAATGACGTCTTCGTTTGAAGCAGTGAATTAATTCAACATTTCACTACCAACCAATCAAAATTAAAATATCCAACAAATAAATAAGTACAACGTGTCATGCTGACATTTTCATTTTCTAACATGGTAGCAGCAGGTAAACAGATATCGAAGATATACCAATCTGATCAGTCGTTTCGGCGAATCTTACGGAACTTAATTTTGGAGACGTTTGCGGAATAAGACTTGTCTGCTCACACATTACAAATTGCACTAATGCATCTCTGGCACTACGAGTTTCAAGTGTACGACGTGGAATCCTCGTCTATGGGTGACAGATACATGAGACCTATTCTACAGTAGAACCTGTCTAATTGCATAGAGCTGGGACACGGAGGCGGTTCTGCATTTAATCAGGTAATGCATTAACAACACAGGTTATGCATTAACTATTAACTACAGGCCCGACATCGGCCCGGCGGATTCTCATGCATTCAGAGAGGTGATGCATTTACACAGTATGAAATTGAACAGTTTCTACTGTATAAGCAGTTAAGACGTCTGTTGATAAAAAATGAGAAATAAAAAAACAAAACTTCGAAGGCAATCGTACCTAATTTACTGCAGTCGAATCTGATGCGAACGAAGCTTCAAATCGATTGCTAGTGAAGTGGACTGAACCTTGATGAAGCGTCAATTGTCATGGATTAACTGACAGCAAATGAGATACTCTAATCGATGTCGATAACTGAAACTGAAATATATTGGAGGTTTACGGAGGTGTATCTTGCTTGATATTCACTAGCTACAGAATAGTTAAGTGAGATAAGCACCTTACAAACCTTCAAGTCTTGAGAATTCTAGCATCCGCCCTGCGTTATCACCAGGGACGAAAGAATGAGTAAACCCCCTGCAGATGATCTTTCTCGCTGGACTGTACCCACAACCGTCTTCTCACAAACGACCCCGGCAAAGAACTGGGAACCATAGATCACTACCCAAGTGATCAGTCCCGCGACTCACTCAGGGATGTGAAGCATATCTCAGTCAGACTCAGCGCTCCAGCGACACACCTTGGCCGTGACACCAGAAAACGACACCGGCTGTTTTGTCAGCGACGCTGACTCAAAACTTGACAGAGAAAGGCAATCCACCCACTGTCACAAGAAATGTGTTGTAAAGAAGACTTGACAGGGGGACCAGTTGTATCGTGAGGTTCCACAAAACATCTATTCAGTGGATGCTTTTCCGTTCGGACTGGTTGAGGAGAGGAAGTGAGATAGCAACAGCCTACATGGATTTGTTCCATGGATTCGATTCGAGTGTGTATCTGCAACTTCCAGTTTGAGAAACTTTCGATGGGATTAGTACCTGGGTGTTTATCGATCACTTTTTACTTGGTTTGGAGAAAAGTCGCACATGACGCTTAAGCATCCAACAGTTTCAATTTTAGTTTTAAATTAAAAAATAATTGGTAAAAAACTATTCTAAAACGCTCACAAGGACGAAATTGGTGACTGACCAGCCACTGTCCAACACAGCAATTGCAGCGTCTTCGACAGTTCATTTCTCCATCTTCGCATGGGAGAACGACTTATCCCTCGGATCGTGAACCGGCTATAGCCTGTCCGACCATTTTCCCAACAATAATCCGAGGATTATGATTCTTGCACACCTTGACCCTCACTCCATCCCGGGGAAAACGAAAATCTGCAGAGAAAATGCCGTACCTACAGAAAACATGGGCTTATATTAAACCAAACAATACTGCACGCAGATCGACAACATCAAAAACACCGACGTGATACATGATGGATGAACTATGAGTAAGCATTTCCAAAGATGATGCACGCTTAGGTACAATTCTTTTACATGAGATGATAACTCACATTTCAGTCCAATATTCATCGATCTTAAACTGTCAATGTGCTTAAGCTTAATCGGAATTTTAAATTTACTGCACGCTCCATGGAAGCACGAGTGTTGTGAATGGGATTCACAGTGAAGAAGGTACCCAGTATGACTTAAAAATTATTTGTATTGAAGGAACTTTGCCTGCATCTATTACATGTTTGTCATGTAAAATCATCACATGCTAGTCTCATTAAACATTGGAGTATAAATTCACCGATTAACAGCGAATGGTACATGGTTCATTTGAATATTGATCCTGCTATGTACATATCGTCCACCTGTTTGTCATTCGTTTCTTTTTGAAAAGTTCTGCATTTGGTAATCTCTATGAAGTAAGTTCAACTTTCACTGGAGCTACAACAACGCGAAGGTCGTGCTTTCACTGGGGCGACTCATTCTCACCTGAAACTGCACATGCCACAAACTATGAGTATCCAGTGTTTAACAACAGTGTTTACCACATCCTAATTTCCGACAAATCCACACCATACTTCAACATAAGGATGCAGATGATAGAATTTCATGAATGGTATCAACTTGCGCAATCTCTTCTATGCTTTGGATAAACTTCATAAATACAGGTGTCAAGGTTCTAGCATATTTGTTTACAACATGTGCTTCTGCGATGTTTAAATCTACCGAACCAGTAGCGACAAAAGGAAGGAAAAAAATCTCACTCACCTGATGATGCTAAGCTGCAGATATTCACCCATAAGCCTTTAAAAAGCAATATGGATATGGGATGTGCCGGTTATAACATAGATCTTCATCTGTGTAATCTCTAACATTGAATAACCTTATAAGCTACAAACTCTGTCGTACTTCAACAGGGTACATCAAATCCAGGCATTTCAAATGCGGTAGCGAACTCCTCAACCTTGGCCCTCAGAGCCTGCACGTCAGAATTGCTTCCCAGGTTGCGCTGCTGCTTCGGATTCTCCTTGTGCAGAGCTGTTGTGATTTGGACAGCCCGATGAAGCAAATCTGCGATAATATCGAAATCCCCTTCGTTACATCCTCGTGATGTCATTGCTGGAGTTCCAATCCGTACACCACCAGGCTGAAATGAGCTGCTGTCACCATAAACGGCACTCTTGTTCACCGTTATGTGACACGCTTCACAAACTTCTTCGAACAGACTGCTCGGGATGGCAAATGGACGAAGGTCCCATAGCATCAGATGATTGTCTGTCCCGTCTGTTACCAGCTTACACCCTCGACGCTTTAACCCTTCAGCAAGTGACTGAGCATTCTTAATCACTTGTTGAATATACGCCTTGTATTCTGCAGACGCAGCTTGCTTAAGAGCTGCAGCTAAGGCTGCTATGTGATTGTTGTGCGGGCCACCTTGTAACGTAGGGTGCACTGCAATGTTGATTTCCTTCTCAAAATTATACTGCCCATCGGCTGGCCTGCTGGCTGACTTCAATCCCTTCCGAAAAAATATCATGCCACCGCGAGGTCCACGAAGTGACTTGTGCGTTGTAGTAGTGACCACGTCACAGTAGTCAAACGGGCTTAAACACTCTTGCGCTGCAACGAGACCGCTGATGTGAGCCATATCACACATAAGAACGGCACCGATCTTGTCGGCAACCTGGCGAAATCGGGAGTAATTCCACTCCCTAGGATATGAGCTTCCTCCACATATAAGGATTTTGGGACGATATAGTAGCGCAATTTCCTCCACTTTATCATAGTCAATAAGTCCTGTTTCGGGGTGAACCTTGAATGGCAAAGTCTGGAAATATATAGAGGCAGCAGGGATTTTCTTGCCGCTCTGTGTGTGATAACCATGACTAACATGGCCCCCGGATAGGACATCCAAACCCATAATTCGATCATTTGGCTGCAACAATGCAGTGTAAACAGCAAAATTGGCAGAAGAGCATGAATATGGCTGGACATTTACCCCCCATCTCTCATTGTCCAGATGAAAAGCTGCAAGCGCCCTAGAAATGCAAAGGGACTCAATCTGATCAATGTATTCATTACCCTTGTAGTACCTGGAACCAGGGAGTCCCTCCGAATACTTGTTTGTGAGGTGACTTCCGAGAGCTTCAAACACAGCCAGTGAAGTAAAATTTTCAGATGCAACCAGCTCTATACCTTTCCATTGCCGACTCTTCTCCTTCTCCATAATCTTCCACAGATCTGGATCAACCTCAGCAAGTGGTCTATTTCCCCAATCCCTCACTGCTCGTTTCCGAGATTCATTATCATGAGTCTGATAACTGTTGTGGTTAACTACCACTCTTGGAGACATGTTAGACGGATAGTTCAAAACTGGCTTGGAAATCCCGTTCTGATGGTGATCCGATGAAACAACAGCCCGGAAAGCACCATGAGACATTTGATGAACAACTGGTTGCGATCCGCGAGACGAATGATGGTACGTAAGTTGAGATTGCTGTCCACAAGATGCAGAATTATTTCGCCCAGCCATACTTGCAGGAAGTGTCGGAGTCCGAAATTGACCACTGAGTAAAGCAGAGCTCTTCCTTTTCAGTCCTTGAGTGCTCCCAAGAGGAGAGAACCCACCTGACGCACCAGTCTTGTGCCGGAGAAGTTGTGCACTGTCCCTGGAGGTGATTTGCATGGCCGTCTCTACCTGCACATGTATCATTCACCCAAACAATCAGAGCATGCTCTATCCAAACCTGAGCGCTTTTTGCAACATGTATTTCACAATCCTTGAAGGAGAAAGTGAATTCAAAACCTAAACCACACGTCATTCACATTTAGCAGAACTCTTAAACGCATCATAATCTCTGAAAAGACGGAAGAACATTGCAATGACATGATTTACCACAATGGACGCTTACAATGTGTTTCTATGTTTTTACCAAATCCCTGTAATCGACTCTCGGACCCGCTGTAGGCTTGTCCGAGGGAAAGAATTGATAGCAAAGGACAATCAAACAACGTGCTTCAGGCGACTTGGTGTGAAGGTCCGCGATTATTTCCACATACTATGGACTTAATTCTTCTGCCAACTCAGTACTCCTCATTTCTTCGAATAAGACTGGACACAACTCAAAATGACACATGAACAAGGCCATGTCCTTGCACATGAAGATATGAAGTAAAGCATTTCAAGAAGACTGTAATCATATTTCAAGCGTTGTACTATCATTTCATTCCAGACTACAACTTAACCTTATACCATAATCATGCACCAAGTTAGTTTTGTTTAATTCTTTACATAACTCTACCTGCAGGAAGAGACGGTCATGCAAGATGCTTCAAGAGATGATCTGCCACCTCTTGCACCCTCTTGCATAACCATCCCTCCCTGTTGACAATCATGTAAGGCAATGACGCATTAAACGATGAGTCTGATTCTAAGTATCAGGTTCAAACCTGAATAGCATCACTCAAAGAACTTCCCCTCGACAGAGCTGGCAGAGTGCTGTGAACTTGGCCTCCAGCACTCATCTGCTGTTGCACAGATTGCTGCATCATTTGAACAAACCCCAAAGATAAACTTGGCTTCATCTCCACATCATCCATATTCGTTGAAGAGCGCGACAGTCCTAACAAGAGAACACAACTACAGTATTCCTGCTACACAGTCTTTTCGAAATAATGAAAGACGTTTGACTATGGAACAACTGTACTAAATTGCTGGACATATCCTGGAGGTCAAGTGAGGAAGCAATGCAGCAAGGAAAACGAACCTCTAGGGAAAGAAATTTTTTATTAAAAAAAAATAACCAAAATAATGACAAAAATACTCAAATTATCAATGAATAACAAAACTATGGAAAGAGAATTAAGAACAGATCTTCACTAAAACTCCGAAAACGACCAAAACTCAAGACCCTCTAAAACAAACCCTACCTACCGTAATTGCTTCAAAACACTATCTCCTCTTCGCTGGTTATTCGAGAAATCTCTACAAATAGACCAGCACACAACAAGCCCTCACTCACGCAAACTGAATCAAAGAAAAGATTAAAGAAGAAATTAAAAAGAGCTCTCAAGAAACTCTATCAGAAATCGTTTACATTCAGGTTTCAAGCTCAGTTGTGATAATTAGCAGACAAAAGGAGAGACTGAAGAGATCATGCAACTACAATGGGACGATGGAGAGTACCGAACTCGGGTTATTTGAAGTTGCACCGACGACGCTGGCTGCGTGGACTCACGGAGCATGGTGCGAGCTTCATAACGCTTTTCGCTTTCAAAAGCAGGGTCCAGAATCCCGGCCAAATGCATGAATGTTCCCTATCTTCCCTCCGCACTCCCATGGCTGCGTTCCCCATGCGTTCCCATCGTTTATCCCATCCTTCGACAAGGGCCAATTCCTTCTTACATTCCCCTAGTACTTTCTACTTTTTATACGCCTTTTCACTTTCTTAGTGGAACCCTAGACAAATGCTTTCCGTAGTATGAACGTTGTCTGGAACCTTAGTTACTCTAAGTTAAACAAATCTGGTTTCACATTAGAATTTGAGGACTGCATTAGAGATGCTGTTTATAAGTCAGACTCATTTTAAAAGTAAGAATATACTCTAGCGTTCTTTCTCATTGTGAATAATTGGGTATCTTTTCAATTCTACTTTTATGCATTCTCTCAATACTTTAAATGTATTTGGGTTTTTTGTAATTAAATGACTTTGAATGTACGTTGGATGTACGTTGGATGGATGTTGGATGTTGGAGTTTGCACACTTACTTGATTATTAGTTTAGCATTGTTGTTTTATTAAATTTCCAAAATTATTGGGTTAGTTAGTAAACATCAGTGCATGATTCCTCTTTCATCATACTTTCAATAGTTGTATTTTGAATTATCATGTTAAGTTCTCCAAAAAACACATTATGATTTTAATGATTAGTTATTTTAATTTCGAAAATATCATGTAAAATATTATTTAAAAATAAGATTGATTAGATATTTTAATTTTAATAAAAACTTTACTTTTAAATATAGATTCAAATCGTGTCTTACTAGAATTCTTATTAATAGTCATGAAAGAAAAAATTGTTCTCAAATAAACCAAAGTTGCAAGTATAACCATGCGTTATTAAATTATTCCCTTTATTATTGTGGTATTTAAGTATGCACCACTATTCATTTTTGGATGCACCACCGTTTAACAAGATAAGTAATACAAAAAAAATTCAAAGGAAATTAATAAGGTAATCAAAATTATACAAAATATTGCAATTTTTAAAATAATTTCCAAACATCCAAAACCTCAAAATACATGTTTTGTAATGTTAATTTTAATTTTAATAAAATCATAATACATATGTTAAGCTGTAAATAAATCATAATCTAATTTTTCATATTTCATTTTTTAAAAATAAAACTAATCAACACTGAGAGTAATAAACATTCTTCTGTACTTTCCAAGGATATTATTTTGGATGATATATTAAAACTTATTCATTAATTTAGTAAGCAATTTTATAAATGTTGAAATTTCACTTAAATCTGATGTAAAACATTTTATAAGTTATCCAAACATGTTATGCTTATAAATTATATTTTTAATTCAAACAGTTCTAATATTATTATGCTTATAAATACAATGTTGTTCAAATATTGTTGTTGTCAAATAGTATTTTAACAAGTTTTTGATGTGAAAAAATACTAGTATTTATATTAAATATATATATATATATATATATATCTTGTGTTATTGATATATTTTTAATATCGTAATTTTTCTCATATGTTTAAAGAAATTATAAAAAAAGGACATAGTATTATGTTCTTTTTTTCAAAGTAAACCAACAATAAATTCTTGCCCAAAATTTTATTTTTATTATAATTTTTTGAAAAATAATAATTAGTTGATAATTAATTGAATTAAGTACGTTAACAATATATATATATATATATATATATATATATATTACATTTTTGTTGAAAATGTTAACCTCAAAATCTATGAAATAAAATTTCACATGTCCTATAATGTTAAAAGTAATGAAACAAATGATACAATAATCCAAAAGAAAATAGTACTAAACCTAAGCTTCAATATCATATTTCATTCATAATCACATAGTCAAAAGCTTCAGGTAAGTAACCAATTACACACCCCCCCCCCCACATCACAAAATATTCAATCAACAAGAAATCTCTGAATAGTATGGTAAAATCATGGTTTTGTATATGATAGGGAGGACAATGCACTTACATACAAGCTTTTTTCTTTTGGTTAAATGCTGTGGATTTCAACAGCAATAGTCCCCTGTGCATATAAAAGTGTGTTGTTAACCTATTAATGTAAGAATCAGGGGATGCCTTTTCATTATAAACCATTAGTTTTGTTTGGATGGTACAAGAAGAGGGGCACCCGGGTCCATCCCCCCTGGGACACAATCAACCAAACCAGGGCGAGGTGCATGCACCTTGGACTTAGCTATGGGGAACGGGAACGGGCCGGGCGACCAAGCCAATACGCACTCCCCCTCATTCCTAAACACGGGTGCCACAGCTCTGCCCGGTGCATCCCCCCTGGCCACATCGGGGGACGGGTTGGAGGATCCACCGTGGCACCCGCATGTCCTGAATGTGGCCACGATGTCGACTCACACCACGTGCATGCATCTCCCGGAAGAACATTCTTCCGAAGGGGTTCACAGCGCGGAAAAATTCCTACGTGGACTGCTACGTCCAGGTACATGTAATTAGGTTTTTTTTTTTTATTATTTATTTATTTATTTTGTTGTTCCCTCTATTTATGTCTGTGAATTGTTCACGGTTTTAGGAGACAACGTTGAGTTACAAGAGTGCTGGTTGCTCTTGGTATCCATGTGCTTTTGGTTTCAACTTTTGCTTTAAAGTACTGTAATGCTTTCATCTCTCTCTCTCTGTATATATATATATATATATATACATACATATACATATGTATATTTTTCCCTTTTTTTTAATTGTGTGATGTCAGTTTTTAAGGAGATTCAATGCTAAGAATGGTATTATAGAATGATATTTCTTAAAAAATATTTTTTTCTGATTAATTTATATTCTTGTTTTTGCTTATTTTATTTTTAAAAACAAACATATATCAAACTGCAAATTAAAAAAAGTGGGTTCAAAAAATGGATATTAGATTGAACAATTGATAGTTCATGCAAAGGTGTTTTGAAAACATCAATGTAAATATGATCTTAAACAAATAAATTTATATTGATGAATTATTTATTGCACAGTTCAATACAATTTTTCATTTCTTAAGAATGTTGGAAGGAGAAAATTAAGAATAATTGGATCTTAAGGAACGGAATAAAAGAAAAAGTAAAGAAAGAGAAAAACAAATTAAGAATTGTGTAGTACTGCACAACTAAAATGGAAAGCATGGACAGGAAAAATAAATGTTCTCTTTAAAAGACTCCCATATCCACTTGTTTCTATTCTATTATATATCTTCTATTTATTAATTCAATTAACCTTTTAAGCTGAAAATTAAAAATTTAATTTGTAGCTGATTATTTTTAATTTATTTTTTTATTAAATTTCTGTATTTTGTTTTTAACTTTTTTAATTTTTATTTTTAGTTTTTTTGTTTGTACAGATTAATAGAGAATATCTTTGATAGATTATTTTTGATTTAAATTTTGACTTGTACACACGATATAGTTACAAATAGAGACAAACCAACATTAATATAAATAAACATATATCCTCCAAAACCTGTCTTTGCTTGAAGTAGCAACTTTTGCAACTTTACTTGCAACTACATTCTTACATTGCAAATATTATTAGTTCTCTATATGATTTGTATTTAATTTTTTTCATTTAAATTTTTTTTGAAGCATCTAAGTGTAACAAATTTCACACTTAATCTTCCTCAAAAAATCTTATTCACCAAAAAACAATTCTTTGTATGATAGAAACATATAACACAGACTTAAATTTTATCATCATAACCTATATTTTTAGAAATTTTATATTTTGTTAGAGTTTTTTATTTTTATTTATTTTCATGTTGATTTATAGCATCATATTATCACTTATGATTATAATCTTTTTTTAAATAAAATAATTAGTTTTAAATGTATCTTAATTGGTTGACATGTTTTTGTTGTAGTCTGAGTTCGTAATCTATTTACTTAACATGTTAGGATAAACATCTTATAAGACCATGACGAGAAAATAATATAAAACATTATCAACTTTAGCTTTTTAGAATTTATTTTTCTTCTATTAACAATTGCAAGACAAATTATTAAAATTTTTACACTTGAAGAAAATCAACCTTTTAACTTTTATATGGCTAGTCTCTCCAATTATATATATATATATATATATATATACTTAAAACATCATATAACAATTGTTTTATTACAAAACTTCATATGAGCTACTTCATAAATTTAGTTTTCAAAAGAAAAAAAATTAAATATTCAAATGATAGTAGTAGGCTCTCTAACGAGATTATTGAAACATCTCTAAGTATTACTATATCATCTCTAGATGCAAATATATCTATAAAATCCTATATTTTAATTATGTATTAAAATTCTTTAAACTATTGGACTTTTATGAAAAATAAATTTTACACAAGGAAGAATTTTTTGTCTTGTAGATGCCAGAAGAGATTTTTCATTCTTCAACCAATATATTGTAAGACTTAAATGTAAACATTGAGAATTGACCATATAAGTGCAAATAATGCAAAATATGGTTTATTGTATATTTATTTTATTTATTTATCTTTACAAATATTGCAATGACTTTTGTATTACCAATATTTTCTACCATGAAGAAAATTATAATTTATCTATTAAATTTTAAGGATTCTTATTGTATTAGTATTTTGTGCCAATGCAAAAGTTAATCAGCTCTTTTTTACTTCTCTTAACACTCTCTTGTTTTAAAATTACTATGTACAGCACACACACATACACTGACACACATATTTTTTATACTCTCAACATACCTATGGAAATCATTCTTGCTTTTTTATTTTTATAAATCAATTTGAATACAACAAAATATAAAATTATAAGTTTTTATGAATTGAATTCTTTATATATTAATGCTAGTCTAAATTACTGTATAATTTTTTAAAAAATAAAATTCATATAAATATCAAGATTCCATGCTTTAAAATATATTTTTTAAAATCTTAACTGTGCTACACCTTATCAAGTTAAAAATTTATTTTCATTTAAAAAAAATAAAAAATCTTCAAATCACTATATAATAATATATTTTAAATAATAAAAATCACAGTTTTAACTTCTTATAGCAGGAAACTACTCTAATTGCCTTCATTATTTTGTAAAATCTAAAATCCAACTTCTTCATAGACCAAAATACAATAAAAAACTAATGCAATTAGTACATCTTTTTATTTCTCTAAGTTACTTTGATACCTTCAAAATCTTTTAATCACTTCATAATATTTTCTTCTATATTTTAACATATGAATCAAATTTAATATCTTATTTTTTCAACTCTACTTCTTTTAATTTTCTTTTTTCTTTTTTCATCCATTAATTAATAAGAGGTTTTAAACTCGAAATTCAAGATACTCCTCAGCAACTAAGATTTAATTGCTACCGTTACTGTTGCTATTTGTTCTAACTATTATTCATCTTATTTATGTTTATTCTTAAAAAACTTCTGAAAAAGTAGATTTTATATCAATTAAAAAAGACAGCCTCTTAATTTAAGATTTTTATTTTTTATTTTATTTTTTTATGTTATCTCTATTATCTAATTTAGATCTATCTTAATTAATAAATTCAATAATTATTCAATATTTAAATTATTGAATAAATATAGAAAGTGATATTTAAATTTTATATATATATATATATATATATATATATATATTATAACTTTTAAATTTTTTAAAGATAATGCATTTTATTTTTTGGATTAGAAAGATGCATAAATAATATTTATGAATTTGTGTATTATTGGTTATATACTATTATGTCTTTTTATCAAAGTTACTTAATTAGATAACACATTCTACAATCTTTGTTCTTTTTTGATCAAGTAATAAAAAAAACACAACCTAAGATAGTCACATGTTTAAGCAAGATTATTATTATTTTATAATATAGCTCTAAAGATATTATAAATTTTATTATTCTTATTTATTATTATTATTATTCAAAGTCTTTAAATGAACATTTTGGTTTTTAAGAATAATTTATAAGAGAGATTTTTTATTTTTTATTATTTATTTATTTTTTATTATATATATCTCATTATAATTTCAACTTGAAAATAAATTTTTGGAATGGAATATAATTTTATCAAACAGTTGTCTTATATTTTATTTTCCCATAGTAGTTCCATAGTAGTTCCATACAGAATGGAATATAATTTTTGGAATGGAATATAATTTTATTTAGTATGGAACTACTATGGGAAAATAAAATATAAGACACTAGTTTCTATAGAGAATATATTAACTAAAATAAGATAAAATAAGATAAAATAAGATTAGAAAAAAAAAATTATAATCTTCAAAAATGTTTAATCACACCAAATTCATATTTTAATTTATCTTTATATATATACTTTGTATAAGAAGCAACCCTTGAAAAAAGCTTCTTGATAATTATTCTGAAAAAATTGAATTTTTTGCATAATACATTAAATTTCATATGTCTCTTATAGAAGTGCTACATAACTACATAGATTATCTTTAGATCAAATTTAGATCATAAGTTAGATTATATTTCTAAATTAATATAATATGTTAATTTAATAAATGTTATTTTATAATATATATATATATATATATATATATATATATTCTTTTTACCTTAAATTTTTTTCACATTATATTTTTATTATTTTTTTCTTCCTCTATTGTATGTTTTGAAAAATGATTTATCTTTGAATTGCTACCTTTTTAACATAAAAGCATATCCAATTTAGAGTCATAATTATAATACCACTACTTTTATATAGTTGTTATAATAAATAAATAAATAAAGCATGGTTGTAGTCTACTTAGAAAGCCATTTATACTACTTAGTTTATTCTCTTGATAAATTAGTCAATAATTTAAAAAAAATCTTAATAGAATCAAAATAAAGAAACGAATATTCAGTAAATTCCAAAGCTTTGAACAATAACTGAAAATTCATAAATCAAAGTGAGAAGTGTGGTGTTTTAGATCTATTTCTTTGAAGTATTAATGAAGTAAATAGTATCACATACATCTATATAATGTAGCTTAGTACGTTTGCAGTAATATGCATAGAAAAAAATAAATATTAACATCATTATTAAAAGAACTTGAAAGTAGGTACGAACTTACAAGTGATGCTACATGCTTCTAGTGCTTCTGAATTTCATTTAAGCTTCTAAAATCATACATTAAGTCAAAAAGTCTAGAAACGTCTTTGCAGAAAGACTTGGAAGTCAATTTGATATCTAATAACTTTTAATAGATGAGAATGTAAGTTTACAACCAAAATTAAATTATTTATTTTAAAAAATAATCAACTATCTTTAGCATAAGAATATTGTAAATTTGTAATTTCTGATAGATTATTTAAATTTACATTTTTTTATTATCTCATTGCTGGTATTACAATTTTATAGCTATGATTGAAATGGTTGATACTAAAATATTCTATCTATTGTTTGATAGTTCAAAATCTTTTTTATTTTTATTTTTTTTTAATTTTTTTATAGAGAATAAAGAAAGAAAGTGAAAATATTAAGATTCAATAGATTTCTTATTACAAATATAAATTATAAGATAATAAAGATATTGCAAGTGCATAGTATTTTAATGTATACCTAAGTAGTCATGGCTATATAATACATAAATATAAAAGAAATTTAACCCTCCATGAATTTTAATCAATATAAATAATTATATATAATATCATTAAAACTAAATATTGATGTATTATTTGAGAAAAAAATTGATTTAAAAAAAGAAAAAGAAAAAACCTGAAAGAATTTAAATTAATATACTATTAAATGATATAATCTTAACTAATGGCTTCATTACAAAAGACTTAGATTAACACCCGAAATTTTTCAAATAAAATTCAAAGCATAATATGCCTAATAATTTTTGCAATGTATAATTTATAAGAAAAATCTATTATTTTTTATTTTAAACTTGTAAAATTCTTATAGTGATTTTTATCAAAAATAAACTTTATATGAAAGATTTTTTTTTCCTATTTTTATTAGAGTATTAAAAATATTTTTTATTATATATAATACTTTCTAGTGATTTTTTGAAGCAAAATTTATATTTCCAATAACTTTTTTAGTTGGTAGATCTTATTTGATACTAAAAAAAGAAAAAATATTACTATACAATATATTTAATTTTTATTTGTAAAGATTTTAATCACTTAATATAATGACTTCTTAATTCAAGAGATATTCACTATAAAAAATTTAAACTTAAAAATATCTATAAAAACTATAGAAAAATTTATTTTTCAAATAATGATATGTAATACTTGACTCTTTGAAGGACATCAAGAATAAAAATTTGGTTTAAAAGAAAAAAAAATCAAGTAATGACCATGACTTCTAAATATTCAAAAATCTATTTAAAAAGACTAAACTTATGTAAATTTATACAACTTAATTTGATATATATATATATATATATATATATATATATATATATATATATATATATATATATATATATATATATATAAAATCAAATTTTATTTTAAAAATATTTTAATATGTTTTATTAAAGCAAGTTCTAAGAGATAAGACTTATGCATCAAATCAACTAGATTCTAACTATAAAATATAAGATAAAATAAAATAAAAAATATTTAATATCAATAAAAACCTTATTATATATTTTTTTATTAATTATAACTATTATACACAAGTCTCATGTCACCAAAAGATTATATACTTATCAAGAATATGAATCTTAAAAAACTAAAAGCTCAATATACTCTTATGGCTAATTTATTGGCCAAATTTTTAACCTACTAATCAACTATAAACATGTATAAAGTCAAATACACATTATCAAAGACATGAATCTCAAAGAACCAAAAATTTAATATACTCTAGTACAACTTAAAATGAATAGATATTTACTCAAAACTAATATAGTATTGAAATTGAAATAACTATTGCTAAAAATAAAAAAATAAAAAAATCTTGAAACAAGACTAAGAATGAAAAAGATGTTGATAAGAGTGAAGAAGGCTTCACTCTTGCCTCTACATATACTATCTAATTAGAAGTTATATGACAACATTCTATAAGATTTTTAACACATATTCAATTTTCAAGAATTATGTCTTAACTTATAAGACAAGTTTTTTATATGTGCACCACATCATTAACTTGTACTAGAAGCTATCAATATAAGTAATACATGGTTAACTTATTGGCCAAGTTTTTAACCTACCAATGATCCATATATACATATAAAAGTGAAACCATGTCTATGAAGCTTCTAGAAAGCTTCTCTATAAGTTATTATCAAATTAGTCTACTTTTATCTATTCATAATATCTATATAATTATTAGAATAAATATGTATGTTTGTAATATGTATCTATGAGGCTTCTAAGATTCTTTGCTATATGATAATATCAAATCTCTCTCTCTCTCTCTCTCTCTCTCTTATATATATATATATATATATATATATATATATATATATATATATATATATATATATATATATTTTACTTAATACTTCTTATCTAAATAAATATGTATATTTGTAACATAAACATTTCTTTTGGGAATAAGTTCTATAAGATATGATTATCATATGTTGGATAAATCAAAGATGTGATAAATTGTATTTGCTACATACTTTGATCTTTGTTCTCTTTGGAGGTGGTTGATAGGTCTTCTCAACCATCAATAATATTCCATTTTAAGGTAAGAAGTCCATGATGTTATTTGGTTGTTGTTGAAGCCTTTGTAACTTCCTTCAAATAAAATATTTGTAAGACTAATAGAAATTATTTTTACTTCCAATAAAATTATAAGATATTAAAAATCTATTATAAAGTCTTGATATCAAATGTATTGTATTTTGCCATCTATTTGAAAAAGAGCTTGTTATTCTTAAAGGTCTCCATGTCAATTACGCTGTCCTAAAGGATGTGACAATTGCAATATCTCATTTGATAAGTCAATAAACAATAGCTCTTAAGTTGAATTTGTTGGTTGTTGGTTCTCCATCTACTTAGCACCTCAAATATACAAACAAAGATAGAAAGTAAACTGAAATCTTTCTTGAAATATATATTTTTTTTATAACAAAGATTTGATATTATTCATCTTGATTTTAATAAATGTTGTCAATAAATAGTAAAATCTTGTTTGTTGTATTTAAAATATTTTTAGCTAATTTTTATGTGTATTCATTAATATCATATCTATGCTAATAAATAAAATATTTTAATCTATTTTAGAGCCACTTTGAGTCTAAAACTTCTTTCATCTTGAATTCTTGATTATTATCTACTTCTAGGGAAGAAACATTTTTTTTTCAAGATATTCATTGCCTTATATGCCTCAAAAAGAGACATGTAAAACATAAAGATGGATTTTTATAGACTTTAATAGATATAATTAATAAAAATTAAATTTATTTACTAACAAATAGGAAATAATCCAAGCCTATGATATCAAGAAAGTAAGCCTCCTTAGGAAAGCACAAGGTCTTTGATTATAAGTGGATTGCAACAAAGCACAATGTTGTCTCAAATAAATTCAAATATAAAATAGTAATTCAATTGTTGAATACAATTTTTAGATTAATTCCTTTGTTGTACTAAGATGCAATCAATTCTTAATTCTAATGTCAAATCCAAACCTCCTATCACTAAAATATCTATAGCTTATTTGTTATTTATTCAATTTAATCAAAATTTAATTCAATTAATTTAAATTAAGCTATAAACTTCAAAATATCAAAATTAATAAACAAATTTTAGAGAAAAAAGAGCCAAATCAAGAAAAAAAATATAGCTGCTTGTTGTAGCTACAACCTTCAAAATTTCTATCAACGAATTAACTTGGATCTTTCTTGTTACAACTTCCTTTCTTATATACAAAGGCTTATTAAAAAAATAAAAATAAGATCTAACTTCTTTCAAAATCTCAAAAATAAAAAGATAAAAATTTAATAAACAACATGAAAAACTTAAATCAATTTTCAATCTCATTGTCTAAATATTTTTAGTGACTTCTTTGTAAAAAATTTGCATGGATCTCCTTTGTCATTGATTTTTTTCTTGTATGAAAAGGCTTATTGAAAAACTATCAACAAGATCTAGCTTCCTTCAAAATCTCAAAAAAAAAAAATATAAAAATCTAGTACATGGCATGGAAAACTTTAATTAGTCTTGAATCTTGATGTCTAAATGTTTTTAGCAATCCTCTCATCTATAAATTTGTATAGATCTCACTTATCACAATAGCCTAAAGAAGACCTACTTGATGCCAAAACTTTGCCCTAATCTTCTCCTAATATCCGTCTTGAATCACTATAAAGTCGAATATATATCTTAAAAGATAATATCCTCAAAGCTTGAATAATCTATTGAAGGCAACAATTTCCTATTCTAAATTCCATTAAAATTTATAAATATATTAGTATTATATTCTTCCTTCTTACAAATAATACTAATTATCCTCCAAATAATTTTAATGTATTTAAATTATGTATATCAAGACAATGATAATTCTAATTGTCAAAAAGGCAACTAATTTGATATTGTGACAAAATTACCATACATTGTTGTTAACATGGAATTGAGGTTGTTCTTTGTAATAGGTATTTATATTGATCTTTTGTTGTTCTTGTGATTCTTTTAGTTGTGCCTTTATTGTTGCATATAGTTTTAATAAATAATTTGGCAATAACTTCTCTTACAAGAGTATTATTTTTTGAAAAGTCAAAAGTATTAAATTATGGATGATAACCATAATTGACAAAAAAAGATGTTTGTTGAATAAAAGAATGTATTGTATTATTATATGCAAATTTTTCCAATGATAAAAGAGTTGTTTAATCACCTTATTGATAATTGATGATACACTTCAAATACCACTCCGAAACTTGATTCATTTGCTCCATTTGACCAATAGTTTGCAAATTAAAAACCAAAGATAATTTTATATTTATCTCCAAAATTTTAAAAAGAATTTTTAAAATCTTAATATAATAGAAGTTTTCTTATCTGATATAATATCTATTGGCAATCTATTATAGCAACAGATATTATAAAAGAAAAGCTTAATTATTTCTTCACTTGTAATAGATTTTGTACATAGTTCAAAATATACCAACATCATGAATTGATCTACTATTACAAAAATATGGTAAAAAGAACTTGAGATTGAAAGATCCATGATAAAATCTATAGAAAAAAAAGACTATAATTATTTTAAAATAGATAATAGTTGGAAAAATCCATGAAGTCAATGATAAGGAGTTTTTGATCTTGAAGAAATGTTACATGATTGCACAAAGACTTTGACTGCTTTCTACATTTGAAGCCTCTAAAAATCTCTTAATATTAGTTTCAAAATTTTATTGTATCTAAAATATTTGATTACTGAAAATTCATGACAAATTTAAGAATACTTAATCATATTTTATCTTTTGGAATGTATAATCATCTCTTGAAATAGATTAGATTATTCTTGAATTTAAACTTAAAAGTATCATGAAAAGAATTATTCTTAATATCATGAATAAAAGAATCAAATGATATACTCAATTAAACTTGTTCGAAAAAAATTAAATTAGAAATCAATGTTGATTTCATTGCTTAAAGATGAAAATGCTCTGATTTTAAGAGAATTATTTTTTATTAATCAAAAGCTATATTTTCTTCTTTTGGTAGAAAATAAGAATGTTTAAGAAGGGTGTTTGACAAACCTTGTTGTTTTTTGGATTAATAAGTCACCTTGAAATTAAATCTTGATAAAGACATGTTCCAACAAGCTTAGCAACAATTCAAAAGACATGTCAATATAAAATACTTGAGGTTCTTATAATTTGTATATATGGTGATTGAACTAAAAGTGCATTCTTATCTTGTATCAACTAATTGCTAAAATATTGCTTGTTTTTTTCTTTTATTATTTTTGAGATCTTTCAATCTATAATAATTTGAATCTTTTTAAGATCCATCATAAAGTCATCAATTGAAATGATGTATTCCAAGAAGTCAATTTGAGTAAAACAAATCCATAAGTCAAACAAATCCATAAGTCAAATTAGAGGGAGATTTTGTACAACTTGTAATATCAAATAAAAATTTCTAAAAAATGAGATTTTTTTTAAAGGAAAAAATTAGTTTTAAAAAATTAAATACTAAGTTTTAGATGGATAATCTATAACCTTCAAATATAAAAAAATTGAAATAATCTATTTAATTTTTAAATCCAATCAAAAATAATAAATTAACATTCTTGTCAAACTATCAAGGACATGAAGTTTAAAAAATTAAAAGATTAATTCACTCTTGTGTTACTCAAAAAGATTAAAAAATCATTCAAAGGTGATGTAATATTAAATTAAAATGGCTATTGCCAAAGATAATAAGACTAAAAACTCTTAAAACAAATCTAAGAATTAGAAAGGTATTGAAAAGAGTAAAGAAGTTTCTACTCTTGCCTCTATATATACTATCAACTAGAAGCTATGTAGGAACTGCTATAAGACTTCCAATATATATTTAATTTAAAAATATATATATCTTAATTTATAAAATAAGTTTTTTTATATGTATGCCACATTATTAAATTATATTACAAGCTATCTAAATCATATAGATAATTATTGGTTTATATGTATAAGTCTGTGATGGTAGATAATTTAATTCCATAATATCTTCCAAACAAATTTCTTAGAAGCTTTTTAGAAGCTTCATATATAGTGCTTTGACTTTATAGGTGACTTTAATTGACTTTTTAGATTAAAAAAATGGTCAAAAAATTGACCATGTGCCATACATGCCGGTAGTTTAAAGAACAAGCTAATTATGTGACCCACACACAGAAAACTTGCCTTGTAAGTTAAGATATGTATCCTGTAAAGTCAACACATATTAGAAGTCCTATAGAACATCGTCACATAGTTCTTAGTTAGATAGTATATATAGGGACAAGAGTGAAGTCCACTTTACTCTTATCAAGTTCTTTCTTGCTTCTAGTCTAGACTTAAGAGTCTCTAGTTTTTTGTCTTTTGGCAATAGCTATTCCAATTTCTTTTTATTATACATACTACTTTATTACTATTTTATCATTTTTTTCTTTTAATATAGATTTTCTAAGCTTGTACATCTTCTTCTAGTTCATGTCTTTGATAGTTGTCACGGCCATAATCATGTAAGCTAATAATTACATATACAAATAGGTAGAAGTAAGTAAAAGTAGGTAAAAGTAAGTTAATTCTATAATATTTAATATGGAAGCTTTTTAGAAGCTTCCTAGACGCTGCTTTGACTTCATAGGTATCTTTAATTGACTTTTTGGATTAAAAACGTGGTCAACAAGTTGGCCATGTGCCACACATGTTGTTAGCTTGAAGATAAAGCTAACTATGTGGCCCACACGTAGAAAAACTTGCCTTGTTAGTCAAGGCATGTGTCCTACAAAGTCAACACATATTGGAGGTCTTATAGAACATTGCCACATAGCCCCTAGTTAGATAGTATATATAGAGACAAGAGTGAAGGCTTCTTCACTCTTGTCAACTCCTTTCTTGCTTCTAGTCTAGTTTCAAGGGTCTCTAGTTTTCTTGTCTTTTGGCAATAGCCATTCTAGTTTCTCTTTCAATATATATACTTGTTTATATATATTTTGTTACCTCTCTTTGAGTGAAGGCTCACTTGTCTGAATTGTTTTTTCATCGAGTACTTGTCCTTGACAGATTGACAAGAGTACACTTATAATATCAGAGCTTTGTCTAATCTTGTTTAAGAGTGGATTACCCCTTTTTCTTGATAAGATATAAGCTTATTAGAAGTTAGGGATTACCCTCTTCTAAACTAATATTGTCCTTAGTATTTTCTTTGTCCACAAGTCCTCTCTTCTATTTGTCTTGAGCGATATTAGACATCTTCTCTCTTCTAAGTGTTATCATGGCAGAACTTCTTGAAATGAAGAGTGCAATGGCACAAATGAAAGAACAATTGAGGGAATTAATGCTTGCAATGCATCAACTCAATTTACCACCACAAGGAGCAACAAGATTGGTAGGAAGTGAAGATATAGAAATGGTTGGAGCTGCTTCAACATCTGCACCAAACCATGTTCTTTCTCCTATGGTGGAACGCCCTTCAAATGTTAGAGAACCAAAAATTGCCCTACCTGAGAAGTTTGATGGCACCAGATCCAAATTTCGAGGATTTATCAATCAAGTGCAACTTGTGATTGAACTTCAACTCCAAAGCTATCCAACTCCAGGATCATAAGTTAGATTCATTGGTACGCTTCTTTCAGGTTCGGTACTATCGTGGTTTTCATCTTTTCTTGAACGACGAGATCCAATATTGAATAATTTAGAGGCTTTTTTAGCGGAGTTTCGATCTATGTATGGAGAACATGATGCAATTCGTGTTGCAACCAATAAGATCCGTATTTTACGACAAGGCAATCGATCAGTAACGTTATATGCTTCATAATTTTGACAACTTGCAACTGATATCAAGTGGGATGATGCTGCACTTATTAGCCAATTTCTCTACAGATTACAATATGAGGTAAAAAAATTAATGCTCAACTTACTTGATCCTCAAACATTGAGTCAAGCAATTGACTTTGCTGTGAAGTGCCACAATCGCCTTTTTGAATTCCGATCTGAGAACTGTACAAGTGGACCTCAACGTTACTATTATTCAATGGTAATACCAACATCTCTTCAACACATACATTCGAAAGTAGAGGATATGCAAATTGATGCAGTACGTTTCAAACCTCTAATTGAGCAAGAAAAGACTCGTCGTCCTCAAGAAGGATTATGTTTATATTGTGGAGAACCAAAGCACACTACTCAACATTGTCCAAAGAAACGACGCAATCACAAAATGAGGAGTATGGCTGTGAAAGAAGATAATATGTCAAAAAATGAGTTTGTCCAGCTACAATAGGGACCGTGCGGCTGGAACCTTGCACAACTTCTAGTAAAGGTCCTATTCTCTCCTCAGAGCCCTCTCCTTGTTTTACATTAAATGTTATTTTAGGACCTAAACATTATAAAGTCTCTGCCTTGTTAGATTCAGGAGCCTCAGCGTATTTTTTAGATGAAGAATTTACTAAAAGACATAGCATATCTTTAATAAAGAAAACTAAACCTGTTCATGTAGAAGTCATAGATGGTCGTCCATTGTCTTCTGGAGATATTACTCACAAAACCCTTCCTATAGAAGTAATAATCAATAGTCATAATAGTTTTGTAGTATTTAATATCATTAGATCTTCCTCTAATCCAGTCATTTTAGGTTTATCGTGGTTAGAAAAATACAACCTTCAAATAGACTAGATTTTTCGAACTCTCACTTTCTCTGAAAGTATAACTAATAGTGTAGTTAAGCAAGTAGAGAGTCATAAGTCCAGTTCAATTAAACCCATATTTATAGGTGCAAAAGCTTTCTTGCATGCTGCTATGAAAGAATCACCATATATTATTTATGCTACACCTGTTTCTACTGGTGAAAAGACTTCAAGTGGCATTCCAAGCCAATATCAAGAATTTCAAGATGTATTCGAAAAAAAGAATGTGGATACACTCCCGGAACATCGTCCCTATGATTGCTCAATTGACCTTCAAGAAGGAGCACAACCGCCATTCGGACCAATCTATAGTTTATCACAAAATGAGTTGGCTAAACTCTAGGAGTATATTGAAGAAAATCTAGCCAAGAATTTCATACACCATTCTAAATCTCCGGCAGGAGCTCCAATTCTATTTGTGAAGAAAAAAGATGGATCATTGCGGATGTGTGTTGATTATCGAGGACTCAACAAGATTACCATCAAAAATAGGTATCCACTACCTTTAATATTCGGACTTCTTGATCAGTTGAATCAAGCTAAGATCTATACAAAAATAGATCTTCGAGGAGCATACAATCTAGTACGCATGAAAGAAGGAGATGAATAGAAGACTGCGTTTCGAACTAGGTATGGACATTTTGAATACAACATCATGCCTTTTGGACTTACAAATGCACCAGCAGCTTTTCAACATCTAATGAATGATGTTTTTCGAGAGTTTTTGGACGATTTTGTGGTATGTTATCTAGACGACATCTTGATCTATTCTAAGAATCCAAAAGAACATGAACTTCATGTTCATCGTGTGTTACAAAAATTAAGAGATGGAGGACTCTATGCCAAGATAGAAAAGTGTGTATTCCACACTACTCAAGTCGATTTCTTAGGTTACATCATTTCAAATGATGGACTTATGATGAATCCTAAGAAAGTTCAAACTATTATAGACTGGAAGATCCCAAAAATGGTAAGAGATGTCCAATGTTTTTTGGGATTTGCCAACTGCTATCGGATCTTCATCAAAGACTTCTCTCGAGTTGCAGCTCCACTTACACGTTTGACTTGTAAAGACAAACTCCAATGGAATCAAGAAGCAGAAGTTGCTTTTGAATCTTTGAAGACAGCGTTTGTTTCTACACCAATCTTGTATCGTGTTGATTTTTCTAAAGTATTGTTTATGGAAACAGATGCATCGGACTTTGCTCTGGGTGTGGTTTTATCACAAATGGGAACAGATGACAAACTTCATCCAGTAGCCTTTCATTCAAGAAAATTCTCAGCAGTAAAAATCAATTATGAGTTCCACGACAAAGAACTTCTTGCCATTGTGGATTCTTTTTAAGAATGGCATCATTATCTAGAAGGCGCTTCTAGTCCAGTCACCGTGTATATGAATCACAAGAACCTCGAATATTTTATGTCAGCACGCTTATTAAATCGTCGCCAAGCTCGTTGGAGCATGTCTTTATCAAGATTCGAGTTCATTATCACTTATCGGCCAGGAAAACAACAAGGTTTATTTGATGCCTTGTTTAGACATTCTTATCTTGCACCAAAAGAAGGAGATGCAGCTTTTGAGCAACAAAGAATGGTTCTCTTGAAGCCGAAATAATTTCATCTTCGAGCAATAAAATCAACATTGACTGTTGATTTAACTTTCCTTAAGCAAGTCCAGTTAAGAATGTCTTCAGACCCTCTTGTTCATGATATCAAGAACAATTCTTCTAAATCTCATGTCCATCTAAATTTGAATTCAAGAACAACCTACTCTATTTTGAAGGACGCCTATATGTTCCAGAAGGAGAAGCACATTTACGTGTTTTTCAAGCTCGTCACGACTTTTCAGCAGCAGGACATTTCGGATATAATAAGACTTTGGAGCTAATATCTAGGGATTTTTGGTGGCCTCAAATGTGGAAGGCAGTTAAAGATTTTGTACAATCATGTGATGTTTGCTCGAGATCGAAAACTCCTTGTCATCGACCTTTTGGACTTCTTGAGCCATTACCCATTCCAAAACAACCATGGTCTTCTGTTTCTATGGACTTCATCACGGATCTTCCAATCTCAGGTTCTTATGACTCTATATTCGTGATAGTAGATCGTTTTACCAAGATGGTATATTTTGTAGCATGTACAAAATCTATCACATGTGAAGAAACAACTAAGCTCTTTCTTGACAATATCTATCGCTATCATGGATTACCCAAGGATATTATATCAGATAGGAGAACTCAATTTGTATCAAGATTTTGGCGGACTCTTTTCAAGATTCTTAAAGTGGATATAAAACTATCTTCGGCATTCCATCCTCAAACTGATGGACAAATGGAACATGTTAATCAAGTTTTGGAGCAATATTTAAGATGTATCATTAATTACCAATAAGATGATTGGACAACTCTTTTGCCATTGGCAAAGTTTGCTTACAATAACACGGTACACTCTTCTACAAAACAAATACCTTTCTTTGCTAATTATGGTTATCATCCACGACTTGATACTTTTGACTTTTCAAAAGTTGATAATCCTGCTGCGAAAGATTTAGCAATTCATTTATCAGAGCTACATGCAACGATGAAGGCGCAGTTAAAAGAGGCTCAAGAACAACAAAAGGCCAATGCGGATGTCTATCGAAAGGAACAACCATCATTCATCTTGGGTGATAAGGTATGGCTACTTCGTCGCAATATCAAGACCACTCGTCCTTGTGACAAGTTGGACTATCGAAGGCTGGGACCATTTTCTATTTCTGCACAAATCAATCCAGTTGCATATCGTTTACATCTACCAGAGTCAATGAAAATCCATTCAGTATTCCACATGTCTCTTCTTGAACCATACAAGACAGTGGATATACCAAGAAGACGACAAGCTCTACTTCCTCCTATAGAAGTGGACAATAATAAAGAGTTTGAAGTAGAAGAAGTCTTAGATTCAAGGCGACGCCAAAATAAATTAGAATATCTTGTCCATTGGCGTGGATATGGTATTAGTGAATGCACATAGAAGCTAACAAAGAATCTTACAAATGCAGCAAAGACGGTGGAGGCTTTTCATCGATGACATCTATGAAAATCAAGATGAAAACCTTCTTTATAAAAAAAACAACATCTAGGCAAGATAACATTCTACTTTCAATTCTTGTTCGTAGCTTCGTTGTAGTACTGGCGCTTAGGAGATGGAGAACCAATAACCAGTGGATTCAACTCAAGAGCCTTCATTTGCTGACCTGCCGGACGAGACATTACGATTGTCACAACCTTCAAGACGACGCAATCGAGATGAAGATCTTCAAGAACGACATGTTCTTCCTCGAATAGATGGTGAGATACAACGCGTCTGGTATCACGATTTGGGAAGGGACTCCCGATGTTTGGTGATTTTGCTAGAGGTAGGAATAACTCTTAATGGTGTTCCAAATATTCTATTCGAAGGAAGTTACGAAGGCCTCAACAATGATCAAGTAACTGGGTGGTCTTTTTGCCCTGATATGGGACACTACCAATGGTTGAGAAGCCCTATCAATCATCTTCAAAGAGAATAGAGATTAGAGTATGTGGCGAATACAATTCGTCGCATCATAGATTTTCTCAACATATGATGACCGCTCCTCGTGGAACTCGTCCCTAGAAGGGGAGTAATGTCACCACCATAATCATGTAAGCTAATAATTACATATAGAAATAAGTGGAAGTAAGTAAAAGTAGGTAAAAGTAACTTAATTCTATAATATTTAATATGGAAGCTTTTTAAAAGCTTTCTAGACACTGCTTTGACTTCATAGGTGTCTTTAATTGACTTTTTGGATTAAAAACGTGGTCAACAAGTTGGCCATGTGCCACACATGTTGTTAGCTTGAAGATAAAGCTAACTATGTAGCCCACATGTAGAAAAACTTGCCTTGTAAGTCAAGGCATGTGTCCTACAAAGTCAACACATATTGGAGGTCCTATAGAACATTGCCACATAGCCTCTAGTTAGATAGTATATATAGAGACAAGAGTGAAGGCTTCTTCACTCTTGTCAACTCCTTTCTTGCTTCTAGTCTAGTTTCAAGGGTTTCTAGTTTTCTTATCTTTTGGCAATAGCCATTCTAGTTTCTCTTTCAATATATATACTTGTTTATATATATTTTGTTACCTCTCTTTGAGTGAAGGCTCACTTGTCTGAATTGTTTTTTCATCGAGTTCTTATCCTTAATAATAGCTTCTCACGCAACAAATGAGTAACTTATTGGTCAAGTTTTTAATCTATTAATCAATTATAAATATATAAAAAGTTAAATATGCATCTATGAGGCTTTGCCATAAGACAATATCAAATCTATCTATATTTATTTTCTATCTAGCACTTCTAATCTAAATAAATATATATATATGTTTGTAACTATATTTTTGATAATTTTTTTAATATTCTATTAAAACTTAAAATTTAAAATTTCAGTTCAAGTATTATTATCTTGTAATATAATTATTACATAAAAGAGATTAAAAAAATATTATATCATAAAAATATTTATTAAAAATTTCACATCTACACCAAATAGAACATTTATTTTGTTGATTGAAAAAAAGAATTTGTGTGAAGACTTCATACATGTTTGTTGGATAGTGGTTTTGAGATATTTAGATACAAATTGATTTTTGATAGCTTTGCAAAGTTATGATTATTTTAGATGACTTTGATTTTTTTATTATATATATATATATAGATATATTTGTGTATGTGTATATATATGTATATATATTTTGTGTGAATTTAAAAGCAAATATATATATATATATATATATATATATATATAAATATAAAATTTTGTAATTTTATAAATATAATTGTATTAAATATCCATTGTAAATCTATTTACTCTTAAATTATTGGATTCAAAGTAATTGAGTTTAAGTAACTTAGAATCATAGAAATTAGAATTTGAAGGGTATTGAAGTTTTTTAGATTTTAATCAATCTATCAATTAGATTGAAATAATTTCTTTTATAATGAAAGTTGACTAATGTGTTTATATTCTTGCAAAACTTAAGACAAAATTAATAAATTAAGAGAAAGATATAGAAGCTAAAAGTTTTAATTTAAGCTTAAAAAAAGAAGATAGCCAACATCCAAACAAATTAGAAAAAATTTCTTCAAATTTTAAAATTCAATTCTATTTAAAAATTTTGTGTTATTTTTTTATTAATCATTTGATGTCTGTAGAACTTTTGAAAAAATATCAATAGTTAATATATTAGTTATTAGGATTTAATATTTATTATAGTATATACTTAAAATTTGAGTACGATCAATCAGACTTTACATGATGTTTAATTAAGGTTTTGAATTTTTTTAGAATTCTATTAGAATTCAGTTAAAGTTTTATTAAGATTTTAACAGAATTATTTTGGAATTCAATTATGGCATATCTATAATATTTTTGTAATTTTTAAAGATTTTTGTGATTTCTTTAAGATTTTACTTAAATATATATATTTATTTATCTATATATTATTTCAATAGAATTTCTTGTGATGTTTTTAAGGATATATATATATATATATATATATCTAGATTTCTTGTGATTTTTTAAAGATTTTATTAAGACTTTTTTTATCATAATTTTAGATTTATTTGAATTTAAATTTATTACTATAAGAATATTTAGGTATTTTAAGATTTTTAAAGTGCTTTTGAATACCTTATTTATTTATTTTTTATTATGAATCTAACTTCAAGGTCAAATCATGCCCTTTTACAATTAGATGCCACATGAATTTCTAAGATGAATTTCACATAACATAACAATACTTTTAGATACAAAGCTATATATTAATCAACCATCTCAATTATAATTTTTTGGACTAAGATATATATATATATATATATATATATATAATCAAATATTATTTTTATTCAAATAGAAGTTATTATAGAATCATTGTAAAGAATTTAAAAAATATCAAGTTTTATTTTTAAAAAAATATTAAAATATTACTATAATATCAATCTTGTGACTATGTATTTAATCTTCAAGAATAAAATCAACCACTATTTGGACCAACTTATAACTTGTCATAGAATTTTTTTTATTTCTTTAATATATTATATTAATAAAAGTCTTATAAAGTACATTGTGTGACATTTAAAATTTCTTGTAAATATTTTAATTATATTTGTGAAGAACAAAGATAGATCTTTGTAAATTTTGTAATCATGATGGATACAAAAAATTAACCATCAATCATTCATATTTTTTGCCTTTGATGTCGGAATTCCTATATCACCTAAGAAAATCTAAGATCTATATTTAGATATATTTATAAAAAACTTATAGTTTAGTACATATTAAAAAATTGGATTAATAAAAGTCTACAATATAAATTAAATATGTTCATTTAAAATATAATTTCATGCCTTGAAGACTTAATAATCCTCTTTCTATTTTTAAATATTTAATAAGTAATATATTTAGTAAATTTCTAAATTATTTTATTTTATTTTATTTAAAAAAATTCTTATATATTTTTAAAATATAAAAAAAAATATACAATATATTTACTTTATATTATAAAAACTTCAAACTGTTAGATCATATACCAAGATGGATAAATGTGTATTTTCATGTACACCAATATTGACATTAATAATTAGGAGGATAAAAAAAATTAGATAGAAATATGTTGAAGTAGATTAATTTAAGAATATTATTATTAACAGCTTCATAGAAACTTTATAGATAGAGGTTTAAATTTAGAAGTATTTATGGGTAATTAATAGGTTGAAAACTTGGCCAACGAATTGGCGATATATTGCACATGTTGGAAACTTACCTTGCAAGTTAGATATATGTCTTGCAAGTTAAACACATATCATATGACCTATAGAACATTGCCATGTAGTTTCTTAATTAGATATGGAAGCAAAAAAGAGACCTTCTTTACTCTTATCAATGTTTTTTTTTTTTTTTTTAATCTAATTTCAAGAATCTATGATCTTCTTCTCTTTGACAATAGTCATTCAAGTTTCTTCTTGAGTATACATTTATATTTGTTTTTATTTACTATTATTTTTTTATCATATTTTTTAATATAATTATATATTATTTAATTAATTTATATTACTTAACTACTTTTTCTTCATAGTATTTTTCACAACTCAAGTAAATTTTTTAAGATATATCATTTCAAAGAAAAATTTACAAATGGATTGTGAGAAGTTACATTCTATTATAGATTGGACAATATTAAGACTTTTATATGATATTCTATATTCTTTAGAATTTATAGATTATAATTTTATATTTACTAAAAATTCTTCTAAAGTTTTTACTTTTCTTGCAATATTAGCTTTTAAAGATGAAATTAAAATGAAATAAAGATGCAAAAGTTGTATTTTAAGATTTAATTTTTTTTATTTTTATTTTCGTTTCTATTTTATATTGCTTGAATATTTTAAATGATTTTTATTTTTATTTTTGTAAAATTACATAGACTAAATTTAGTATTAGATATTATTTTATTATATTAGGTATAGAAGATAGATTTTGTTTTTATTAATTTTTATTTAAAAAAATTCTAATTATTGTAATTCATTATAAAATTTACAACAAAGAACTATTTACTATTATAAATTCATTCTAAGAATATTGTTACTACCAAGAAGATAATTCTCATCTAATTATAATTTATATCAATCATAAGCATCTTAAGCATTTCATGCTAGTACTTAAATTATTGACAAGCCTATTAAAGTATTTTTTCGTTGTAATTTAAAAATTATATCATATATAAACTTAGAATATAAAAAGCTTGTTAGATGCTTTACTAAAAGGTTCTTATTTTTTATATAAAAAAACATATTATGTATGATTAATAATATATATTTTTTGATATTGATGCAACTACGTATTTGAGCCATTAAGTAAAAAATTCTAATTGATTTTTTTTTTTTTTTCTTAAATAGATCAAAAGACATAATAAATTTAATACCATAAACCAAGAAGGTATTAAAAAAAGCTTAGAGATATTATTGGATGATGATACTACAATAAATAGAATGTAAAATATGTTGTTTGAAGGTAGTTACAAAGGCCAAAAAACATATCAAATAAAATGATGGTCTATTTGCCTCAGTTTGGAATATTGATAATGGTTAAAGAAACCTATCAACTACCATCTGTAATGGATGTTTATATTAATTATGTACATAGAAATAAATAGAATATAATAGGAATAGCTAGAAACACTTTTTATATATAATATCTCTAAAGCCTTTATACATACTAACTCCAAAGAAGTCTTGGAAAAGCTTCCTAAAGACTACAAGGCTTGTGGTCCAAGCTGCAAGTTGTAAGTTGCTTTATTAACTATGGAAAAATTTGACCACATTTAATGAAATTTAAGCTTAAAAAAAGAAATAATATAATAAATTCTTATCTTTTTATATATATATATATATATATATATATATATATAAGAGTAGATAGAAATATGTTGGAAAGATGATATCTTTGTTAAGAAGCTTCAAATTTATTTTTAGATATAGATTAGATATTTAGATTTTTGTTAATATACCACATAATTAAAAAGAAATCATATAAATGTTTTGCTTTTAAAGAATTACATTGGAAGAAATCAACAATTTAACAATGCCATGTTGTACATATAGTAGAGTGTAATTAAAAATGCTGTGGAAAATTATTTAAAAAGTAATAATAATGGTCACAGAGGTAATAAAATTAATAAGTGCTAATATTGCTTTTTTACAAAATAGACTTTTACTTATTTTGTACAACCATAAATGAAGCAAATCAAAGTAGAAAAGAAAAAAAGTATTATATAAGTATTATTAAGATGGAATTAAGAGTAGTTTGTAGTAAAAACTATCTTAAGAAATTAAGAATTAATACCCAGAGAGGCATAGTTGTAAACTAGGATTGAAATCAAACCTTAAGGCACAAAATTACACATCCACAATAATTCTAGGATTCTTTGTTTGATTGGAAAGTGGGATTTGATAGTAGGTTAGAGCAAGATTTTTTGAGTAATGATTTTTGAGTGATTTGAGTCTGTAATGACTTTTAGAAGGCTTTGCAAAGTTAAGATTGTTTGGAATGACGATGGTTTTTTTTTGAGAAATATAAAAATTTAATACTTTAAAAAAATTTGTGAGATTAAAATAACACATTTATACTAATAGCAGATTTGGTTTTTAATAGCTATGCAAAATTTGAGAGCAATTGGATGGTGATAACAAGAAATATTGGTATTTGGAAATCAACATTAAGGTTGGAGAAGGAAGCCAATAGATAGTTAAGTGGATTATGAGGTTCATCTTCTATTTGATTAGTTTGATCTTCTTTAAATTATTTATGCTTGATGTCAACTAAGTAATTGAAAATTGTATATTTTTTAAATCATTATTAATGATTAAATTATTAATTATTAAGATTTTAATCTATTATAGGATTTGATTAAGATTTAATTAGAGTTAGGATGTAGGATTTAGGATTTAATTAAGATTTAGATTTAAGATTTAACTAACATTTAAATTTGGGATTTAATTAGGATTTGATCAAGATTTGGTTAGAATTTAGAATTTAGAATTTAACTATATTTTGGAATTTAGGATTGGACTAGGATTTAAGATTTGGTTTGAATTTGGTTAAAACTAGTATTTAAAATTTGATTAGAATTTGTTAAAAATTTCATTACAATTTGATTAGGACTTATTTAGAGTTTTATTAAAATCTACTTAAAATTTATTAAAGGTTGTTTTGAAGTATTATTTTAAAATTAATTAGAATATAATAAGATTTATCTAGGATTTTTAAAATTTTAATTGGATGTATTTAAGATAACTGTAAGCTTATTTGGATTGTTTAAGGATGCCAAAGGATATTTCTAAACAACTTATGCATCATTTTGGATTGTAAATCAAACTTCAAGATAAGTTCAAATTCTTCTACACCTAGATGCCTAGTGCATTCTCAAGTTAGTTTTCACATTATATGACAATGCTTAGACTACAAACCTTGCACTACCTAAATAACTCCTACTAAACCTTCTTTATAACTAGTGTATATGGAAGCAATGATAAGACTACTTCTTAGTCTTGTTAACATCTTTTTTATATTTTAGTCTTAATTGAATATTCTTTGGTTTTTTCATATTGTGGCCATCCTAGTTCTTTTCAATCTCATAACTATTTCTTCTATATTTGTTTGTTTTATTTTTTATTTTTAATGTTACATAAATATATTGTCCTCTAGACTTTGTTTAAGTAAAACATCCTTGATAATAGTATGTACAACATACTATTAAAAAAAAATAGATACAGTAAAAATATGAATAATTTTTTTCATATATATATTCATGTAAAAATTCTTGAAACAAAAATGTATATTGAAAAATCCATATATGCCATGTTCTTTTCAATCTGATATCTTGATAAGGCATCATAAAAGTCATTCATTCATTTTCAAAGATGGTCTATTGTGAGATTGAGTATCAAAACCTTAGACCTTTCTTTTACAAATACTTTCTTGACAACATTGTTGAGATTAATAAAATTAATAAACATAGTTACAAAATTGGTGGTTTGATTAGTCTTGTAACAAAATTAAAATACCTATGCATTAAAATAAAATAAAAATAAGTTTAATATTAAACTCTTATATATATTTAAATAAATAAATAATATAAATATTTAATAAAATATTAAACTCTTATATTTTAAATTTATTTATATTTAATATAAGAGTTTAATAATAAATAATGAATAAATAAATATTTAATAAATGAATTTATTGCTCCCCATGTAAGGATGCATTCCTGGACTAGAATTCAAAGTCTTTGATCTACGTAATGGAGCATTCCTACTCTGCACCTCAATGTTGTCAACCGGAAGCGGGGGGGGGGGGGGGAGACGCCTTTCGGTTCTAAATAACAATTACGATAACAAGAGTGTCATTCTTAATAATGATCAGGTGCTTGGTCTCTGTCGATGGTGTCTGTTGGGTGGAATTGAGTCAAAACATGTTAACGTGGTCTGCCGCACATCCAGTTCCAGGGAAACCAACAGTCAGTTGAGCTGTTACTTTTCAAGTGTGTGCAAATGCCGAGCATGAGTTAACGTTATGTCTCTTGGGGACTACGACGCGCAACTCGCACCTGGCGGTGATGTGCGGGAGTAGAATGCGTGCGCAACGCTGCTGCTGCTGCTGGCTGGGAAGAAACGGAAAGAGCAAGGAAGGAAGGAAACCCCAAAGGCGGCATCGTAAGCTCTCGGGGGTTTCAAACAAGGGCCTGGTAGCATACGGACTGCCTGCAGGCGCCGCGTTTATGCACAAAGATCAGGATTTGCAGGAAATAATATCTCGGGTTTATTAAATCCTGGCAACCAAGGAAGGACCCAACAGTCAGCTCCAACGTCTCTCTTTGCTACTGGTCGATTACCTTCGCAGTTTTCCCCAATTCGCATGAGTCATGATGCCCAGTTCTTCCCCCAGTTCGTCCTGGGCTGTCTCATGCACCCTGTGAAGCTTATAAACGCTGCTCCTCCCACTGCCCTTGTGTACATCACTCCCTCGATTCCTGACCGTGGCCCACTCAGTTTTCACTACCTGGTCGCACTCTAGTTCTAAATTTAGCCGGTTCGGTAGGGTTGTTTGCGGGCCCCAATTTTGGCTTTTTCTGATTATGCACTGCATCATTAGTGTCCATGGTCAAGTGAAGTGAGCGTAACTGGGTCGTGTTTATTAACGCTTCTTGGGAGAGACAGTCTGCTATTGATTTGATTAGTTGTGCATGACGCAGTGCTTGATATTTCTCCTTTCTTGAGTTTGTGTGGCGAGAGTTTTCCAGTTTCTGAGGTTTTTGCTTCCTTCCCGTGATAGCTTCAACTCCTCCATTGTCTTTCAAGAGTCAGTCCGTGTTTCTGGAAGAGGGCGGGTATTATCTCGTAGGGAAGTGCAGAGTTGCTAGAGCTTGAACTCTAGGGGAGTCATTCCCATGGACTCATCCATGAACGAGTACGAGTCGCGGAAATGTTGGTGTGGAGTCCATGCCTACCGGTTGATCATCATTGGAGCCTTGTGCTTTTTACTTAGCGGCTTGGTTGCTGGTACCAGTAAGTTGTTCTGCTCCTCTCATGTTTGAAAATTTGGTGTGTTGTAGTTGAGGTCGATCGGAAAATCTTTTAAACTCACGGCAGATAAGAGACTTTCCTGAAATCTTTATCCTCTTCTTAATCTCGCTTGTCTCTGAGGTCTGTACTCCTTGGTCGTAGGTGCGAAAACATGTTTGATTTTGATTTTGATTTGATTTTTTTGATACACTTATCCCCTCGATTTTGTAACTATGGGGTATGTCTTGCCTCTGCGTCCACTTCTTGGCTGCGAGGAATTGCCTTTGAATTGAAGTGGATTACTTTTAGATTATAGCGGCGCGTGTCAGTTAATGGAGGCACAGTGCTGTATTGTTCTGTCTCCAACTTACCCTACTCCTTGTGCATCGGGAATGCTTTTGGATTGATACAATGAATTTGTCCGTCTGGATACTCCGCGAATGTTGATTCCTAATTCCAGGTATGGTCGATAATGCCTGTAGTTAAGAGCGGCGCGTGTCAATTAATGGCGGCACAGAGGTGAAGACCAGTCTCCATTTCACCCAAAATAATTGTGTATCGTTAGTGGAGTTGGTTTGGTGTAATGGTTGTGCCCATCTGGATGCTCTGGAAATGCCCGTTCCGTGGTCTAGATAATGTAGATGTCACCTGTAGTTTAGAACGGCGCGTGTCAGGTAATGGTGGTACTGTGCCGTTGTTCAGTCTCTTTGCTATTGACAGCTTATGCATCGGTAAAGTTACTGGATCAATATCATGATTGTGCTCGTCTGGATGCTCTGCGTATGCTCATTCTCGTAATCCAGATTATGCTGAAGCAAATTGATGATTTCTTGCAGATGCCGCAACAATCGGAATTGGCTATGGTACGAGTGGAGACAACCTTCCGCCAACCGAGCAAGTGGTGCAGTTCCTCAAAACTCTCAATGTCACTAAAGTGAAAATTTACAACACGGATGCGAACGTTATACGAGCATTTGCGAACTCAGGAATGGACCTCTCCATCACAGTGCCGAATGGAGACATTATTCATATGGCAACAGACATGACGTTCACTCAGAACTGGGTCATCTATAACTTACAACCTTTTGTTCCTGCTACAACCATCACCACCATTGCTGTCGGGAATGAGATCCTTACCAGTGACACAGCTGATACAGATAACCTCGTACCTGCAATGGTGAATCTTCATTCGGCACTCGTAACAGCCGGTCTTGGCGACATCAAAGTCTCAACTCCGCACGCGTTCAGCGTGTTGAACGTATCGTTTCCACCCTCTGCAAGCGTTTTCCGCCCTTCATTTGCAGCCTCGGTAATGAAACCTCTACTGGACTTCCTGAACCAGACAGGCTCCCCGTTCATGGTAAACATATTCCCTTTTTTCAGCTACATGTTCAACTACAACACCATCAACCTTGACTACGCCCTGCTGAACCCTAACGCACCGCCTGTCAACGACCCCGGGAACGGCAAGATATACACAAATCTTTGGGATGCTCAGATCGATGCTATCATCTCTGCCATGGCATCCTTGGGGCACCCCAGCATACCAATCGTGGTGACGGAGTCTGGATGGCCTTCAGTTGGTGATGTTACTCAGGTGGGTCCCAGCGTAGCAAACGCTCAAACCTACAATAACAATCTGGTGAAGCTTGTGCTTGCAGATCCGCCCAAGGGCACTCCTCTGAGACCTGGAGTTGCAACTCCAACCTACATTTTCTCCCTCTTTAATGAGAATCTTAAGACTGGCAAGATTACGGAGAAGAATTGGGGTCTGTTCCACCCCGACATGTCGCCCGTCTACACTGCCAGCTTGTCGACATAAGCTGTGCCAGGCTTCTTCAGGTGAGCCCAGCTATATTTTTCCTACACAAGTATTGCATCGAAGGAGTCAAGATTTTCGGTGAAGATCAGCCTTCAGATATTGCACAACTTGTGCAAGCAGTGATGAGTTAACGATGTCGTCTAGTCTAGACTTAATGCGCAGTCCTTTATTTTGCAATTTTTTGTGTCTTAACGAGTGTTGGTTTGTTACCATCTCATCGTCTATTAGTAACATAATTTGTGCGACCAGCATATGCTCAACACAGTTGAGCTGCTGAGGAGAAGGCCTGATATCATTTTCCACCTGTGGGGTATCCACTGGGTAGTTAGAATGCCAAGCTTGTTTTGTTTTGTTCTGGGCAACCCCAAGAGTAGCAGGATCGTTATAACAGGATATGACACCGTCAGCAACTGGATTGCATTGACTGAGACCTGTAGATATAGTTGTCTATAATGTGGCTTCAGTTGTGTCAACCCATGATTTGATTCGACATGATGAGAAATTGAGCAAGTGCACTACTCAATTGTTATTTCTTTTTTCATTTATATATATATATATATATTGCGCTGTTGATCCAGCCCAAAACTATTCTGTTTTCTCTGCCTTAGTGGAAATAATTTTATGCGTGGTGCAGTCTCTACGATCGGATAATTAAACTAGATCTGCAATCTAAGCATACATACTAACTTAATAATGATGATGATTAGAGAATAATAGTAAAGAAACAGTAAAATTCTGTACAAATACATCTCATGTATAACGTATACTGCCAATGCCACCACAATTTATGTGACTGTTACCACAATCTGCCACGCGCCGAACATATATCTTGACATATCTTATTTTCTTATTCTTTTTTGTAACTAAATTTTTTAAAATCATTCAAATGGTTTGGAAGGTACAGAGAGAACATGGTATGTGGTGGGAGGATATGTTGACGGTACGAAAAAATTATAATCTCATTAGAAACATTCTATATAAAAATACACGTACACAGATAATTTAGAGTTATTTTACTCATTTTCAAAACAATTTCGACACTGTCAAACATTTTTTAGGCCAGGAAGGGCAGAAGTCGCAGACGTATAGATGAGACCGACCTGTCAACGGGTAGATGGGCAGGGCACTCGCCAAAAGAGGGGCTCTGAGCAGAGAGCAGTCGTAGGTCCTATCCGCGGTGTCTTCTCCCTACCTTCGACGGCCCACTCGCTGCCCTCTGCGCCCTCTCTCGCACCCTGTCTCGTTTCCGCTTCTCGCGAGCAGCTCGGCGACATTCCCCGATTGGTCGGACAATTTGTCCACTTCGTTACAAACACAGATTCACTGCGTGCATTCTCGAACGTTCCACCATTATGAGTCGATGCCTGGAGGAATTCTTTTTTTGGCATGTGTGGCGAGAGAGTGCGAGTGAACAAGACAGAATTCAGTTCGTGAGTCTGTATTTTAGTGCGTAGTAGCAGAGGAGGTGAGGAGAGCGTGCTTTTCTGTTTGCAGCGCTTGAGTTTTATTTGACTCAAGAGGATCTCGACTCGGTGTTTTGAAGGAGTGTTGGAGCGATCTTCGGGGATGTGAAGCGGAAGGGTTTTGTTGGTTGGGAGAATCGGGCAATGCTGTTGAACTTGTAGAGAAAGGCGAATCTTGGGGTTTCGTCAGTGCTATGTTTTGTAGTTCTTCCGAGAAGACTAGTTGTCGATGTGGCTCAAGCTTAGATTTGAGGGATGATCATTATAGACCCAGCCAAGATTCATCGAGTTTTTGTCGAACCTAGGGTTGATCTTGTCCTTAGTTCTATGGATTTCAATTTCAGGATTTCTTGACGAATGACTGCGAACGCGGAAGGCTGTGTACGAGAAAGCTAATTTTTCATTTTAGGTGGTGAAGAGCAACAATCGGGGTGAAGCTATTGAAGAAGTGTGAAGGAAAGGACCTGTCTCCCTCGATCAAGGTTAACGAAACTGAGTATGCTATGAATTCGAAGACAGAGATAGCACATCAGAAGTACAGGGCGTCAGAGTATGTCGAGGCACTTAAATTGTACACAGAGGCTCTGAATGCAGCGACTCTACTGAATCACCAAGTCGCTCTTCATAGCAATCGTGCAGCATGTCACCTCAAACTTCAGCAGTACAAGCTGGCAGCGGAGGAATGCAGTGCAGTGCTGGAGCTTGATGTCAAGCACGCGGGAGCGCTGATGCTGCGAGCCCAGACCTTTGTGGCAATGAAAGATAATCACTCCGCCCTGTTTGACGTAAACCGATTGCTCGAAACTAATCCCAATTCTGAAGTTTACCGTAATTTGCGAGAGCGACTGCGGACGCATATAGCCTTGAGTCCTATTCCAGAAGGAGACCATGAGACTCCTCCAGACTCACCCACTCACCAACCAATGCAAAGTAAGTTGCCTGTTCTTGCAGGTCCTCCGAAGCCGGAGGGTTGGGCTGCAATTCCCAAGCCGAAGGGACATACTGGCGTAGATTACTCTCGCTTTGCCAACTTAGGAGACGACATCAGCAGTGACGAAGAGGAAGAGGAGGAGCAGCCTCAATACCGATACCGACTTGGTAAAGTCGGTTTGAGCAACTTCCGAACTGTGTAAGATAGCCACCAGTTTACACTCGAGACTTTCTTAAAGTTAGTGTTCTTCAACCATTTTACAAACCTGAGATTCATATGTAAAGTTACACAGTTCAACTGAGTTTCAAAGATCGCTTAAGATTTTGTACCGTCAATGGGACTTTAAATCATGAAAAGAAGTAGCTCACTTCATTGCCGAAGGTGTCAGTTGAACTTCTGCGCTTTTGTTTGAGGATTCTTGTCCATTCCCTTGTCTTTATTCTTAGAACAGTTAGTTTTAACGCTTCACAACGCTCTGCTAATGTTGAATTTTTAATTGGATTCTATTCACATTCTTAGCATGAAACCTAACAAAGATGCTTCAGTTCAAGCACATCTAAACCGATGATTACTTGGGTATTCTCTCGTGACATTGGCATTGCAAGAAATTGTCTACTTGAGGCGAACCTTGAGCAAGAGTTTTATGGATGGATTTTTGGAGTTGCTAACATGCTTGATCTTTCAGATATTCTTGCCTAGGTTCAACAGCTTGGGATCCGAAGTTCCATTAGTTAGGTTCCTTGCCATATTATATTTATCACTTCAATTTATTTTTAAAATCACTTTGCATCTATTAGAAACTAACCAAAAACTAAAAAGTAACCTCAAAATTCTATTTATGCAAGATTCTACTTGATTATGTTCTAGTTTTTTAATTACTGAAGAAAAAAGGCCATAAATGAGGAAGCCAAGGTTTGTTTGCATCAATATTGCCACTCAACTACTATCTGCACAACAAACACATTGGTTACAACATCAGCACCTTAGAACAAATCTCGAACAGAGAAACATTTTTCACCAGAAAAACTAACTTCCTTCATTGGGAGAACAAAATTACAACAGTGTCGTGGCTGCAGCACTTGGAACAGGTCGGGGACCCAGTTCCGTAGCTATATTATCCACTTTCCACGGCAATAGAGGCGAGTTGGTGGTGGGCCAGCAGCGGGGTTCGAACCCGGGGCGCGATCATGGGGTCCCCTTCCAACTCCAGCTTCCCATTCCCACTAAGTCCCCGGAGGAGGAACCAGGGCCGCACACAACCAGCAACGAATTGTCGAGAGATTGTGCAGCTATGGCGCTGCTCTACTCTGTTGTTGCATCTGCTGCTACCACTCTAACTGCGGCCGCGTCGAGCATTGCGCGCCCGAGTTCGGCTCGGAGACATGGCGAGTTGCGTTTCTGCGCGCCTGGAGCTGGTCGAATTGTGAAGGTGCCGGCCGGGAAATGTAGTGCTGTGGCGCAGGCCGGGACGGCTGGGGAGTCTAGCGCTACGGTTGGTGCGGAGCGGCCCTTGTGGTTGCCAGGAACTACTCCCCCAGCTCACCTCGATGGAACGTAAGTTTTAGATTCCTGAACCCTCTAGCCTTTCAGGTGATGTATTAGAGCCCCGAGGCTCGGATTGTTTGGTTTTTTCTCATCTAGTCACTTTTGCTTTTCGTGCTCTGCTACTGATTCTGCGCAATGCGGTGTTCCGAGAATCTTTTTATTAAGAATTCTTGGAAGGATGCCATTTAGACGTCGCATTGTGCAATTAGTTGGATGTGAGGGATCTGGCGTCATTGTTGTGTATGGTTGTTCAGTTGTCTCAATGCGTGACCTTAATCGTACTGTGATAGCCACACCTCAGTCGCATGATATGATTCTTGCATGATGCTAATCGTGCGAATCGTGCATCTTTGTCTGTGTCTGTTTTAACCTCTCAATGTCAAATGAGAGGTTAAAAGCAGTCTTTCAGGAAGCTCTAATGCTCTTGAGTCGTTCACCTTGTTTCATGAGTCCCATTCTCCAGCAAGAAAATAAGCTCTCTTAGAACCTAAGGATCCTACTATTCCAACTGTGCAATGGAAACTTATTGCTCAGTATTTTGGCCAAGCATGGTAACCAAGTAAATTTACCTTGAACGAACGAATGTGTTGGTGCGCAGATTGGCAGGTGACTTTGGATTTGATCCTTTGGGACTTGGGCAAGACCCACAGGACTTGCGATGGTACGTGCAGGCTGAGCTTGTACACTCTCGCTTTGCCATGGCGGGTGTTGCCGGCATCCTTTTTACTGATGTACGTCTCCCTCCTGAATTTCATGTCCCTAAATTGAACATTCAATCCTTGAGTCGTGAGTTTTACTAGTGTTTATTTAAATGGAAAACGTGTTTTGTCAAATTAGTGGCATTAGTCTCGATTTCGGAGACGTGTTAGGATTTCAATGAAGGTTTGCTAATTAATTGTCTATAATGTTGGCCTAGCATCAAATTTATGCCGAGTGATTGTGAGCAGATTCCCTCTTGCGTAACCTATGTTGCATCTCAAATCGCCGTTATGGTATTGTGGTTCTACCCATTGTTGGCTGTATTTTTACAAAACCATTTTCTGTACAGCTTCTGCGCGCCTCTGGACGCACTGATATTCCAGTATGGTTTGAGGCGGGCGCCACTAAATTTGACTTCGCAGACACCACAACGCTTTTCGTAGTGCAACTTATTCTGATGGGGTAACACTCAGACCTGTGCGATGTTTTCTCCAGATGAATTTCAGTTTATTTAAGTTTTAAACTAAGGTTTCTCTCATTGCAATAAGAGCTTGATCGTCCATTGATTGTCCAACTCTATGTTATGACATAATCTTTCCATGTGGGTTCTTTGAATATATTTGACTGCGTTTACGGACAAGCGCTGGAGTCTTTAGCGGTGAATAGGTTTCTGATCCCTTGTTATCTGTCCTTCAGGTTTGTAGAGACAAAAAGATGGATGGATATCGTTAAACCTGGTTCTCAGGCAGCAGAAGACTCCTTTTTTGGTTTCGAGGCTGCCTTTGAAGGTTTAGAGACTGGGTGAGAACGCGTGGGGATGCAATTGAAATCTACAATTTCGATTGATCCAGTCTTGTGAGGCTTATGCAGAACTAATTACTGCACCGTGCTTGAAGTGGCTGCTCATTATGAATTTTTCTTGGACATGTATAATGTGGAAGTGGAGCCACTGTTTCATCGTTCTGTTCTTTGCAGGTACCCTGGCGGTCCACTTTTCAATCCTTTGGGCTTCGCTAACGACCCTACCAAGCCTCAACCCTTGCGGTGGAAAGAGATTAAGAATGGTAAGTAGTCAGCATTGTCTGCTGCCAGAAAGAGGATCCAGAGCTTAAGTTTTCGTTGTCAGATGGCTGTTGCTAACATGTCTCCTAGTCCCATGATGTGAAGATTTTGTGTAGCATTAGATAGCATAGTCCGCAGTTGATTGGGTGCAAATTATTAACTCTACATGTCTTCACTGATGTGCAGGCCGACTTGCCATGGTAGCGATGGTGGGATTTATGGTTCAAGCTTATGTTACAAAAACAGGCCCCATAGAAAACCTCTTGACTCATCTCTCTGACCCGGTGCATAATACAATCATTCAGAGGATAGCAAATTAATGATTAACGATTACTAGTATAGTTTCAAACTCATTTAGGTCGTCCACACTGCACAATTCACAGTTCAAGGAGAGCAATCCAGTGCGGTCAAGCCCTTAATCTTGCTAATAGTAGACAGCTGCTCTCTTTGAAACAAATGGGGCAAAATTTAGGAAAGTTTCAGGCCTTTTTCGTCTGCCTAGCATTTACCGAAAATCTGCAGAAATATCAAGAGTCGCTATGGTTGACAATCTAGGTACTATTTATTTATTTATTTTATTTATTTATTTTATTTTGAGGAAGAATCTGCTAGCATTTGGTGCCATCCATGATGAATTATAATTAACCAGATGCTACAGTTTACGGGTTAGTTGTAGCAATCTTTTTCTTCTAGGTCCACCCAAAGCTTTGCTGGGAAGATATCAGGTGAAGGTACTACTTTTGTGGATAAACGAAGTGTGTAGCATGTGAAATCACCGGATGATGGAGCGCAGGGATTTTGTTGGTATCTGCCTCTTTTATCTCCACTTTCCTGTTTTTCATTCCTTTCTTCTGTACCTAAAGAAAAATTCAGATTGGGCATCGTTTGTAATCGCTGAAGATATAGGTTTTGCAGTTTTCGTGGATTTGGGTGAAACTCATGATTTGTTTTCCAATTGGAGAGTTTTTGTTTCATAATCTAAGTTCACTTCTTAGATATAAAAATGGCTGTTCCACCGTGAAGTGTACACGTGCGCTTATGCTGAGGTATGGTTTTTGTGTCGTAACCCACATTCACTACTGTCATCATTACTTTTAAACTTATGGGATGTTGTGAAATTGTGTATATATTGTATCGTTGCAATCACGGATAACTTTCTTACTGTCCCACTGATTTATGTACAAACATAAAACTACAAAGTACTATAATTAGTAACAAATATGGAAAATGTCAAAAACTTTTACTGTGAAGGGCTTACATATACTATTGGCTACAAATACATACATCTTGGATAAATTGGAAAATAATACATCTGGGAATAATGAAAATTCAGGGTGCCAACGTGCAGAAGCATAAAACTATAAATGGTACATTATGTACTAATCTAACAGTAAATAAACAGTATAATTTAACCAATGCTATTGGGACAGACAAATAATAAGATGAAAGAAATAACATTATTGTGGTTAAAATGTATAGATAAATAGGTGTGGTTAGAAATGTATTTTTAAATTTAGTGAAACAGATATAGATTGTGTCACATAAAAAATTCATATTTCAATGTTTCGTTTAGTTCCAAAATAGGGTCACTTTAAATTTGAGTTACAATTACAACGGCAGATCCTTCTGTCAACAGATAACTAAGACCACTTCACAGTAGGTGACGAACTAAGAGGGTGCAAAACATCATAGCTACATACCTCGGCGTTGTGGTCGCAAGATAAGAATAGACGTCGAAAGCATGGGCTACAAGCATAAACTACAGAAACTCCCTTCTCCCCTATCGAATGTCAATCAAAAGGCACTTGTAGAGAATGTCATGAGAACTGCTCAAATCGAAACAAGCTGGAATTTCACATTAAAATCGATAAGGACAACATAACAGAAATCCTAATCCAGTGATATTCCTGCCTTGAGCGATCAGCTTGAAGCAGGTGTTGTCTATGCAACAATCAATCGATGTTTGCCGCTTACCACGAAGCTGGTCTCACGCACTTATGGCAACCAGCCAGGAAACCCGCCTATTAATGTTACTACCGCATCTTAACAATTAATTCCAGCTCTATCTCAAGGGAAGCATCACTAAATCCAATCAAGAACTTCACCTGCAGAATATCACAGCTGACTAATTACCTGTTCTCCCTTTCCATGCCTATCAATGCAAAAACCCTTTCTATGAAGGACCCAATTGCAAAACCAGCACAACCCAATACTAGAGTTGGAAGGACCTCTCTGGTCCATCCACCCACATCCAGAAAATTTAGACGTAATATTCCTGATGAGTCTTCTGAAAGTTTGTTGATAAAGTCTGGAGTGAGCTCTCAAGGGATTCTACGGACCTGAATGGATTGCATGAAATCGGAAGTGGAGATGTCAGAGACGGCGACTATGAGGTCGCCCTTCTTCATCATGCCACGCGCTTTCAGAAGCGCAAACGTCCTCCGAAGGTTGCTCTCCATATCCCCGGAGAAGTCCAGCCGGAAGGGAATCAATCCCCATTGCAGGTTCAGCCGTTGCCGCATGGACTTCGTGTCGGTGAAAGCGAAGATGGGACAATCAGGCCTGGCCCTTGACAAAAGAGACGCCATGTAACCGCGTCGGGTGTACACGAAGATGGCGTCGGCTCCCAGTCTGTTGGCTGCATTCGGTGACACCAAAGCTCAACAAACGACCTCGAGTCCTCGGCGGGGAAGGCATGAAAATACGAGTAATTTTGTGAGGATGCGTCGCTTACCCATCTGAGCAGCAGAGCTGCAGATGCTCTCTGAGATACGATCATTGAGAGCTGATGAGAGCTCTGGAAGTCGATCGGATGCGTGCTGTTTGTTCTCACGACACCACTCCTCCATACGAAGACTTACAGTCCGCAGCACGCTGAGCGCCTTCTCTGGAAACAGGCCCATGGCAGACTCTCCAGACAGCATCAAAGCGTCAGCTCGCTGTCTCACAGCCTCTGATACATCTGCCACCTGCAGCACAGTGCTTGCAAAAAATTCAGAATGAAACATTTCAAGCGAACTAGAATACTAACGAACATTTGAAAAGCTTATATTGAATAGAAAGCAGAACACGGTGTTCTTACTTCCGCTCGCGTAGGTGTGGGGTATTCGATCATGGACTCCAAGAGCTGTGACGCTACAATAACTGGCTTGTTAAGCTCCCGGCATAGATTCACAATTCCCTGCTGAACAGACGGCACTTGTTCTAATGGAATTTGGGCACCTAAATCACCTCGAGCCACCATAGCCCCATCAGAGACACGAATAATGTCCTCTACGTTCTTCAAAGAGTCACTGCTTTCAATTTTGGCGAACACTCCAATTGAACTGTTGAGGGATTCATAAACATCAAAGAGTGAGCATGCGGACAAAAGGAGTGCGAAGGAAAGTCACCAAAAATGAGCTAGTTGCCTACAAAAAGCAGTCAATTACTCATACTCGTTAGGTGCTCTTGCATTAATGTAGCTCTTCAAATGCTTGATGACTTCAGATGTCTTAACAAAGGAGACGGCAATAAAATCAACCCCTTCTGCAATTCCGAAGTCGATGTCAATCCAGTCCTGCAAAAATTACAGAAATCCGCCATTTCAGAGACGGCCAGAGCGTAATCTACTTCAAGTTCATTTACAAGCTCAAGAAACCTAAATCTCTCCAGTAGGACCCAAAATAGGAAAACATTCGTGAATTATCAGGAGCATGAATCAGGAGCAAGGAATGATGGAGTTTGAAAAGATCCAAATTGCAGCGTTTAAGATTTTTGGTTTAGGATCCAGCTCACCTTAGATGAAATAGTGGGAAGCATTGCATTGAGATCACGCACCAGCCGCCCTTCCCTCCACATAGTCAGATTTGCACGAGGAAGCAGGAGTCCAGGATCAGTGCACTTGCACTTGACATCAGGACCGATCTTCTCGATCACTTCAAATCGCACCATCCCTCCGTCTACGAGCAATTCATCCCCAACCCTGACATCTGCCAAGAAGCATCGATGATCACAACAATGATTAGGTGCATACAGGATAGCAAGACAAAAGCATGCGAAGGATCCTATACTCAACAATATCGTGTAGAGTTCCAAGTTGCAGCCATCTCTGTCTCATTCGAATGATTGAGAAGAGGGCAAATTGTACACAATGCCAGGATACCTTCAGCAAACCCGTCGTAGTTGACAGTAGTAGTGCGCTCTGGAAGGCTCTCCAGTGTGCGGACAGTGAAGATCCATTCTTGACCATCCTGATCGACAGACATAGAAACAATAAAAACGCACACCATAGTGTAAGAAACTAAAGAAAACTCTGCGCACAAACAGGAAACCTCCAACCTCGAAGTTTCGGTTAAGGAGGAATATCTTCAAACTTATGCTTTGATCCCTCGATCCCCTGTATTCTCGCAGAGCATAAAAGGGAACAGACAAGGTTTCGAAACGAACTTCGCAACAATTCCATTCACGAGCAGAATTCCCTAATCACCAACCGTGTTAACTTCGTCATTGAGTGCGGCGGCAGAAACCCTTGACTCGAAACAACATAAAGAGTTCTTTGAAGATTCCCAGGTTTCACAACTAGATTAAAGCTTTTGCATCACTTGATGAGGTCAACAAGAAAATTGCAAGCATTACGAACTTCGCGATGAATCTTGATTGAAGTTAACATTAGCGAGGACCTTCTCAGCAGAAGACTTCTCAAATCTTTGAGCGCGACGAGTAAAATCCTACTACAATCACGCACCTCGGCCTTGACGGACGGGGCGCCATTGAAGTCCCCCATGTGGATTTCGCTACCTTCGGTATCCATCATGATAGCCACAGAGTAGCCTTTCTCGGAATTCAAACTGCGCACATTGCGAATTACTTGCTTGTGCCAATCCCGGGTGCCATGGCACATGTTCAGGCGGGCCACATTCATACCCCCCATCGCCAACGCCTCCAGCTGCTCCGGCGCGCATGTGGCAGGGCCAATGGTGCACACCAGCTTCGTCCTCCTCGTGCTCCGGAACCCGTTCTCCTTCAATTCAGCTTCCGTCACAGCATCCACCTCCATGGACGGGACCTGCGCTTCCCCCACCGCGCCATGCTTCGCCGACGGCACTCCATTCACCTTCGAATCCGCGACGCCCTTCTTCTCCACGCCCAACGCCGCCTCGATTGTCACGCTCGACACCGCGACCTCCCTCTGCACCTTCACGGAGCCCCCTCTCCCCCCCTCCCTCCTCCTCAGGTTCTCCCTCCTCACGGTCGTCAGAGGCGACGATAGCACCGGCGCGCCACCACGGAACGAAACAGACGAGATCCTGGCCCCGGATGAAGCCAATCCAGCGAAGTTTCCACCACTCACACCGAACGCGACTGAACACGACTGCAGCGCTCCTTGCGCCATCGCCATTGCCACAAACACACACCTGATCCCTGCGCTGGTCCGCTTCACTCCCTCGACTACTCCTCCAACAACAACAACAACAACGTCGCAAAACCCAGAACCAGCGATGGGTCTGAACGCGGCCGAGCGCAACGCAGCGCAACGAAACCACGGCAGTGGAGGCTGCTGCTAGGTTCCCGCGCGCGTGCGAAAGGTCGACGATGCGGGGGCTTTGGCCGGAGGGCAAGAGTTTGGACGCAGCGACCACTCCCCGTTCATTCATCAGTAGCTATGTTCATCTGTTTTGGATGAATTATTCCATCCGTCGACCACGGAAGAACGACCTTTTTATCCTTCTGTTCTGGACCACAGGTCAAGACATCATACTCACGTTTTTATAAAATTGGGAAAGGATAACAGAAGGATAAAATCAAGGTCTATAATTTCAGCTATTCTTTAAATTATGACCTAGATCTATAGTTTATCTTTTGTAAACTAAAATATATGTGTGTATTGAGTACACATCTTAAATTTTACTTCATATTTTATGTTAGATTTAAAGGTATTAAAATTTTAGTACAATAAGTTACTTGTTGATAGCTTGAGGGATTAGAAGAGTCTCAAGCTTGTATAAAGCTCTATCAACTGGATTGAGCTGCAAATTAGTCTATCAATAAATGGCTTAAAGAAAAAGACTTTTAACAAATTTGACTACAAACTGTCACGGACACAGAAATACAGACTCAAGATCTAACAAGAAGTTCAAGAAGAACTGGTAAGAACTAGATTAATCAGATGAATACAAGAACAACACCAAAGAGGTGAGCTAGAGCTCTAAGGGATGTGTTGTCAAGACTGAAAAACTCTTCAGCCTCGATTCCAATATATACTCATGTTTAGGAAGCTTCTAAAGCAACTTCTATCAACTAGGAAGCTTCTAGAAGGTTCCAGAGACTTGTTTCTAGAAGGTTCTAGAAACTTATCTCTAGAAGGTTCTAAGGACTATGTCCCTAACATCTTCTACCAACTAAGAAGCTTCTAGAAGGTTTCAAAGACTTGCTTCTAGAAGGTTCTAGAAACTTGTCTCTAGAAGGTTCTAAGAACTATGTCCCTAACATCACCCCCTCTTTTAGCTTCGAGGTCTCTGAGAAGCAATGTTGTTATTAATCAGTACCAACACAAGAAAATGAAGATCTGTCGCATAACGTCTGTTATGAACTCCAACTGTTGTTCACGAGGCAAGTAGTTCATCGACCCTTGAAGCCAACGGTAGTGGCCCACTCCTTCAACTTTTGACCAAGTATGAACTTCTGTGTCTTCATTGTGAAATTGTCTTGCAAACACGCCTTCTGGCTGACCATCGTAATCAGGCTCGGACTCAAATACAATCACCAGTGATCAGTTACTCGGTATCCTCCCTCGTCGTCGTGGTGTAGGCGGTTCTTCATCTTGGGGTCGCCTTCGTGAGCTAGTCGATTGAGATAATCTGACTGGCATAGTATCTATCTCTTGGCTATCCATATCAAAAGACCAAACTATGGCTACTGAAAAAATTCTATTTTATCTTGGAAAAAATAACTACATCAACTACGAATTTTGGTGGTGCTCTCTCCCTTTCTTATATTCTCGGGTGAGCAAGCTTCAAAAGGAAGCTATCGTCAAACCGGCTTAGGTTTATGAAGATGTTGTTGATAAAACTCTTGTACCTTTTGTGACGAATTGGCGAGATTTTCAGCTGGCTCCCACGTTCACTCATTAATGTCGTAGCCGCACCAATGAACAAGATACTCCAACTTGCCCCACCTTCGCTGTGAATCCAGCACCTTTTCAACCTCGTATTCCTTGTGGTTCTCGATCTCAATACTAGGTGGTAGACATTGCACTCTTCCAGGAAAAGACGACTCTCAATAAGGCTCCAATAGAGAAATATGAAAGACTAGATGTACCTTCATAGAAGCCGGTAATTCCAGACGGTATCCCCACTAGATTGATTTGCTTCTAGATGATAAATGGTCCCAATCTTTGATAGTCCAATTTATCACATGGTCGCTTGGTCTTAATATTCTGTCGAAGAAGCCATGCTTTATCTCCAATTTTGAAAGTAGGTGCTTGATTCCGAAATCTATCTGCAGACGCCTTGTAGGATTCTTGAGCGGATTGTAATTGAAGCTTCAACGTATTTTGAAGCTCTGATAGTTGTTTTGCATATCCTTCAGCTGCTGGATTGTTATTTGTTGACGGATTCAATAAATCAAGCTTCGGATGATACCCGTAGTTGGAAAAGAATGGTGTGTATTGAGTCGACGCATGGAGGGTGTTGTTATATGCAAACTTGACTAGCGACAGATATGTGGTCCAATCGTCTTGCTGATAGTTGATGCTGTATTGTAAGTATTGTTCTAAGACTTAGTTCACCCGTTCTGTTTGGCGATCAATTTGAGGATGAAAAGCCGAAGAAAGCTTGATATCCACCTTTAGTATCTCAAAGAGAGATCTCCAAAATTTTGATACAAACTGGGTTCGTCGATCTGATACGATATCATCTGGTATTCCATGATATCGATACACATTATCGAGAAAGAGCCTTGCTGTGACTTCACTGGACGATGTCTTCTTGCAAGGGACATAGTGCGCCATCTTTGTAAGCCGATCTACTACGACAAAGATGCTGTCAAATGAGTTCGATGATGGCAAGTCCGTGATAAAGTCCATGGAAATTGAAGACCATGATCGACGTGGAATCGGCAATGGCTGTAGGAGTCCATAAGGGCGATGTCGAGGATTCTTGGATCTTGAACAGATGTCGCAGGAGAGGAAAAAATCTTTCACATCCTTCCACATTTGGGGCCACCAAAAATCTCAAGAAATAAGCTGCAAGGTCTTGTTGAATCCAAAATGTCCCATAGCTGAAAAATCATGGCGAGATTGAAGAACTCGGAGTCGTGCTGGTCCTATTGGGATATATAATCGCTCTTCAAAGTATAAAAGATCTCCTTCCACCTTGAACTTGTCGTCATTGGTACGCTGCTTAATATCAATGGCTATTAAATCTTCAATGGTCATGGCACGTACCTGATTTAGGAAGTCAGCATCAATTGGCACAATAGTAGCGCAAAGCTAAAATTGCTCTGGCTTCAACAATGTCGTACATTGTTGATCAAAAATGCTGCTTCTCCAACCTTTGGTATAAGATACGATCTCCTCGATAAGACATCAGATAGTCCTTACTGCTTTCCAGGTCGATAAGTGATAACAAAATCAAACCTAGATAGCAACATATTCCACCAAGCTTGACGTCGATTTAGAACTCGAGCCGACATGAAATATTCCAAATTCTTGTGATCTGTGTATACGGTCATTGGGTGTACAGCTCCTTCAAGAAAGTGATGCCATTCTTGGAAAGAATCCACTGTAGCAAGAAGTTCCTTATCGTGGATCTCATAATTGATTTCAGGAGCAGAGAACTTTCGAGAATAGAATGCAACCGGATGGAGCTTCTTGTCTTCTCCCATTTGTAAAAGTATAGCTTCCAAAGCAAAATCCGAAGCATCAGTTTCTAAATAAAAGGCCTTTGTAAAGTCTAGATGTACCAAAATTAGAGCCGTAGTAAATGCGGTCTTCAGATCTTGAAACGCCTTCTCCGCTAGAGGTCCCCATTCCAGCTTATCCTTGCATGTCAACCAAATGAGAGGAGCAGCAACTTGAGAGTAATTCTTGATGAAGATCCGATAGAAGTTGGCAAAACCAAGAAAGCATTGTACGTCTCTAACTGTCTTCGAAACCTCCCAGGACACGATTGCTTCCACCTTCTTGGGATCCATCTTCAAGCCTTCCGTAGTCGCAACGAACCCCAAAAACTCCATCTTTATTTAGTGAAATAAACACTTCTCCAACTTGGCATATAGTCCTCGCTTGCATAGTTTCTCCAAGACCAAACGAACGTGCTTTTCATGCTCTTCCTCATTTTTGGAGAATATCAAAATATCATCCAAATAGATGACAACAAAATCGTCAAGGTGCTCTCGGAAAATATCATTCATCATATGTTGAAAGACCGTTGGAGCATTGGTAAGACCAAAGGGCATGACATTATACTCAAAATGGCCATACCTTGTACGGAACGCTGTCTTCCACTCATCTCCTTCCTTGATTCGTACAAGGTTGTAAGCTCTTCTTAGATCAATTTTTGTAAAGATCCTTGCATGTCCAAGTTGTTCTAAGAGACTAGAAATCAAGGGTAATGGGTAACGATTCTTCTTTGTTACGTTGTTGAGGCCTCGATAGTCCACGCACATCCGCAATGAGCCATCTTTCTTCTTCACAAATAAGATGGGTGCTCCAGCTAATGATTTTGAATGACAGATGAAGTTCTTGGCTAGATTCTCGTCGATGTACTTTTGCAACTCCGCCAACTCCGTCTGCGATAGATTGTAGATTGGGCCAAAAGGCGATTGTGCTCCTTCCTGCAAGTCTATGGCACAATCATATGGTCTGTGTTCCAGTAGCATGTCCGCATTCTTCTTTTGAAACACGTCTTTAAAATCCTTATATTGCTCAGATATACTTGTTGTCGAGATCTTCTCCCCAGTAGTTAGAGCCGCATAAATGACAAACGGTGTGCCTTCCTTAGACGATCTTATAAACGCTCTTGCTCCAATGAATAAGGATTTCTCTATTTGGGGTTTTCTACTAGGCTTGCTCTTGGGTAGTTTTGTAGAAAAGGTCATCTTGCGCAACTTCCAATCTATAGATGGGTTATGCTTTTCCAACCAGGAAAGATCAAGAATAACAGGATTTGATGGGGTTCTAATAATATTGAACATAATATGACTACTATGGCCCTTAAACGTCACTTCTATAGATTCTAATTCATAGGTGACACTACCAGACAATAAAGGTCGCCCATCTATGACCTCAACGTGAACAGGTTTGGATTTTTGTACTAAAGAAATCTTATGATGCTTCACAAATTCTTTGTCTAAGAAACAAGCAGATGCTCCTGAATCTAATAATGCTAAGGTTCTCAGTTTCTAAGGGCCAATAAACAAAGGGATTGTAAAGCAAAAGGCAGGTTAAGCGGTGTCGGGGTAGAGAGGCTTTGCCTCAGAAAGCGTTGGGCTTCTGGCTTTCACTAGTTGCTCATTCAAGCTTAAAATAAGGAAACCCTAATTTTATATATATAAGTTCTCTTTTTGGGACAATAACACTAAATACTTAAGTCTTAAATAACCAACAACACCCAAAATATGGTAGAAGTACTCTAAAACCTTGTAAATCCTTGTGTGGAAATTCTCTCGAACCTCAACACCTCATAACTCTTGATCCAACCGTCGAAACATTATCAAAATTTACATAAAGTACTGATATGTTGTTATTAATTTGTACAACAAATTTCAACCGCAAATTCGTCGCGGATCTTGAGATATCTTCAAAACCGTAATAGTCGCTTCAAACCCTAATCTTTATATACCCACGCGCAATTTTCTTCATATCTCACAAACCATAAGTCCAAATGCCACGAAACTTGTATAGATAGCTTTTTAACACAAATTTTTACATTCTTCCAAAGTTTGAGCCAAAATTGTATTCGAAAACTCAAGTTATGGCTCCTAACACTACTTTGAACAAAATCGCTCACTTACTGCCTTTGATTTGAATGCGCTGTCTTTAACTCCCTATAAGTCCTTCATATAAACTCCAAATGCAAAATTTCCTTCAAAAAAGATGTATGTCTTGAAGTTGCCCTTTCAGCCGCACCTTCCGATCTCCAAAAGCTTCCATAAGACTCCTCTTAAACTCAAAAGAGTAACAGTAGGTCTCAAATTGACACCTTAACTTCAAACGGCTATAACTTATTCACCCTAACTCCAAACCCTATAAAATTTGCACAAAAATTGTAGCCAAAACCCTAAAATTTACAACCCTTGCCTTTGATTTCCTAATGGCCTCTTTGAAGTCGCCGAAACCCTTATCAAGGTCGCGGGCAGCCTCCTAAAAGCCCATTGGGCATGGATTTCGACCAATGGGGATGAAGATCCTTATTTCTACCTTCATCCAACCATGCCTTGGTTTCATTCCTTCCAATTAACCTCCTATTAGTTTAAATCTTCATCTTTAGGCTCCTATCTCCTCTCAAGGCTTCATACTTAACATTAAGGTTCTATAACTTTTATATACTATAATCAAACTAAGTAAGGAAAACAAAATAAAGTTTTTTTTTTACCAACTCTTTTTAATTTAATCTATTAATGACTTTAACACACATTTAGATTTATTAACATATAATATGTTTTAACTAATTTTTACATACTGTAAGCATTTACAGTACGACAGCGGAAAGAAAAGAACCTGGTTGTTATTGCAATATTTCACTGTCCAGCCACACGGTTCCTACTGTGGCTGGGCATCCTCGTTTTCCTGAAAAAACGTGCCCCTAGTCGTGACAATACGTCAATTTTGCTTCTTGGGGCAGTTTCCAACTTTGTGGCCTTCTTCACTGTAATACAAGCATAGACCTTCCTCCATATGCCGCTTTTTTTCTTCTATGGTAAGGAATTTGACACGTGCCGCATCAATTTGCATGTCTTCTACCTCTGAATGTGAATTCACGGTGCTTGCCGACATAATTGGGGCGTGGCAAACCGTATGTTGTCTTAAACGTTGGTCTTGGTGGCGTTGAAATAGGCGGTTATGGCATTTCAGAGCTTGGCTAATAGCTTTGTTGAGCGTTTGTGGATTAGAAAGAGTTAACAACAAATCTTTTACATCATCTCTCAAACCCTAATAGAATTGACTCATCAACACTTCTTCGTCCCAATTGATGTCATATGCTAATTGCTTGAAGTCCGATGCATAGACTGATGTAGAGCGCATCCCTTGTTGTAGTGACTGGATCTTTGTTGTAACCCATCGAACCTTGTTGTGTTCACCAAATGCTTCTCCAAATGCATCCAAAAAGGTTTCAAAGTTGTTTAGTATGGACGATCGTTTCTCAAACCAAGGAGCAAACCATGTTTGAGCTTGCCCTGTAAATAAGGTTCCAACAAGCCCAATACATGACTCCTCCGTTGGATAGCGTTTGGGCTGTAAAACTGTTATCAACTTGATTTGATTGACGAATCCTCAAAATTTAGAACGCATACCATCAAACTTGTCCGGAAGGCTAACTCGGGGCTCCTTATGTTGTAGAACCAGTGGTACTTGTCGAACCTGAGGCAAAGTTGCTTCTCCAAGTGCAGAAGTTTGAGGTTGGTGGAACCTAGATTGTACCATCCCAAATGCTCCATCATTATGAAGCCATGCCACGACTCCTTCAATCTCTATAGTTCTTTGCGATAACGTAGCGAGGGCATTCATGATAGCATCTAACTTGGACTCCGAACTTTCCATCATATTAATGTCTTGGCCTCCGGCCATTCTAAGAGAAGGACAAAAATGACTCTACAAGAAGACAATATTGGTTTAGAGGAGGGTACTCCACAACTTCTAAAATGCCTTAAGAGCTTCAAGAAAAGGGGCAATCCACTCTCTCCAAGAAGAATAAGACTCCAATATTGTAACAAAAAAAGTATCAATTTAGAGAAGGGTAATTTGCAACCTCTAAAATGCTAGTATACTTCCAAGCAGAGGGGTAATCCACACTCTAACGAGGAAGAAACTAACTCTGATATCTGAGGTGAGTGAAGTCTCGACAAACTGTCACAGACGCAGAAATACAGACTCGAGATCTAACAAGAAGTTCAAGAAGAACTGGCAAGAACTAGATTAATCACATGAATACAAGAACAACACCAAAGAGGTGACTTAGAAGTCCAAGAGATGTGTTGTCGAGACTAAAGAACTCTTCAACCTCGATTCCAATATATACTCATGTTTAAGAAGCTTCTAAAGCAACTTCTACCAACTAGGAAGCTTCTAGAAGGTTCCAGAGACTTGCTTCTAGAAGATTCTAGAAACTTATCTCTAGAAGGTTCTAAGGACTATGTCCCTAACATCTTCTACCAACTAAGAAGCTTCTAGAAGGTTTCAGAGACTTGCTTCTAGAAAGTTCTAGAAACTTGTCTCTAGAAGGTTCTAAGGACTATGTCTTTAACACAAACTAATTAGTAAAAGAAGAGATTCATAGTTAGAATTTTTTGTGAGAATTAAAGAATAAAGTTGCTTAACATCTAGAAAATTCTTTGATTATTTTTTTCAATGAAATTTCTAAGACAATTAAGGGTTTTAAGAATTATTTTTGAAATTTCTTATTTTTAATTTTAGATTTAAAAAAACTTTCCATAATCAAATATTCAATGCATTTATAAGCAATAATTTATATAATACAACAACTTTTATGGTTTTTATAAAGCTTCTACAAGACTATTGTTGTAGCTACTTGTCATGGATATACATATTTATTCCAATAATTACCTATGTAATTAAATAGAAGTAGATAAAAGTAGATTATTTTCATAATATATCTTAGAAAAGCTTCCTAGAAGCTTTATAGATACTGCTTTGATTTTATAAGTATTTGTAGTTAATTAATAGGCTAGAGACTTGGCCAACAAGTTAGTCATGTAATACATATATTAGTAGCTTGTAGAATAAACTAACTATGTGGCATATATATAAATAACTTAAATTGTAAGTTAACTCATATATCTACTAAAGTCAACACATTGTCATGATGTAATATGACTAATAGGTGAAAGAGTGTAGAAATTATTATAATGTAGGAGATCTTAGTTCAAAGTATTAGAGAAAATTATCTTAGAAATATAGTTAATAGTCAAAAGGGTAGTAAAACTAAAAAGTACTAATGCTGCCTTTTTAGAAAGGTGACTTCTACTTACTTTGTAGGACCATAAATAAGGCAAAACAAAGTAGATTGGAAAAATAAATAATATAAGCATCTTTAGAAGGAAGTTAAGAATAAATTCTATCAAAATTTACTTAAAAAAACTAGATATTGATACCCGGAGAGGGCCGGTTATGAACTAGGGTCGAAATCAGGCCCTGATGCACAAAATTGAGTCTCGATGACAACTTTGGGATTCTTTTGTAGATTAGAGAGTAGAGTTTGATAGCAAACTAGATAGGGTTTCTATGAGCATTAGTTTTGGGCAATTTGGAGTTATTATGTCTTTGTAAGAACTTTATAAAGTCAAGATTGTTTTTAGTTGACTTAGGTTTTGTGAAATAAAATAGGGTTGACATTTTTAGTGATTTCAAGAGTTTTGTAATAGATCTATAAGTGAAATTTTGTGGGTATAATGGTCATATTTGTGCTTAATGTGTGTTGTAAATCTTAGCTCAATCTAACGACTGAATTGAGGATTATTGAGGTTTAAATGGGTCAAGATCTTAGAAAGTAGAATTTTAGGTCCACTGAGAGTTTTTAAGATTTCTTTCAATCTACTAGTTGGATTGGCAAGAAATTTATGTGAGAGGATATTAGACTTGTTTTTCTATGTGTAAGAGAATTTTGAGATCAATCAAATAGTGAAAAAGAGAGATATTGGCTCTGGGAGATTGGCATTAAGGTTGGAGAATGAGGCCGGCCAATATCTAAGCACATTTTTGAGGCTATTTTCTATTTAGTAATTTTGATTCTTTTTAAACTTTTTTTTGCTTGTTGTTGACTTATTTGTTGAAAAGCACACAAATTTTGAATTAAGATCAATAGTTCATTCATTAGTAATTGAAGTGTAAATCTGTTGTAGAAATTACTAGGATTTGATTTAGGATTTAAGGTTTGGTTTATGATTTGGTTAGGGTTTGGTTAGGATTTGATTTAGGGTTAGGATTTGATTAAGATTTGATTTAGGATTAGGATTTGGTTACGGTTTGATTTAGGATTACGATTTGGTTTAGGATTTAAGATTTGGTTAGGGCTTGATTTAGGATTAGGATTTGGTTTAGGATTTAGGATTTGGTTAGGGTTTGATTTAGGATTAGGATTTGGTTAGGATTTGGATAGGATTTAGGATTTGGTTTAGGGTTGGTTAGGATTTGGATAAGATTTAGGATTTGGTTTAGGGTTGGTTAAGATTTTATTTAGGATTAGGATTTGGTTTTGGGTTTAGGATTTTATTAGGGTTTGATTTAGGATTAAGATTTGGTTAGGATTTGATTTAGGATTTAGGATTTGATTTAAGATTGGTTAGGATTTACTTTAGGATTTGATTTAGGATTTAGGATTTTATTTGATTTTATTTAGAGTTTAAGATTTAGTTAGTTTTTGGCCTAAAGTTTGAATGAAGTCCAATAGGATTTTAACTAGGATTAAATTAAGATTGAATTGAGATGTATTTGAGATATATTTGTAATCATTTTAATATTTTCTTAAGATTTTTTTATTATTTCTTTGTAATTACTTTGAGGTTTCTTTGAATTTGATTAAAGCTTGCTTAGTGTTGTTATGGTCTAATTAGAGTTTAATTAGAGTTTAATTAGTATTCTATTAGAGTTAGGATTTTGTTGTTGTAATTTCTATTCTACCTTCCACAGTCAAGTGCCTAGAGCATTCTCAAGTAAGACTTCATGTATTACGACAGCGTGTTGGAGGTCTTATAGAATATCACCACATAGCTTTTAATTAGAGAGTATATGGAGGCATGAATGAAGCCTTCTTCACTCTTGTTAATACTTTTCTAGTCTTCAGTCTTGTTTCAAGACTTTTTAGTCTTCTTGTCTTTGGCAATAGCTATTCTAGTTCAATATATTACCATCTTTGAGGAATTTTTTAGTCTTTTTGAGTAACACAAGAGTGTATTGAGATTTTTCTACTTTGAAATTCATGTCCTTGATAGTTTAACAAGATTGCTAATTTATTATTCTTGTCTTATTTTAGAAGTGAATAGATTATCCAACTTCTATTCTTGTATTTTGAAGGTTATAAATCATCCATCTTTAAATAAATTGTTTAATTTTTTAAACATTGATTTTTTTTTAAAGAGAGCAAATTATCCTTCTTTGTGGAAATTTTCATTTGACATTAAAGATTGTGGATTAATTTCCTTTAATTTGACTTGTGAATTTTTGAAGTTGTTCAAAGTAGAAGAAAAAATTATACATGCTATACTTGGTAGAAGTAAGAATAGATTTGCAACTATTACAAATCTTCAAAAACTTATTAAAATTTTTAGGATAGAAATTTTACACATAACTAATATCAATCATAAAAATACTAATTCTATGCCCATGGAAGAAGTTTAGAGTCTATGTCAAAAAGTTATGCAATTGAAGGAAGTAAGTAGATCGACCTTACAACCAAATCCAAGAAGTTTTGCTTCTACAAGTATAAAAAGGACAAGGATTAATATGCCGAAGAAGTTTAATGGAATGAGATTAAAATTTTGAAGATTTTTACAATAAGTGAAGCTCTATTTAAGGTTGCATCTCTTCTAATATCTTAATGGATTTACTCAAGTTGGGTTCATAAGCATACTTCTAAAAGTACTTTATTTTAGTTTGTATCTTTGACGAAAAATGATTCATAACCTATTTGTGATTTGAAATCATTCTTAGAAGTGTTTATGGTTACATTTGGAGAAAATAATCAAAAAAGAGTTGAAAAGTTAAAGCTATTATCTTTATAATAAGGATTATGGTTAACCACCATATATGCTGCTAAATTCCAAAACCTCACTTGCAATGTGGATTAGAATGATAAAGCCCTTATCAATCAATTTCAATATGGATTAAAAGATAACTTCAAATATTTCCTATTGATAATGCCAAAAATAAAATTTTTGGAATAATTTATTCTTCAAACCATCACATGTAACAATCAATTATTTGAAAGGCATTAAGAACAAAAACTTAATTATAGAAAAATAAGTCAAATAATGATGGTAGCTTTCAAGTTTTCAGAAACTTATTTATCAAGGCTAAAACCAATGCAAATTGCTATGATACTTTTTAAATTCTTCATAGAGTAAGAAAAGAGTTTACATTGTTAAAAGAGTTTGTACTTATATTATCGAGAAGTTAAGCACATTGCTCAACATTATGCAAAGAAGTAATAAAATCATAAAATAAGGAGCATGAAAGATGTCAAATAGTATTCTTAGCTTATATCAAGATTTTTAAGATTTTTTAAAAAATATATATATAAATATTTTTTTAGATCATTAATTTTATGATTGTTCAATTAATTTTTAAAAAAGATCTCAACTACCATTTAATATGATCTATAACTTATTGTAAAATGAGTTGGTTGATTTAAAAGAATACATTGATGAGAATTTGACTAAAAACTTTATATGCTATATAAAATCTCCAATAAGAGCTCCTATCTAATTTGTAAAGAAAAATGATGGATCTCTATAGATATGTGTAGACTATCAAGGATTTAATAAGATCACTATCTAAAATAGGTATTTTCTACTATTCATTTCAAGATTTTTTAATCAACTCAATCAAACAAAGATTTATACAAAAATAAATCTATAAAGAGCATTTAATCTGATCTATATGAAAGAAAGAGATGAATAGAAGACTACTTTTCAAATTAGGTATGGACATTTTGAATATAATATCATGGCTTTTGGATTTACAAATGCATGACATATTTTTTAATATTTTATAAATGATATTTTTGTGAATTTTTTAATATATATATTTTTTATTATTTATTTAATATTTTTATCTATTCTAAAAATATAAAATATATAAACTTCATGTTTGTTGTGTATTAAAAAAACTTAGAAATGTAGAATTATATTCCACAATAGAAAAGTATGTACTCTATATTACTGATGTTGTCTTCTTTTAGATACATTATTTTTAATGAAAGGTTAATGATGAATTTGAAGGAGAATCAAATTATCATTGATTGGAAGATCCTAAAAATAATCAAAGATGTATAATGCTTTTATGAATTTATAAATTATTATAATATCTTCATCAAGATTTTTTTTCAAATTATAGCTCCTCTTATATGTTTGACATGTAAAGACAAACTTAAGTAGAGCAAGAAGCTAAAACATCTTTTAAAGCCTTAAAGAAAATATTTATTTTTACACCAATTTTGTATTACGTCAATTTTTTCAAGGCATTCTTCATGGAAATAAGCACACCTAACTTTGCTGTAGGTATTGTTTTATCACAAATGAGAGCATATAACAAGCTATACCTAGTAGCTTTTCATTCTAGGAAATTTTTAGTATCCAAAATTAACTATGAGATCCATGGCAAAGAACTTCTTATAATTATGGATTCTTTTCAAGAATGACATTATTATCTCAAAGGTGCTTCTAATCTAATAATTGTATATATAAATCATTAGAATCTCAAATATTTTATATTAGTATTAACATATTAGAAAGTAGTATAATATATAAAAATAATATAAAATATTATAAAATTTTGAATTATAATTAAAAATAAAAAATAAAATAAAAATAAATAAAATATTTATTTAGTTTTTTTAAGTTTGTAATTTAATTTTAATAATTAAAGATAGAAGTTATAGGATTTATTTATGAAGAATTTAGATGGTTTTTTTTTTTTTTTTATCAAAGATATAATATTTTGACTCTTAAGCCATTTCATGTGGGAGGATAAGGTGAATGATATAGAATTTCATTTCCATTGATTGAAAGTCATACCTAATAGGCTTTGAGATGTTGTCTAAAACCATACTAGAGTTTGAGACTAGTTTAGGGGGATCCATTTGAGGCAAGGAAAACCATTCAAGGTAAAGCAATACATTCAAAGTTTAGAGGTTGGATTTAGAAAGCTTATTTTTTAGGCTAGAAATTGGATAGAAAAAATATATAATTTAGAATTTAGATAAAGAAGATATGGTTGATTGAAGTTAAAGTGTGAATTTTGTACATACTATTATGCTTTTAAGTATATAGAGTGTTATAAAAAAAAATTTAAGAATCAAAAAGTGAAGTTAGAAAGTTGACTTGAAGAGCTATATTTTTTATAAAAAAATTAATATATTCCAATATAAAACAAAAAAAAAAACTATTAGAAGTTAGTATCTAATTATTAGATTCTAACTTTTTGAGTGTAGTATCTAATAATTAGATATTTGAGTGTAGTATCTAATTATTGGATTCTATCAATTATTCAATATTACAACATTCTATCATCATTGTATTTATTATGAAAATATTATTTTAATCTAATGACATCATTAATGCTTACTTGCAGCTATAAAAGTACTATTCTTAATCACAATTCTTAGCATAGACATGTTCTAAATTATCACATTTTAGGACCTTCTAGAATCTTCTACAAATTTTTAGAACCTTCTAGATATTTATAAAATCTTCCACAATCTTTTAGAAAGTTCCATATGCTTCTAAAAGTCTCTTTAGACTTCTAGAAACTTCAATAGAAAGTACCATAGACTTTTGTAACTCTTATTATAATATAAGTAGGAGTCTTTGGAACCACTTTGCTATCAATCTCATTATTTGTCTTTAATCTTGACATATTTTTTTGTCAGATTCTTGTGTCCTTGATCATTCCTTGAAAAACTATGAGACCTATTCCCCACTCTCTCCAAGACAACATCACGTTTGCTCTTCTTTATTCTCAAAAATCTTATGGCCAAATTTCTTCTTAACTTGGCTACAATAAAACTACTATTTTTAGGCTAATAAAAAAGATTATTTTTAATAGAGATAACCTTAAATTAGGTAGACCAAAGAAGCTTGCTATAATAAATAAAAGAGCAATCATTTGTCAAATCAATACTAAAAAAATTAAAAATATTATTGAGATTGCTAAAAACCTTAATATTATTATTAATAATAATGTGTCAATCTAAACCATTCAAAATGCTCTCAAGGAATAGAATATGAAAGTTGTGGTGAAGAAAGAAAAGCAATTATTATCTACTCACTATCAAAAATAATAATTGGATTTTTCTCTAAAGTAGAAGGAATGGACTATAGAAAATTGGAAGAGGCTTATTTTGTTAGATGAGACAAAAATCAATAGATTTGGATCAAATGGTAAAAAGTGGATGTGGAAACAAAAGAGTTAGTCATCACTTGATAAGAAGATCCAAAAAACAATTAAGCATGGAGGTAGAAATATAATAGTATGAGATTTTATGGGATAGAATAAAATTGGAAGGGTGGTAGAGATTGAAAAGAAGATGGATGCCAAGAAATTTAAGGAACTTCTTAAAAAAAATCTGCTTCCTAGCATTGAAGAATCTAATATTTCTCAGAAGTATGTGATTTTTTAGCAAGATAATAACCCTAAGTATAATTCAAAACTATTATGGAAGTGATTTGATCATCATGGAATTAAAGTAATAGATTAGCTTACTTAGTCTCCTAATCTTAATTCCATTAAATCTCTTTGAGAGTACGATAAATGCCAGCTCAACATCTTGAAGATAAAACCAAAGGAAGTTTAGAAATTATGGAAAAGAATAGTTGTGGAATAGAATAATATTGAAGTAGTTTTGTACCAAAAGTTAATAGAAAGTATGCTTATAAGGTTGAAAGTAGTTATCAAGGCCAAAAGAGGTCCTACAAAGTAGTAATATATAATTAGATAATACACTCAAAAAAAATATTTCAATACTGTTTCAAATTAGATTGGTCATAGCTCTACAATTATCTAATAGATTCTTTTCAATCTATACTCATTTGGTAGCTATAAAAGAGTATTTTATTTACTATAAAAATCACATGTCATTATTTATTATAATTCATCTGTAATATACCATTCTTTCTAAAATATGTCAATATTGAAACATTTTTTTGAAGCATTGTATATAAAAAATTCATGGCATTTAAATATTAGAATTTTGAGATATAATGGAATTAATATATGAGTACATAGAAATTGACATGTTTAGTTCTTATTAGTAATTAAGTGATATTCAAAGACTTATAATGAATTTATAGTTGATTTTTTATATGAAGGTAGTTAAAGATATAAGTTAACTTATAGAAAATTTTGAATCCAATTAGACAATTAGATTAAAAGTTATTCAATGATACATATATGGAAGAGATCTCCATAGGAGTAGAAGTGGTTTTAGGACTTATATATTTGATGTAATTATCTTCTTAAACATAAGATATAAATAATATTTATATTTTATAAAATTACAACATATTTAACCAATTAGTGGAAGTTAGAGGCTTAATTCTTTTTAGAAGCAAATTCTCTCTACCATGACATATTGATACTTCCATTGAGAGAGCTTTTAGGCACTTAATTTTTCAACAAGTCAAGATGGAGGATACAAAGTAAGGAGGCTCAAATGATGGAGGTGGTCAAAAGCTTATAGATAGAATTTTAAGGGCCATGCAAATGTTCATAGGCTAACAAGTTGCTAATACAACTTTATAAGAGGCTACCAAAGTATTGAAGGATGTTATTAGAAAAGTGGGGAGGTTTGATGGAAAGAACATCACTAAATTTTTGAGGATCTATACTTATAAAATAAAAATCTATTAAGTTCTAGAAGATAAGATGATTGAGTCCATTGATTTAGGAATTGTCTCATAAAACAAAGAAAGGATGAAACATCTATATGAGAGCATTGTTATAAATACATGGGTTAGATTTTAGGAGAGATTGAAAGATGAATACTTTAAAGAAGATATTGAAAGGATGAGTAAGAGAGATTTCTTTGATTGATTAGAGCAAAAACTAAGCAAATATATGGAACTAAATGAACTACTTAGGGAGTTTAAGAAGAAATTTGGACAACTTCCATTATCTAATAAGTGCCTTCTAGAAGTAAAGGAATTAGAATTATTTTTATAAGCTATAGATGAATTATTAGAAAATAGATTATTTCTTCTTTATTAAGATGAGGTAGCAGAAGGTGGTTTTATCATTGATTAGAGAAGGTTGGAAGAGGAGGTAGAAAAATCAGCTAACAAAAAAAAGTCCTCAATCTATAAAAATATTGCTCTAGGACAAGAACTAGTAGACAACATAAGGTAGAAGCAAAAAGTAAGGCCTTTTGCTTCATATCTAAGAACTAATATTCTACTTTAAAAAAAAAATAGAAGAATAGAATGGATAATAACAAGAGCAAAGAGAAAGAAGACAACATTAAGAAAAAGATTAAGGCATTAGTTTATGAACTTTAATAAGATATTGAATCCTCAATTGACATATAAGACATCTTAAAAGATAGGATTTTGGATGCTAAGATTGAATTTACTTTGAGAAAAATTCTTAGTATTGCCAAAAAAGGATTTCATAAGCTTATCATTAATGTTATTAAGAAAAAAAAGCAAATAATAGGTGAAATAATATTGATAAGAATACTAGATACTTTGATGGCTAAAAAAGAAGAAAAAGAGATTAGACAAGCATTTGCTTTGATATGTAATAATATGGATAGTAGTGACCAAATTAAAAAATATGGAATCATTTATAATAAGATTAAAGACACAAAATTTGAAGTTATAGAAGAAGATTTACATGATCAAATATTTTTATATGATAGAATAGCCAACATTAAGGTAGAAAAAAGTACTAAGTAGAATAAAAAAGAAGGAATTATAATGAAAGCCAAAGTATCTCAATATGAGGCTAATAAGATATAAAAGAATAAAAAGGAAGCTTTGATAACTTATACTTATTTATTTTGAGCAAGAACTACTACAAAGATATGTTTGAAGATTGGAGGCTTTGAAGAGCTAATCTTAGCATTGATGGATCATGGCTTTGAAATCAACATCTTATCCAAAAATATTTATGAAAAAATCAAGTAATCAATTAAAACCAATCATGGATGGATGTTGAGGGCTTCTATTGATGAAAGAGGTAGTCTTTATGGAGCATATCTAACAATAGATATCAAAATTGGTGATGTGTAAGTCGAACAAAACTTCCTTGTGTAAAATCAAAGAAGTTATCTAATCATTTTAGAACAACCATATATCACTACAACAAAGATGGAGACCAAGGTGTTAGATGATATCTTTTACTATACTAGAACTCATAGCCATAATAGCAAGATATCAGTGTAGTTTCTCATAGTAAGATTAGATTATGAGAAGAATAGAAATCTACTTAAAGAAACTCCCAAGGACCATGAATATGATGATTTTTTGAATTTCTAGACTGCATATGTGAAGCATGGGATGCCACAGGTGCAAAAAAAATCATCTACTATAGCATGTCTTAATGTGTAGAGAAGAGTTTATAAGGTTTGGAGTTTAATAGATGATAGATTTATGAGTTTTTAAAATATTAAAGATTTGGATTATAAGTATAGAAGATCAATTAAGAAGTTTTAAAAAAAATTTAAAAAGAATTGATATAATTTTTAGTCATAAGTTTATTTTTGGAATTATTTAAAAAAATAATTTTTAAATGATATTTTATAAATTTTAGAGACTTTGTAAATAAAAAAAATTACACCTACTAATATGATTCATTCAAGAAGATTATATGAAGAGATATTAAAGATAGTTATTGATGCAAGGTTGGTTGAGAATTATGGCTTAGAGACTAAGATAATTGTGAATACCAAGTATAAGACTGAGGCAAAGAAGGTGAAGCTAGTGGCAATACAACTGCCATTGAACTCCAAAGATCATATCAAGAAGATTGAAAAAGAATCTAGATTAAAAGAAATAAGAAAGATTGGATATAATTTTACAAAGGTGACATTGGCTAAGCTAAAGATCAAAAAGAATGAGATCTTAAAAAATCTTGAGAAGAAAAACTTTCAAGAAATGATTTTTAAGTATAGTAAGGCTTATATCTTTTCATCAAATGATATTAGAAGTATTAATCTAAGAATTGTTGTATCAATGGTCATTTTTATTATTCTATATGTACTTTGGGATTTAAGTCAATTCTTATGCTCAAGGCTTTATTACCTAGCTTGGTGAATCTATTAAAAAAAAAGGTAAAAATAAAAATACTTGAACCATTTATGGCTCCATATTCCAATTGATGATTCACAAAACCAAAATATTTTGGGACTCTGAGGTTCATTCAAGACATGCAATCAACCAATAAGGTAATAATTAAAAACAAGAAATTGAGACCAATTGTGGATGAAGCTTTTATAAGACATGCCATCTATTCTATTGGAGATCTTTATTTTGGTTATAATTAGTTTTAGCTTTTATGAAAAAGTAGAAATTTGACAATTATAAAGATTCTATTGAGACTTATAAAGATGTATACTTTGCTTCAAAGTACTACTAACTTAATAGCTCATATGCAAAATGCTATAAACCAAATCTTGAGGGATTTTGTTCTAATCAAGACTATTTCTTTTATAAATGATATACCTATAAAAAGCTACAAAAAGGAGGATAGAGACTTGAAATTGAATATTGATGGATGTAAAAGATTTGAGAAGGATCACAATAAAGATATGGAAAAGATTTTGAAGAGGTTTTAAGAGATATATCTAATCTTATCTAGTCACAAGTCCAAGTTTAGAATCAATGAGATTGTAGTAGTTGGACATTTATATAGGAGATATGGCAAAAAATCTAATTATAAAAAGATTGATACTATTGCTAAGATAAAAGTATATAGTAGCATCATTAAAGTGAAGAGGTTTGTAGAAGCTTGTATCTTCTATCCAATTTGGATTCTTCATTTTATTCATATAGCTCAACCATTATATAATATCTTGAAAAAAAGAGATAAATTTAAATAAAAGCAAAAGGTAGAGAATTTGCCACCATATTTGTAGCAAGAATTTTCATAGATAGACAAAGAATATATCCATAAGTAAAGAGGGAGCTTTTGGAAGCACTTACAGCTATGAAAGTATACAAAAATTACTTAATTGAAGCCAATGTGGTACTAGAGACTAACTACTTTCTATTATTAGATAGAATTATTAATTTTTTTATTCTTAATATTATCATATTAAAATGGATAGCCTATATTAAATCACTCAATCTTATGTTGGTGTATATTTTTGACAAGAAGAATTTTGTGGTTGATATGCTATCTAGAGTTAGATATATTTATGAAGAAGAGATGGAAATAGAAGAGATTGATGAAGATGATGAAGATGAGGACTATGGCTATGTGTTAGATACTATTGAAATGAGCATAAGTGATTAAGATATAGTTTTTAGAGAAGATCTTTATAGAGATAAGTTGACAGACATTGGCATCTATTTGAGTACCATAAAGAGACAAGAAGACTAATCAGATAAGGCCTTCAAAGACATCAAACATTATTCTTATGACTATATTTTGAGAGATATTTTTTTGTAGAAGAGGCCAAAGAAGAAAGATGGAATTTCATTGAGGGTGGTAGATGATGCAAAAAATAAGAATCAAATTGTCAAAGAATTTCATGATATACTTTGAATAGACCAGAGAGAAGTTTGAACTATCTACCATAAGATCAAAGAGCAATATTGGTAGAAGGGCTTCTACAAAGATATCGAGGAATTTGTGGCTTCTTGCATTGAATGCCAATTGTAATTCAAAGTTAGATTTAGAGATGAGATGCATTCTACCTATCTACTTGTTATGCATTTTTAGTAGATGATTGACTTGGTGGCTATGCCATTGAAATTATAGAGAATGAAGTATGTTTTTTTTAGCAAAAAAAGAAATTTCAAATTATATTAAAGGAAGAATTTTGAAGACCAAGTATCAAGAACATGAACTAAAAGATGATGCATAAACCAATGAAATCCGTATAAAAAAAAGAGTGAAAAAATAAAAATAAAGAAATATGTATATTAAAAGAAATTGGAAAGGCTTATTGCCAAAAGACAAAAAAACTTGAGACTCTTAAAACTAGACTAGAAGCAAGAAAGGAGTTCTCAAGAGTGAAGAGGGCTTCACTTTTGTTTTTATATATACTATCTAATTAGAGGCTACATGGCGATGTTCTATAGGACCTACATTATGTGTTGACTTTGTAGGACACATGCTTTGACTTACAAGGCAAGTTTTTCTATATGTGGGCCACATAATTAGCTTGATCTTCAAGCTAACATGTATGGCACATGGCCAACTTGTTGATCACGTTTCTAATCCAAAAAGTCAATTAAAGACACCTATAAAGTCAAAGCAACATCTATGAAACTTTTAAGAAGCTTTTATAGCAAATATTATAGAATTAACTTACTTTTACTTACTTTACTTACTTCTATCTATTTATTCTATAGCAAATATTATAGAATTAACTTACTTTTACTTACTTTTACTTACTTCTATCTATTTATACAGGTAATTATTGGCTTACATGCATTTGTTTATGACATTACTCCCTTTTCTAGAGACAAGTTCTAAGAGAAGAGATCATCATATATTGAAAAAATCTATGATGCGATGAATTATATTTGCGACATACTTAGATCTTTGTTTTCTTTGAAGATGGTTGATAGGGCCTCTCAATCATTGATACTGTCCGATATTAGGGTGGGAAGATCACCCTATTATCTGATCGTTGTTGAGGCCTTCATAACTTCTTTCAAATAAAATATTTGAAACACCATCAAGAATTGTTCCTACTTCTAGTAAAATTACCAAACATTGAGAGTCTCTTCCAAGGTCGTGAAATCAACCGCATTGTATCTTGCCATTTATTCAAGAAAAAGTATTTCGTTCTTGAGGATCTTCATCTCAATTGTATCATCTTGAAGGTTTTAACAATCACAATGTCTCGTATACGAGGTCAATAAATGAAGGCTCTTTAGTCGAATGTACTTGTTCTTGATTCTCCATCTCTTTAGTCTCACAATAACAAAGAAGCTACAAATAAGGATTGAAAGTAGAATTTTATCTTGCTGTGATTGCTCATTTTACTTATTCCAAATTAATCTAATGGAAATAAATCTGTATAGCAGGATTCAAATATGGGGAATGACTAGTTGCTTAAGCGTTCACGTTAGGGTCACACAATCAATTACATCCTGAATGTATCATCTCTATTTTCAATATCTGAACATACAAGGAAACTATAATCTCTTCCTTCACCTTATCGATCTCTTCCTTACAACAATTCAGTCATACCAATAACTGCTATTTCTACTAATATATTCACCCTCATAATCTCCAACTGTAATATTATGCCCTCACAGCTTTCAGTATACAATTACCTTCATTTCAATCACTGAAATTCTTCATACAGAACTACCATTCACATTACGGTGTTTCACACAAACACAGACTCATTCTCTCTGCTGAACTACAATTAGATTTCAACATTCAATCTTTCTTCTTCTCAAATAATACCAATCACATTTCCATTCCATAATTCACTTCATAATATTTAGAAACTCTCAATCCTCTTATTCAAAGAAAATAACAAACAAAAGAAAAGAGGTAGCACCAAGCTTATCCCGGTTCACAACTATCACAGCGATGGCACCTTAATTAACTTCTACAACTTCTATATACTTTCCCCTGATTTTCTAGATTTTAACCGTAATTCTATAATTAACCACTTTTAAGAACTAAATCACTCATCCGTCGTCTTGAATTTCCTATTATATGGACTATTAATATATATTATCAATATCTTTCAAAAATGAATTAATATCTATTCTACATAGCCTCACTCTTATCTGTGCAGTGTCCTTGCAAATACTCAATTGATACCTATCTAAAAATTATCTAACAAAATTCTATAAAAATTACGATCCCTCTGGCCTACCTAATTAATCATTTGCCGCATTATCTGTTATTGGTTCCATCGATTTTGGTTCCAACTGTAAATCTTCTTCTTCTTCCTCCAGTCCATCGACTCCTGCTTTAATTGAGCTGAAAGGTCTTCATTGTACTTGCCAAGTTCACGAATTTGAGCTTCCAATTTCAGGATCTAGGCATCTCTCAATTCCAACTGGCGCTGAAAGTGACTCCTCTCTTCTCAAACTTCAGAAATTGGCAACATCTATACTTGTGCTTGACCAATATTGACTAAATTCTTTGTCAATCTTGTCACCTTGGCGTTCAAGGCCTCAATTTCAGCCCTTAATCGCTCCGTTTTACATCTGTATTGGTCACTCAATACCAATTTTTCTTGTGCCAATAACTCGACTTTTTCTCGTTCCATTATCAATTGACCCTTCGCTTTTTCCAGTTCCAAAATTGAATGACTGCGAGCCCAGAATAGTTCTTGCCTATGGATCACTACCATGCGTTCTCTTTCTTTGTTCCAAGCTTCATGTTCTCCAATTTTTCGCTCCAATAGCAGCTTGGATTCTACATTTGCCTAGATGATTCGTTCTTGCTCTTCAATTCTTCGGATCTGCTCCGATATCACCTTTTTGCTTGCCTCTAATTTCTGTTTACCACTGCCCTCTACATCCAATGCTCGTATCATACAATGTATTTGTAAAATGTACTTCAATAGAACATTTTTAAGATGTATGCCTTCCGTTAGTCGGCCTTGTGGAAATGCTAATTGATTGATATCTAACAATGTCGGGACTTCATTCTCCTCCTCTACCACCAAACGAATTGGATCCGGTTTTGGTGCCACTAGACGACTGAATTTCCTAATTTCATGTATTACCTCCGTTGTATTGACATTCTGTGCTAAGAATTCCGTTCTCATTATGGAGGCACTGGCATTGGTTTAGAACTTCCCTCTACGGGCGATATTTGCCGCAATGTGTATGCAATCAGAACATACACATAATTGGAATATAGCAACGCTGTAAACTTTCCTATTTTACGCTTGGCTCCCATTTCCGCATGAATACGGGTTGCTACATAAGCTGCCCAATTGAACACCATCCCTTCAAACATCCCTACCACTGCAAACATTAACCGTCTTGACATATATGTATTGTATTGATACAACCCTAGACGCCTCAGTACAAAGTGCAATCATTCTATGAGCTCTGATATAATTGCCTCAACCGTCCGCCAATCTTGATTCTTTTCAAATAATGACATGCCACCTTTCAAATAACTTCCTGGTCGGAAGTCACTGGACTCCTCAACATCCACTGCAATCTCTCCAACTGGAAGAAACAATACTTTTTTGAGGATCTTCTCATCAATACCGATAACGTGTCCTTGTACTATGCTCAATCCATTCTGTGGGTCATAGTTTGCGATGTATTCTTCCACTAATGCCATATTAATTGAAGGCAAACTATCTGACCTTTGCAAAAACTGAAACATTTGCGCATTTCAAAAATCTCATATTCTCCTTGGCGTCCAGGAAATCTCCAACTTCATAGGCTCCACATTGGTAATGGTTACTACAGATGGTGGTCCTAAATTGCATTTAGCTTTCACATTTCGGCCACTTTCCTCTCTGTCCATAGCTCTCTTTATACTCTTAATCTCCATGACGCACACTCTTTCAAGCTCTAACCGTCAATACTATGCTCCAGTACTCTGAAACACCCGAAATTGTAACACTGAAAAGAAACAATAACAGAATGCGACACCTAAGAATGACTGTAAATGGGTGCCTTACTCCTATTCTTTTACGTAGTAGTTATAACGACAACATGTTATCCCTACTGTCCGTTTCTCATCTCCGTCCCATCTGACACATTAGTAATTACTAACTATCATTTCAGCCGCCTCTACATCCTATCGCACTTAATTAGGTCTATCTTAAGTACATTCGACATGACCTCCTCCAGAAATTGAAAATCCATCCTGGATTTTATGTATGATATAACCATAATCGGTTCCAATTAATACGAGTACTGAATCGATGACCCATGAAATCCTCTAATTGAACACACCCATTGAAAAATCCTTCAATCACACGATATGGCCCATGCCAGTGAACTTGAAATTTGCCCGAAAAATGATTAAACCTGCTATCATACAACAATACCAAATCATTGGGCATAAAATTCTTCAGACGCAGTTTACTATCATAGTAACTCTTCCGCCATTTTTGAGTTGCTTCTATGTTGAAGAGAGTTGTAGCCCATATTTCATCCAATTTATCCAACTCTGCCAACAGATATTGGAATGATTCCTTATCTCCAAGATGTTCATCCAACGCAATGCGCAAACTCTGAACTTTCAATTCAATAGGTAATATTGTTTCTTGCTTGTATACCAATTGGAATGGTGTGGAATTGGTAGTCACTTTATATGCAGTATGATACGCCTACAATGTCGCAAAAAATTTAGTATTCCAATCCGTTTCCATGCTCGAAATTATTTTGGTTAAAATCTTACATAGAATACCATTGGTCTTTTTCGTCTACCCATTGGCCCGAAGATGATATGGTGTTGTTTTCGTGTGCTTGATTTTTTATGTATTTATCAAGGCTGCTATGGTAGCATTTATGAAATGGGTGCCGCGATCGCTAATCAATTCATTCGGACATCCAAATCGAGTAATAATATTCTCGTATAGAAAAGTGGCCACCGTACTGGCATTATCATTGTGGGTAGCAATAGCCTCCGCCCATTTGGTTACATAGTCTATGGCGACTAAAATATACTACTTTTGTCCATATCTTGATGTTGGTGCAATGGGTCCAACAAAATCAATTCCCCATTTCTCAAATGGTACCTGTGCCAAGATTGGTACTAACGGCATCCCTGAAGTATCCATGGGTCAATCAATCCATTGATAGGGATCACAACGACGAACAAATTAGTGCGTATCAGAAAACATTGTGGGCCACCAATATTTGGCCATTAAAGCCTTACGAGCAGTACTATCTCCTGCAAAATGTCCACCACAACTATCTAAATGATATTCCTCTAGTATCGATTGTACTTCATTGAGAAAGATGCAACTGCATAGAATTCCATCCCGGCCTTGCTTATACAAGGCATCTCCCATCATCGTATACGGTGCACTTTTTAAAATCAGTCGTTTCTTGAGTTTCTCACTATATGTAGGTCGGAATGTCTGAAATGTCAGATATTAAATCAATTCACTATAGTCGATTGTAATTACTTTGACAGCAAATAACTGTGCGTTAGGAAGTGCATCATTAATAGGCTTATTACCCATGATATTGGACAATCGAGATAAGTGATCTACATTAACATATTTCTGTCCTAGTTGTACATTGATAATAAAATGAAATTCTTAAAGTAATAACACCCATCGAGCAATGCATCCATTCAATTGAGGCTTATTAATCATGTATTTGAAGGCATCATGATCTACATAAAAGACAAATGAATATCCAAGCAAATAGTACCAAAATTTCTGAATCGAGTATATCATACCCAACGCTTCTCGTTCAGTAGTAGTGTAATTACGTTCGACAGCCACCAATTATCGACTAGCATAATAGATAGGATGATCCAAACCCTGGTCATCCTTGTGACTTAGCACCGATCCAATAGCCATATTGGATGCATCAACATACACATGAAAAGGCTCAGTCTAACAAGGGGCTACTAATATTGGTGCAGAGACTAATTTTGACTTCAATACTTCAAAGGCCACGGTACACTCCATGGTCCAGATGGGACTAGTCCCATCTAATGGAGGTTTCTTTAGTAAGTTCGTTAAAGGATGACAAATAACTGCAAATGAACGAATAAATCGTCGATAATAATTGACATGGCTGATGAACCCTCGAACATCGAAGACCGTCTCTAGTCTAGGCAAGTTCATTATATGTGTCACTTTGTCCGGATCTGTAGCGATACCATGCCTAGAGATGATATGTCCTAATAATTTTCTAGACAAAATACCGAATTGACACTTATCCGAGTTCAACGATATCCCAAACTTAGCGCTGTCATGTTGTAACACGAGTATACAGTGAAAATAAAAAGAAAGGGGAATTTTATTAATATTCAGTTACCTCGAATATTGGGAGCATCGACCAACTCCAGTACAAATACTGAGTGGTCAGGTTCAGTGACTCCGTTACAGTCAGCCGGAGCATACTGAAATGCCCCGTTCGATTCCAATAACGGGAGTCAGTAGGAAGAGAAGGACCAATTCACACGACGGGTTCGAGGAGCTAATTGGATCCAATTTCGATAATCCAATCCGGGTCCTCTTACCCAATATGAGACCTGTATTGGTGGGGCAACCCAATGCAGTCTAGTTAAGGGAAATCCAGGTCTTACTACGGGTCTTAGCCAATCTGACGCGAGGACCAATTTGACCCAGTTACGGGAAATCCAGGTCTTACTACGGGTCTTAGCCAATCTGACGCGAGGACCAATTTGACCCAATTACGGGAACATCCAGGTTACTACGGGCATCTTTCCCAATATAGGACCTGAATTGGTCGGGCGACTCAATGTGGTCCCGATTACGGGGTTCGATTCTGTTTCAGGCTGTCCTGTTCTGTGTGCCGTCTCAGGGAACGTTGTTTTCGGTAAATGGATTTCTTAAAGGCAAAAACGGAGGAGAAAGCTTGATGGCGAGAGCCAATTTCGGATCCAAGCTTGAGGTGGGAGCCAATTCCGGATCTAAGACGGAAGATTGAAGAAATTCAGAGGATAAGGTTAGGTGGGATATAGTTTTGGGAAGTGGTTTTTTTTTTGAGGGAAATCGAGGGGGGAGCTAGTTTTCAAGCTTCTGCAAGGTTACCAGTTCGGTTTTCATTGGAGGTTTTTTGAAGATCAGGGGAATTAGAGAGAGGAGCTTCATGCTTCGGGTCGGGGAAGGAAAGACATAGAATTTGGATTTTTCTTCTTCGTAGAGTTTTGGGGAAGACTGAGGCAATCGCTGCTGAAGTCAGTGTTGTAATGGTGAATCGGGATTTTTAAATGAAGTGGGTTTGAATACTCTTGACTGTTTTGTGAAATCAAGTTACGTCTGTGATTGAAGGATTAAAGGGGTGTCTATAGGATTGAGTATGCGGAGTGAATGAAATTTATTGGGTTAATCTAACAGGACAGTCAGTGGATACAAGATCGTAAGTACAAAGGGGTATTGAAGATTAACAGTTTGGGTTGTTCGGGGTTCTCTATAACGTCTAGAGACCTATCAACTGGGGCAAAAAGGACTTCGACAAGCAGTCGAAGAGCACCCATATAGATTTACTGTACATTGTTGCAGTCGTTTATATTCCAGCAGTCAAAAACTGATAGACTGCGTGACTATCGGGGAATCTCCATACTACCTTCTACAGCCAGACGCCCGGTGCGTTCTCGAGTAGGAAAGCACGTAATACGACATAAGTGGTGAACCCGACGTGAAAGCTTGAGGTAGAAGGTATTGGATTTCGGTTGATTTTATCTTTATTTATATGGAAAACGAAAATAAAAATTTTGAAGGATTTTTGGGAGAAGTTTCTGGTGGGGAGTCTTCTAAAGGACAAGGTATGCACATGGATCTGTCTATTGCTAGTTTGTTTCAAGCCTTCTCATTGTCAATGCAGCAACAGCAAAGCAATGATCGAAAGGAAGCTTTGGCAACCAAAGCATTGCAAGCAGTGGTCAATAAAATTGATCAATTTGATGGGAGGAATATTTCAAGGTATTTAAGATGTTATGTTCGTGAAATGGAATTAAATCGGGTTTCTGAGAAGAAAATGGTTGCACTATTTGGACTTGCCACGATACCGGAGATAAAGGACCACATTACATCGATTACGGATCGTTGTGGGAATTCATGGGAGGATTTTTTACATGCATTGAAAGACGAATATTTCTTGGAAGATGCTAATCGCGTTACTAAGAAGCTATTTCTGGGATGGATTGAACGGCCCAATAAGAATTTGCAAGCAACAGAGCTACTAAGGGAATTTGAGAGGCAGTACTCTCAATTATCGAAGGTAGAAAAATTGACATTGGAGCCGAACAAAGTTGATCTATTTCTTCAAGCTGCTGATGGAGAATTGCAAGAGAAATTAGAACCCCTTCTTGAAGACAAAGAAGAAGATGAAGGATTGACAACGAAGTGGAAGAACGTTGAAGATGCAGTGGGGTTGCTTACAAAAAAAGAAAGGAGGAAGGATAGGAGTAATATTCCGAAAATAGTACAAGCACCCAAAGCTCCAGTACGTACAACACCACCGACAATGCCTACAGTTCAACCTTCGACATCCTTGTCAAAGAAAGCAGATATGGGTATGGAAGAAATTATATGAGGAATGCGAGATCTTCAAATCAAATTGGCAAGACTTGAAGAGAATACTTCTATAAACAATTCGAAGAATGTTTGAAAACAAGGATATGTACAAAGATGCATTTGGTGTGATGATGCTTCACTCACTAGAAAAGATTGCAATGAATTTAATAATATGATACGGCAAGGAATTATTTGCTGGAAAGATGGGAAGATAGCATTGAAAGATAGGGAGGATCTTCTTCAAACCAATTTTGGCAAGGGAGGAATGAGAGCATTGGTTCAAGATTACTTAAAAGAGCATGAAACAGTAGTACGAGAAAGTGCAAGTTATGGTGCTAGAGTAGATGATGAAATTGGTGGAAGTACGGAAACTAGTGAATTTTGGGCTTCTGCCGTTTCTACAATGCAAGAAGGGAAATTACCTCGAGAAGTGTTATTGAGAACTGCAGCTACAATACGAGGAAGAACAGGTTGGGAGGATCCCGTTGAGTCTCTTTCAGTTCATGCATATATTGCTAAGAGCCAACATGAAGCTTTGATGGAAGAAAAAAGACGAGGAAATTTTGATGATACTAGAGAAGGAAATTCTTTTAAAAGGCAAACTCGAGGAGACAAGGCTCGGGAGGCAGCTTCACAAGAATTGCATGTAAAGGATACCTCAGCATCATTGGGAGAAAAAAACAACGGAGACAAAAGATAAGGGCAAATCAATTGCTTATAAGCTACTTTCTGACATTGAAGCGGCAACAAATTTGAAAGGGGTGTTGGAAGAACGTATATTAAACGCTAAGGTGGAATTCACATTGAAAGAAGTCTTGAGAATTGCAAAGAAGGAGTTTCATGATGTTATCATTGACAGCATTAAGCGAAAGAGGCAATTAATGAGCGAAACTGGAATGAGTCATGCTATTGATGCAAGAATATGTGGAGATGAAGAAGAGGTTGATATTGGTTACAAGCAACCAACAAATGAAAAGAATGGGTATTATCAGCGAGTACATTTCGAAGATTCTAGTGATAAGGAAATGGAAACTTTGAGCCATTATACTCGAAAGCATTGGGCAAGGGCAACTACTGAGGTATTGGTGAAGGTAGGAGATATAGAAGAACCAATAGTTGCCTTGGTGGACCATGGTTCTGAAATAAATCTCATGTCTAAAGATCTTTATAAGAAGCAAAAATGGCCAATTGATATGGAACATGGATGGGCAATACGAGCAGCTAATAACACACGAGGCGAATTATATGGAGCTTGTCCAGATGTCAAAATTCGGATTGGGGATGTTGCGATGGAGCAAAATTTCTTCGTTCAAGATACAACGTCTTATCCGTTGATTTTAGGACAACCTTATATCACGGCAACATGGATGGAAACAAAAGTACTTGACGATGGTTCTGCTTATGCAAGGGTACGGAGCGAAGATGGGAGGAAAGCTGTACAATTTCTAACAGTACCTCCTAACCATGAACGGAATCGAGATAGGTTGAGGGAGAAACCATTGCCAAAGATTGTTGAAGGATTTAAGGATTTTGGGGAGGTACCACTGTAAAGCGAGATTATGGAGGTACAAAAGAGGAGGTACTCTCGCGAGATGAAGGTACCTTTGATGCGAGTTTTATTAGTATATTGGAGAATGGAAATATTATGTATAAGAAAGTTGAAGATTTTAAAAGAAAAGAAAGAAAAAGATTATATGATATTGAAGGACAGTTACGCAAGATAGGTAAATTGCAAGATGATGAGAGGATTTTGGGTGTTTATGAAGAAAATGGGCTGGAAGATTCATTGGAATTGATTACATCTATTGGGTTAGGGGATAATGATAAGATTGTTGAGATTCATTCGAGAGAGGTTTATACCATGCTTGAATCTTTTCAAGCACCAGAAGTCACAGTAGAGACGAGATATAAAACGGCAGATAAGAAGATAAAGCCTGTTGCCGGACCATTACTAGAAGATTCTAAAGAACAAATGGGAGAAGCATCAAAAGAAGCAAGTTTAAGAGATCCAATGAGTATTGGACATCAGTTTACTGAAGAGACTTTTGAAGAATTGAAGATTGGTTCTGATGGTTCTTTATTGCCGGAGGAAATTACTTGCTTCAAAAAAATGTTAGCTAAACAAGGTAGATCGTTTGCCTTCGAATCTCATGAAATTGGGTGTGTGGATCCAAATATTATAACACCTATGGTTATCTTCACTGTACCGCATGTACCTTGGAATCTAAGGCCGATTCCAGTACTGAGGGCACATTTACCTAAATTGGTGGAACTATTGAAAGAAAAGATAAAGATGAAAATATTAGAACCTTCATTTGCGCCGTATTCTAATCGATGGTTTACGGTACCTAAGAAGAATGGGTCACTACGGTTTATTCAAGATATGCAGCCGATGAATGCTGTAACTGTCAGGAATGCAGGAATTGGACCTATTGTGGATGAATTTGCTGAGGCGTTTGCTGGAAGGGCGATCTATTCAATGGGTGATTTGTATTCAGATTATGATCAATTTCAACTTGCCGAAGGAAGTAGAGATATGACAACGATGAGGACACTGCTTGGATTGGTTAGAATGTGCACTCTTCCTCAAGGCGCGACCAACTCAGTTGCGCATATGATGAATGGGATGAATAAGGTATTGAGAGATTTTATCCCGGAAAAGACTATGCCTTTTCTGGATGATGTTCCTATAAAGGGGTGCAGAGAAGGAGACAAGGATGAAACTTTAGATACGAGGGGGTGTCGCTGATATGTTGTTGATCATATACAAGATTGTGAAAAGATTTTAACTCGGCTTGGAGAAGTTCATCTTACATTATCGGGTATGAAATCCGTATTTGGAGTACGAGAGGTTGTAATTGTTGGACATTTATGCGGATCTTACGGAAGAAAACCAGATCCGACTAAAGTTGATGCAATTAGAAGGATGAAAGAGGATTGTGGTTCTTTAACAGAGGTTCGCAGGTTTTTGGGTGCATGTGTATTTTATCGAATCTGGATCCCTCATTTTGCTCACATAGCGGATCCATTATATGAATTGTTACGCAAGGGTTACCGATTTGAATGGAAAGAAAGGCATATTCAGGTAATGCAAAGATTGAAGAAATTATTGATGTCACTTCCAATATTGAGGAAGGTTGATTATAAGTGCAATAGACCAGTGATTCTTACTGTAGACGCTAGTCCAATTGCCGTTGGATGGGCGGTGGGTCAAGATGATTCGAATGGGAGTAGATTTGCAGTTCGATTTGGGGCTAAAGTTTTAAGTATTCGTTAGCGTGCATATTCGCAAGTCAAAAGAGAACTTTGGGGAGTCGTTTCGGCTATGAAAGCTGAAAAGGACTATTTGATTGGGGTAGTAGTAGTAATTGAAACAGATTGCTTGCCATTGCTTGGAATGATTATTAACTGTTCAACGCCAGATATTGCAATGTTGAGATGGATTGCTTATATTAAGTCACTAAATCCAGAATTTAAGCATATCACTGGAAAGGACAATTTAGTAGCAGACATGCTATCTCGAGCAAGATACGAGAGGGATGACGAAATGGTTGAAGACATTGATGATGTCGGATTGAAATTCTATTCAATATCAAATCTCAACAGAGAAGACAAGCTATTTCTTGAAGAATCTTATGAAGGAGAATTATTGGATATTGGTCATTATTTGAATACCTTGTCTAAGGAGGGGAATTGGTCTACAGAAAAATTCAAACAAATAAGAAAAAAAGCATATGGATTTTTACTTCGAGATGGATTCTTATGGAAGAGACCGAAGAAAGGAATTGGGATGCCACAACGAGTGATAGGCAAAAGGGAAGAAAAACTAAAATTATTAAAGGAGTTTCATGATAGTTTATGGGCAGGGCATAGAGGAATCTGGGCTACTTTTGCTAAACTCAAGGAACGATATTGGTGGAAAAATATGTATCGAGATGTGCTCTCATTTGTAGAGTCATGTGAAATCTGTCAATCGTATTCTAATATCCGACATCGAGATGGTCTTCATCCTACGTATCCTCTGGCTATTCATTTTAAATGGGTTGTTGATTTGGTTATTATGCCGGTTGGGTTATGGCAGATGAGATATTTGGTTTTAGCTCGTGAAGATTTATCAAATCAAGTAGAAGGAAGAGCATTGAGGACAAAATCTACAGAGGGGATTTGTAGGTTTTTGCTTGAAGATGTCATTTGCCGTTACGGGTGTGTAGGAAAAATCACTGCAGATCGTGGAGAATTAAATGCACAAGAAGCTCGTAAGTTCTTTGAAAAGTGTGGAGTTAAACTATCACTGACTACTGCTTATAATCCAGAAGGGAATGCGAAAAGCGAACGCGGTCACCTGCCGATTGTGAAAGCATTGGTTAAAGCTTGTAATGGGAAGGTTAAAGAGTGGCCACGGCTTTTGTCATTTGCATTATGGGCTGATCGAACAACACATAGTTTGGTGATAGGATATATGCCAATAAAACTTATGACAGGTCAAAAACCAATTATGCCGATTGAAGAAAAGGTACTTACTTGGAGTATGCTACCATGGGAAGATGGATTGACAAGAGAAGAACTTCTGGCTATTAAGATTCGACAATTGGAGCAAAGAACGGAAGATGTCCAGATAGCATTGGAAAGGTTAAAAAGAGCAAGGTTACAAAACAAGGCGCGATTCAATAAGCAACATCGATTGAGACCAAAAGCAATCGAGGAAGGTGACTGGGTACTTGTTTATGACAATAGTCTGGATAATCAACATAATACTTTGCAGAAATTTTCAAAACGTTGGTTTGGACCATATGTTGTAACAACTGTTCATGATAATGCGACTTACTCATTACGGGAGTTAGATGGTACAAAATTGAAAATACCAATTGCAGGGAAGAGAGTAAAAATATTTAAACAAAGACACACAGAGATGAATATGGAAGACCTTAATGAAGGTACAGAGATTCCGCAGCAAGAAGATGAAAGTGATATGGATAATGAAGGTCACGAAGACGAACTCGACAAAGATGTAGGGGATATATTTTGAATCAAACAACAATTGGGTAAATTGGTGCATACCGGAGGATGCACAGGTTCAGAGGGGGTGGATGTCGTGTTGTAACACGAGTATACAGTGAAAATAAAAAGAAAGGGGAATTTTATTAATATTCAGTTACCTCGAATATTGGGAGCATCGACCAACTCCAGTACAAATACTGAGTGGTCAGGTTCAGTGACTCCGTTTCAGTCAGCCGGAGCATACTGAAATGCCCCGTTCAATTCCAATAACGGGAGTCAGCAGGAAGAGAAGGACCAATTCACACGACGGGTTCGAGGAGTGAATTGGATCCAATTTCGATAATCCAATCCGGGTCCTCTTACCCAATATGAGACCTGTATTGGTGGGGCAACCCAATGCAGTCTAGTTAAGGGAAATCCAGGTCTTACTACGGGTCTTAGCCAATTTGACGCGAGGACCAATTTGACCCAGTTACGAGAAATCCAGGTCTTACTACGGGTCTTAGCCAATTTGACGCGAGGACCAATTTGACCCATTTACGGGAACATCCAGGTTACTACGGGCATCTTTCCCAATATAGGACCTGAATTGGTCAGGCGACTCAATGTGGTCACGATTACGGGGTTCGATTCTGTTTCAGGTTGTCCTGTTCTGTGTGCCGTCTCAGGGAACGTTGTTTTCGGTAAATGGATTTCTTAAAGGCAAAAACGGAGGAGAAAGCTTGACGGCGAGAGCCAATTTCGGATCCAAGCTTGAGGTGGGAGCCAATTCCGGATCTAAGACGGAAGATTGAAGAAATTCAGAGGATAAGGTTAGGTGGGATATAGTTTTGGGAAGTGGTTTTTTTTTTGAGGGAAATCGAGGGAGGAGCTAGTTTTCAAGCTTCTGCAAGGTTACCAGTTCGGTTTTCATTGGAGGTTTTTTGAAGATCAGGGGAATTAGAGAGAGGAGCTTCATGCTTCGGGTCGGGGAAGGAAAGACATAGAATTTGGATTTTTCTTCTTCGTAGAGTTTTGGGGAAGACTGAGGCAATCGCTGCTGAAGTCAGTGTTGTAATGGTGAATCGGGATTTTTAAATGAAGTGGGTTTGAATACTCTTGACTGTTTTGTGAAATCAAGTTACGTCTGTGATTGAAGGATTAAAGGGGTGTCTATAGGATTGAGTATGCGGAGTGAATGAAATTTATTGGGTTAATCTAACAGGACAGTCAGTGGATACAAGATCGTAAGTACAAAGGGGTATTGAAGATTAACAGTTTGGGTTGTTCGGGGTTCTCTATAACGTCTAGAGACCTATCAACTGGGGCAAAAAGGACTTCGACAAGCAGTCGAAGAGCACCCGTATAGATTTACTGTACATTGTTGCAGTCGTTTATATTCCAGCAGTCAAAAACTGATAGACTGCGTGACTATCGGCGAATCTCCATACTACCTTCTACAGCCAGACGCCCGGTGCGTTCTCGAGTAGGAAAGCACGTAATACGACAGCGCACTGAGCCAAGCATTTGCCGAGACAATTAAGATGATCTTGTTTTGTACTTAATGCACAGAAGTCATCTAAAAAGATCTCCATAAATAGCAAGAGATAGTCTTGGAAGGCCTGAGTCATCACTCTCTGAAACGTGGCTGGAGTGTTACATAGCCCAAAAGGCATCACACGATAAGCAAATGTGCCCCAATCCATAGTAAAGGTCGTCTTGAGCTGGTCTTCTGTTGCAATTTGAACCTGATTATATCCGGTGTCATGATGTAACATGGATAATAAGTGAAAGGGTGAAAAAAATATCATGTTTTGAGGATCTCACTTCAAAAATATTGTAGCAAATTATCTTGGAAAAATAGATATTAGTCAAAGGGTAGAAAAATTAAAGGTGCTAATACTACCTTTTTACAAATTATGCTTCTATTTACTTTGTAAGGCCATAAATAAGACAAAACAAGGTAGATTAGAAAAATAAAGGATATAGGCATATGTAGGGAGGAATTAGGAGTGCAAATTAGTAAAAATTACCTCAAGAAGACGAAAGTTGATACCCGAAGCGGACCGGTTATGAATCTAGGTCGAAATCAAACCCTGAGGCACAAAACCATGTTTTGACGGCGACTCAAGAATTCTTTGGTAGATCAAAGAGTAGAGTTTGATAGAAGATTGAATAGAGTTTCTATGGGTGTTGATTTTGGATGATTTGGATCTGTATTGACTTTGTAATAGCTTTGCGAAATCAAGGTTTGTTTTGGATGATTTGGATTTTATGAAATAAAATAGGGTTTATGTTTTGGATGATTTCAAGAGTTTTGTAGTAGATCTACAAGTGAAATTTTGTGGGTTTATGGTTATAATTGTGTTTAATATAAATCGTGAATTTGAGCTCGATCTAACGATTGAATTCAAGAATATTGAGGTTTAAGTGGATCAAGGTCTAAGAAAGTAGAATTTTAGGTCCAGTAGGGTTTTTTAAGATTTCGTGCAATTCGCTGGTTGGATTGGAGTGAAACTTATGTAATAGGATATTAGACTTATTTTTCTATGTGTATGAGAATTTTGAGATGAATCAAACGGTGTAGAAAAGAGATATTAGCTCTGGAAAATTGGCATTAAGATTGGAGAAGGAGGCCGGCCAATATCCGAGCACATTTTTGAGCATATCGTCAATTTGGTGACTCCGATCCTTTTCAATTTTTTTGTGCTTGTTTTGAACTTAGTTTTTAAGATGTGTGAAAAATTTGAGTTAAGATCAACGGTTTGTTAATTAGTTATTGAGGTTTAAATCTGTTGTAGGAATTACTATGGTTTGGTTTAGGATTTGATTAGGGTGTGGTTAGGATTTGGTTTAAGGATTGATTAGGGTATGGATTAAGGTTTGGTTTAGGGTTTAATTAGGATTTTATTTAGGATTTAGGATTTGTTTTAGGATTTGGTTAGGGTTTGTTTTAAGGTTTGTTTAGGGTTTGATTTAGGGTTTAGGATTTTATTAGGATTTAAGATTCAATTAGTTTTGGCCTAAAGTTTTAATGAAGTTCAATAGGATTTTAACTAGAATTAAATTAAGATTGAATTGAGATATATTTGAATGATATTTGTGATCCTTCTAATATTTCTTTAAGAATTCTTATTGTTTATTTGAAATTTCTTTGAGGTATTTTTTGAATTTGATTAAGCTTGCTTAATATTATTATGGTCTAATTAGAGCATTGTTAGTATTCTATTAGAATTAGGATTTTGTTATTGCAATTTCCATTCTTCCTTCCACAGCTAGGTGCCCGAAGCATTGTCAAGCAAGACTTCACGTATTACGACACTAAAAAATCCATCTAGGAATGAATAACATTCATGACCTGCTACAGTGTCCAATATACTATCAATGAAGGGCAATGGAAAGTAATCTTTCTTGGTGGCTGCATTAAGTTTCCGAAAATCCTAACAAATTCGGATTTTTTCATTCTTTTTCGGCACCATCACGATTGGAGAAACCCACTCACTATTTGGTACCGAGTAAATTAAACCAACTACAAGAAGCTTGTCCAATTCCTCCTTCACCATGAGGGAATATTTAGGATTAAGGCGATGTTGCCTCTGCCATACCGGTTTAGCGTTCTTCTCTAAAATGATACGATGCTCACAGACTTCAGCGGGAATACCTTTTAAATCATCATAAGTCCAAGCAAAAGCGGATTTATGACGTAAGAAAAATTCGGTCTAGCAGGTCAACTCTTATTCTTTAATACCTTTGTAGACCTTAATTATCCGAGGTTCTACTGTGGTCACCAAGTTGATAGTTTGACATAAAGGTGCAACGGCAATGTTCTGTTTCAACCCCCGCACTGGTTTAAAGTCAGTCGGTAAGTTCAATATGTACGAAGTATTGAATCCTATGTCTAGGATACTAATATGGTGCACATCATACTTGGTCGTTCAATCAGTACTAATATAATCCGAGTTTTTCAAGTCCGTCGGGTATATCAAGTACTTTCCCGGACCTCCACATTGATACACCACTCCAGGGTGTAGTGCTGTCTCCACGGGCGCCTCCGTAATTGGTGCTACTACGTCATCATCGGAGCTAAGCTCATCGTTCGATGTTAATTCAGATGCTGGCAATTGAGACTCCCCGTGATAGTGTATTGGGTACATTTGTAACACCATTTTGTTTTTACCCTTGCCAATTGTCAAAGTACCCCGGCCCCAATCGTTCTTCACCTTTGCTTAATAAAGCCAAGGTCGTCTCAATAAAATTGGATACGATAAAGTCGAGCGTTGTAACCGAAAGATGATATAGTCAATTTCATATGTAATACTGGCAATCATAGTTTGAATACTCCATAAGATACCTATTGGTTTAATTCAACTATGATCTACTATCCATAATACCAATGTCGTGGGTACTAAGAGTTCCTAATCTAAAGCATCCATTGTATCAGTGTTCATTAAATTGACGCTGGAACCACCATCTACCTGAACACCCGAGATCATAACACCATCAATCAAAACATCGATGGTTGGTGCACCTGGATCAGGGTTCAAACTGACTTCACAAACTTCTTTATTACGATGCCTATGCCGTGTTAACAATGAATTCAATGTAGAACGGTACTCTGGTACGATCGCTAGAAGTGCTTCATAGAAATTAAAGGTCGAATAGCATCCAGATCCTTGAAAATATCATAGGGTTCCATATTTAGGATAATTTCCAATGCCCTCTTTCTTTTCATTGGTTTGAGTCTAACTTCGTGAGGTAAGATATTTTTCTGCCTTGGACTCGGAATTAAAATAGCAGCCAGGGTTTTCTTAGAATTCTCGCCTCCGAGAGGATCTTTCAATGGATAGGACATTTCTCGAAATTGCGTAGAGATCGAAATTGCTTGGAACGGAACCAAAGCCTCCGTAATTGGGACCTCATTGGCTTATGCCACCAAGTCAGGTCTCATACTGGGTACAAAGCCTGTAACAGGACTTGGATTAGATGGTCCCCTAATTGGGTCAAATTGGTCTTTCATATCAAGATTACCCAAATGTCGAATTGGTCCTTTTTCCTTTTGTTGACTCCGGGTAAGAACGGCTTGGATACATTCCATCCGATTTATCAGAGAATCTTGAAGACCTCGATTTATCTCCTCAATTTTTCCTTGGCTTTGAATCTACTCATTCTGATTATTGAAATTGAACAGAGCTTTACATTGCTGATATGTATGCCCCGACTGCTTGCAATTCCCACAAACTAGTGCATAATTGTCACTGGCTCTAGGATTGGGACATTCATTGGCATAATGACCAATCTATTTGCAACGAAAATAATGAAGTGGTCTTCTCGCACCCCCATCAGGCATATTGGGTACCTCCACCACTATATACCTACTAAGCTTATTCCATGTAGGATTAGAAAATGATCCTGGTTGTCCTGTTGGTACTGAGAGAACTTGGTTTGATGACGTTGGTGGAGCATATTGCTGATACCTCTGCTGCTCCTTATCGTAGTTCTAGGGATTCGATGCAAACCCCTGATTAAAATTGAAACTTTGAAAGTTATTGAATGCTCGATTTTATCGATTAAATCGATTTTCATTCCATCCAAACGTATTTCTCATTTGCATCTGATTAATGTCCTATTGGGTTGGTGGGATCATGGTCTGATTACTAAATTATTGTTATTGTCTTTACTAATTCCAACAATTTGTTGTTAGGTGCTTTCCTCCGCAAAATGTACATTGACCCATTATTTGTGAGGGTGAGGAACATTCTGTTACAGAATGACCGTGGCCCTTACAATTACTGTACCATACATTTGTTCTAGTATTGATAGGCTTTTACCTCTTTTCCTTATCTTTCACCATATTGACAGCCATTTCCTCCATTTTTTTCGTCAAATTCAATAACAAGGTTTCATTGGAATCTTTTAGAGCTGGTATTATTGGTATCTCTGCCGTAGTTAACGCTTGTTGTTGATACGAAAAATATGGAGCATACGTTGTTGTCACGTTCGGTGGTATAGCTTTTAATGGGGTGATATTAACTAGCCCTTGAATATTGGTATTGAAATTGGCCCCTGTTTCTAACATCTATGGATAACTACCCATTGATTCATTCCAAGTCAGATTTTGATATCTACCTTGAACTGGAATCATCGTGGCTCCCGCAGTTAAAAACTAATCATAATGGCATTCCTCCCAAACCTTGGCTCTATTAAGGGACACAGCCACCGTAACGGTTTGAGCTTCCTTTACAAACAATTTTAGCTCTGGTGGCTGCAAACCATTATTTAATATTGATAAGATAAATGCCTCCGACATTGGGTGATTCAGCCACTTACTGAGTATATCAGCCACTCGGCCATAATACGATTCTACCGCCTCTCCTAGGATCATTTTGCTATTCATTAACCTCTCTCGAAGGCGGTCCTTAAAACCAATTGGTCGAAAAAGAGATAAAAATACATTCTTCAATGCTTCTTAATTCGGAAATTGATCCACTGGTTGGTGGTTGTACCATTCAAATGGCGTATCTTTTAAGGTCGCTGGCAGCCATCGCAACCAAATATCTTCAGTTCTCCCATTATTAGCTATACATGCTGTAAGAAATTCAGACAAATATTGATTGGGATCCACACCCAGAAATCCCCAAAAAGTAGGTAGTGGTGCGACACTAGTCGTATAATTACCTAATGTACCCATTTATATTGCAATCGAAATGGCTGGTCCTCCTGATGCCATTGAATTTCTTGTTCCGCTAAACTCCATTTTAAAATAATCTCTGCTTTCTCTTATTCTAATTTTCGAGCTCTCAATGCTCCTCGATTTACTCTTATTTTCCACAATTAGTTTTATTGGTTGAATTGCAGGTGAAAATGTCAGATTTTGAAATACAATATACTTATCTTTATTGGCGACCAATTTGTGCCAATCTGAAGAGCCATTATTACTCGTTTCAGCGATACCTCCTACTGGAAAATACCCAATGGAGTACCAAATTCTTCTACGCCTCCTTCTCTTTCAATTAATGGCCTCAAGATTTCCACTGAAATGTTAACAAAATTTTCCGTGAGTGTTCTTGGCAATTTTTCTAATGGTACATACGACTACAAAATTAACAGTCTGTCCGGTTTTTAATATGTTTAGATGTGCTGACAAGCTTGCAACCATGGTTTAATGCAAATCTTGTCGATGCTTCTTTTTAAGATTACGTTCTTGCTCCTCTCTAAGTAAGTTCCTTCCTTGTGTTCTTCCTTGTCTTTCTCTCAACTAATTTATTTTCCTTGATGCAATGCTTTCGTTCTTATTAACCATAATCTTGCTTCAAACACTACTGAAATCGTCTTCTATTGCCAATTTTTTCACATATTTGGTAATTAATTCTTAACACTTAAACCTATTATCACTCCCCGACAGCGGTGCCAAAATGTAATTGCTTGTTTTACTTATTCCAAATTAATCTAATGGGAATAAATCTGTATAGCGGGATTTGAACACGAAAAATGACTAGTTGCTTAAGCATTCACGTTAAGATCACACAATCAATTACCTCCTGAATGTATCATCTCTATTTCCAATATCTGAACATACAAGGAAACTATAATCTCCTCCTTCACCTTATCGATCTCTTCCTTACAACAATTCAGTCATACCAATAACTGCTATTTCTACCAATATATTCATCCTCATAATCTCCAACTGTAATACTGCGCCCTCACAACTTTCAGTACACAATTACCCTCATTCCAATCACTGAAATTCTTCATACAGAACTACCATTCACATTACGGTGTTTCACACAAACACAGACTCATTCTCTCTGCTGAACTACAATTAGATTTCAACATTCAATCTTTCTTCTTCTCAAATAATACCAATCACATTTCCATTCCATAATTCACTTCATAATATTTAGAAACTCTCAATCCTCTTATTCAAAGAAAATAACAAACAAAAGAAAAGAGGTAGCACCAAGCTTACCCCGGCTCACAACTATCACAGCGATGGCACCTTAATTAACTTCTACAACTTCTATATACTTTTTCCTGATTCTCGAGATTCTAACCATAATTCTATAATTAACCACTTTTAAGAACTAAATCACTCATCTGTCTTCCTAAATTTCCTATTATATAGACTATTAATATATTTTATTAATATCTTTCAAAAACAAATTAATATCTATTCTGTACTTGCCTAGATCTTGTTTCTTTTATAAAGAAGATCTTCATCTTGATTTTGATGAATGTCATCAATGAAAAGCCTCCATCGCCTTTACTACATTTGCAAGATTCTTTACTGGCTCATATGTGCATTCACTAATATCATATCCGCACCAATAGATAAGATATTCCAATTTATTTTGGTGTCGCCTTTAATCTTACACTTCTTCTACTTCAAATTCTTCATTATTGTCTACTTCTATAGGAGGAGGTAGAGCTTGTCTTCTTTTTTGTATGTCTGTTGTCTTGTATGGTTTAAAAAGAGAATCGTGGAATACTAGATGGATTTTCATTGACTGTGGTAGGTATAAACGATATGCAAGTGGATTGATTTGTGCAGAAATAGTAAATGGTCCAAGCCTTCGATAGTCCAACTTGTTACAGGGATGAGTCATCTTAATATTGTGACAAAGTAATCATACCTTGTCACCCATGTAGAATGGTGGTTATTCCTTTTGATAGACATCTGCATTGAACTTTTATTGTTCTTGAGGTTCTTTTAAATATGCCTTCATTATTGCATGTAGCTCTAATAAATGATTTGCCAAATCTTTCACCACAGAATTATCAGCTTTTGAAAAGTCAAAAGTATCAAGTTGTGGATGATAACCATAATTGGTAAAGAAAGGTGTTTTTTTTGTAGAAGTATGTACCATGTTATTATAAGCAAACTCTACCAATGACAAAAGAATTGTCCAATCATCTTGTTGGTAGTTGATGGTACATCTTAAATACTACTCCAAAACTTGATTAACATACTTTATTTGTCCTTCAATTTGAAAATGAAATACCAAAGATAGTTTTATATTGACTTTTAGAATCTTCAAAAGAATTTGCCAAAATCTTGATACAAATTAAGTTCCTCTATCTAATATAATATCCTTGGGTAATCCATGATAGCAATAGATTTTGTCAAGAAAGAGCTTTGTTGTTTCTTCACCTAAGATGATTTTTTATATAGTACAAAATATGCCATCTTGGTAAAATGATCTACTATCACAAATATAGAGTCATAAGAACCTGAGCTTAGAAGATCCATGATGAAATCCATAGAAATAGAAGATCATGGTTTTTTTAGAATAGGGAATGGTTGAAGAAATCAGTAAAGTAGATGACGAGGAATTTTTGATCTTAAACAAATGTCATATGATTGAACAAAGTCTTTCACACCCTTCCACATTTGTGGCCACCAAAAATCTCTAGATATAAGCTCCAAAGTTTTATTGTATCCAAAATGTCTTGCTGCTGGAAAGTCATGACGTGCTTGAAGAATATCTAATTGTGCTTTTTATTTTGAAACATATAATCAACCTTCAAAATAGAATAGGTTGTTTTTCAACTCAAACTTAGAAGTGTCTTGAGGCTTAGAAGAAGGATTCTTGATATTATAAACAAGAGGATCAGAAGACATACTTGATTGGATTTATTTTATAAGGGTTGAATCAATAATCAATGTTGATTTCATTACTTGAAGATGAAAATGCTCTAGCTTCAAGAAAATTATTCTTTATTGATCAAAAGATGCATCTTTTTCTTTTGATATAAGATAAAAACGTCTAAAAAAGGTGTCTGACAAACCTTGTTGTTTTCTATGTCGATATGTGATTTTGAAATCAAATCTTCATAAAGACATGCTCCAACAGGCTTGGCGATGATTCAAAACATGTTCTAACATAAAGCACTTGAGAATCTTGTAGTCTATATATATGGTGATTGGATTGGAAGCGCCTTCTAGATAATGATGCCATTCTTGAAATGAATCTACGATTATAAGTAGCTCTTTGTCATGGATTTCATAGTTAATCTCAATTGCTGAAATTTTTTTGGAATGAAAAGCTACTCGGTGAAGTTTATCATCTGTTTCCATTTGTGATAATACAATACCTAAAGCAGAATTTGATGTGTCTATTTCTATAAAAAATGCCTTAGAAAAGTCAATGCGATACAAGATTGGTGCAAAAATAAAGGCCAACTTCAAAGTTTCAAAAGATGCTTCAACTTCTTTGTTCTACTTAAGTTTATATTTTTGCAAGTCAAATATATAAGTGGCATTGCAATTCAAGAGAAGTCTTTGATAAAGATCCGATAATAGTTGGCAAAGCCCAAAAAGCATAAAAAATCTCTTACCTTTTTTGAAATCTTTCAATCCATAATTGTTTAAACTTTTTTAGGATCCATCATAAGTCCATCATTTGAAATGATGTATCTTAAGAAGTTGACTTGAGTAGTTTGGAATATACACTTTTTTTTTATCTTGGCAAAGAGTCCCGCATCTCTTAATTTTTGTAATACATGATGAACATGAAGTTCATGTTCATCTATGTTCTTAGAATAGATCAAGATATTGTTCAGATAATAGACAACAAAGTTGTCTAAAAACTCTCAAAAAACATCAATCATTAAATGTTGAAAAGCTATCACTGTATTAGTAAGTCTAAAAGACATGACATTATATTCAAAATGCTCATACCTAATTTGAAACGTAGTCTTCCATTCATCTCCTTCTTTAATACATACTAGATTGTATACTATCTATAGAACTATTTTTATGTAGACCTATTTTTGTGTAGATTTTAGCTTGATTCAGTTGATCAAGAAGTCCGGATATCAAAGGTAGAGGATACCTATTCTTGATGGTGATCTTATTGAATCCTCAATAATCAAAACATATCCACAATGATCTATCTTTCTTCTTCACAAATAAGTTTGGAGCTCTTGTTGGTGATTTGGAATAGCATATAAAATTCTTGGTTAGATTTTCTTCAATATATTCCTTGAGTTCATCCAATTCATTTTGTGATAAACTATAGATTGGTCCAAATGGCGATTGCACTTCTTCTTGAAGGTCAGTTGAGCAGTCATAGGGACAATGTTCTAGAAAATTATCCACATTCTTATTCTCAAATACATCTTGAAATTCTTGATATTGGCTAGAAATGCCACTTGAAGTCTTTAAATCATTAAAAATAGGTGTGCCGTAAATGATACAAGGTGACCCTTCTTTCACAACATGCAAGAAAGCTCTTGTACCTACAAACATAAGTTTAATTATACTAGACTTATGACTTTTTACTAGATTAATTTTACTCTTAATTATGCTTTTAGAAAAATTAAGGATACAAGAAATCCAATCTATGTAAGAATCATACTTTTTTAACCATGATAAACCTAAAATGACTAGGTTAGAAGGAGATCTAATTATATTAAAGATTATGCAACTACTATGACCATTTATTGCTACATCTATAAGAAGTGTTTCATGAATAACATCTCCAAAAGACAGTGGACGACTATTTATGACTTCTACATGAACAAGTTTGGTTTTCTGTATTAATGGTATTTTATGACTTTTAATAAATTCTATGTCTAAAAAATAAGCTGAGGTTCCTGAAACTATCAAGGTGGAGGCTTTATAATTATAAAGTCCTAAATACACATCCATTATAAAATAAGGAGAGGGTTCTGAAGAGAAGATAGAACCTTCATTAGAAATTATACAAGATTCTAGATGCACGGTCCCTATTGTAGCCGGATAAATTTATTTTCCAATACTTTGTCTTCTTTGACAGATGTGCTCTTCATTTTGTAATTTTGTTGCTTCTTTGGATAATATTAAAGAGTGTATTTAGCTTCTCCATAATATAAGCATAATCCTTCATGACGGTAATAAGTCTTTTTCTTTTTCGATAAGAGGTTTAAAACGTACCACATCAATTTGCATATCCTCTACTTTTGAATTTATGTATGGAGGAGATATTGATATTGCCATCAAATTGTAGTAACGTTGAGGTCTATTTGTGCAATTCTTAGCTCAAAATTCAAAAAGTCAATTGTCACATTTTATAACAAAGTCAATTACTTGATTCAATGTTTGAGGATCAAGTAAGTTGAGCATCAATTTCTTTATTTAATATTATAATCCATAAAAAAATTAGCTAATAAGTACACCATCATCTCAGTTGATATCAGTTGCAAGTTGTCAAAATTATGAAGCATATAATATTACAAATCGATTGTCTTATTGTAAAATATGGAACTTGTTGGTTGCTAAACAAGTTACATTATATTCTCCATACATGAATCAAAATTCTGCCAAAAATGCCTCCAGATTATCCAATATTGAATCTCATCATTCAAAAAAAGATAAAAATCACAATAGTGTTGAACTTGAAAGAAGTGTACCAATAAATCTAACTTGTGATCTTAGATTTGGATAGCTTTGAGATTGAAGTTCAATCACAAGTTGTACTTGATTGATAAATCCTCAAAATTTGGAACTTGTACCATCAAACTTCTTGGACAAAGTAATTCTTGGTTCTCTAATATTTGAAGGATGTTCCACCATGTGTGCAAGGACATGATTTGGTGCAGATGTTGAAGCAACTCTAATCATCTCTATATCTTCACTTCCAACTATTCTTGTTGATCTTTGTGGTCGTAAGCTAAGTTGATGCATCACAAGCATCAATTCCCTCAATTGCTCTTGCATTTGTGCCATTGCATTCTTCATTTCAATAAGCTATGTCATAATAATACTCAAAAAAATATCTAATACTACTCAAGACAAGTAGAAGAAAGGGCTTGAAGATAAAAAAAATACTAAAAATAATATCAGTTTAGAAGGGGGTAATCCGTAACTTCTAATATGCTTATGTCTTATTATGAGAAAGGGGTAATCTATTCTTAATCAAGATAAGACAAAGCTTTGATATTGTAAGTGTAGTCTTGACAAACTGTCAAGGACATGAACTAAAAGATAATGCATAAACCAATGAAATCCGTGTCAAAAAAAGAGTGACAAAATAAAAATAAAGAAGTACGTATATTAAAAAAAACTGAAAAGGCTTATTGCCAAAAGACAAGAAAACTTGAGACTTTTGAAACTAGACTAGAAACAAGAAAGAAGTTGACAAGAATGAAGAAAGTATTACTTTTGTCTCTATATGTATTATCTAACTAGAGGCTACATCATGATATTCTATAGGACCTCTAATATGTGTTGACTTTGTAGGATACATGCATTGACTTAAAAGGTAAGTTTTTCTATATGTGGGTCACATAGTTAACTTGATTTTCAAGCTAACAACATGTGTAGCACATGGCCAACTTGTTGACCACGTTTTTAATCCAAAAAGTCAATTAAAGAAACCTATAAAATCAAAGTAGCATCTATGAAGCTTTTAGGAAGCTTCCATAGAAGATATTATAGAAGTAACTTACTTTTATCTATTTTTACTTACTTCTATCTATTTATATAGATAATTACTAGCTTACATGTGTATATTCGTGACTCCAAGACTATAGAAGGAGTGTGTAGATTCATCTTGGAGGATATCTTTAATAGATATGACACCATTAGAAGAATAAAGACCGATCAAAGAAAATTGAATACAATAGAGGCTAGAGATTTTTTTGAAAGATTTGGTATAAAATTGAAGCAGACAATTGCTTATAATCTTAACTCAAAGAGTAAGAGTAGGAGAGGATATTCTTCCATTATTAATGCTCTTATCAAGGCTTATAGAGATAAGTCAAGGTAGTATCTAAGACTTCTATCATTTGTTTTATAAGCAAATAAAATCATTTATAGCATTATTATTGGTTATATGCTTATTGAAATAATGTTGGACCAAAAGCCAATTATGCCTATAGAAGATTTTGTGCCTATTTGGATGTTGTTGAATTAAAAGGATGGCATTACAAGAAAAAGTTTATTAGGTCTCTAGATTCAATAGCTTGATTAAGAAATTATATTAGAAAAACTAAAGGCTACTAAGTTAAATAACAAAGAGAGATTTGATAAAATCCACCATTTGAAGTTCAAATCAATTGAAGTTAGGATTGAATATTAATGTTTGACAATAGTCTAGAGCATCAATATAGTATTCTTAAAAAATTTATTCAAAGATGGTTTAGACCATATATGATAGTGGCAATGCATAATAATACTACCTATTCACTTTGAAAATTCTAATTTAATTATTTTAGGTTTATTGTAGCTAGAAAAGTATAATCCTTTGAGAGATTGAATTTCTTATAAACTTGACTTTCCTCATAGTACTATTAAAGTTTTATAGAAAGCAATGAGTTTAGTGTAGCTAAATCCATACTTGTAGGTGGAAAAACTTTCTTGCGTGCTACAAAAGAAGGATTACCTTTTGTTATTTTTGCCACATCCATTTTTAATAATAAAAAGACTTCAAGTAGTATTTTAAGTCAATATCAAGATTTTTAAGATGTTTTTGAAAAAAAAATATAAATATTCTTCTAAAATATTATCCATATGATTATTCAATCAACCTTAAAGAGTGAAGTCAGCCATCGTTTTATCTAATCTATAGCATATCACAAAATGAGTTGGCTGAACTCAAGAAGTATATTAACAAAAAGATTTTTCTAATGTACTTTTTAGATATTCTTATTTTATATCTCAAGAAAGAGATGCAACTTTTAATCAAAAAATAATAATTTTATTAAGCCAAAATAATTTTATCTTTGAATAATGTAATCAACATTGACTATTGATTCAATTCTCTTAAGCAAATTCAATCAAATATGTCCTCTGATCTTCTTATTCATGATATTAAGAATACTTCTTCTAAGTCTTGTGATATTTCCAAGTTTGAGTTCAAGAATAATCTACTTTATTTGAAATGACACATATATATTTCAAAAAGAGAAGTACATTTACATGTTCTTCAAGCACATCATGACTTTTCAACAACATAATATTTTGGATACAACAAGACTTTGAAACTAATATCTAGAGATTTTTGGTAGCCACAAATATGAAAAGCTATAAAAGACTTTGTTTAATCATGTGACATTTTTTTAAGGTCAAAAATTCCTTATCATCGACCTTATGCACTTCTTCAGCCATTATCTATTTCAGAACAACTATAATCTTTTATTTCTAGGGATTTTATTATAGATTTTTTAGTCTCAGATTTGTACAATTTTACTAAAATAACACATTTTTTGCCATGCACAAAATCCATCATAAGTAAAGAAATAGCCAAGCTTTTCTATGATACATATAAAGCTCTCTTCAGCCTTTTATCCTCAAACTAATAGATAAATAGAGCTTGAAAATCAAATTTTAGAGCAATACTTAAGATGTACCATTAATTATCAATAAGAAGATTGAAGAACCTTCTTGCTATTGGCAAAGTTTATTTATAATAATATGTTGCATTCTTCTATATAAATACTTTTATTTGCCTATTATAGTTACTATCTATAATTTGATATTTTTGACTTTTCAAAAATTGATAATTCTACGGTGAAAGATTTGATAAATTATTTGTCAAAGCTATATGTAATAATAAAGGTGCAATTAAAGAAAGCTCAAAAATGACAAAAGATCAATTCAGATGCCTATTAAAAAAAAATAACCACAATTCAACGTAGTTGACAAGGTATGCTTATTTTGTCGTAATAACAAGACTCCTTGACTTTGTGACAAATTGGACTACTTGTCAAGGACAAGAACATGATAAAGACAAATAAATAAGTGAGACTTCTCTCAAAGAAAGATGAAAAAATAGAAATAACTTGATATATATATTAAAAAAGAAACTGGAATAGCTATTGCCAAAAGATAAGAAAATTAGAGACCCTTGAAACTAGACTAGAAGCAAGAAAGGAGTTGATAAGAGTGAAGAAGGCTTCACTCTTGTCTCTATATATACTATCTAACTAGAGACTATGTAGCAACATTCTATAAGACCTCCAATATGTGTTGACTTTGTAGGACACATGCCTTGACTTACAAGGTAAGTTTTTTTATATGTGGGCCACATAGTTAGCTTGGTCTTGAAGTTGACAACATGTGTGGCACATGGCCAACTTATTAACCACGTTTCTAATTCCAAAAAGTCAATTAAAGACACCTATAAAGTTAAAGTAGCCTCTATAAAGTTTCTAAGAAGCTTCCATATGAAATACTATAGAATTAACTTACTTTTACATACTTTTACTTACTTCTACCTATTTATACATATAATTATTAGCTTACATGCATATTTCCATGACATTACCCCCCCTTTTAGGGACGAGTTCCATGAGGAGAGGTAATCATATGTTGAGGAAATCTATGATGTGACGAATTATATTCGCCACATACTCTGATTTTTGTTCTCTTTGAAGATGATTGATAAGGCCTCTCAACCATCGATAGTGTCCTATATCAGAGTGAGAAGACCACCTAGTTATTTGATCATTATTGAAGCCTTCATAACTTCCTTCAAATAAAACATTTGAAATACCATCAAGAGTTGTTCCTACCTCTAGTAAAATCACCAAACATTGAGACTCCCTTCCAAGATCGTGATACCAAATGCGTTGTATCTTACCATCTATTCGAGAAAGAACATGTCGTGCTTGAAGATCTTCATCTCGATTGCATCGTCTTGAAGGTTATGACAATCATAATGTCTCGTCTGACAGATCAGTAATTGAAGGTTCTTGAGTCAAATCCACTAGTTATTGGTTCTCCATTTCTTGAGCGTCACAACTATAAAAAAGCTACAAACAAGGATTGAAAGTAGAATATTATCTTGCCTAGATCTTATTTCTTTTACAATAAAGATTTTCATCTTGATTTTGATGCATGTCATCGATGAAAAGCCTCCACCGCCTTTGCTGCATTTACAAGATTCTTTACTGGCTCCCATGTGCGTTCACTAATATCATATCCGCACCAATGGATAAGATATTCTAATTTATTTCAGTGCCGCCTTGAATCTAAGACTTCTTCCACTTCAAATTCTTCATTATTGTCTACTTCTATAGGAGGAGGTGGAGCTTGTCTTCTTCTTGATATGTCCACTATCTTGTACGGTTCAAGAAGAGATACGTGGAATACTAGATGGATTTTCATTGACTCCAGTAGATATAAATGATATATAACTGGATTGATTTGTGCAGAAATAGAAAATGGTCGAAGCCTTTGATAGTCTAACTTGTCACAAAGACGAGTGGTCTTGATATTGTGATAAAGTAATCATACCTTGTTACCCATGTGGAATGGTGGTTGTTCATTTTGATAGACATCCACATTGATCTTTTGTTGTTCTTGAGCTTCTTTTTACTGAGCCTTCATTGTTGCATGTAGCTCTGACAAATGAATTGTCAAATCTTTCGCAGTAGGATTATCAATTTTTAAAAAGTCAAAAGTATCAAGTCATGGATGATAACCATAATTAGTAAAGAAAGGTGTTTGTTTTATAGAAGAATGTATCATGTTATTGTGAGCAAATTCTACCAATGGCAAAAGAGTTGTCCAATCATCTTATTGGTAGTTAATAGTACATCTTAAATACTTCTCCAAAACTTGATTAACATGCTCCATTTGTCCATCAGTTTGAGGATGGAATGTCGAAGATAGTTTTATATCCACTTTTAGAATCTTAAAAAGAGTCCGCTAAAATCTTGATACAAATTGAGTTTCCCTAATTGATATAATATCCTTGGATAATCCATGATAGCGATAGATATTGTCAAGAAAGAGCTTAGCTATTTTTTCACCTGTGATGGATTTTGTACATGGTACAAAATGTGCCATCTTAGTAAAACGATCTACTATCACGAATATAGAGTCATAAGAACCTGAGATTGGAAGATCTATGATGAAATCCATAGAAATTGAGGACCATAGTTTTTTTGGAATGGGTAATGACTGAAGAAGTCCGTAAGGTCGATGACAAGGAGTTTTTGATCTTGAAAAAATATCATAAGATTGTACAATATTGTAATCCATAGAGAAATTGGCTAATAAGTGTAGCATTATCCCACTTGATATCAGTTGCAAGTTATCAAAATTGTGAAGCATACAACATTACTGATCGATTGTCTTATCGTAAAATATGGATCTTATTAATTGCAACATGAATTGCATCATGTTCTCCATACATGTATCAAAATTCTACCAAAAAATCCTCTAAATTATTCAATATTGAATCTCGTCGTTCAAGAAAAGATGATAAGCATGATAGTGATGAACCTGAAAGAAGTGTACTAATGAATCTAACTTGTGATCTTAGGGTTGGATAGCTTTGGGGTTGAAGTTCAATCATAAGTTACACTTGATTGATAAATCCTCAAAACTTGGATCTGGTGCCATCAAACTTCTTGGGTATGACAATTCTTGGTTTTCTAACATTAAAATGGTGTTCCACCATAGAAAAAGAGACATGATTTGGTGCAGATGTTGAAGTAGCTCCGATCATTTTTATATCTTCACTTCTTACCAATCTTGTTGCTCCTTGTGGTGGTAAATTGAGTTGATACATCGCAAGCATTAACTCCCTCAATTGCTCTTGCATTTGTGCCATTGCATTCTTTATTTCTGCCATGATAATACTTAGAAAAGAAAAGATGTCTAATATCGCTCAAGACAAATAGAAGAGAGGACTTGAGAACAAAGAGAATACTAAAGACAATATTAGTTTAGAAGAAGGTAATCCGCAACTTTTAATATGCTTGTGTCTTATCAAAAAAAAGGAGTAATCCACTCTTAATGAAGATTAGACAAAGCACTGATATTGTAAGTATACTCTTATCAATCTGTCAAGGACAAGAACATGATAAAGATAAATAAACAAGTGAGACTTCTCTCAAAGAAAGATGACAAAATAGAAATAACTTGATATGTATATTAAGAAAGAAAATGGAATAGCTATTGCCAAAAGACAAGAAAATTAGAGATCCTTGAAACTAGACTAGAAGCAAGAAAGAAGTTGATAAGAGTGAAGAAAGCTTCACTCTTGTCTCTATGTATACTATCTAACTATGGGCTACGTGGCGACGTTCTATAGGACCTCTAATATGTATTGACTTTATAAGACACATGCCTTGACTTATAAGGTAAGTTTTTCTACGTGTGGACGATATAATTAGCTTGGTCATCAAGCTGACAACATATGTGGCACATGGCCAACTTGTTGATCACGTTTCTAATTCCAAAAAGTCAATTAAAGATACCTATAAAGTCAAAGCAGTGTCTATGAAGATTTTAGAAAGCTTCTATATCAAATACTATAGAATTAACTTACTTTTATCTACTTTTACTTACTTCTACCTATTTATACATGTAATTATTGGCTTACATGCATATGACGATGACACTACCACAAGCTTGGACCTTTTTCTATTTGTAGATAAATCAATTCAATTGTTTATCAATTACACCTATCAAAATCAATAAAAATCCATCATGTATTCCACATGTGTCTTCTTAAACCATATAACAGTATGAATATACCATGAAAAAGATAAGTCCCACTTCTTCCTATAGAAGTGGATAATAATAAAGAGTTTAAAGTAAAAGAAGTTCTAAACTCAAGGCAGCACCAAAATAAGTTGAAATCTCTTGTCCATTGGCATGGATATGATATTACTGAACATACATTGCAATCAATAACAAATCTTGTAAATGTAGCAAAGACGATGGAAGCTTTTCATCAATGACATCCATCAAAGTCAAGATAAAGGATAACAAACCTTTGCTTTACATGAAACACAATTTAGAAAAGATTGCATTCTATATTCTATCTTTGTTTGTAATTTTTGTATAATTAAAATGTCAATGTGATGGAGAAGTAACAATTGACGAACTCAACTCAAGAACCCTCATTTGCTAACTTACTCGATAAAATATTGTAATTATCACAACCTTCAAGATGACGTAATAGAAATGAAGACCTTCAAGAATGACATGTTCTTCCTTGAATAAATGGCAAGTTACAACCCGTTTGGTATCATGACCTAGAAAAAGACTCTTGATATTTAGTGATTTTATTAGAAGTAGGGATGACTCTTGATTGTATTACAAATATTTTATTTAAAGAAAGTTATGAAGGTTTCAACAATGATCAAATCACAAGGTGACCTTAGAATAGAATATTACCAATGGCTGAAAGGACCTATCAACTATCTTCAAAAGAAACAAAGATCAAAATATGTAGCAAATACAATTTGCTGCATCTTAGACTTCTTCAACATATGATCACATCTCCTTGTGGAACTTGTTTGTAGAAGGGGAGATAATTTCATGGATATATATATGTATTTTAATTATTACCAAAGTAATATGAATAGGTAGAATTAGATAAAAATAGATTAATTTCATAATATCTTTTAGAGAAGCTTTTTAAAAGCTTTGTAGATGTTGTTTTGACTTTACATATATTTGTAGATGATTGATAGATTAGAAACTTGGTCAACAAGCTATCCATGTACCACATGTTTTGATAGCTTTTAGAACAAGCTAATTATGTGGTATCTATATATAAAACTAGCCTTATAAGTCAAGATACTTATCATGTAAAGTCAACACGTTTTTTAAGGTCCTATAGAATGTCGCCATATAGATCCTAGATAGATAGTATATATAGAGGCAAGAGTGAAGCTTTCTTCACTCTTGTTAATTCCTTTTTTATTTCTAGTTTAGATTCAAGAGTCTTTTATTTCATTGTCTTTTGGCTATGCCCATTCCAATTTTCCTTTTAATATACATACTTTTCTATTTTTATTTATTTGAGAGAGTCTCACTTGTTCATTTTTTTTCATCAAATTCTTGTTGTTAATACAAAGCTAAATCTGAAATCACCTTTACATAGTGGTTTTTTATATTTTGCCAAAAAACGATCAATACTATTGTTTTATCTATAATAGGTAACTATTAAAATAATATATTTATTTTTTAGATTTTTTTTAATATATATATATATATATATATATATATTTATTATCAATGGTTTAATTTGCCTTAATGTAAGATAGAATACAATTGCTATAAGAGCCATGGTAACCAAATTTGCCATTTTTAATCCTTTATTAATATTCTAATAGAATATACTCTTTTGTCTCCAAATTAATCTTACCACAAGATTAGTGAGTATAACTAGGCTTTTGATCGATAAATTTGAAGGCATTTACAAGCTTATTATAGTTAAAAAAATAAAGAGAGAGGATAATAATATTAACCAAGACTACAAAGTCTTGGTTGTTTTATATATATTTAACTTTGTGTTGGAAGATTTGAAGCCTTATAGAATGAAGTAATGAATTTGCAAAGAATTAAATTAATCCTTCGAACTTGACATGAAGAAAGACTATGAATTGAATCAAGTTAATTTAGGTGAGTTATTTATTCCATCTTTTTTTTATATTAATAAGCATCTTTACAATATAGACCTTGTACATTGGCTTTTAAAGATTTTTTTTGCACAGAAATAAGATATAAAGTTGAAACTTAAGAATAAATATTTTAACATAAAGTTTTTTTGGAATATAAAATAGCTTATAGTGGCATTAACAAAAACCACAATGGCATGTAGTAGATGCTAAGTTGTGATGACAATAGCAAAAATTAGGGTTGTAATAGCAACAATCTTAAATAAAAGAGAAATATATTTAAAAATTAACTTATAGAGTTTTTTTCTCTGATAGAACAATTCAATAAAAAATAATTTTAGTTCAAGAGCTTTTATATTTGTAAAAATTTTAAATAAAATATTAATATTATCTTAATTTAAAAAAGCTTAAAATTATAATGAAGATCCTTTAAAAATATATATATTTCTTAATTAGATAACAAGACAAAACATGTATAATACTACAATCTTAAAAGAAATAATTATTGCTTACTAAGCCTTAATAATGAATAATTGTGTAGTCTTCTTGTCTTGGTATAGAATAATATTAATGACTAAATGGATCTATAAATGATCTTTTTGAAAAAAAAAAATATCAAACTTTGTTGCTAATACTATTTAAAAAATCTTAGATTTTATCAAATTATAAAATATTTAGATTGTTTCTTGTGGAATTTGTCTTTAGAAGTGAAAATAATTTAGTAGATACCTATATTTTTTAAATAAAAGAAATAAATAATAATATATAAAAATAAGTGAAAGCTGATAGATTATATTAGATAGATAATATTTTTATTAAGAAGCTTTTAAAAACTTTTCCAAATACAAATGAACACTTTAATTATTTTTAAATACACTACATTTATCATATTATGTAAAAATCGGCCTAAAAATGCATAAGCATCTAATTGTGGAAAGATATCATCTTACCTTAAGGTTGGATTTATAATCCAAAAATAATGCCTAAAGGGTTTAGAAACATCTTTTTGGAAAACTTAAACAACCTAAGTAACCTTTTAATTATCCTAATTATCTCTTATCATTCTTTAAAAGTTCTAAAAAAATCTTAAAATACTCTTGTTAATCTTAAATAAATCTTAAATAATCCTGAACTATTCTAATTAAATTATAAAAAACTCTATTAAATTCTTTAGAAATCATAAAAATATCCAAAAAAAATCTTAAAGAAATCTTTAAAAATCATGAAGAAAAATTAAATAATCATTAATCAAACCTTAGTCCATCTCAAAAAAATATTATATAAATACTAATTAAATCTTAATCAAAAATTATATAAATCTCAAAAAATCTTAACTAAATTTTAATCAAATATTAAATACATCCTTAAAAATTTTAATAAAATCTTAAGTAGAGTCTATGATAGATTTAAAACCTTATTAATTATTAATCTTAATTCAAAAGTCTTATACTTTTGATCTACTAGCTCAAAATAAGCACACAAAATTTGAATAAAATTAAACTTATAGATAAAAAATACTCCTAATCCATTTGTGTGTTGGTTATTCTTCTTCTATAACCTTAATATTAACCTTCTAGAATCAATAGCTTCATTTTAAATTATTTATTTTTTCTTAAAATTTTCATGAGTATTAAAAATTAAATCAAATATTAGCACAAAAAACATCTAAATTGTAGAAATCCTTACTAATCTTCAAAATATATGTTTTGAAATTTTAATGTACTTGAATTTTAATTATTTTTGTTTGTATTGTTTAATTAAGCTCAATTTTCAAATAAATATTTAATACGACTATATAAAAAAATCCACGTTTATTACTTGAAGATCTACTACAAAACTCACACAATTCACTAAAATGTAACCTCTTTTTTATTCTACAAAAAACAAAGTCATCAAAATAACTCTAACTTTGCAAAGCTCTTACGAAGACATTATCTATTCAAATCCTTCAAAATTGATACATTAAAAAACCTCATTAAATTTTCTTACCAATTTTAATTTCTAATCAACAAAAAAAGCATCCATTTTTTTTATACTCATAGCTTTGTACATTAGGATCTAGTTTTAACTCTAGTTCACTACTAATCTTCTTTAAATATCAATCTAAGGTTTTTCTAAGTAATTTTTGTTAAATTATATACTCTACCTTCACTTAAGATGCCTATAATATTGTATTTGCCAACCTACTTTGATTTCTCTTGTTTATGGCCCTACAAAGAAAGAAAAAGCCTTTTTCATAAAAAAAAGCATTAGCATTGTATTGCCTCCACCACCTCTATAAATTTTATCTTTGTTTTTAAGGTAATTTCTACTATTATTTTAAATAAGCTCTTTTGTATTATAATCCTTATTTTATTTTTTATTTTATCTTGTAACCATGTTACAATACAATAATATGGCTATTAAAACTTGTGCCATAAGATTTCTAATATTGAAAAGTTGTATTGGCAATGATTATTAACTTGGTGCTTAAGCCACAAGTTTTATAGTCATTAGAAAGCTTCAAAAAGGACTTCTTGGTAGCATATATGTGTATATATATATATAAAAGCAAAGCCATCTTTAACCTTAGTAATACCTTCTTTATTCTAATCTTGTTTCAAGGCTCTTTAGCTTCTTTTTGTTTGGTAGTAGTCATTCTAGTTCTTTTCTATCTTATGTCTATAATTTTTTTGACAAATTCTTTTGAAGCAACTTACAACTTGGATACTTAGGCCATAAGATTTGTAGTCCTTAGAAAGCTTCTATAAGAATTTTTGGTAGTTAGTACATATGAACATCAAAATGAGTCTACTTTCCATCTTATTCATATCTTTTCTACATTTTAATTTGAATTCAAGAAATTGTAATATTTTAGTATTTAAAAATAATTATATCCATTTCTTCTTTGCTTGCTTTATTTTCTTTTCAATCAAAAATAATGTATAAGTATATTGTCGTTTCAATTTTTTTTCAAGATTAATATCTTTGACATTGTCTACCTCTTCCATTGTAATTTTATTTTCATTCTAAGAAACTTTATGTAAGCAAGAAATATTGAGTCCTTTCTACCTTTTATTTATCTTATATAAATCATAAAAGTTAAAATATCTTGCTATAATAAAAAATTTATGGTTGAATAAAAAAAAATTCTTCTTTAATATGTAAAAAAGTAAAAAAATATGTGGAAATTGCATGTAAATAGGTTTTAAAGAATAAAAGAGAGGTGGGATGAAAAATACAAATTTAAAATGCTATTTACATCACTAAAGCATTGGTATAGCATAGAAGTTTTAATTTTTTTGTAACAATCTATATATAAAAATTACATGGTTTAATATAAAATATTTGAAACAATTTAGTACAAAGATTTTATTTTTTTATACATATGGACTTATTATAGGCTAAATATAGAAATATTTATTATCCATATTTATTATTAGTAAATAGAAAATTATACCACAAACTCTAATAATATAAACTTGCTTTTATATTAGAAGCATTGTATGTGGTAAATTGTGGTAAAATAAAATTTGAAAGAATTATTTCTAATAGCACTAATAAATAGCTTTGGAAAAATATATAACTTATATTGGTAGAATGCCATCTAAAGGTTGTTTTCTTATCTTTGTTGTCTACATTGTATGTATATTTTATGGTTTATTAAATTTATTTCTGTATTATTTAAAATTAAGAATTTTTGTATTACCAAACCATTAATTTTTTAAATAAAATTACATTTATTCTTGTTTATGTTAATATTTGAGCATTCTTATTCATAGTAGTGGTAGAACTACCTTTGAATTGATTATAACTATAAGCACAATGTTTTTAGTAGCAATTTGATTTGATTTGGTTTTATTTCTTATTTGTTTCAAGAAGAGTTTTAAATATGGTAGTTGAAGACTGTAGCTACTAACTATTTTTCTAACCTATAAAAGAATGTTGTCTCTCCAATCTACTTTGCAATTATAAAGACCTTTTTTTGTATTATGATCAATCCATTCTTTCTGTGTTGGCCCTTTCAATTAGAAAGTTTTTTTGAAAGCAATAAAAAAAATACATATATTATATCTTTCAAAAAATATTCATATTTTTTTATATAATTTTTTTAACATAATGTTTAAAGAATTTTATACCATACAAGTAAGATATCAACTTGCTTATTTATTCTAATCAAAATATTTGTTAATATTTCTAATATATATATATATAATGAACTATAATGAAATGATTGTTATGGGAGTAACAAAAAGAAAATTTTAACTAAAATATGATTGAAATTTTCATAGAATTGAGGTGGCAATAACAAAAATTATGGTAGCATTTGTGGTATTATTAATAAATCTCTAAAAAAAATCACACTCTTCCATATATTCAGAATAAGATGCCTAAACTTACAAAAGCTTATTTTAAAACTAAAAAAACTTTTAGAATTAAATCTTTTCAAATGCACACATCTTTTAAATCTCCTTGATTGTGGTATCAAGAATTTTGAGAAATAGAATTGATATGCTCACTAACACTAGTAATAACACAATTGAAAATAACAATATTGAAGATGGCTTCAAGTAGATGTTGCCTACTTTGGTAAGATAATTCTGACTAGCAACGTAGTTCCACAAGCAACTACATTTTAGATGGTCATCCCTGAAGATTCTGCAATATGGTTGGATAAACTCCAACAGTGATTAGGGCAATCGGCATTGAGGACCAAGGACCCTTGACTACATGATTCAAGGGTCCAACACACTGATAACCTTCGTAATTGGGTACTTGACTTTGACCACCTTCACCACAGTTCAAAACTACTGCATACATAGTTTCTATACTATTATTGGGGTTGGAACAAGTAAAACACAAAACAGCACTCCCTGAGTCAAATTTCAAGTAAGGTCAGATTTTGAAAGGTTCAGTCTGAATTGTCCCGATGCACTTGCCGTGGAGCTTGCTGTGTCTGTTTTTCACCAATCTTGCTCTCTGGCCATCAATTTTTATCGCTGCCGGGACAACTGTATGGGAATCAAACAGAGAACGTGGCAACAGAGGGTGCTGATGAAGAGAGAGAGACAGCGCAGTTCATTCAATAATGCGGGTGGAGAATCTCCCATGGCCTCGTATCTCTATCTGCGTTAGTTTACCATTGCAAAAAAACCTAGAGTTCTTCATCAGGCTGCTCAAGACACGACTGTTATATTTTAGAAGTACGGAAGATCGTTCCACGTATGCTCATAAAGCTCCTGCCGGAAGCAAATAACTAAAAGTTTATTACTCTGTTAACTTCCAGTGACGCCGGAGTGACGAATTGAGAATAGTTCCCTTTCCCTGTCGGTAGCGAGTGCAGTTGATATTTATTTTCCCGAGTTATTTGACTCCTTGTTGAGCCTAGCTGGTGAGTTTGGCTGAGTTCTGGCGCTTGTTCGGACTACCGTTCGGAGGTGCTGTTGTGGAATTGGACAAGCTCTAATTATTTCCTGGTGTGGTGTGCGGTATCGGCATCTTATACATTGGTTCGCGGGGATTGGTCATGGCCATGATTATTTTGCCATGCTTTGGCTAGTTGTAACCTTGCGATGCATTGTGTTTGTGGTGGATGGGAGTGACTTGATCGGTGGAGCGTTGGTATTGTAATTCAGACGAGGCTTGCTCTGAGGCTTCCTCAACTTCGTTAGTCTCTAGAAGTAGCACACGCAGTTCGGATCGATTTTTTGTAGATCCATCAGCGAATCATAGCTTTCAGCATAGAGGATCAGTTTCTACAGCTACCCAGCCATCACTGTGAATTCTTCGTACGCAGAAGAACCATCTTTTGTACCGAATCATAGCTTTCAGCGTAGATGATCAGTTTGTGAATTCTTCGTGCGCAGATACTTTCGTGTTTTTTATCCTTTCTTGCTACTGAAGACTACCAAGATTGTGTTGCAGCTGTAGTCACTCTTGATTTGCCCAAGCTTGAGTGGTATCCATCCGAGAGATGCTGCCGAATGAAGAATTTTCTCCTCTCGATGATGTGTAGAAATGATTTTATCAGTGTCAACGTCACCAATAGTGAGTTTGATTGGTGCTGTATGGCCCGAAGCAAATCATCACATGAATCTTCTTTTTGAATGATAGGATTACTTGAACTGGCATTAAAAATCGTTTTTTAGCAAGACTGCTAGTTGAGTAAGACACTACTGACAACCATAGCGATGTCGAAGTCGAACTCTAGATCAGGAGAACGAGGAAGCTCATCGACATTCATCATCAGATGGTCGGTGTTCTTAGGGTTTTTATTGATCGCGATTTGGGTTTTCATTGCTCCAGCGCCAGTTTCGGAACAGCCCTTTAGCGCATATGTTCCCACGGAACTTGTCGATAAACTTTTGAACACGACGGCAAAGAAAGAGACTTCGAAAGAGAGCTTAACGATTCATGTTACCGGCGAGATCGAAGAGCATGCTGCGGGGGGAACTGCGGCAGGAGAGATGGAAGATACCCCTGGGCTGGATGAAACAGGTCTAATTCCTGACACCACACCAACGCAAGCGAAGTTGATTGAGGATAAAGAAGAAAGGAATCAGACAGATTTCGAGTTAAATACCGCGCAGTCAAAGGAAAAAAAGGTGGTTGGCTCGGAAACCTCAGTTGTAAAGACAAAAACTTCAACAGATTCCAAGGTTGTGGTGGAGGAGGATGGCAGTAGGATGAGGACTTGGAAGCTTTGCAAATTCGAAGATGCTCAGGATTTCATTCCTTGCCTGGACAATGAAGCAGCTGTCATTAAGTTAAAGTTTCGCAACCACTACGAGCACAGAGAGCGCCATTGTCCTTCCGAAGAGGATCTTCCCAAGTGCCTGCTACCATTGCCTACAGGCTACAAGGTTCCGATCAATTGGCCCACTAGCAGAGATCAAGTAAGCCCCAGTTCATTCTCTCAATGGGCTATGAAAGTGCTCTCTAAAGTCTAAGATCTAGGGTTCAGACAGACCCAGCTCATCTGCAGATTTTGTGCTCATTTGCAGATATGGTTGAGCAACGTTCCTCACACGCAATTGGTGTCCTACAAGGCGGATCAAAATTGGGTGAAGATATCGCCGAATCGGCAGAAGCTCGTATTCCCTGGTGGAGGCACCCAATTCAAGCTGGGGGCAAAGCACTATATTGACTTCCTTCAAATGGTAGAGCCTGAACTTGCGTGGGGCAAGCACACACGAGTAATTTTGGATGTGGGCTGCGGCGTTGCCAGCTTCGGTGGTTATTTGTTTGACGAGAATGTGCTGGCGATGTCCATAGCACCGAAGGACGAGCATGAAGCGCAGGTGCAAATGGCGCTTGAGAGAGGCATTCCGGCAGTTTCCGCTGTGATGGGCTCTCAGAGGCTGGTTTTCCCGAGCAACGTCTTTGATGCTGTGCACTGTGCCCGGTGCCGCGTTCCATGGTATATGGATGGTAAATTCAATCTCACTGGGGCACTCAAATTCCTAGATATCCAATCAAGCAAGCTTTGTATTAACGAACTGAAATCGTGGCAATTATTTCTATGGCAGATGGAATCCTTCTCCTAGAGTTGAACCGTGTTCTGAGACCGGGAGGATTCTTTCTGTGGTCGGCAACTCCCATTTATCTGAAGGACGATGATAATGCACGAATCTGGCGAGGTCTGCATCTACTTTCTGAATATTTAGGTCGCTTGTTTTACATGAACTAGATAGATTGTCCTTGTCATATTCCATTTCTGTTGAAGTCGCAGAATTGTTCCCTTTCAATTGACCGGTGACATTTATTTCATTATGACAGAAACGATCGCCGTGATAGAAAGAATGTCGTGGAAGTTGGTCGCTAAGAAGAATGACCCAATCACGAAGATCGGAGTTGCTGTATTCCAGAAGCCGAAAGACAATGATGCATACAATCTCCGGGAGTTTGATGCCACTCCACCGTTCTGTGCATCTGATGACAAGATCGATGCAGCTTGGTATGTATACCGATCTGCTCCTGCTGAGCTCGTTCAAATGTTTCAATTCAGCAACTTACACGACCCTCTCATTTGATAACCCTTCTGACGTGCATGTCTACAGCATTGAGTATTTTATTATTTTTCGTGAATCTTTAGGTACGTCCCACTGAAGGCTTGCATACACAAAATTCCGACCTCAGACGATGCACGGGCGAAAATCTGGCCGGCGGACTGGCCTATCCGTGTGGACTCAACACCCTCGTGGCTCAGCACCACCGAGACGGGCATCTACGGCAAGCCCCTCGCTGAAGACTATCAATCAGATTCAGACCATTGGAAGCGTATCATAGCGAAGTCCTACTTACAAGGAGTTGGCATTAAGTGGAACTCCATCCGCAACGTGATGGACATGAAGGCCGGCTACGGAGGGTATGCCTTCATTTCTTCACTTCTACCTTGGTTCTTTTTCGGCACACTCGGGGACAAATCTCATCTTCTTGGTAATTTTTTTTGGTTTACAGAGTGTGTACAGAAAGTTGCTGATTTGTTGATTTGCAATGTAAGATTCATTAACGATCTCATGAACTGTTTTGGGTGAGTATTGGTAACAGGTTTGCAGCCGCGCTTGTGTCACAACCCGTGTGGGTGATGAACATAATCCCTGTGACGGAGCCCGATACTCTTCCTATTATATACGACCGCGGCCTCATCGGAATGTACCACGATTGGTGCGAACCCCACAGCACATATCCCCGCTCCTATGATCTCATGCACGCCGACCATCTGTTCAGCTCTCTTTCGCAGAAGTAAGCCACTGTTTCCCACTCTCACCCATTACTTCACACTCTTGCATTGCCTCTTACTTTTCCTGCCTAAATGTCTCATTTCTTCGAAACTCGTCCCTTGACTCTTGAGATCCTTCTTCTCACTGTCTGACTGAAATTTCATGTGGTCGCGAAGGCAAGCTGCTGACGATTCGTATGTCTGTCTGTGAGCCCAGCTGCAGCACTGTTAATCTGGTACAGGAGATGGACCGCATTCTCCGTCCTGATGGCTGGGCCATCTTCCGCGACACAGTGGAAGTGCTACGCGGCATAGAAGACATTATCAAATCTCTTCACTGGGACATCGTCCTCTCATACATGCAGGATCAGCGGAATCTCCTTGTGACACAGAAGCGATTCTGGCGCCCCGAGATTGAATCCCCCAACTAGGAATGCGCACACAATTCTCTCAATGGACATGAAACTGGGCTCATGCTTGCAAAAGTCTAGTCTCAAAGCGAAACTGGGAACGGCAAAAAATTTCGTCACTGTACGCTGCGACATCTCCCGAATTCTAACCTCCAGTCCACTCGCACGTCAAGACTGCTCGTCGACGTCAAAGGTTTCTGTTTAGCGTGTCTAGTGGTACGGAGCTTACCTCGGGAATCAGCTCCCTTTGTGGATGGAAAATTTGAAGGATCCGATCGTGTAACACGTCTTGTGGAACCAACTGATCTCGGAATGCAAGAACATCAGATCGGAGATGGCTAGTTTCAACGTCCTTAAACCCAGTTCTCACTGTCACATTGTTTGCATGCATGCTCTGATCATTTAATCTTTCACGAATTCCAACTTGTTTGTACTTGTTCAAAACATTGCAAATCTGGAACCAGCCTTCTTAGATGAGGACTGATGGATTGAGGATTTAGTTGTGGAGACCATTGTTGTTGAATGGTCTCTGCAGCTTGTAGACTTATTGTTATGAACATCTATTCCAAGGATGTTCAGTGGACTGGGAAGCCGAGCAAGACATCAAATTGATGTTTTTGATATGTAGCGTCTTGGTGAAGAATCATATGAGATAATATATGAGCACTGCCATTTTGAGTAACTCAAAAATACCATGTGTTTATCATGTGACTTTGTTGCATTCAATGGTGTTGCTATCTCACCATTTAATAAACTTTGATGTCATAATGTTATGCAATAATTTTAAGATTATCAATGACAATATACTAATAAGGAAAGAAATACTTTCCTATTAATATTACTCATTGATGTTACTTTTTATTCTTTTTATTAGAACGTTATGATTTTTAGACATTACATTAGTATCTCATTTTTGTTTTGGTGCCAAATTCTATCATTAAAATATTTAAATGTTTAAAAAATTGAATAGTCAAGGAAGAGAAGAATAACTGTAGCAAAGATAGAATGTTGAAATTACTTGATAAAGATAAATATTTAATAAGATAAAATGTTTATTTTATATTTAAAATTGGTGAAGATTAAATAATTGAAATCAAATATTTGATATTAAATAGTTGAAATTTTTTAAACTATTTAATATTTAACTATTGTCATTTTTGTAACATAATTTATGATGTTACATTTATTACCCCTCAAATATGAACAAGGAGTGTGTCGAGCATGAGGCTGTGATGTGAAAGCGGTCTTAGTGTGAACAAGGAACTCCGTGAAGGGAGTTATTTTGTCTACCATAAGTGAGTGGGGCTTATGTGTGAACGGAGCCCGATAACACCGACAGGGCCCCTCACGGAAACTCTGTCCATCCAGTGGTTCATATTTTTGAGGTGTAACACTAATTTGAAATGGTGTTAACAATCTCAGCCAATCAGTGATTTTTTTAGACAGACACATCAAACACCATTTTTTTTATATAAGTTCATAGGATTTTTTATTATTATTATTTTATTTTTTAAAACGATATTTCTTTAATTATCATTTTAATATTTTAAATTTTGGTGATAGGAGTATCTTTTTAATATTAAAAAGATCATAATTTTATACAAGAATTTTAATTTAAGGGATTTTGAATTTTTTTATATTCTATATTTTATATAATAATATATATATATATTTAATTTTTTTAATTTAAAAAATTAAGAGACAATAACAAATTGAATTTTTTTACAAAAGTAAGTTGGTTGTTAGAACTTGACTCAAATAAAAAGATTTTATTAAAATTTACTAAATTTTGTATTTTAACATTTTATATTATATAAATTTTTAATTTTAATTTATTTTTTATAAAATATTTTTTCAATACTAAACCCTTTGAAATACAACTAATAAAAGTGTGTTATTATTATTAATAGGAATAATAAATTATAAATATTAATATATTTAATAAATGCATGTTTTTTTAATAAAAATTAATTCTATACATTTAAATAAAATTATTTTATTATAGTGTTTTAGTGTACAGTAAAAGTGAATAAATATATTTTTGATAGTTTATAAAGAGATAAGTACCTATAAAATTCATATTTATATCTTAAAATAGAAATATATATATATATATATATATATATATATATATATATGTTTGTATGTATATATATATATCTAATAAATTATAACAACACCTGATAAGAAACTATTGTAAATAAAAAAATATACATTGATGATTAGAATTTTTTTATAATAATTATTAAATGTATAAAATTTATATTTTGGTTTTATTAAGTATTATTCAAGTGAACTAGACCAAAGTATTAAGAGTAAACATGTGATAAAAGATAAAAAGAGAGGATTATAGCTATAGATTTTTATTTTACATATTTAAATTTAAATTCTAAAATATTATAGAATATCTTTAAAATAATTTTTACATATATGTATATTAAAATAGTCACAGTTTTATATTTTTATATTTTTTTTCTTATAAATTTTTAAATCAATACTACTTTGTTGTACTATTACTAATTTTTATAATGCTTTCTTTCCAACAAGTTTAATGGAGTATTTTTTGTTGATTCTATAGTATTTCTTTTGAGAATCATTTAAAATTAAGTATATTTATTTGTGCTAAATTTATATTACAAAAAAATTATTTACTTTTCAAATAAAATATGTAGATTCAAAATACTTTTAAGGTACTTTTAAGGTACTTGTAAATATATGGATACTTAGTTAATTAGTTCTGATTGTGCTTATCAAAATGCACAGTGAACTGGTCCATATTTTTTAAACAAAATATGATGATTCAATGTCTACTTAGTATTTAGTAATTGGAATTATATTCATTTTAATTTCTATTAGTCCATTTGATTTTGGTTAGGTTCCAGTTTGCCCATTCATTAAGTCAGTGGCAAAACAATGCTTGCAAATGCTTCAACCTACGACATTAACACCTTGATTCCAACCTCTAATCTTCTATTGATGTTATATATATATATATATATATATATTTATTTATTTGAATAATAAAATTTCTATATATATATATATATATATATGTATGTATTTGAATAATGAAATAAAATAAAATAAAATACAATATTACCAGTGTTTGGACCAGTTCATTGTGCATTCTGATTATCACTAGGGACACAAAAGGAAAGATTTAACCATTCTGTAGGCAGGTGATCAGAAAATTCTGAATGGTCGTTTACAATAGAACGGTCTGACGTGTAACTAATTTCAACACTAAAATGCTCGCTTCCAAGGCTATACAAATTCTGGGAAAACTTTGCCAGCATCAGTGCAGGTTTTTACGGATTTTAGCATCAGAATTTCTAGAATTCTGTTACGGCTTACTATCCACCTGCATCTCCTTCCGTTTGTATACTTCAGCCTGCAAATAACATCGCATGAATCTGGTTGTGAAGTTTTCCATTTTGACAAGCTCCTATAAGCTTCAGTTACAGATATCACTTACAATGGAGTTCTGAGGTTGATTCTGGAGTTGGACATTTCAGTTCGGGAGCACCCATCTGCTCAAATCATTCGGTATTCATCAGACTACATTGAAAATGGCTTCAAATTTTGGACACAAAGTACGTAGGTGTATTCGAACTACATTAAACTTGGAAGATCAACTGAAGGATTCATGCAGTTGAGAAAGTGCTTACTATTCTCGCATTATGTTACTGAAGGGTAAAGCTCCAGACAACGAACACAGACGGCTTAACATGTAAGTTGAGTAATAATTCTGGTTGCGGTGATCTACCTTGATGCAAATGTAGACGTAGTGCAAGTTAGTTAGTTGAAAGTCAAACAGAGGACCTAAATTCAGGTCTTTCTGAATAATGAAGGGTTCACTGATTTTCCTCGGTGGATCTGCTACGTGACTTTTAGATTTTGGTCTTGCTGCATCAACCAAGAATTGTGTGAAATTTCCCTGAAAAAGGAATCTGATGGTTGAGATAGGAGAACTTTCAATTGTTTTTCTTTGATATATTTCCTCTGCCAAGATATTAATGTTTAACGCATCACAAACCGTTTTACATACGTTTAACATGCACTTCGATTCTGCTTGGAGACGGAAAGCTTGTCTCCAAGTAAGGCAAACGACATTGTGGATCTCCGTAGGTTATCTGCATACTACCATAGATGTGAGCAAAATCGCATACATTACTGATCCGAGAGTTTGTGCAAAAGGGAGGGTTTTCATCGGAGGGTTCAAATGCTAGTACGGTTGCGGAGGCAACGAATTGTTTTGCGTTCATTCTGATGGCTCAGAATAATATTGACAGAGACCAACGTAATTGCATTTAAACATAACAGATGCACTACACCTATCTGCTAATACCAAAACGAAGGTAAATAAAAAATTATACATCTTCAATTGAACGTTACCAGAATATACTTCCCTCCTGGTTTCAAGACTCTGTATACAAATATTATGTGTATCAGATTCATCTTCGACCTCATGCTTGCAATGGAATATCCTCAAATACTGCAACTGATCACATCCCAGTCTGTTAAATGCTCAGTGTTAAGTTGTTCACGAAAAATATTGCTCCTCGACCTGTGAGTGGATGGACATCGATAGAATTAATGTTACGAATAGGAAGTGATAAGAGATTACAACCTGAGAACCTCTGAGAGCATAGTTGATACAGATGCTTGTCCACCAGCTCCACACTGCTACCATGCACGAACACCTTTTGAGTAACCCTCCCAATGATACTGAATGACCTAGACATTTCTTGAAGTAACGCATTACCAGTGGAAGTCTAAAATTATAGTATGTGCAGAGGAGAGAAAAAGCACTACTGAGGCTGATTAAAAGGGTTACATTTCATGTCAGCGTTCCATTCACAACATGAGAATTTGACAACAAGACCTGATTAGAATCAGGCCAAAAAAACTCACAACTTTCACGTCACAAGAGAAGTTGTGCAAGATAGAAATGCAGGACATTTCGGATACACCAATAAGAGCACACAAACGACAGAGATAGTCTTCAAAATGTAACAAAAAATTCTCTTACGTGCTGAAAGCTTCCATTGCGAAGCATAAAAATTAGAATAATCCTTACCATCAGATTGTCTAGCAAACCTGCAACACACAACCTTGCAAGTATCAATCGTCTTAACCTAACATGCAACGAGTGATTCAACTCATTTCCATCCACAAATGAAAAGAGGCATACGTATATTTTTCTTCTGGAAGGATGGAAGTCGGGACAGCCAAAACACATCCCAATAGGAGAATCACCTTTATCCAACACACAGCCAAATCTGCCTTCTTTAAATTCGCTCATGCATCGAACATCCATTCTCTTGTCTGTCTTCCAAGTCACATTCATGTCAGAAGATGCAGAAAGAATATCTTTCATTCCAAAATCTCAAAACATAAAGTGACGTTTCTGCATTTGTGTCCTTGTATTTTCATCGAGCGTTATATTTGTTCGCATCACATAAAACTAACAAAACACGATTAGGTCCCATCTTAGTAAGTTTGAAAAGGAAGCGGCATCAATGCTCGGATTAACGATTGGTTTTGCTACATCAATAATAATGCAGTGGCGATAGGACATCAAACACCCTGTCGATTGGCAGCAATGAGGCCAGCTAGCATTCAATGCAGATATTTCAGGTAATGAAGTTAAGGATTTACACGTAAGTTGCTTCACGTGCTTGTATTTTTTAGCCATGCATTGAATGATGACATCTGAGATATCTATATTCACGATCTTTTCGTAACCATCTTTCACCATTTCTTCGGAGAGGACTGCATTGACAATGCAGATGTCTCAGATGATAAGAAGATGACATCGATATGGATATCAACGAACACTCCATTCCCACGTTACGGACGACCTTCTCGGGTAATACAAAATTTAGTTCACTAAACTAGCGAAATCGAGAAGAGATGGTGGAAAAATTCTACACACGTGCGCTTCCGCAGCCAACCATCAAAACTCTATCCGATGGCTGCGAGTGCATCTTGATGACAGGAGCGATTCCTTCGTATTGTTGGTACCAATCGAAAGGCCCTGCATCTTGAGTATACCTACTATTCCAATAAGCTTCATCAAAATAGTTTTCAGTATTGTCTCGGATAGCCATTCTTGAAACACTGATTGCAAGCTTCGATGCGGAAACACGCAACCTGGTCGCCACAATGTCTGAACCGTTGCAGAGCAGAAGTTCTTAAGCGCGGGGCAAATGCCAACTACAGTTGAAAAATCTCTGTGGCCAGTTCCAATACGAAATGTCGGTGTTCTGACACCTCATGTGTTGCCGTCGCTTCGTACCGTCTATTCAATAAAAATAGTTGAATGGTTGAAGGGTCAGGTGCCAAAGGATGCAATGCAAGAGTAGGATATAGTATGCAACGATGACAGCACGGCTGTAAGAATCACACTATTGGGTTCGTAAATATGATCGCGGTATTCCATACTGAGGGGGCCGGTCCGTGAGAAGATAGAAGTAAAAAACGTTTCATAGATCTGAACAGTGGCACAAAACCTTCGCAACCATAATTCAAAATCCTGGAATACCCTAACAAACTAATGTACTCATGAAAAAAGTCACGAGACGCAGCTTTATGTTGTTAAGGAGGGAAACTCTGAATTGTATTCAAATACAACGAGCTCCAAAGTGTATTAAGATTCCAAGCGCGCCTATAAAAATCGCACCATAAATCAGTAGTCACGCACCTCGCAGCAAAACCCTCAAAGGCGGACAGCTGCAAGAGATTAACCCTCTACTTGATTTTCTTCTTGGGGCGAAGCTGGTTGCTGTGTCCACACTTCTTCTTACGGCAGTTGACAGCGCGAGGGTGGAGGCGAGCATAGCACCTACATGAATAGCGCAAAGGACACATTAACCATTTTGAGCTCATGACATGACTTGATGGCTGCAATACAAGAATGGAATCCCCGCAAACTATCAATTAGAGTATGAAACACTAGCCACCAAGAATGCTGGTTCTAAGAGTAGAGCAGCTTCGGTTCGAGAGTAAAAACCTATTCTCTGAGATAGAATACACCATAATCTACAACCACGATCGACATCTAGCCCTTCCAAAAACATACTCCTAAGTCCAGAGGAAGCGACTAAGCCATCACGGTAAAGAGGAAAACAACTACTTACTTCCTGCAAATCATCTTCTCTTGATTGTACTTCCTGGCCAAGGCCATGAGCGAGGGCTCGATGATGCCACCCCGAAGACGCAGCACCAAGTGCAACGTAGACTCCTTCTGGATGTTGTAGTCAGCCAGGGTGCGACCATCTTCGAGCTGCTTGCCGGCGAAAATCAGACGCTGTTGATCGGGAGGAATGCCCTCCTTGTCCTGAATTTTTGTTTTCACATTGTCGATAGTATCAGAGGACTCGACCTCAAGCGTGATGGTCTTGCCCGTCAGCGTCTTCACGAAGATCTGCATGGCTCCTGCGCTCCAAAAGTCCTCTTCCAAAACTCTCAGCACAGTCGAAGACCACAACAAATAGAAGCACCGTCAGTCGCGTTCGTTGCGATTTGCAACAGTCTTCCTCCACCTTCGAATTAGGGTTAGGGCTAGGGTTTCTCCCCTCATCGACCCTTCTCATGGGATTCTTGTTTCAGACCCACAGACACATCGTTGCACGAGTCGAAATTTAGGTGTGTTTTTTTTTAAAACAACGACAACGTAACTAACAAATCCTTCCCAACTAAAAATGCCGTTTGAACTACATGAAGATGTACGAAATAAGTTCAACAAGTATTGTTTTGAAATTAGTGGATTTTCTTCTTGGCAAACAAAGGATAGTGAATTTTTTTTATGGTATTGAAAATGATGGTGTAGTGTCTTCATGATGTATTTTGGTGTTTTATTTTGACTTGTTTAGAGGTGGCTTTAATAGGTGGAAGCAGAGAAACCCTTTCTACACATAATAGCCAAGCCATAATCTCCGTTGGCAACCAATACTCTTTAAAGACAAGAAAAATTCCAATTCAAGATTTAAAATACTAAGTTAGCTTTAATTTTGTTCTTACACCAAATCTACCACAGATTATTAATAGAGCTGCACAATGGAGAATTTGATTGCAAACAAAATCTCAAACTAATTTAAGCCATTTAAATCTATTAAAAAGATGTAAAAGAGATGTACTTCTTTCTCCCATATGGCTCATTAATATTGTGATCTAAATTGTACATTCAAAATCCAAATAACCTCTTACATCTCCTCTATTACCAACCCTTTGGATTCTAATATAGATTTGCAAGTTCTTAGAAAAGTAGCCTAGGTTGCTATGCACAACAGTATTTAAAAAATAAAAAAATAAAAACTTTGGTCTATCTTTCACTATACCTCTATCTACCCAAGTTGCTTAGCTATCACAAAGTTTCAATCTAAAAATTATTACAATCCCTTTCTACTCCTTTAAGCATAATTTTCTCCCAATAGTTGCTTACAATAACACCTTTTATGACCAATTTGTTTTTTGGCTAAAAATATTTTTAGAACCTATTTTAAGCTTTGTCTAATTTAAAGAATATATTGTATATATAAAAACGAGTTTGTTATATATTTCATCAATTTTATTATATAATTAGGTTTTTTAATGTTAGATGATTAATAATTCAAATAAAATCTTATAATTTTAGAAAGAGATGTTGAGACCTTATAGATGTCTTTTCCTTTACTAATTTAGTAAAAATATTTTAAGACAATTGTAGAGTTGTTGAACTTTTTTCTAATTACATTAGATAGATTTTACATTGCAATACAATCCATCTTCTTCTTTTATATATTTGAAAATAAAATAGAAAGTAATGCCTTCCTTTTTAAGCTACCTCATAATAAATCTTGATTCTATTTATTTATATCATGTGACCTCCTACTAACTAAAAAATAAGAGAACTGCTAGGTGAATACTCCTTGTGCTATGCATCTCCATGTACACACAATAAAACTCATATTTGTAATAAAAAGTCTTATAATGAGTTTATATTTAAAGATTTGTCTATAATGGCTTATGGCACTTTTTTTTTGATTAAATTATTTTAAATTTAATAATATACTTCATGAAGTTTTTTCATTTAATTTTAAAAACTTATTAATTTTATTCAAATAATCTTTTATTTTTTACTTATTCTAATTTTTTTTAGTGTAAATGAGAGTTTTAATGTATATATGTGGAGGTGTTTGGCATAGGAAGTGTCCATACAATAAAAGTGTCTACCAGTCAAATTTTAAAAATAGAATAAAATAAAATAGACATGTGTGTATATAGTAATATATTTGAATTACCTTAACAAATGTATGTAATAAAAATAGACTTATATACTAGCTCATTATAAGATGCCTATCATTTAGTGTTGGATAATAACATCTAATAAGTCTATGTCACGGACATACGCATGTAAGCCAATAATTACACGTATAAATAAGTAGAAATAAGTAAAAGTAGATAAAAGTAAGTTAATTCTATAACATTTGCTATGAAAGCTTCTTAGTATCTTCATAGACGCTGCTTTGACTTTATAAGTGTCTTTAATTGACTTTTTGGATTAGAAACGTTGTCAACAAGTTGGCCATGTGCCACACATGTTGTTAGCTTGAAGATCAAGCTAACTATGTGGCCCACACGTAGAAAAACTTGCCTTGTAAGTCAAGGCATGTGTCTTACAAAGTCAACACATATTAGAGGTCCTATAGAACATCGCCACGTAGCCCGTAGTTTTATAGTATATATAGAGACAAGAGTGAAGTCCTCTTCACTTTTTTCAACTCCTTTCTTGTTTCTAGTGTAGTTTCAAGGGTCTCTACTTTTCTTATCTTTTGGCAATAGTCATTCCAGTTTCTTTCTTAATATACATATTGAGTTATTTCTATTTTGTCATCTTTCTTTGAGAGAAGTCTAAGTTTTTTATTTGTCTTTATCAAGTTCTTCTCTTTGACAGATTGACAAGAATACACTTACAATATCAAAGCTTTGTCTAATCTTGATTAAGAGTGGATTATCTCTTTCTCTTAATAAGACATAACTATATTAAAAGTCACAGATTACTGTTGTTCTTGTTGTGTTCAAGCTTCAATATACCAAAGCAATTAAACTAATAGAGGTGGGTTCGAACATGCGAAAAGATTGATTATATGAATTGGGTCTGTTAGTATTACAATTGATTGTACTCTAGCTATCTGAAATCAATTATCAAACTACAAAATATCAAATCTTAGTACTTCCATCTTAATTCAACACATAATCCATTCTATGACTATCAATTCAACAATACTTTCATATTCTTATCAGTTCATCTCCCACTTACTCTCTTTCGATTGTTATATATTCAATTACTAATCTCCAACTTACTTATTATATTCAGTTTCTCAATTCATCACACAGAATTCAATATCTTCACTTAATACAACACAATTCGATAATCTCAATTCTCAAGGTCACAAATTTTCTCCAAAACGGTCAGTCCAAAGTCATATTCCATAATATTCTAATCACAATTTCAACAATACTTCTCTCAATCACAATTCTTCATAAGCAAATAAAAGCAAAGAAAACAAAGACGTAGCACCAAGCTTATCTCGGCTTATGACTCTCACAGTTTGGCCCTGATCACCCTTTTCTCAACCTCTTTATCCTACCCAAAAGATGGACCATCAACTAGCAGATTCTAAAGGTTATGACCATTTGAATTCTTAACCATTTGTTCCACTAACAACCTATTGTTACCAACTAAACTGCCTAACCATAAGTCTAATTTTTAAGGTTGTCAATAACCAACCAGTAACTTACGACAAAATTTATTTATCTATTCTATATAGCCCCACTCCTATCTATGCAGCATCTTTGCAAACATTATTTAGCCTCAACTTATAAAGACGTAGTTGCGTTAGCTTCTTCAGTCAATGACGTTGGCTTACCACCCTTTGAAATGCGACCTCCTCTTCTGCTACATCTTCATCATCTACCTCGGTGTTCGATGGTTTTCCATCCAAATGTGCCATCAAATCTTCATCCAACAAACTCAATTCTCGTACCTGAGACTCAAGACGGCAATTTGGTTGTCGCGCTCTTCCAACATCTCCTGCCATTTTTCTATCGATTTCAAAGGTATCTTCGAAGGTGTTGTTACTGAAACTGGTGTATTGGTCCACACTAAATTATTGGCCTCCTTCTCTAATGTAGCTAGTTTAGTCTGCAACATAGCATCTTCTACTTGCAGTCGCTCTTGCCGTTCCTAACAATCGGTCTCTATCCTTGCTTTCTCAGACACCATGTTCGCCATCTTCTCCTTTTTTGCCATCCACTTCTCTTTAACCACAAAAGAAAATACGATGTCTGTCAAGAGCCCCCCTCCTACTTCTTACTATGGTCCAATCAATTAGGTCGACTCCCTTTTTTGTAACACAAAATCTGTCCCAAGTTTATGTATAGTAAAGTTTAAGCCGATTGCCATTCATACGTGTAATAAATTTAGTACCCATAAAATCTTCAATTTGTATTGAACCATTTGGAAATCCGTCAATAACTCGATATGGCCCATGCCATTGAACTTGAAATTTTCTTGAAAATTTTTTAAATCGACTATAATAAAGAAGTATCAAAACATTTTGCCTAAAAGCCTTTGATCTAAGCTTACTATCATAATAAGTCATCCTTCATTTTTGTGTAGTTTCCATTATCATTAATACATTGGCTCTAGTTTCATCAAATTTTTCTAATTCTTCTAAATGGTGCGGTAATAAATCATGATGTCTTAATCTATTATCTATAGCAATTCGTAAACTTTGGACTTCCAATTCAATAGGTAATATTGCTTCTTGGCCATAAACCAATTGAAAAGGGATAGCATTGGTAGTAACTTTATATGTAGTACGGTATACATATAAAGCTGCGAACAATTTAGTGTCTGAATTCGTTCCCGCTCTTGAAACTGTTTTTGTTAAGATTTTACATAAAATTCCATTAGTCTTTTTCGTTTGTCCATTGGCTCTAGGATGATACAATGTAATCTTATGATGTTTTATCTCGTATTTAGCCATAAGTGCTTCGATTGTACTATTTATAAAATAAGTTCCTCAATCACTAACTGATTCTCGTGGACAACCGAACCATGTAATAATATTTTCATACAAAAAGGTTGCTACTGTACTTATACTATCGATTTTCGTAGATATGGCTTCAGTCCATTTTGTTACGTAATCCGTTGCTACTAATATATACTATTTTTGTCCATTTCTTGAGGTTGGTGCAATTGGTCCTACAAAATCAATTCCCTATTTTTCAAAAGGCGCTTGAGCCAGAATTGGTATCAATAGCATTGTTGAAGTTTTAGTAGGTCGATCCATTCTCTGACATGGATCACAATGACAGATGAATTGATAGGCATCTGTAAACATTATTGGCCACCAGTAACCAGCCTGTAAAGCTTTACGAGCCGTGTTGTCCCCTACAAAATATCTACCACAACTGTCCAAGTGGCAACCTTCTAATATAATACTCACTTCAGTCTGATAAATACAGCGTCGTAAAACTCCATCCTTGCCTTGTTTATATAAAGCTTCACCAATCATCATATAAGGTGTACATTTTAATATTAAGCATCGTTTAAGCTTTTCATTGAAATTGGGTGGGAAGGTTTGAAATGTCAAGTATTGAATTATTTCACTATTTTTCAGAGTAATTACATCTACCGCAAATAGTTTCGCATCAGGTAGTGCATTGTTAATGGGTTCATTATCCAATATATTGGATAACCAAGATAAATTGTCTGCATTGGAATGTGATTTTCTTGGTCTTACCTAAATAATAAAGTCAAATTTCTGCAAGAGTAAAATCCATCATACAATAAGACCACTCAATTGAGGCTTATTAATCATATATTTTAAAGCATAATGGTTGACATGGAAAACAAATTTATAACCAAGAAGATAATGTCAAAACTTTTGTATGGAATAAATCATTGCCAATACTTCTCTTTTGGTTGTTGTATAATTTCTTTCAATTACTACCAATTGACCACTTGCATAATAAATAGGGCGATCAAAACCTCGGTCATCTTTCTAGCTTAGCACAGAACCAATCACGACATTAGATGCATCTACATAAACTTGGAATGGTTTTGTCCAACAAGGTGCCACCAATATTGGTACTGAAACCAATTTTTGTTTCAATGTTTCAAATGCAATTGTACATTCCTTTGTCCAAAATGGATTGGTCCCATCGGTTGGTGGTTTCTTCAAGAGATTTAGCAAGGGAAGGCATATAACTATGAATAGATAGATAAATTGTCGATAATAACTGACATGGCCAACAAATGCTCGAATATCCATAATAGTATCTGGTTGCTTTAATTCTACTATAATCTTTATTTTATTCGGATCTACAGCAATGCTTGACATCGAAACTATATGATCCAACAGTTTACCAGAAGGCACACAAAATTGGTACTTTTTTGAATTTAAAAAAATTCCATATTTGGCACATTGATTCAAACATTGACCTAGACATTCTAAATACTTGGCTCTCGTATTTAATATACAGAAATCATCTAAAAATATTTCCATTAAAATTTGTAGATAATCTTGGAATGCTTGCATCATTATCCTTTGAAATATAGCTGGTGCATTACAAAGCCCAAATGGCATAACCTTATAGGCAAAGGTCCCCCAATTCGTAGTAAAAGTAGTTTTTAATTGGTCTTCTTTTGTAATTTTAACTTGATTATAATCGGAGAATCCATCAAGAAAATAATAACATTCATGTCCAATGACAGCATCCAATATACTATCCGTGAATGGTAAAGGAAAATAATCCTTCTTGATAGCCACATTTAATTTGCGAAAATTTTGATAGATGCAAACTTTTTTATTCTTTTTTGGTACAACAACAATTGGTGAAACCCATTCACTGAAAATAACTAGATAGTTAAATCCAACCTCTAAGACTTTATCCAGTTCTTCTTTTATCATAAGTGAGTATTTTGGATTAAGTCGATGTTGTCTTTGACGTACTGGTATAGCGTTCTCCTCCAATATATTTCGATGCTCACAAACTTCAGCTAGAATTCCTTTCAAATCCACATACGACCATGTAAAAGTAGTTTTATGCATTAAGAAGTAATCTACCCAAATTTCTTTCTCCTTGTCTTTTATAACATCATAAATCTGAATGATTTGGGGAGCCTCCCCTGTACCTAAATTAATTGGTTGACATCGTGGAATATCAGGAGTCTCTAGAATAATGTTCAACTCAATTCCAAAATCTTTCATAAAATCTAACACATGAGAACTTTCCAACTCCAATTCCATAGTACTAACATGATAAACATCCTGTCTATTCATCCAATATGCAATCATATGATCAGAATCGTCAATAACATCTGGAGGAACTAAGTACTCTTTCGGTCCCCTGCAATGGTAGTTCATTCTAGTGTGCTCAACAACTTGCCTTACATCAGTATAAATTGAGTCAGGTGTATCAATTTCTTCTTCTATAGACTCATCTTTACAATCCGACGTGAATTTTAAACTGACAAATTGAGTTTCTCCGTAATATTGGATAGGGTACATTTGAAGTACAATTTTATCATTACCTTTCTCAATTGCCAATATACCAAGGTGTCATATTATGTGCTTTCCTGCTCGAGAATGCGACGGGCGTCTAGCTATAAAAGGTAGTATGGAGATTCGCTAATATTCAAGCAGTTTATCAATTTTTCACTGTTGAAATATAAATAACTGCAAGAATATATTATACATCTATACGGATGTCCTTCGACTGCTCGCTCAAATCCTTTTTGTCCCAGTCGGTAGGTCTTTAGACGTTACAGAGAACCTCGAACAACCCAAACTACTAATCTTCGATACCGCTTTATACTCACACTCTTGTATCCACTGACTATCTCATTAGATTAACCCAATAAATTTCATTCACTCCGCATACTCAATCCTATAGGCACCCTTTTAATTCTTCAATCACAGACATAACTTCGATTTTACAAAACAGTCAAGAGTAATCACACCCACTTCATTAAAAATCCCGATTCACCATTACAACACCAACTTCAGCAACGATTGCCTCAGTCTTCTCAAAACCCTATGAAGAAAAAAAAACCCAATTTTCTGTCTTTCTTCCCCTTTCCGAAGCATGAAGCTTGCTCTCCAATCCTTCTCCCCCTTATTTCTTAACCTATCCTCCCCTTTAACCCTAATTCTCCCCTCTCTCAAACCCTAGCCTCTGAATTTCTTCAATCTTCTATCTTGGATCTGAAATTGACTCCTGTCGTCACAGCTTTCTCCTTCGTTTTTACCTTTAAGAGATCCTTTTACCAAAAAGATGTTCTCGGAACAGCACAAAGGACGGAACAGCCTGAAATGAAATTGGAGCCCCGTAATCGGGACAACATTGAGTCGCCTGACCAATTCAGGTCTCATATTGGGTAAGAGGCCCGTAGTAAGACTTGGATGTTCCCACAATTGGACCGCATTGGGTTGCCCGACCAAGTCAGGTCTCATATTGGGTAAGACCTGGATTAGATGTCTTGAAATTGGATCCAATTGGCTCTTCGAACCAGGCTCACCCGTCGTTCAATTGGTCCTTCCTCTTCCTGCTGACTCCCATTATTGGAATCGAACAGAGCATTTCAGTATGCCCCGGCTCATTGTAACGGGGTGACTCAACCTAGCCTCTCAATATTCGTACTGAAATTGGTCATTGTTTCCAATATTCGAGGTAACTGAACATTAATAAAAGTCCCTTTTCTTTATATTTTCATGGTATACTTATGTTACAACACGACATCCACCCCCTTTGAACTTATGCATCCTCCGGTATGTACCAATTTACCCAATTGTTGTTTTATTTAGAATATATTCTCTACGTCTTTGTCCAGTTTGTCTTCGTCACCTTCATTATCCAAATCACTTTCATCTTCTTGCTGCAGAATCTCCATATCTTCATTAAGGTCTTCCATATTCATCTCCGCATGTCTTTGTTTAAATATTTTTACTCGCTTTTCTGTAATTGGTATTTTCAATTTTGTACCATCTAACTCTCGTAATGAGTAAGTCGCATTATCATGAACAGTTGTTACTACATATGGTCTAAACCAATGTTTTGAAAATTTCCGCAAGGTACTATGTTGATTATCTAGACTATTGTCATAAACAAGTACCCAATCACCTTCCTTGATTGCTTTTGGTCTCAATCAATGTTGCTTATCGAATCGCGCCTTGTTTTGTAACCTTATTCTTTTTAACCTTTCAAATGCTATTTGCACATCTTCCGATCTTTGCTCCAATTGTCAAATCCTAATAGCCAGAAGTTCTTCTCTTGACAATCCATCTTCCCATGGTAGCATACTCCAAGTAAATACCTTTTCTTCAATCGGCATAATTGATTTTTGACCTAACATAAGTTCTACTGGTATATATCCTGTCACTGAACTATGTGTTGTTCGATCAGCCCATAATGCAAATGACAAAAGCCGTGGCCACTCTTTAACTTTCCCATTACAAGCTTTAACTAATGCTTTCACAATCGGTGGGTGACCACGTTCACTTTTTGCATTCCCTTCCAGATTATAAGCAGTAGTTAGTGATAGTTTAACTCCACATCTTTCAAAGAACTTACGAGCTTCTTGTGCATTTAATTCTCCACCATCTGCAGTGATTTTTTCTATGCATCCGTAGTGGCAAATGACATCTTCAAGCAAAAACCTACAAATCCCCTCTGTAGATTTTGTCCTCAATGCTCTTCTTTCTACTTGATTTGATAAATCTTCAAGAGCTAAAACCAAATATCTCATCTGCCATAATCCAACTGGCATAATAACCAAATCAACAATCCATTTAAAATGAACAGTTAGAGGATACGTAGGATGAAGACCATCTCGATGTCGGATATTAGAATACGATTGATAGATTTCACATGACTCTACAAATGAGAGCACATCTCGATACATATTTTTCCACCAATATCGTTCCTTGAGTTTAGCAAAAGTAGCCCAGATTTCTCTATGCCCTGCCCATAAACTATCATGAAACTCCTTTAATAATTTTAGTTTTTCTTCCTTTTTGCCTATCACTCGTTGTGGCATCTCAATTCCTTTCTTCGGTCTCTTCCATAAGAATCCATCTCAAAGCAAAAATCCATATGCTTTTTTTCTTATTTGTTTGAATTTTTCTGTAGACCAATTCTCTTGCTTAATCAAGGTATTCAAGTAATGACCAATATCCAATAATTCTCCTTCATAAGATTCTTCAAGAAATAGCTTGTCTTCTCTGTTGAGATTTGATATTGAATAGAATTTCAATCCAACATCATCAATGTCTTCAATCATTTCGTCCTCCCACTCGTATCTTACTCGAGATAGCATGTCTGCTACTAAATTGTCCTTCTTAGTAACATGCTTAAATTCTAGATTTAGTGACTTAATATAAGCAATCCATCTCAACATTGCAATATCTGGCGTTGAATAGTTAGTAATCATTCCAAGCAATGGCAAGCAATCTATTTCAATTACTACTATTGCCCCAATCAAATAGTCTTTTTCAGCTTTCATAGTCGAAACAACTCCCAAAAGTTCTCTTTCGACTTGCGAGTATGTACACTGATAAATACTTAAAACTTTAGCTCTAAATCGAACTGCAAATCTATTCCCACTTGAATCATCTTAACCCACAGCCCATCCAATGGCAATTGGACAAGCGTCCACAGTAAAAATCACTGATCTATTGCACTTATAATCAACCTTCGTCAATATTGGAGGTGACATCAATAATTTCTTCAATCTTTGCATTGCCTGAATATGCCTCTCTTCCCATTTAAATCGGTAACTCTTGCATAACAGTTCATATAATGGATCTGCTATGTGAGCATAATGAGGGATCCAGATTTGATAAAATACACATGCACCTAAAAACCTGCAAACCTCTATTAGAAAATCACAATCCTCTTTCATCCTTCCAATTGCATCAACTTTAGTCGGATCTAGTTTTCTTCCGTAAGATCCACATAAATGTCCAACAATCACAACTTCTTATACTCCAAATACAGAATTCATACCCGATAATGTAAGATGAACTTCTCCAAGCCGAGTTAAAATCTTTTCACAATCTTGTATATGATCAACAACATATTTGCGACATCCCTTTTTATCTAAAGTTTCATCCTTGTCTCCTTCTCTGCACCCTTTTATAGAAACATCATCCAGAAAAGGCATAGTCTTCTCCGGAATAAAATCTCTCAATACCTTATTCATCCCATTCATCATGTGCGCAACTGAGTTGGGCCCGCCTTGAGGAAGATTGCACATTCTAACCAATCCAAGTGGTGTTCTCATCGTCATCATATCTCTACTTCCTTCGACAAGTTGAAATTGATGATAACTTGAATACAAGTCATCCATTGAATAGATCGCCCTTCCTACAAACACCTCAGCAAATTGATTCACAATAGGTCCAATTCCTGCATTCCTGACAGTTACTGCATTCACCGGTTGCATATCTTGAATAAACTGTAGTGATCCATTCTTCTTAGGTATTATAAACCATCGACTAGAATACGGCGCAAATGAGGGTTCCAATATTTTCATCTTAATCTTTTCTTTTAATAGTTCCACTAATTTAGGTAAATGTACCCTTGGTAGTAGAATCGGTCTTAGATTCCAAGGTACATGCGGTACAGTGAAGATAACCATACGTGTTATAATATTCAGATCCACACACCCAATTTCATGAGATTCGAAAGCAAACGATTTACCTTGTTTAGCCAACATCTTTTTGAAGCAAGTAATTTCTTCCAGCAATAAAGAACCATCAGAATCAATCTTCAATTCTTCAAAAGTCTCTTTAGTAAACTGATGTCCAATACTCATTGGATCTCTTAAACTTGCTTCTTTTGATGCTTCTTCTATTTGTTCTTTAGAATCTTCTGGTAATGGTTTGGCAACAGGCTTTACCTTCTTATCTGTCATTTTATATCTCGTCTCTACAGTGACTTCTGGTGCTTGAAAAGATTCAAGTATGGTATAAACCTCTCTTGAATGAATCTCAACAATCTTATCATTATCTCCTAACCCAATAGATGTAATCAATTCCAATGAATCTTCCAGTCCATTTTCTTCATAAACACCTAAAATCCTCTCATCATCTTGCAATGTACCTAACTTGCGTAATTCTCCTTTAATATTATATAATCTTTTTCTTTCTTTTCTTTTAAAATCATCAACTTTCTTATACATAATATTTCCATTCTCCAAAATATCAATAAAACTCGCATCAAAGGCACCTTCATATCGCGAGAGTACCTCCTCTTTTGTACCTCCATAATCTCGCTTTACAGTGGTACCTCTCCAAAATCCTTAAATCCTTCAACAATCTTTGGCAATGGTTTCTCCCTCAACCTATCTCGATTCCGTTCATGGTTAGGAGGTACTGTTAGAAATTGTACAGCTTTCCTCCCATCTTTGCTACATATCCTTGCATAAGCAGAACCATCGTCAAGTACTTTTGTTTCCATCCATGTTGCTATAATATAAGGTTGTTCTAAAATCAACGGATAAGACGTTGTATTTTGAACAAAGAAATGTTGCTCCGTTGCAACATCCCCAATCCGAATTTTGACATGTGGACAAGCTCCATATAATATGCCCCGTGTGTTATTAGCTGCTTGTATTGTCCATCCATGTTCCATATCAATTGGCCATTTTTGCTTCTTATAAAGATCTTTAGACATGAGATTTATTTCAGAACCATGGTCGACTAAATCAACAATTGGTTCTTCTATATCTCCTACTTTCACCAATACCTCAGTAGTTGCCCTTGTCCAATGCTTTCGAGTATAATGACTCAAAATTTCTATTTCCTTATCACTATAATCTTCGAAATGTACTCGTTGATTATACCCATTCTTTTCATTTGTTGCTTGCTTGTAATCAATATCAACCTCTTCTTCATCTTTATATATTCTTGCATCAATAGTATGACTCATTCCAGTTTTGCCCATTAATTACCTCTTTCGCTTAATGTTGTCAATGATAACATCATGAAACTCCTTCTTTGTAATTTTTAAAACTTCTTTCAATGTGAATTCCACCTTAGCATTTAATATACATTCTTCCAACACACCTTTCAAATTTGTTGCCGCTTCAATGTCAGAAAGTAGCTTATAAGCAATTGATTTGCCCTTATCTTTTGTCTCCCTTGTTTTTTTTTCCAATGATGCTGAGGTATCCTTTACAGACAATTCTTGTGAAGCTGCCTCCCGAGCCTTGTCTCCTCGAGTTTGCCTCTTAAAAGAATTTCCTTCTCTAGTATCATCAAAATTTCCTCGTCTCTTTTCTTCCATCAAAGCTTCGTGTTGGCTCTTAGCAATATATGCATGAACTAAAAGAGACTCAACAAGATCCTTCCAACCTGTTGCACCTCGTATTGTAGCTGCAGTCCTCAATAACGCTTCTCGAGGTAATTTTCCTTCTTGCATTGTAGAAATGGCAGAAGCCCAAAACTCACTAGTTTCCGTACTTCCACCAAGGTCATCATCTACTCTAGTACCATAACTTGCACTTTCTCGTGCTGCTGTTTCATGCTCTTTTAAGTAATCTTGAACCAATGCTCTCATTCTTCCCTTGCCAAAATTGGCTTGAAGAAGATCCTCCCTATCTTTTAATGCTATCTTCCCATCTTTCTAGCAAATAATTCCTTGCTGTATCATATTATTAAATTCATTGCAATCTTTTCTAGTGTGTGAAGCATCATCACACCAAATGCATCTTTGTACATATCCTTGTTTTGAAACATTCTTCAAATTGTTTATAGAAGTATTCTCTTCAAGTCTTGTCAATTTAATTTGAAGATCTCGCATTCCTTGTATAATTTCTTCCATCCCCATATCTGCTTTCTTTGATAAGGATGTCGAAGGTTGAACTGTAGGCATTGTTGGTGGTGTTGTACATACTGGAGCTTTGGGTGCTTGTACTGTTTTCAGAATATTGCTCCTATCCTTCCTCCTTTCTCTTTTTGTAAGCAATCCTACCGCATCTTCAACGTTCTTCCACTTTGTTGTCAATCCTTCATCTTCTTCTTTGTCTTGAAGAAGGAGTTCTAATTTTCCTTGCAATTCTCCATCAGTAGCTTGAAGAAATAGATCAACTTTGTTCGTCTCCAATGTCAATTTTTCTACCTTCAATAATTGAGAGTACTACCTCTCAAATTCCCTTAGTAGCTCTGTTGCTTGTAAATTCTTATTAGGCCATTTAATCCATTCCAGAAAGAACTTCTTAGTAATGCGATCAACATCTTCCAAGAAATATTCATCTTTCAATGCATGTAAAAAAACCTCCCATGAATTCCCATAACAATCCGTAATCGATGCAATATGGTCTCTTATCTCCGGTATCATAGCAAGTCCAAATAATTCAACCATTTTCTTCTTTGAAATCTGATTTAATTCCATTTCATGAACATAACATTTTAAATACCTTGAAATATTCCTTCCATCAAATTGATCAATTTTATTGACCACTGCTTGCAATGCTTTAGTTGCCAAAGCTGTCTTTCGATCATTGCTTTGCTGTTGCTGTATTGATAATGAGAAGGCTTGAAACATACTAGCAATAGATGGATCCATGTGCATACCTTGTCCTTTAGAAAACCCTCCACTAGAAACTCCTCTCAAAGATCCTTCAAAATTTTTATTTTCGTTTTCCATAAAAAAAAAAAAAAAAATCAAACGAAATCAAATACCTTCCACCTCAAGCTTTCACGTCGGGTTCACCACTTGTTTCGTATTACGTGCTTTCCTACTTGAGAATGTGTCGGGCGTATGGCTGTAGAAGGTAGTATGGAGATTTGCTAATATTCAAGCAGTTTATCGGTTTTTAACTGTTGGAATATAAATAACTGCAAGAATATATTGTAAATCTATACGGATGTCCTTTGACTGCTCGTCGAAATCCTTTTTGCCCTAGCCGGTAGGTCTCTAGACGTTACAGAGAACCTCGAACAACCCAAACTACTAATCTTCGATACCGCTTTATACTCACAATCTTGTATCCACTGACTATCTCGTTAGATTAACCCAATAAATTTCATTCACTCCGCATACTCAATCCTATAGGCACCCTTTTAATTCTTCAATCACAGACATAACTTCGATTTTACAAAACAGTTAAGAGTAATCACACCCACTTCATTAAAAATCCCATTTCACCATTACAACACCAACTTCAGCAACGATTGCCTCAGTCTTCTCAAAACCCTATGAAGAAAAAAAAACCCAATTTTCTGTCTTTCTTCCCCTTTCCGAAGCATGAAGCTCGCTCTCCAATCCTTCTCCCCCTTATTTCTTAACTTATCCTCCCCTTTAACCCTAATTCTCCCCTCTCTCAAACCCTAGCCTCTGAATTTCTTCAATCTTCCATCTTGGATCTGAAATTGACTCCTGTCGTTAGAGCTTTCTCCTTCGTTTTTACCTTTAAGAGATCCTTTTACCAAAAGGATGTTCTCGGAATAGCACAAAGGACGGAACAGCCTGAAACGGAATCGAAGCCCTGTAATCGGGACAACATTGAGTCGCCCGACCAATTCAAGTCTCATATTGGATAAGAGGCCCGTAGTAAGACCTGGATGTTCCCACAATTTGACCGCATTGGGTTGCCCGACCAAGTCAGGTCTCATATTGGGTAAGACCTAGATTGGATGTCTTGAAATTGGATCCAATTGGCTCTTCGAACCAGGCTCACCCGTCGTTGAATTGGTCCTTCTTTTTCCTGCTGACTCCCATTATTGGAATCGAACGGAGCATTTCAGTATGCCCCGGCTGATTGTAACGGGGTGACTAAACCTAGTCTCTCAGTATTTGCACTGGAATTGGTCGTTGCTCCCAATATTTTAGGTAACTGAACATTAATAAAAGTCCTCTTTCTTTATATTTTCACGGTATACTCGTGTGACAACACGACAATGGTCCGAGTCATTTTGAGCTTTAGCTTGATACAACCGTGGTCACCCCAATAAAATTTGATATGACAATATAGAGCTTTGCAATTGGAAAACAATATAATCAATTTTGTAGGTAATTCCCACAATTACTGTATCAATACTTCATAAAATATCCATAGATTTAACTCGATTGGAGTCAATCATTCTCAAAACCACTATAGTAGGCAAGAAGTGATCCAAATCCAACTCCTCCATTGTAGCGGCATTCATAAGTTTTACATTAGATCCTCCGTCTACTTGCACTCTTGATAATAACACTCCATCAATTGAGACATCAATCCTTGGTGCACCCGGATCAGGATTCAAACTTATTTCTAGGATTTTTTTATTTTGAGATCTATGATGAATTAATAAGGAATTCAAGATAGTTTGGTACTCAAGTGCTTCCGCCAATAGTTGCTTCATAGAGATCGTGGGCTGTATGGTACCCAAATCTTTTAGAATATCATATGGTTCTGTATTAGTAATAATTTCTAATATCCGTTTCTTCTTCCTAGTCCTAGACACTGTCGCAAGTAAATTGGTTTTCTCTATATTAGAAATTAGTAAAGCTACTGGAACAAAATTTGATGGAGCATGTAAAATCGGTTCTTTCAACGGGTAAGATTGTTCTCCCAATTGGGCTGATATTCGTTCCTTGGAATTCATGCCTTTGAGAGGATCTTTCAACGTAAAGGACATTTTCCAAAACTGTGTAGAGAACGGAATAGCTTGAAATGGAACTAAAGCCTCCGTAATTGGTACCTCATTAGGGTGCACAACTGATTAAGGTCTTATACTGAGTAAGGGGCCTATGTCAGGACCTGAATTGGATGGCCTCGTAATTGGATCCAATTGGCCCCCCGCTTCAGAATTACTCAAATGTTGAATTGGTCCTTTTTCCTTTTGCTGACTTCTTGTAATGACAGCTTAGAATACTTCTATCCGATGAACTAGAGATTCTTGGGTCCCATTATTTTTTTCTATTACAATTTGCACAGTCGATTATATCTTCTGATCATGATTATTAGGATTAAATCAAACATTGCATTGATAATGAAAATGATCCGATTTCTTGTAATTTCCACATAATAGAGCATATTTGTCTATAAACCTTAGATTAGGGCATTCACTAGCATAATGACTAATATGTTGGCACCGGTAGCAACGTAATGGTTTTCAGCCCATACCATTAGATACACTTAGAGTCTCCACTAGAATATATCTACTAAGCTGATTTCAAGTAGCCATAGTAAATGATCTTGGCTGATCAGTTGCTACTGGTCAAAAATTGGACTGCTAAATTGGTATAGTTTGGGGATTATCTCCTTGATTATTTCTATCGTTTTGCATATTTGTTCTATAAACGAGATTATAATTAGTATTTTAAAAATTTCCAAAGCCACAATTAGGTCAATTTGTGCGATTACTATTCCAACTACCCATATTTCCAGTCTGTACTTGATTAACATTTCATTGAGTTGGTTGTATTAATGTCTGATTATTGAACTGTTGTTGCCTTTGTAAATGCTAGCAGTTTTGGGTAGGGTGCTTTCCTCCACAAAATGTATATTGAACACCTGTTTGTCTGGATGATGGACATTCCATATCAAAATGACCTTGTCCCTTACAATTATTACACCATACATTAGGTCTTGTATTAAAAGGCTTATGTCGTTTTTCCTTATCTTTAGCCAAATTCCCAACCAATTCTTCATTCTTCTTTGTTAGATTTAATAACAAGGCTTCATTTGGATCTTTAACAGTCGTATTTGTGAACAACTCCAGTTATTGATGGGTTGGCAATGTAAAATAAGGTGTCATTATTATTGGCGCTATTGCTTGGAGTAGTGTAGCATTAATTGATTTTTGCAACATAACATTCTTCATATTGGAGTCAGCCATTTGTGGATAATTATCCATTGATACATTTCTCAGTTGTATTTGTTGGCTTCCTGAACTTAGAATCATCGTGGCCTCCACTATTAATAATTAGTCATAATGACATTCTTCCCATACCTTTGCTCGTGCCAACGATGCCTCTACTGTAGTTGGTCGAGCCTCTTTTACAAACATTTTTAATTCTAGTGGAAGCAAACCATTGATTAATATCGACAATATAAATGTGTTTGGTATTTGATTATTTGACTATTTATAAAATATATCTACAACCCGACCATAATATGACTCTACTGATTCTTCCGCAAATATCTTGCTATTCATAAAACTTTCTCTAAGCCGATCTTCAAATCCAATTGGTTTAAAATGGGTTAGGAAGGCATTCCTCAAGGCCTCCCAATTGGAAAATCTATCCACTAGTTGCCGATTATACCATTCAAAAGCTATATCTTTTAAAATTGCTTGCAACCATCTCAACTAAATGTCTTCAGTTTTACCATTATTAGCCATGTAGGCTATCAAGAATTAAGATATATGGTGATTGGAATCAGAGCCCGACCAACCACTAAAAGTAGGTAGTGGTACCATACTTGTAGTGCAGTCTCCTACTGCTCCCATTTGTAGTGCAATTGGTACTTCTGGCACTCCTACGGCCATTGGTGTTATCACTGGTCTCCTTGCTATTTGAATTTGAATTTTTCTTCTTTTGGTTTTACTTGGACCTACAATTCCTTTTTGTTGTTCCCATAGGAGATTTCTTATATGTAATCGCTCATGTCTTTCTTTTGCTTATCGATTAATTCTTTGATAATCCTCTCCTTCAAGATTATTACTCAGAATCTTTCATTCTTCTTTACAAAATCAACACTACCTTGATTTATAACTCACATATTTATAACCCTAAAACTAGTTCTTTTCATGTTCTCATTCAACATATAATTCCATCTCCCATACAATCAATTTCTAATATTTCATATTGTTATCATTTCCGTGGTAGCGGCACCAAAATGTTGTTCTCGTTGTATTCAAGCTTCAATATATCAAAGCAATTGAACTAATATAGGTGGGTTTGAACATGCAAAAGAACTAGTTATATGAATTGGGTTTGTTAGTATTACAATTGATTGTACTCTAGCTATCTGAAATCAATTATCAAACTACAAAATACCAAAGCTTACTACTTCCATCTTAATTCAATACATAATCTATTCTATGACTATCAATTCAACAATACTTCCATATTCTTATCAGTTCATCTCCCACTTACTCTCTTTCAATTGTTATATATTCAATTATTAATCTCCAACTAACTTATTATATTCAGTTTCTCAATTCATCCCACAAAATTCAATATCTTCACTTATCACAATACAATTCAGTAATCTCAATTCTCCAGGTCACAAATTTTCTCCAAAACGGTCAGTCCAAAGTCATATTTCATAATATTATAATCACAATTTCAACAATACTTCTCTCAATCACAATTCTTTATAAGCAAATAAAAGCAAAGAAAACAAAGAGGTAGCACCAAGCTTACCCCGGCTTACAACTCTCACAGTTTGGCCTTGATCACCCTTTTCTCAACCTCTTTATCCTATCCAAAAGATGGACCATCGGCTAACAGATTCCAAAGGTTATGATCCTTTGAATTCTTAACCATTTGTTCCACTAACAACCTATTGTTACCAACTAAACTGCCTAACCATAAGTCTAATTTTCAAGGTTGTCAATAACCAACCAGTAACTTATGACAAAATTTATTTACCTATTCTACAATTATCCTCTTCTAAACTGATATTTTCCTTAGTATTTTCTTTGATCTCAAGTCCTCTCTTCTATTTGTCTTGAGCGATATTAGACATCTTCTCTTTTTCAAGTATTATCATGACAGAACTTGCCAAAATGAAGAGTGCAATGGCACAAATGCAAGAGCAATTGAGTGAGTTAATGCTTGCGATGCAACAACTCAATTTATGACCACAAAGAGCAACAAGATTGGTAGAAATGATTGGAGCTGCTTCAACATCTCCACCAAATCATGTCCCTCCCTCCTATGGTGGAATGCCCTTCCAATATTAGAGAACCTAGAATTTCCTATCCGAGAAGTTTGATGGGACCAAATCAAAGTTTAGAGGATTTACCAATCAATTATAACTTATGATTGAACTTCAATCCCAAAGCTATCCAACTCCAAGATCGCAAGTTAGATTCATTGATATGCTTCTTTTAGGTTCAACATTATCATGGTTTTCATCTTTTCTTGAACAATAAGATCCAATATTAGATAATCTTGAGATTTTTTTGGTGGAGTTTTGATTCATATATGGAGAACATGATGTAATTTGTATTGCAACCAATAAGATCCATATTTTGCTACAAGAAAATCGATCAGTAATGTTGTATGCTTTACAGTTTCAACAACTTGCAACTGATATCAAGAGGGATGTGATATTAGTGAATATACATGAGAGCCAGAAATCGTACAAGTAGACCTCAACATTACTATAATTCAATGGCAAGACCAACATCTGTTCAATACATACATTCGGAAGTAAAGGATATGCAAATTGATGT